>NC_138296.1:84015000-84615000 GCF_965601325.2 Salmo salar | reverse complement strand
TAGGAAGCCGATTCTAGATGTAATTTTGGAATGGAGATGCTTAATGTGAGTCTGGAAGGGGAGTTTACAGTCTAACCAGAAACCTAGGTATTTGTAGTTGTCCAGAACCGTCCAGGGTAGCGATGCTAGTTGGGCGGGCGGGTGCGGGCAGCAATCGGTTGAAGAGCATGCATTTAGTTTTACTAGCATTTAAAAGCAGTTGGAGGCCACTTGTTAACACAGTGTCCAAAGAAGGGCCAGATGTATACAGAATGGTGTCGTTTGCGTAGAGATGGATCAGAGAATCCCCAGCAGCAAGAACGACATCATTGATATATACTGAGAAAAGAGTCAGCCCGAGAATTGAACAATGTGGAACCCCCATAGAGACTGCCAGAGATCCGGACAACAGGTCCTCCGATTTGACACTCTATCTGAGAAGTAGTTGGCTGAACCAGGTGAGGCAGTCATTTGAGAAGCCAAGGCTATTGAGTTTGCCGATAAGAATGCAGTGATTGACAGAGTCGAAAGCCTTAGCCAGGTCGATGAAGATGGCTGCACAGTACTGTCTTTTATCGATGGTGGTTATGATATAGTTTAGGACCTTGAGCGTGGCTGAGGTGCACCCATGACTAGCTCGGATATCAGATTGCATAGTAGAGAAGGTACGGTGGGATTCAAAATGGTCGGTGATCTGTTTGTTAACTTGGCTTTCGAAGATTTTAGCGAATGGGGATTCAGAGATCCTATTCGCTAATGTCATGATGAAAGGAGCCAAAAGCATGCGCTGTAGAGTGGACAACTTTTAAAGTGCCTTGACTCACTGTGTAGCTTTGTAATAGGTGGCCGTTTTTTGATTTCCCTCAAAATTTCAAGCGTCCCTTGATGTTCCTTCGCAAACATGCGCTCTCATTCCAAGTGACCGAACAGATTTATTCCCTACAAGGGTTTACGCTTCGAACACACCGACAGCGTTATTGCGCAAAATTTTACGCAGCATCATCTGGATATGTATGCAACAAAGTTCAACATTCACCTTCTGCTACCATTTCTGTCAAGCCATCTACGCATACAGTTTGGCGCATATGTTCAACGTATACACCACACCGAACGCACTGCAACTGCCTCTGCAATGCAATGCTGCAAGGCAAATGCAGTGTTTCATTAGAAATTAATGTAATTCTGGTATTAAAATGCAATGATGCTGTCGGTGTGATCGAAGCTTTAGAGCAGTAGAACCCTATAGTTAGTTAGACCCAGAGGAACGGTTCCTTTGAGAAAGCTCTATAGCTCTAACCTCTGAAAGAATTGAGCCTATCACCCCCAGACCTAATGGGTCCATTTCTAACTCAAGATTAGAAAAAAACTATGGTCCAAATCAGATGTTAGGTACTATACTTATTGAATATTATCTAAATCCTAGAAATTTTAAATGTCCAATTTGGGTGCAATCAATTGTTAATTTCTAATAGATCAAACTATATTTTAACTAAATAATACTTCCGGAATGCTTATCTGTTTCTAACTTTTCAACAATCTGAGATGGCTTGCTGAAATGACATGGAACGACCCCTAGCCATCATCCAGTGTGACCCCGCCACATGTATCTGGTCCAGATCTAGACTGACTGTGCAGTTGTTGTGTAATACTGTAAGACAGTGTTAGCTGTAACAAATTCCTGGGGTTTTCATCTCTGAGTTTTTAATGAGGGTGTGAGTACGACTAATCCACAACACTACTGGAGGACCTCCAAGGCTAGAGCCAAGGCCAAGTGAGGCCGCTGTGTAATCCTACCCATATAACATGCCCTTCCATCTCATTTCCTACCATTATCAGCCCACTGGACTCCTGCATGCATTTTTAATCCCATTTGCATATCCTCTGAAGACCACTTTTAACCCTAAAAGCACCAACATATTTTTAGGTTAAAAGCGCTAACTGGGATAATTTTTCTTCTATTCAGAATATTATTTTATTTTTCATTCTTCGATATCAACACACAAATCATTTTTTAACACACTTTTCATATCCTCTGAGACCTCTTTTAACCCTTAACACTTGAGGGACCTAAATTAAAATGTTTCTTAAAAAATAAATATGAAAAGCATGTACATAACCATAATACCAATTGAAAGGAAGCAGATTGTAGATTATGGGGAAATTATTACACCAAAAGGTGAGGACACAACAGTTCACCTGACACAAGACTGAATGCATACATTACACTTGATTTTATGTGCATTTTACATTTACAGTACTTTTCGCCGTATTTGTTGATAACAAAATCTCAAAATACTCTGGATACATTGAGTAACATGATAAGAATATTCATGGAAATGTGGGATAGTGGCCTCACACCTCTCCAGAGTGTGTACAGTTCCTGTGTCATTTCAATACCTTTTTATGGCTCAAAGAAGTCTTCAACTATAAGGTCCTTTTTTTAGCTCTTCTAGCTGTGCCAATGAGGAACTAGAGTATTTGCATTTGTAGTTTTGTTTGGAACACAACCCTACAACCCCACCATCATACTACTGTTGTTGTTTACGCAATCCAAAACAGCCCATTAGAAATTGCAATCTGGGTCAGGTGGGCATACTTTTAAAGCATGATCTATTGCCAAGTTAGCTAAGTTATAAAAT
Organism: Salmo salar; assembly: GCF_965601325.2. NCBI lineage: Eukaryota > Metazoa > Chordata > Actinopteri > Salmoniformes > Salmonidae > Salmo > Salmo salar. The sequence continues at coordinate 84,612,382 of NC_138296.1, read as the reverse complement.
ACGATATTACAGTGTTAGGCGTTCACAATGCAAGGGAAGGAGTCATGAGTGCATTCGGGTACATGTGCCTCGGCTAATTAGGCTATCCTGGGGCGGCAGGGTAGCCTAGTGGTTAGAGCGTTGGACTAGTAATCGAAAGGTTGCAAGTTCGAATCCCCGAGCTGACAAGGTACAAATCTGTTGTTCTGCCCCTGAAGAAGGTAGTTAACCCACTGTTCCAAGGCTCTCATTGAAAATAAGAATTTGTTCTTAATTGACCTGCCTAGTTAAATAAAAGTAATTATCTTCACACTTCACAAGCTCATTCTGTTCAGAACAACCATGTCATTTTGTAATTGTATATCAAACATAGTGATCACAAATGTTAACACTGAATATGACATGATATGGAAATGTTAAATGCACATTTGGACGGGTGTGTGGCTTGCTTGTTTGACATCAAAGTGGTATTTATTATAATACTTAACGTCTATGGAAGACCAGACCTGCCATAACAGAATTCAATGAATAAATAAATGCACACATAAATAGATAAAAGTATCAATAAATCAATGAATCAACACATAATTAAATAAATTAGCAAGGAAAAACAAAAATACGCACCAAAATGTATTAATTTTCTCTTCATCATATCTGTATGTACTTAATTATTTATCTAGACATTATCTAATTACTCAAACTGTAATTCATTTTATTCATTAATTCATTATTAACTTCTAAATTTCTTCCTCCAATATGATAATGAGGGGGTGTCAAACGTCTGTGGGTGGTATCTACCACACCATTGGTTGATCAATGTCACAGCACGTTGCTCAATTGCTTTTGCCTGCTATGTGAAGATACCCACAATAACAATTTGCCACAATAGTAGAATTTGTGTTTCGCCTTCAAAGTAAAGGTTCTGCATTGAAACTGATTTAAACAGATACAAATAGTGGAATCATGTCATATTTTGAATAGATAATACTTAACATGTTTGGATTGTTATATAAATTCAACAAAATACTATAATTTGTTTTCAAAATCTGTTGAAATCGCACTGTGGATGAATTAGACTTCAGAATTGCATTTGGGGCATACTGTATGCATTGTACAGCCTTGTCTAAGGATCTTGGGTCCATGAAATGTTCACAACTGTGAAGAGTTTACACAAATATTAGCATCGTAGCTCTTATTGCAGGACTTTGACAACACTATGAAATGAGCCACATTAGCTCACCAGTCAACCTACTGTGTATTGAACATATATATTGCAATGTACGGCCTTACCTATGGATCTTGGGTCCATGAAATTGGGTAACAGCCTACTCAGTGACACCCACAGAACACAACTGTGGAGAGTGTACACAAATATTGTGGCTAATCTTTATCGTGCTTCATATAGGTGGATCTGGCAGTGTTGGCAGTTGCTAATAAACAATCCATCTCCAGATAACTTGCTTTTCCATGTGGAGGCATGCATAAAAAAACTTGGGTCGGCTAGCTGCCATTAACTAGCCGAACAATTTTTGATACTGCTGGCAAGCTAACAACGAGCTAAGTGGACTCTAGCTAGGTTTCTAGAAAATAACAACTAGCTATATAATTGGTAGCTATATTTTAAAGACTAGCTAATCACTATTTGAACAGTTTTTGTCAAACTACTTTGTTCCTCTGCTTGTATATAGATTTATTGGTGAGCTAAAGTTGGCCAGAAAAATGCCCCTCCTAATTATACTTCAAATAGATTGCGTTGTGTTCATATAATTTGGCTGATTAGTGGGCTTTGCACATTTACATGGGTGTTTCATTAGCTAGTTAGCTAAGTTACTGACTGACTAAGTTAATTCTTATTATATTTTTGTTGCATTTCAGGTGGAGTGGCATTGCTAACAGGCCAGCATGCTAACAGCCAGGCCTCATACTCACAAAGAATCTCAAAATAGAAGTACTGATTTCAGGATCAGTTTTGCCTTCACACTGGGTACAATTTTATTTATACACAGTTGAAGTCGGAAGTTCACCTTAGCCAAATACATTTAAACTCAGTTTTTCACAATTCCTGACATTTACTCCAAGTAAAAATTCCCTGTCTTAGGTTATTTTAAGAATGTGAAATGTCAGAATAATAGTAGAGAAAATGATTTATTTCAGCTTTTATTTCTTTCTTCACATTCCCAGTGGGTCAGAAGTTTACATACACTCAATTAGTATTTGGTAGCATTGCCTTTAAATTGTTTAACTTGAGTCAAATGTTTCGGGTAGCCTTCCACAAGCTTCCCACAATAAGTTGGGTGAATTTTGGCCCATTCCTCCTGACAGAGCTGGTGTAACTGAATCAGGTTTGTAGGCCTCCTTGTTCGCACACACTTCCTTCATTCTGCCCACAAATGTTCTACAGGATTGAGGTCAGGGCTTTGTGATGGCCACTCCAATACCTTGGCTTTGTTGTCCTTAATTAAGCCATTTCGTCACAACTTTGGTGTCACGCTCTGACCTTAGTATGAGGTCATTTTTCCATAGTAGATTGGTCAGGGCGTGACAGGGGAGTGTTTTTGTCTATGTATTTTGGGTTTTCTGTTTTCTATGTGGGTTGTCTAGATTGTCATTCTATGTTGTATTTTCTATGTTGGTGCCGGATATGGTTTCCAATCAGAGGCAGGTGTTTTTCGTTGTCTCTGATTGGAAGCCATACTTAGGCAGCCTGTTTTTCATGGGGTTTTGTCGGTGGTTGTTTTCCGTTTCGTTGTTTATACCTGACGGGACTGTTGTTGGTCGTTTTGTTACTTTGCAAAGTGTTTTCATTTTAAGTAATATGAGCACTTCACACGCCGCATTTTGGTCTCCTTTAGATGACCCTTATTACATTTGGAAGTATGCTTGGGGTCATTGTCCATTTGAAAGACCCATTTGCGACCAAGCTTTAACTTCCTGACTGATGTCTTGAGATGTTGCTTCAATACATCCACAACATTTTCCTTCCTCATGATGCCATCTATTTTGTGAAGTGCACCGGTCCATCCTGAAGCAAAGCACCCCCACAACATGATGCTGCCACCCTTGTCCTTCTTCATGGTTGGGATGGTGTTCTTCAGCTTGCAAGCCTCCCCCTTTTTCTTCCAAACATAACAATGGTCATTATGGCCAAACAATTCTATTTTTGTTTCATCAGACCAGAGGACATTTCTCCAAAAAGTATGATCTTTGTCCCCATGTGCAGTTGCAAACCGTAGTTTTGGAGCAGTCACTTCTTCCTTGTTGAGCGGCCTTTCAGGTTATGTCGATATTGGACTCATTTTACTGTGGATATAGATACTTTGTACCTATTTCCTCCAGCATCTTCACAAGGTCCTTTGCTGTTGTTCTGGGATTGATTTGCACTTTTTGCACCAAAGTACGTTCATCTCTAGGAGACAGAACGCGTCTCCTTACTGAGCAGTATGACGGCTGCGTGGTCCCATGGTGTTTATACTTGCGTACTATTGTTTGTACAGATGAACGTGGTACCTTCAGGCATTTGGAAATTGGCTGATTTAACTAGGCAAGTCAGTTAAGAACAAATTCTTATTTACAATGACGGCCTAGGAACAGTGTATTAACTGCCTTGTTCAGGGGCAGAATGACAGATTTCTAACTTGTCAGCTCGAGGATTCGATCGAGCAACCTTTCAGTTACTGGCCCAACGCCTTAACCACTAGGCTACCTGCTGCCCCAGTTATATGACCCTAAGCATACTGATAAAGCAACACTCGACTGGTTGAAGGGGAAACATTTAAATGTCTTTGAATGGCCTAGTCAAAGCCCAGACCTCAATCCAATTGAGAATCTGTGGTATGACTTAAAGATTGCTGTACATCAGCGGAACCCATCCAACTTAAAGGAGCTGGAGCAGTTTCGCCTTGAAGAATGGCCAAAAATCCCAGTGGCTAGATGTGCCCAGCTAATAGAGACATACCCAAAGAGACTTGCAGGTGTAATTGCTGAAAAAGGTGGATCTTCCTTGTTTCACAATAAAAAATATTTTGCATCTCCAAAAATCCATTTTAATTCCAGATTGTAAGGCAACAAAATAGGAAAAATGCCAAGGGGGGTGAATACTTTCGCAAGCAACTGTATGTGTCACTACCTTTGGTTCCTTCCCCAGGCATTATTGTTTTTGTTTGAGTTTCACGTCAGTGTGCTGTTAGTGGTTCTTGTTTAGAATTATGTTCTGTTTATTTTATTAAAACACTCCCTCCCTGAATTTGCTTCCCGACCCACAGCACACATCGTTACAGAATGACGCCTCACCAAAGGGAAGCATCAGGTTTTTTTTTGTGTGTGTTGGAGGTGATGTCGGGTCTGGGTGTCCGAACCGGAGCTACCTGGGAGGCCTCAGCCGGTTTGTTGGGTTCCCCTGCCTCAGCTGGCTCAACAGGCTGCCATACCCCAGCGGGATCGATAGGCTCCCATGCCTCAGCTGGCTCGACAGGCTGCCATGCCTCAGCGGGTTCGACAGGCTCCCATGCCTCAGCTGGCTCGACAGGCTGCCATGCCTCAGCGGGTTCGACAGGCTCCCATGCCTCAGCTGGCTCGACAGGCTGCCATGCCTCATCGGGTTCGACAGGCTCCCATGCCTCAGCTGGCTGAATACCAGGCGGCAAAGCAACCAGGCAGGATGCTCTCAATGGTGCAGCTGTAGAACCTTTTGAGGATCTGGGGACCCATGCCAATTCTTTTCCGTCTCCTGAGGGGGAAAAGGCTTTGTCGTGCCCTCTTCACGACTGTCTTGGTATGTTTGGACCATGATAGTTCGTTGGTGATGTGGATACCAAGGAACTTGAAACTCTCGATTCGCTCCACTACAGCCCCGTCAATGTTACTGGGGGCCTGTTCGGCCCACCTTTTCCTGTAGTCCATGATCAGCTCCTTTGTCTTGCTCACATTGACGGAGAGGTTGTTGTCCTGGCACCACACTGACAGTTCTCTTACCTCCTCCCTATAGGCCATCTCATCGTTGTCAGTAAACTTAATGATGATGTTGGAGTCGTGTTTGGCCACGCAGTCGTGGGTGAACAGGGAGTACAGGAGGGGACTATGTACACACCCCTGAGGGGCCCCAGTGTTAAGGATCAGCGTGGCAGACGTGTTGTTGCCTACTCTTACCACCTGGGGGCGGCCCAGGATCCAGTTGCAGAGGGAGGTGCTTAGTCCCAGAATCGTTAGCTTAGTGATGAGCTTTGTGGACACTATGGTGTTGAACGCTGAGCTGGAGTCAATGAACAGCATTCTCACATAGGTGTTATTTTTTTCAAGATGGGAAAGAACAGTGTGGAGTACGATTGAGATTGCATTATCTGTAGATCTGTTGGGGCGGTATGTGAATTGGAGTGGGTCAAGAGTGTCCGGGAGGATGCTGTTGATGCTTTCAAAGCACTTCATGGCTACCGACATGAGTGCTACGGGGTGGTAATCATTTAGGCAGGTTACCTTCGCTTCCTTGGGCACAGGGACTATGGTGGTCTGCTTGAAACATGTAGGTATTACAGACTCGGTCAGGGAGAGGTTGAAAATGTCAGTGAAGACACTTGACAGTTGGTCCGTGCATGCTTTGAGTACACGTCCTGGTGATCCGTCTGGCCCAGCTTTGTGAATGTTAACCTGTTTAAAGGTTTTGTTCACATTGGCTACCGAGAGCGTTATCACACAGTCATCCCAAACAGCTGGTGCTCTCGTGCATGCTTCAGTCTTGCTTGCCTAGAAGCAAGCATAAAAGGAAGCCTTAGCTCGTCTGGTAGGCTCGCGTCACTGGGCAGCTCGCGCCTTGTTTTCACTTTGTAGTCCGTAATCGTTTTCAAGCCCTGCCACATCCGACGAGCCTCAGAGGCGGTGTAGTAGGATTCAATCTTAATCCTTTATTGACCCTTTGCTTGTTTGATGGTTCGTCTGAGGGCATAGTGGGATTTCTTATAAGCGTCCAGATTAGTCTCCCGCACCTTGAAAGCGGCAGCTCTAGCCTTTAGCTCGATGCGGATGTTGCCTGTAATCCATGGCTTCTGGTTGGGATATGTACGTACGGTCACTGTGGGGATGATGTCGTCGATGCACTAATTGATGAAGCCTATTCCAGTCTGTGCTAGCAAAACAGTCCTGTAGAGTAGCATCCGCGTCATCTGACCACTTCCGTATTAAGCGAGTCACTGGTACTTCCTGCTTTAGTTTTTGCTTGTAAGCAGGAATCAGGAGGATATAATTATGGTCAGATTTGCCAAATTGAGGGCGGGATAGAGCTTTGTATGCATCTCTTTGTGTAGAGTAAAGGTGGTCTAGAATTTATTTTCCTCTGGTTGCACATGTGATATTTGGCAAAAAATGTGGTAAAACTGATTTAAGTTTGCCTGCATTAAATTCCCCGGCCACTAGGAGCGCCACTTCTGGGTGAGCATTTTCTTTGTTGCCTATGACCTTATAGAGTTGGTAGAGAGAGGTCTTAGTGCCAGCTTTGTTCTGCGGTGGTAAATAGACGGCTACGAATAATAAAAATGAGAACTCTCTTGGTAGATCGTGTGGTCTACAGCTTATCATAAGGTACTCTACCTCAGGTGAGAAATACCTTGAGAATTCTTTAATATTAGACATTGCGCACCAGCTGTTATTGACAAATAGACTCACACCCCCACCCCTCGTCTTACCAGACGTAGCTTCTCTGTTCTGCCAGTGCATTGTAAATCCCGCCAGCTCTATATTATCCGTATCATCATTCAGCCATGTCTCGGTGAAACATAAGATATTACACTTTTTAATGTCCTGTTGGTAGGATAATCTCAATCATAGGTCATCAATTTTATTTTCCAATGATTGCACGTTAGCAAGAAGAACGGATGGCAGTGGGAGTTCACTCGCTCGTCTGCGGATTCTCAGATGGCATACCGATCTGCGGCCCCTTTTCCTGCGTCTTTTCTTCAAGCAAATTAAGGAGATCTGGGCCTGTTTCAGTGAAAGCAGTACAGCCTTCTCGTCGGACTCGTTCAAGGAAAAAGTTTCTTCCCGTCCGCGGTAAGTAATCGCTGTTCTGAAACCGTTTGCTCTGTTCGGTGGGTGTGCCGGGTTTGGCTTGAAGCAATGAGTGACGTATTTTAAAGGGTAGCAGTGCATTTTGAACCCACAACCCAACCCCTCCCTGCTTTTCAACTGGCCGTTCAGTACAGCACCGTTTCCGTTCAGTTGAGTGTTCTATTAAGTTATGTGCTGAATGCAGCCCTGACCAATTGAGCTAATTGATCAGTTCAGTGATTGCTTAAATTCAATACACCTGGTCTTCCAGGTTGGTTAAATCAGAAACATGAAGTGCCTGTGGCACTCCAGGACCAGAGTTGTCTACCCCTTCACTACAGATATTAGTCAATGCTTATTAACTGAATATTGTATGTGAATTTCCATATATTAATAACCAGGTTTCCATCCAACCTTTTTGTGAGTAAAGTGCTTATAGGACAAAAAATGTCATGACAGGCTTGATGGAAACAAACATTTTCATTAAACTTTTAAAATGTAGACAAAACAAAATACGTTAGACAAGGTGGGATCTGTTTATGTCGGTAAAATGAATGTGCGAGAAATGTCGGTGGAAACACTTATGTTCAAATATTGATATTATAATGATCACATCAATGTAAACTTCGGAGTCACGCTATTGCATGTTCTGTGGTCCTCCCATTTCGAGGGTCTTATTCTGGTGACATGATTATCGATGCTTAGCTGCCATTTGACAAATAAAAATGATCTTGCTCTTTTGTCCATAATAATCTAATCATGTAGGCTATACCTGCACTCTAGCCAACAGCACGCAGTTACAGTACAGTGAGAGAACTGTCGGTAGAGTAGAAAATGCGATGGAATCCCATTTAACTAGTATTTTTTTATTCGGTACATGGGAATTTAACCGCAAAATGTATTTTTATGTGCACTATGTCATCATACACAGCCTTTTATCAATTTGATGGAAACACAAACTCCTGGTGGGAAAATGTGCATATTGTTTTTATGCAGATTTTAGAATATTCGCATGAAAATCGGTTGCCAATTGGATGGAAACCTAGCTAATGACACTAACAAAAGTGTTGAATTGTTCAGCAACATGTGCAGTAAATGCTAACATGGCATTAGTGAAGAAAGATGCATGATGTGACATGGGCTTGGATGGTGGCACACATCTTCTTCAAGCTTTCTGACTGAATACTTGGGTCTTCAGTGGTGCCAGAAGCAAGGGCCTTACTTTACAGTCATTCTGTCAACAATTATTGTATGTAACCACTCAAATTCATACAAACTCCTATGGATGCAATCATTGACTTCCATTCACTTTGTCTGCTTGTCCCGTTCTTCAATCTTGTCTGGGATATATATTGTAGTTGACAGACCTGTGTGATGTATCTGACATGCATTCATAAAAATGTATTCACCCTGGACATGAGACTTGCATTTAATTCTCAACTTTTGAATCATAAGCTCCAAGTGTTGTGTTTAAGTTACCACATGACATGACAAGGTAGTGAGTGCTAGAAAGAGCGAGAGCCCTTAGCCCTGACCTCCCCCTGGCCCAGGGCCTCCTCCCTAGTATCATGCAACGTAAAAGAAAACAATATGATGACTTACTGACACAGAGTGCTCCATGTTCCTGCTGGTAGCAAGCCTCAACCTGGATGCATAGAAATGTACTGCCTTGTAGTATGGTTCCATCCATCTCCACCAGGCTCTAAGAAGTCAAATGACAAACCTGCAGAGAAAAATAAAATACAATTGTATCTGTATTTAGGATTCATGTATCAGTTTGCCTACTTCACATTCATGTCTGTAAATGACAACAATAGATCTGATTAAAAGTACGCATGCCATTTTGTGATAACGGCTATGACAAATTACATGGCATAAATGTGGATTTATAGCTAGCTAAGATATTATTTATATTATGCCACCACATCTCATCTCACTAACAATTGCTGAGGCAAACAGCAAATTCCATGATTGTAGCTAATCCGTATTGTGGCTAATCCATATTGTTGCTAGCTTCACATAGGTTATTTCCATCATGATAACATGCTCCTCCTTATTTGACTGTAGTTAGCTAGCTGCCCGCTTAGATGCCTGTCAATGTTGAGACCTAATTTAACAGCCAAATTGCTTCAAATATAGATGCTGTCAATAATTAGCCAATGTAGCTAACTAGCTAAATAAATGACAACCCTATTAAATACGAGTGGTGCACTGCATCTCAGTGCTAGAGGCGTCACTACCAACCCTAGTTGCAGACGACACAACAGTTGTAGGCCTGATCACCGACAACGACGAGACAATCTATAGGGAGGAGGTCAGAGACCTGAGACTTGTTATTCTGGTGGTGCCAGAATAACAACCTCTCCCTCAACGTAATCAGGACAAAGGAGATGATTGTGGACTACAGGAAAAGGAGGACCGAGCACGCCCCCATTCTCACCCATATACGTTTGCTTGACACCCACTCATTATCATATTTGAGGAAGAAAGACATAAATAAACAAATTTTGAAATAATATAAATGAATACAATTTAAGAAAGTGGGATAAAAGATTTAAATAATGATGTATCTATTTGTGTGTGCATTCATTCATTCTAATTCTGGCAAGTTTGGTCCTCAATAAACGTCTCATCTTTACAAATACATAGAGTCCTCTTTATTTAGAGCATTTCCTTTTCTCAGACAAAACAAATTAGTGGGAGGGATGGGGGCTTCTTCTTGTCGATTAAGGTGCTTAAATTCTGAATGGATGTCAGTCAAAACTCATTGAACTCTGATGTCATGTATAGCATGTTACTGTACAGCCACTGTGTTCCAGTTTAGGCGGTTATCAGTGCCTAAATCCTTAAAAGGGTTAACCCTAAAAGTGCCAACATTTTCTGATGTTGCTTAACCTCTCTAGGTTAGGTGGCACCAAATCGTCCCACCTACGTAACAGCCAGTGTAATCCCGTGGCGCGTTATTCAAAAACCTAAAAAATGCAAAAACTTCAATTTTTCAAACATATGACTATTTTACACCATTTTAAAGACAAGACTCTCGTTAATCTAACCACACTGTCCGATTTCAAAAAGGCTTTACAACGAAAGCAAAACATTAGATTATGTCAGCAGAGTACCCAGCCAGAAATAATCAGACACCCATTTTTCAAGCTAGCATATAATGTCACATAAACCCAAACCACAGCTAAATGCAGCACTAACCTTTGATGATCTTCATCAGATGACAACCCTAGGACATTATGTTATACAATACATGCATGTTTTGTTCAATGAAGTTCATATTTATATCAAAAAACAGCTTTTTACATTAGCATGTGACTAGCATGTGACTAGCATTCCCACCGAACACTGCCGGTGAATTTACTAAATTACTCACGATAAACGTTCACAAAAAGCATAACAATTATTTTAAGAATTATAGATACAGAACTCCTCTATGCACTCGATATGTCCGATTTTAAAATAGCTTTTCGGTGAAAGCACATTTTGCAATATTCTCAGCATCCCCGGCATCATATTCCCGGCATCACAGGGCTAGCTATTTAGACACCCAGCAAGTTTAGCACTCACCAAAGTCAGATTTACTATAAGAAAAATGTTATTACCTTTGCTGTCTTCGTCAGAATGCACTCACAGGACTTCTACTTCAATAACAAATGTTGGTTTGGTTCAAAATAATCCATAGTTATATCCAAACAGCGGCGTTTTGTTTGTGCGTTCAAGACACTATCCGAAAGGGTAAATAAGGGTGTCGAGCATGGCGCAATTCGTGACAAAACATTTCTAAATATTCCATTACCGTACTTCGAAGCATGTCAACCGCTGTTTAAAATCAATTTTTAAGCCATTTTTCTCATAAAAAAGCGATAATATTCCGACCGGGAATCTGCGTTTAGGTAAACAGATGAAAGAAAATAAAGCATTCGGTCGACTCGGGCACGCGCCTAAGCCCATAGTACTCTGATCGGCCACTTGCCAAAAGCGATAATGTGTTTCAGCCAGAGGCTGCCTCGATATCGCTCAGCTTTTTCCTGGGCTCTGAGAGCCTATGGGAGCCGTAGGAAGTGTCACGTTAGAGCAAAGATCCTCAGTCTTCAATAAAAAGAGCCAAGATGAAACACAACTTGTCAGACAGGCCACTTCCTGCATGGAATCTTCTCAGGTTTTGGCCTGCCATTTGAGTTCTGTTATACTCACAGACACCATTCAAACAGCTTTAGAAACTTTGGGGTGTTTTTTATCCAAAGCCAATAATTATATGCATATTCTAGTTACTGGGCAGGAGTTGTAACCAGATTAAATCGGGTACGTTTTTTATCCGGCCGTGTCAATACTGCCCCCTAGCCCTAACAGGTTAAACGCTCTAACTGGGGTAATTTTTCCAGCATACAGAAAATGTCATTTTTCATTACTTCATATTAACACAGAAATCATAGTGTTGAAAATGTTTTTTTTCAATTGTCCATAACTAGCTGTTTGACAAAGTCCCATAAAAAAATATTGTTGAAAGTTTTTGACCCCTGTTGCACTTTTAGGGTTACAGAGGCTGATAGGGGTACCAGCAGAAAAAGAAATAGTAAAATAAAGTGTTGACAGATTGCTAACATCAAAGGCCCAGAGTTTGCAGAAGAAGGTAACTTGGTGTGGTGTACTGATCGAGAGCCAAGAAGCATCCACGTTGGGGGCTGCTGCTTAGGAACAGAGTTGGTGTTGTGACCACTGCATGTTAGGAGGCTGTATCCTGTTGCCTTGGCTCACCGCCACCGATGTGAGCTGATAGGTCACGGCAGGCCTTGAAGAGACTGGGTAAATATATTGTGTCCGGAGAAGGATCAGGTGGCGAGGCAATAGCGACAGAGGATTACACAGAGGTCAGGGCAGAGAGGGAGCTCAGGGTGCTCAGCAGCAGCAGCAGCACAGTGATGGGGTCAGGAGCAAAGTAAGAGGGCTGGCTTACGGAGTGTCTGGATCTGTGCATTAGACTGGCTTAGACTGTGTCTGATCCGGATCCATGCTTCTTTTCTTGGGTTCAGAAGGATGGGGGGGTTGGGATTTGCTTAACAACATGCTTGGCTGCCTTACCAGATGTCTGGAGCATTATTGTAGTTAATGTACAGAGTTTTTCAAGAAACACTTTAGTAAAGAGGATTTCTGACTAGGGGAACACATGTAAAATAGTGACAGGGCTCTACCTGTTGATATTTAAGGTCCATTATGTAGTTTTGTGTACAACCTGACTGATTTTAGATATACTGTACATTTCTGATATGGATTTGTCATTCTTCTTGAAAGCAAGTCTGATAAGCTATAGATTTGTTCTATGTGCAATATATTTTTCTGCTTCACCATAAGTTTTGTGTTTGCTTCTTTGATTTTCAGTTTGTACATCAGCTTCAAACAGCTGAAAATATTATATTTGGGGTTATTAAAAATATATTTCACAGCAGATTAGATGGTACAATGGTTCTCTGTTGCATCAACTGAAATCCAACGAACATTAAAAAATGATAGAAATCAACAACTGTAAGAGCTATTACTACATACTGGTGACACGGGCCTGGATGGTGACACATCTTCAAGTTGCCTGACTGCTGCAAAGGTTCTAGGAAACCAGGTCTGAATGGTGACACATCTTCAAGCTGTCTGACTGCTACAAAGGTTATAGGAAACCAGGTCTGGATGGTGACACATCTTCAAGTTGCCTGACTGCTGCAAAGGTTCTAGGAAACCAGGTCTGAATGGTGACACATCTTCAAGCTGTCTGACTGCTACAAAGGTTATAGGAAACCAGGTCTGAATGGTGACACATCTTCAAGCTGTCTGACTGCTACAAAGGTTATAGGAAACCAGGTCTGGATGGTGACACATCTTCAAGCTGTCTGACTGCTACAAAGGTTATAGGAAACCAGGTCTGGATGGTGACACATCTTCAAGCTGTCTGACTGCTACAAAGGTTATAGGAAACCAGGTCTGAATGGTGACACATCTTCAAGCTGTCTGACTGCTACAAAGGTTATAGGAAACCAGGTCTGGATGGTGACACATCTTCAAGCTGTCTGACTGCTACAAAGGTTATAGGAAACCAGGTCTGGATGGTGACACATCTTCAAGCTGTCTGACTGCTACAAAGGTTATAGGAAACCAGGTCTGGATGGTGACACATCTTCAAGCTGTCTGACTGCTACAAAGGTTATAGGAAACCAGGTCTGGATGGTGACACATCTTCAAGCTGTCTGACTGCTACAAAGGTTATAGGAAACCAGGTCTGGATGGTGACACATCTTCAAGCTGTCTGACTGCTACAAAGGTTATAGGAAACCAGGTCTGGATGGTGACACATCTTCAAGCTGTCTGACTGCTACAAAGGTTATAGGAAACCAGGTCTGGATGGTGACACATCTTCAAGCTGTCTGACTGCTACAAAGGTTATAGGAAACCAGGTCTGAATGGTGACACATCTTCAAGCTGTCTGACTGCTACAAAGGTTCTAGGAAACCAGGTCTGGATGGTGACACATCTTCAAGCTGTCTGACTGCTACAAAGGTTCTAGGAAACCAGGTCTGGATGGTGACACATCTTCAAGTTGTCTGACTGCTACAAAGGTTATAGGAAACCAGGTCTGAATGGTGACACATCTTCAAGCTGTCTGACTGCTACAAAGGTTCTAGGAAACCAGGCCTGGATCAATCCCCTGGTCCTACCTATAGGAAGAGTGATTATCAGTGACAATATACTATGCGTTGAGGTGATGCTTCTGTGTAATCAATAGAGTTACAATTTTATTTTTACTATTATTTTGAAACTGCATCGATGTGAAGGGCTTGTCAGCAAGTATTTCACAGTAAAGTCTACAGCTGTTGTATTCAGAGCATTTGACAAATTACATTTTATTTGATTAAATCACGTTTGAGGACTGGATCTTCACAAGCCCTTTCATATCAGATCACTCATGTGTCATTGTATACATCTTCCTAAATGTATTTAAATGTAATTGAAAAGTGAATATACAAAATCCCCAAAAGTAATTCCCAGAGTCGCCTCACTTGACTTTGAGACTGGTGTTTTGCGGGTACTATTTAATGAAGCTGCCAGTTGAGGATTTGTGAGTCGTCTGTTTCTCAAACTAGACACTCTAATGTACTTGTCCTCTTGCTCAGTTGTGCACCGGGGCCTCCACTCCTCTTTCTATTCTGGTTAGAGACAGTTTGCGCTGTTCTGTGAAGGGAGTACTACACACCATTGTACAAGATCTTCAGTTTCTTGGCAATTTCTCGCAAGGAATAGCCTTTATTTCTCAGAACAAGAATAGACCGATGAGTTTCAGAAGAAAGTTCTTAGTTTCTGGCCATTTTGAGCCAGTAATCGAACCCACAAATGCTGATGCTCCAGATACTCAACTAGTCTAAAGAAGGCCAGTTTTATTGTTTCTTTAATCAGAACAACAGTTTTCAGCTGTGATAACATAATTTCAAAAGGGTTTTCTAATGATCAATTAGATCAATTAGATTCTGGGGCGGCAGATAGCCTAGTGGTTAGAGCATTGGACCACTAACCGAAAAGTTGCTAGATCAAATCCCCGAGCTGACAAGGTAAAAATCTGTCATTCTGCCCCTGAACAAGGCAGTTAACCCACTGTTCCTAGGCTGTCATTGTAAGTAAGAATTTGTTCTTAACTGACTTGCCTAGTTTAAAAATAAATGTGGCTTTTAAAATTATAAACTTGGATTAGCTAACACAACGTGCCATTGGAACACAGGAGTGATGGTTGCTGATAATAGGCCTCTGTACGCCTATGTAGATACTCCATAAAAAAATCTGCCGTTTCCAGCTACAATAGTCATTTACAACATTAACAATGTCTACACTGTATTTCTGATCGATTTGATGTTATTTTAATGGATTTGTTTTTGCTTTTCTTTCAAAAACAAGGACATTTCTAAGTGACCCCAAACTTTTGAAAATTAGTGTACATATTTATATATTTAGTGTTAGAGAAAATGTGCATATTTTCTAAAGGTCTCTCTTGATCAAAACGTCTACACCCATCACTGTGAACGTCTCACAAAGCTCTAGCTTGGCTTCCTGAACTCGTTAGGAACTCGCCTTTCACCTCATATCATTGAAAATAAAGTGTTTTTCGTTTTAAATCTATTCATTATTTTAGATTACTGGCTATAAATCAATCTAAGAATGTGCTACAGTGATGAAACTCTCTCCTGCTGCATTACAATGTAAGGATTTCATGCATATGTGTTGTTAGTGGCTGTGATGTAGGCTTCAGCCAGGAGTTGATGGACAGTCGGAAGAGCAAATTAAATGGTAGGAGGTTCAAGTGGTGTCAGATTTCACATCCTGCTTCACATATGCAGAAGAGACATACTCATGTGTCCGTGAGAATCAGGGCTAGCGCTCAATGCAAGCCATTTCACTCTACGGTGTCCACATATCGATTTATAAACTAAAATGTTGGTCAGAACCGTTACCAGAACCACACAGGTCACCAAAACAGGGGACTTTAAGAGGATAAAACACCCAACCAACCAACCACAGCTTAACTGTGTACCACGGCTGTTACCTTTCAACATGCAACAAAGTAATTGCTTTCGTGGTAATATTGTGAGTCAGCATATAGCAAGAGATTACCAGGGTAAAGACTTCACTGTAGTAGACCCTCCGGTGTACAATAGACATATTTGTACTTGTAGAAATGTTGGGGAAAGGGGATGTATACATGTACTGTAAATCTATTGTACTATGAATTGTAAAGCATATAATAAATCAATCTGGATTGTGTTGCCTGTGATAAGAACCAGTCCCTTTGCATTACATTTTCAATTCCAGTTAGAAAAGCCTAACTTGCTTTCATTAAAAATAACTTTAAGTTAAGCCACAATACAGCATCAAACAATTATCATTCGACAGTGACCTAAATGTAAGATTAAAAACCATAGAATTTGTGTTGCACATCAAACCCCTTTCCCAAAGCTGTGTATAATGCAACAGAGAGAGGAATTTCTAAATCGTGCACTGAGCCCTGAGGCAAAAAGAAAATCTCTGTCTTTAAATTAGACAATTTGAGTGTAAGGCAGGTGTTTGTTTATAGTTGACAGCGCATGCTGTGGGAAGTAAACCCCCCAAGCAGAACATAAATATTTTATATATTTACAAAAACAAATATATGGGGGATTGGAAATGATGCAGATAATTACAATCTATGTGTAATATTAAAGCTCCCCGCATATTTATTTTTTTATTACAAAAAAATAACTTGTGATTTCATCTTAGAAAGGTGCTCTTCTCCTCCAACAGTAGAGCTACAGACTATAATAATAAAGGCATGTGGTTACACAACACTTGTGGAGATTATTTAAGAACCAACACCATTTGCTATGCTGTAAATCTCTCAGAAGTACAGTGGCTATCTTCGTGTAAGTATAAGTATTCTGTTGTTTTTTGATTTTGGCATTCATTAATGTCAATCAACACCACACGTTCGCATAGACATACATACAGTGAGGGAAAAAAGTATTTGATCCCCTGCTGATTTTGTACGTTTGCCCACTGACAAAGAAATGATCAGTCTATAATTTTAATGGTAGGTTTATTTGAACAGTGAGAGACAGAATAACAACAAAAAAATCCAGAAAAACGCATGTCAAAAATGTTATAAATTGATTTGCATTTTAATGAGGGAAATAAGTATTTGACCTCCTCTCAATCAGAAAGATTTCTGGCTCCCAGGTGTCTTTTATACAGGTAACGAGCTGAGATTAGTTGCACACTCTTAAAGGGAGTGCTCCTAATCTCAGTTTGTTACCTGTATAAAAGACACCTGTATACAGAAGCAATCAATCAATCAGATTCCAAACTCTCCACCATGGCCAAGACCAAAGACCTCTCCAAGGGTGTCAGGGACAAGATTGTAGACCTACACAAGGCTGGAATAGGCTACAAGACCATCGCCAAGCAGCTTGGTGAGAAGGTGACAACAGTTGGTGCGATTATTCGCAATTGGAATAAACACAAAAGAACTGTCAATCTCCCTCGGCCTGGGGCTCCAATCAAAATCTTAACTCGTGGAGTTGCAATGATCATGAGAACGGTGATGAATCAGCCCAGAACTACACGGGAGGATCTTGTCAATGATCTCAAGCCAGCTGGGACCATAGTCACCAAGAAAACAATTGGTAACACACTACCCCGTGAAGGACTGAAATCCTGCAGCGCCCGCAAGGTCTCCCTGCTCAAGAAAGCACATTTACATGCCCGTCTGAAGTTTGCCAATGAACATCTGAATGATTCAGAGGACAACTGGGTGAAAGTGTTGTGGTTAGATGAGACCAAAATGGAGCTTTTTGGCATCAACTCAACTCGCCGTGTTTGGAGGAGGAGGAATTGTCACGTCCTGGCCAGGATAAGGATTAATTGTTATTGTAGTTTGGTCAGGACGTGGCAGAGGGTATTTGGTTTATGTGGTTCGGGGTGGTGGTTTTTCTAAAAGGGCATTTGATTTATGTATTCCGGGGTTTTTGGGCACTGTTCCTTGTTTATGTAATTCTATGTTTAGTCTAGGTAATCTGTTTCTATGTTGAGTTAATTGGGGTGGACTTCCAATTGAAGGCAGCTGTGTGGTGTTGCCTTTGATTGGAAGTCCTATATTAGTTGGGTATGTTTGTCTGTGCATTTGTGGGAGATTGTTTCTTGTTTTGCTGAGTGTGCCTTTCAAGACTGTTTCGTTGTTCGTAAGTTCGTTTTGTTGTTTTGGTGTTCACTTAGTTTGTAAATAAATACACAAGATGAGCATCAACATTCCTGCTGCGTTTTGGTCCTCCTTAACCGACGACGACCGTGACAGGAATGCTGCCTATGACCCCAAGAACACCATCCCCACCGTCAAACATGGAGGTGGAAACATTATGCTTTGGGGGTGTTTTCTGCTAAGGGGACAAGACAACTTCACCGCATCAAAGGGACGATGGACGGGGCCATGTACCATCAAATCTTGGGTGAGAACCTCCTTCCCTCAGCCAGGGCATTGAAAATGGGTCGTGGATGGGTATTCCAGCATGACAATGACCCAAAACACACGGCCAAGGCAACAAAGGAGTGGCTCAAGAAGAAGCACATTAAGGTCCTGGAGTGGCCTAGCCAGTCTCCAGACCTTAACCTGTTGGGGGTAGGGGGCAGTATTTACACGACCAGATAAAAAACGTACCCGATTTAAACTGGTTACTACTCTTACCCAGAAACGAGAATATGCATATAATTATTGGCTTTGGATAGAAAACACCCTAAAGTTTCTAAAACTGTTTGAATGGTGTCTGTGAGTATAACAGAACTCATATGGCAGGCAAAAACCTGAGAAGATTCCTTACAGGAAGTGGCCTGTCTGACAATTCCTTGAGCATCTTGCCTCTGTTTATTGAAGACTGAGGATCTTTGCTGTAACGTGACACTTCCTACGGCTCCCATAGGCTCTCAGAACCCGGGAAAAAGCTGAATGATATCGAGGCAGCCCCAGGCTGAAACACATTTGCGCTTTTGGCAAGTGGCCGATCAGAGGACAATGGGCTTAGGCGCGTGCACGAGTCGACCCCATGCTTTATTTTCTTTCGTCTTTTTACCTAAACGCAGATTCCCGGTCGGAATATTATCGCTTTTTTACGAGAAAAATGGCATAAAAATTGATTTTAAACAGCGGTTGACATGCTTCGAAGTACGGTAATGGAATATTTAGAATTTTTTTGTCACGAAATGCGTCGTGCTCGTCACCCTTCTTTACCCTTTCGGATAGCGGTGTTTTGTTCGTGCGTTCAAGACACTGTTTGGATATAACTATGGATTATTTGGGACCAAACCAACATTTGTTATTGAAGTAGAAGTCCCGGGAGTGCATTCTGACGAAGAACACCAAAGGTAATAACATTTTTCTTATAGTAAATCTGACTTTGGTGAGTGCTAAACTTGCTGGGTGTCTAAATAGCTAGCCTTGAGATGCCGGGCTATCTACTTAGAATATTGCAAAATGTGCTTTCACCGAAAAGCTAATTTAAAATCGGACATATCGAGTGCATAGAGGAGTTCTGTATCTATAATTCTTAAAATAATTGTTATGCTTTTTGTGAACGTTTATCGTGAGTAATTTAGTAAATTCACCGGCAGTGTTCGGTGGGAATGCTAGTCACATGCTAGTCACATGCTAATGTAAAAAGCTGTTTTTTGATATAAATATGAACTTGATTGAACAAAACATGCATGTATTGTATAACATAATGTCCTAGGTGTGTCATCTGATGAAGATCATCAAAGGTTAGTGCTGCATTTAGCTGTCTTCTGGGTTTTTGTGACATTATATGCTAGCTTGAAAAATGGGTGTCTGATTATTTCTGGCTGGGTACTCTGCTGACATAATCTAATGTTTTGCTTTCGTTGTAAAGCCTTTTTGAAATCGGACAGTGTGGTTAGATTAACGAGAGTCTTGTCTTTAAAATGCTGTAAAATAGTCATATGTTTGAGAAATTGAAGTAATAGCATTTCTAAGGTATTTGAAAATCGCGCCACAGGATTCAACTGGCTGTTACGTAGGTGGGACGATTTGGTGCCACCTGCCCTAGAGAGGTTAAAATGGTGTAAAATAGTCATATGTTTGAGAAATTGAAGTAATAGCATTTCTAAGGTATTTGAATAACGCGCCACAGGATTCCACTGGCTGTTACGTAGGTGGGACGATTTCGTCCCGCCGACCCTAGAGAGGTTAATCGAAACCTTAATGACTTGGAGAAGATCTGCAAAGAGGAGTGGGACAAAATCCCTCCTGAGATGTGTGCATACCTGGTGGCCAACTACAAAAAACTTCTGACCTCTGTGATTGCCAACAAGGGTTTTGCCACCAAGTACTAAGTCATGTTTTGCAGAGGGGTCAAATACTTATTTCCCTCATTAAAATGCAAATCAATTTATACAATTTTTGACATGCGTTTTCCTGGATTTGTTTGTTGTTATTCTGTCTCTCACTGTTCAAATAAACCTACCATTAAAATTATATAATTTCTTTGTAAGTGGGCAAACGTACAAAATCATCAGGGGATCAAATACGTTTTTCCCTCACTGTTATACATGCACAAAAACACAAAAGCATAGACATGCATGTAATAGCATATATGTATTGTAAATGCTAAGTAATTGTACCTCATTTGGATCTAGATGACAGATGCAGGCAGTCAAAGGTCATGACATCAACTGATCCCAATACTCTGACTGATTCTCCTTAGCTGCCTGACTTAAACGCTGATCAACATTTTAATCTGAGGGAATACACATTTGCATTATTATTTCCAGGAAAATATGAATGAGATGTTAAAGTAAACATCCATTCGAATAAACATTCTAATCCCTGTTACAGGATACAAATGGATTTAACAATATTACTCCATGGGACATGGATTCAAATGCATGAAGCATTCTGTCAAAGGAAACACGTTTCTTGATTGCTTATATTTTCTCTGGATGAGAGAAAACATGCTGCTGTCTTATCTTAAACTTCTTAGGGATTGGTGTCCCTTCCACGGGATGGCTGAGCTTACGTAGGCTAATGTGATTAGCATGTGGTTGTAAGTAACAAGAACATTTCCCAGGACATAGACATATCTGTTATTGGCAGAAAGCTTAAATTCTTGTTAATCTAACTGCACTGTTCAATTTACAGTAGCTATTACAGTGAAATAATACCATGCTATTGTTTGAGGAGAGTGCACAATTTTGAACATGAAAAGTTATTAATAAACAAATTAAGCACATTTGGGCAGTCTTGATACAAAATTTTGAAATGAAATGCAATGGTTCATTGGATCAGTCTAAAACTTTGCACATACCCTGATGCCATCTAGTGGCCAAAATCTAAATTGCACCTGGTCTAGAATAATACAGTATGGCCTTTCTCTTGCATTTCAAAGATGATGGTACAAAATAAATACGAAAGAACGGTTGTTTTTTTCTTTGTATTATCTTTTACAAGATCTATTGTGTTAAATTCTACTACATTCCTTTCACATTTCCATAAACTTTATAGTGTTTCCTTTCAAATGGTACCAAGAATATGCATATCCTTGCTTCATGGCCTGAGCTACAGGCAGTTAGATTTGGGTATGTAATTTAAGGCGACATTTTTTAAAAAGGGGTTGATTCTTAAGAGGTGCTCGGATGTTTTACTGACTTCTTAACTGACTTCTGAAGGTACATGTACTTTATGAAGTATGCTACTGGGTATAATAGCTTCACTCCCCAGCTGTCTCTATATGCAGTTATATGAGTGTATGAACATCCATGCCACCCACAGTGAGCATTATGTTAGCAAGAACATCAGCAATACAAATACTGTAAGTACACAGTATGTGTCTGGATATTTAAACAGTTTCTAAACAAAACCAGTGTCTTTCTTCAAAGAAAACATGCACACAGTTTCTGGTATCGACGAATGTGAATAAGGATAGCCATTTTTGCAATTCAAAACAGAACAGCCACATTTGCCCAAAGAAACTGTAGACTTCTAGTCTGACTAAGACTTTGCCAAGATGGCGGCCATGATTCTAGGTTAGTGAGGCATAATCTAGCTGTATTATTTGATTTACCTTTTAAGAAAATGTATTCCATCTCCAGGACTTCAAAGGGCTTGGAGTGTGGAGTCCAGGGGGTATGTGAAATTGCATTGACTCACTATACCCAAAACGTCCGCATCTCAGAGGATTTTTGATATCCTCTCGACAGGTTGAAGTGATGCCATTTCTGACAACCCCATCAACCTCAAAAACACATCCATGAACACACACTCCACGTCATTTATTTCAAGTAGGCAGAGGCAAATTGTCAGGTAGCACACCAAAAGTGAAGGTGATCAAAAAGGATGAGAAGGTGTTTGCCTCTTTTTCCATTTTCTCTCAGTCAATGACATCTCAGTAGGAGAAAAGTGTGTATAATCGAGGCAACACTTGGAAAAGGCCTAAACAACTTAGATCTTAGTACGAAGCAGATAACACCTTGCTTTCATCAAGAAGTTTTGCATCCAATTACAAGGGAGGAAGAAGCATAAGAACAACATAACTCTTTTTTTATGTTAAAGTTCCTCCTTTTCTATGCAAAATAGCAAACTACCACAGTTATTTTATATCTGCCCAGAAGACATTAATATGACAAAACGTGCATGCCACATGTCATATTCTAGCAGCAAAGTCAGTTGAGAAAATGGACATAATTATTGAACTGATCTTCCCAGTAAAAAATTAAATAAGAATCAAATCATGAAAATAAATATGTATCGTCTTCTCTTTTAGTACATTCACACATCTGAAGTATTTACATCAAAGTAGTATTAAAGCTCCCAAACACACCCTGCATCGACTACAGGCAGATAACTACAAATAAAATACATCCATAGCGCATACTTCCATGTATACGACATAACTGAGAGAATGGACTGGGCCATAGCCAGAAAGGAATGTTAGATGTGATGCTGAAGGACCAAGACAGCCAAAGCCCAGTCAACCCCTCACTAAGACCAAGAGCAGCAACCACTCGTGTGCATTCTGTTCATGGTACCCCTTTAGGCTGCCCTCAGATTCCTCACACCCTGGTCAATTCTGTTGGCGTAAGGGTTTTTATTCTGCTGACTAAGCATGTTAGGGCCATTCTCAGGATGTTACATGGAAGTATAGAATTCTCATGACTGTAATCTTTAAAATAGGCCTGGATGGCTACCCAATCAACGTTTTCTAGGAAGAATTTCCTTTTTCCTTTGTGCATTTACATCAACCATGCAAAGACATCTAAACAAACAGATGGAGAGTATTGCGCACACACACACACACACACACACACACACACACACACACACACACACACACACACACACACACACACACACACACACACACACACACACACACGTTAATGTAGACTAATATAGACTTTAATACAGACATGTTAAGACATCTAACACACCATTTAGTGTAATGTAGACATATGCTTTGTGTGCAATCATTGTGTTCTCTTTAAATGATCTGTAACAGCATGAAAGTGATATGCCATAACACCTTGCTCTGGATTCAAGGTGTAAATTAACCCAAGAAGGGGATGGTGTTGACTGCTTTTCACACAGCTTAATTAAGTAGCTACTTTTATTTCTCTATGATGAGTAAACATTTTCAAGCTGATTGCCATATCAATTTCCATAGCAATTATACCCATATATGAATGGTTCACTTTCTCTCAGGCCAATTTTCAACATAGGCCGGTGCTGGAAAGCATCATTAAAAATCGAGAGTGAGGAGTGGAAAGTTGAAACCTAGCATCACATTACTTTTGTTCTATGGAGTATTTGCTTTACCCCCGTGTCTCACTCTAAATAACATTCCCCTGTGATTATTATGAGATGAAAAGGCATCTTCTGGAGCATTTTTCTAACTTAAAAAACATAAACTAGAAAAAGTCTTAAAAGGTATTAGAAATGGATCAAAACACAATAATGTTGAAGTAAACATCCCTGCCAACTAATGTCAACATTTATATTTAGTTTTGCAGAAATCATTTGCCTTCTGTAAGCTTAATTAAGAAATATGTCTTGTCATTCATACCAAACGTTATTTTCTAATTTCTCTCCCTCATGAGAGACGATAATGAAAGTTCACAGAAGTAATAAGTAAAGGTAGACCTACTAATTAATTATAGTGTATATAGTAGTGTATTGTTCAGTACAGTATAGTACAGTCAAAAAGAGTAGAGTAGAGTAGAGAACAGTAAAGAAAAGTATAGCACAGTACAGTAGAGTACAGTAAAGAAAAGTATAGCACAATACAGTAGAGTACAGTAAAGAAAAGTATAGTACAGTACAGTAGAGTAAAGAAAAGTATAGTTCAGTACAGTACAGTATTTATTTTATTTTATTTAATCTTTATTTACCTAGGCAAGTCAGTTAAGAACAAATTCTTATTTGACAGGGGCTGGGATTAAATGGTCCCAAAAAATGTATGCAGCATTGAAGGTCCCCAAGAACACAGTGGCCTCCATCCTTCTTAAATGGAAGAAGTTTAGAACCACCAAGACTCTTCCAGGAGCTGGTTGTCCGTCCAAACTGAGCAATCGGGGGAGAAGGGCCTTGGTCAGGGAGGTGACTAAGAACCCGACGATCACTCTGACAGAGCTCCAGATTTCCTCTGTGGAGATGGGAGAACCTTCCAGAAAGACAACCATCTCTGCAGCATTCCACCAATCAGGCCTTTATGGTAGAGTGGCCAGACGGAAGACACTTCTCAGTAAAAGGCACATGATAGCCCGCTTGGAGTTTGCCAAAAGGCCCCTAAAGGATTCTCAGACCATGAGAAATAAGATTCTCTGGTCTGATGAAACCAAGGTTGAACTCTTTGGCTTAGAGACTAGATGGAGAGGTCTTCTGGTCAGACTTCGAAGGTGCACACCACCCACTGCTTCCGAGTATATTACTTGCAAATGTCCAGTATCTAGATAACAAGGTAGACAAAATTAGGGCAAGGGTTGCTTTCCAGAGAGACATCAGGGATTGTAACATAGTCTGTTTCATGGAAACATGGCTCTCTCAGAATATGCTTTCGGAGTCGATACAGCCACCTGGATTCATTGTACGTCATGCCCACACAAATAAACATCTCTCTTGGAAGAAGAATAGCGGGGGTGTATGTTTCATGATTAATGACTCATGGTGTAATTGTAACAACATACAGGAACTCAAGTCATTTTGTTCACCTGACCTAGAATTCCTCACAATCAAATGCCAACGTATTACCTCCTCAGAGAATTCACCTCGGTTATTGTCACAGCCATGTATATTTGACAAATCTGACCACGACTCCATTTTGCTCCTCCCTTCCTATAGGCAGACATTCAAAAAGGATGTACCAGTGTTAAAAACTATTCAACGCTGGCCTGACCAATCGGAATCCACGCTTCAAGATTGTTTTGAACACGCGGACTGGGACATGTTCCAGGTAGCCTCAGAAAATAATATTGACGTATACGCAGATTCTGTGAGTGAGTTTATAAGGAAGTGCGTAGGAGATGTTATACACACCATGAGTATTAAAACCTACCCAAACCAGAAATCGTGGATAGATGGCGGCATTCGCGCAAAACTGAAAGCGCAAACCACCGCATTTAACCATGCAAAGATGACTGGGATTATGGCCGAATACAAACAGTGTAGTTATTCCTTCCGCAAGGCAATCAAACAAGTAAAATGTCAGTATAGAGGCAAAGTGGAGTCGCTATTCAACGGCTCTTCTACTCCATGGCCGATGTGAGTAAGACATTTAAACGTGTTAACCCTCGCAAGGCTGCTTTGAGGATAGCCGCGTCCTCAGAGCATGCGTAGACCAGCTGGTGTGTTTACGAACATATTCAATATCTCCCTATCCCAGTCTGCTGCCCCCACATGCTTCAAGATGGCCACCATTGTTCCTGTACCCAAGAAGGCAAAGGTAACTGAACTAAATTATTATCATACCGTAGCACTCACTTCTGTCATCATGAAGTGCTTTGAGAGGCTCGTCAAGGATCATATCACCTCCACCTGACCTGTTACCCTAGACCCACTACAATTTTCTTACCACCCCAACAGCTTCATGGAGAGTACAATTGCCATAGCACTGCACACTGTCCGATCCCATCTGGACAAGAGGAATACCTACAGTGAGGGAAAAAAGTATTTGATCCCCTGATGATTTTGTACGTTTGCCCACTGACAAAGAAATGATCAGTCTATAATTTTAATGGTAGGTTTATTTGAACAGTGAGAGACAGAAAAACAACAACAAAAATCCAGAAAAACGCATGTCAAAAATGTTATAAATTGATTTGCATTTTAATGAGGGAAATAAGTATTTGACCCCCTCTCAATCAGAAAGATTTCTGGCTCCCAGGTGTCTTTTATACAGGTAACAAGCTGAGATTAGCAGCACACTCTTAAAGGGAGTGCTCCTAATCTCAGCTTGTTACCTGTATAAAAGACACCTGTCCACAGAAGCAATCAATCAATCATATTCCAAACTCTCCACCATGGCCAAGACCAAAGACCTCTCCAAGGATGTCAGGGAGAAGATTGTAGACCTACACAAGGCTGGAATGGGCTACAAGACCATCGCCAAGCAGCTTGGTGAGAAGGTGACAACAGTTGGTGCGATTATTCGCAATTGGAATAAACACAAAAGAACTGTCAATCTCCCTCGGCCTGGGGCTCCAATCAAAATCTTAACTCGTGGAGTTGCAATGATCATGAGAACGGTGAGGAATCAGCCCAGAACTACACGGGAGGATCTTGTCAATGATCTCAAGCCAGCTGGGACCATAGCCACCAAGAAAACAATTGGTAACACACTACGCTGTGAAGGACTAAAATCCTGCAGTGCCCGCAGGGTCCCCCTGCTCAAGAAAGCACATATACATGCCCGTCTGAAGTTTGCCAATGAACATCTGTGATTCAGAGGACAACTGGGTGAAAGTGTTGTGGTCAGATGAGACCAAAATGGAGCTCTTTGGCATCAACTCAACTCGCCGTGTTTGGAGGAGGAGGAATGCTGCCTATGACCCCAAGAACACCATCCCCACCGTCAAACATGGAGGTGGAAACATTATGCTTTGGGGGTGTTTTTCTGCTAAGGGGACAAGACAACTTCACCGCATCAAAGGGACGATGGACGGGGCCATGTACCATCAAATCTTGGGTGAGAACCTCCTTCCCTCAGCCAGGGCATTGAAAATGGGTCGTGGATGGGTATTCCAGCATGACAATGTCCCAAAACACATGGCCAAGGCAACAAAGGAGTGGCTCAAGAAGAAGTACATTAAGGTCCTGGAGTGGCCTAGCCAGTCTCCAGACCTTAATCCCATAGAAAATCTATGGAGGGAGCTGAAGGTTCGAGTTGCCAAACGTCAGCCTCGAAACCTTAATGACTTGGAGAAGATCTGCAAAGAGGAGTGGGACAAAATCCCTCCTGAGATGTGTGCAAACCTGGTCGCCAACTACAAGAAACGTCTGACCTCTGTGATCGCCAACAAGGGTTTTGCCACCAAGTACTAAGTCATGTTTTGCAGAGGGGTCAAATACTTATTTCCCTCATTAAAATGCAAATCAATTTATAACATTTTTGACATGCGTTTTTCTGGATTTTTGTTGTTGTTATTCTGTCTCTCACTGTTCAAATAAACCTACCATTAAAATTATAGACTGATCATTTCTTTGTCAGTGGGCAAATGTACAAAATCATCAGGGGATCAAATACTTTTTTCCCTCACTGTAAGAATGCTGTTCATTGACTATAGCTCAGCATTCCACACCATAGTACCCTACAAGCTCATCATTAAGCTAGAGGCCCTGGGTCTCAATCCCGCCCTGTGTAATTGGGTCCTGGACTTCCTGACGTGCAGCCCCCAGGTGGTGAAGGATAGGAAACAACATCTCCACTTTGCTGATTCTCAACACTGGGGCCCCACAAGGGTGCGTGCTCAGCCCCCTACTGTACTCCCTGTTGACCCATGACTGCATGGCCATGCACAGCTCCAACTCAATCATCAAGTTTGCAGATGACACAACAGTGGTAGGCTTGATTACCCCCAACGACGAGACAGCCTATAGGGAGGTTAGGGCACTCGGAATGTCGTGTCAGCAAAACAACCTCTCACTCAACGTCAACAAAACAAAGGAGATGATCGTGGACTTCAGGAAACAGCAGAGGGAGAACCCCCCTATCCACATCGATGAGACAGCAGTGAAGAAGATGGAAAAGTTTAAGTTCCTCGGCGTATACATCACGGGCAAACTGAAATGGTCCACCCACACAGACAGTGTGGTGAAGAAGGCGCAACAGCCTTGTCACCTAAAACCCTCAAACTTTTACAGATGCACAATTGAGAGAATCCTGTCGGGCTGCATCACCACCTGGTATGGCAATTACACCGCCCATAACCGCTAGGCTCTCCAGAGGGTGGTGCGGTCTGTACAACGCATCACCGGGGCAAACTACGTGCTCTCCAGGACACCTACAGCACCCAATGTCACAGGAAGGCCAAAAAGACCATCAAGGACAACAACCACCCGAGCCACTGCCTGTTCACCCCGCTATCATCCAGAAGGCGAGGTCAGTACAGGTGCATCAAAGCTGGGACCGAGAGACTGAAAAACTGCTTCTATCTCAAGGCCATCAGACTGTTAAACAGCCATCACTAACACAGAGGCTGCTGCCAACATACAGACTCAAATCATTGGCCACTTTAATAAATGTATCACTAGTCACTTTAATAATGTCACTTTAATAATGTTCTCATATCTCACTCATCTCATATGTATATACTGTATTTTATTCCATCTATTGCATCTTGCTTATACCATTCTGTCATTGCTCATCCACATATTTATTATTCCATTCCTTTAATTAGATTTGTGTGTATTAGGTAGCTGTGGAACTGTTAGATTACATGTTAGATATTGCTGCACAGTCTGAACTAGAAGCAGAAGCATTTTGCTACTCTTGCAATTACATCTGCTAACCATGTGTATGTGACCAATAAAATGTTACTTGATTTTATTTGAATGCCAAGCATCACATCTGGAGGAACCCTGGCACCTTCCCTACAGTGAAGAATGGTGGTGGCAGCATCATGCTCTAGGTGTAATGAATGCTTAAGGAGAAAAAGGTGTAGATTCACGTGCAGATGTCTGTTAAGACTTCGCAGAAGGCAGGAATCGTGGTCATAGGCAGGCAATGGTCAAACACAGGTAGGCAGTCAAAAACAAACAATACCTCACAACCATATAAACAGAAAGAACTGAACTAAATAGGGAGCTGATGAGACCAGGTGAGAAACGAACATAGGTGAAATCAATGAACAAAAATGAAATACAGGGCTACGTTCAAGAACACAAAGAAACAGGGCTACGTTCAAGAACACAAAGAAAAAGAACACAAGGTTGACTAAGAAAAGAAAAGCAGAACCTTACAGTAGGGGTGTGTTCAGCGGCAGGGACTGCAAGACTAGTCAGGATCGAAGGAAAGATGAACGGAGCAAAGTAAAGAGAGATCCTTAATGAAAACCTGCTCCAGAGCACTCAAGACAGACTGGGGTGAAGGTACACCTTCCAACAGGACAATGACCGTAAGCACACAGCCAAGACAATGCAGGAGTGGCTTCTGGACAAGTCTCTGAATGTACTTGAGCAGCCCAGACAGAGCCCGGACTTGAACCCGATCAAACATCTCTGGAGAGACCTGAAAATAGCTGTGCAGCGACAATCCCCATCCAAGCTTTAAGAGATTGAGATCCGCAGAGAAGAACGGGATAAAATCCAACAAATACCCGTGTGCCAAGCTTGTAGCTTCATACCCGAGCAAGACTTGAGGCTGTGATTGCTGCCAAATGTTCTTCAACAAAGTACTAAGTAAAGGGTCTGAATACTTATTTAAAGTGATAAAGTGATATAAAATGGCAAACATTTCTAAAGACCTGTTTTTGCTTTGTCATTATGGGGTTTTGTGTGTAGATTGATGAGGGAAAAAATGATTTAATCAATTTTAGAATAAGGCTGTAACATAACAAAATGTGGAAAAAGTCAAGGTGTGTGAACTCTATCCGAATGCACTGTAGATGGCCACACAATAGGAAAATCACTCATGTGTGCATAATGCACACACCATGCATATACACTGTATGAAAGAATATCATCATTTTTGAGGGGATCTAAACTTAACTGGGCCAATAGAAAACATCAAACCAGACACAAATAAAGCAAGTGGCACGACAAATGATATGATAAGACTCTGACTCAGACTTATGGCAAGTGGCCTGTGTCTTCCTCCCAATTCCATGTAGTGCGTCTTTTGAATGGTCAAAGCGACGTGAATGACTTTGTATCTGGCTTTTAAATGCACCCATGTTCAATGTTGTTTCACGTAAATGTCGTTACATTTCAATATCTAGGACTAATGTTTTAACTATGACTCCAGCTGTGACAGATTTCAACCAAGGCATTTGGCATCCTCATCTGAATGTGTGCCTATAGACCCAGATATCGGCTTGTTAAGCTTAAAAACTTTAGGTTGGATGAAATTAGATGAAATGTCGGATAGAGAGCAATATGCGAGCAATGTTGGTGAAGGTTGTTAAATATTGTATGGTACCTGGCTATAATGGTGTTGTTGCGGCTGAATGAGCGCTACCGGTCTCTCACTGTCTGTCTCTCCCGCGGTTACCGAGACATGGGCTGGTTATACCACCTACTAGAGGCCTCAACCAGCTATCTGCTGGTCAACGTTATCTCCTCTGAGCTGCAGTACACCTCGTGTGATTGTTGCAGTCAGAGTATATAGTCTACTCTTTTCTGCATGGTTTTGCTAGGAGCGCAAATTTACCCGGGATAGCTATACTGCCAAAAATCGGATGCATTCTGAATTGAACAGTATTGCGTTTTTAATCATATGATATTTAAGTAGCCTAAGGAAGAATGGGAATCGTTTCCAGTAAGAACGAATTACAGTACGATACATTATGACAGTTGGTTTTCATTGAAATAACTCAATACACGTTTGACCAGTATCGCTGCGCCAATGTACTGTAGTGACCGCCTTTCAAACTGCTGAAGTACTTCGCTGAGAGACTGGAGCGGATGTTTCGCACTGAGTAGGTCGCTTTGCAACTCGCACTATCCACAGAGCGAGCCGGTGATGAGGGCTGGTCGGGATTGCGTTAGTATATTGGAAATTCAAAACGATTTTGGAATAATGGCGAAGTGAAAGTAAGGACGCCGAGGATGCAACATCTTCTTGGTAGAATACACGATGGACAAACGCCTGCCATGAACGGTAAGAAAGGGACAAGCACTGTCCGTTTTCTGTTAATGAGGTTTCATGATTATCAAGTCGTTAGAATGGCACATTGAAAAGTCAGCTAATTTGTCTAAACGTACTTTCTCATGCCCTTATCCATTGTAAATTATTTTCAAGAAATCCATGACTATGTATAGTTGGTGCCAAAATGCGTATATAGTTCAAGTTGGTATTGATGTTAAATGGAATTACTCGTGTTGTTGTTTAGAAAACTGCTGCATTCTGTTATCACTTTTCGCTCGCGCCGCCACCCTAGTCGCATTTGATGCCAGGCTGCGCGTGCATGACCCATGGATAGGCTACTGAAACCTATATCAAGAAACATTCATTGAGATTCAGCAATCATGATCAAACGCGACTGTGAGATAACGATATCCATATTCATTTAGCTTTTCAATTATTTAAATTAGATGTAAAGGTACATTTATAGCTAGGTTTTTAAGGGGACATGTGATTGGGGAATCAAATTGGACATGATTATTCTATTATCATGACCCCAATGCAGATAAATGGCTGTTAATGCATGATTAACGGGAAATGTAGCCTATACATGCATGAGCATGTTACTGATTATCTGGGCACATTCAAATACTTTGGAGCCATCTGTGACTTTAAAGTGCACCAATTTTGCAATCTTCTGTCCCTGTCATTGCACTGCATGCATATTCAGGCACAAACTATGGGGTGGCTGGGAGCCTAGTGGTTAGAGCATTGGGCCAGTAACTCAAAGGTTGCTGGTTTGAATCCCCAAGCTGTCAATGTCTGCTGGAAAAAGAACTGCTGGAATTGTTGCTTGCATTTTATGTGTAGGGGCCTGGGGATTCGTTTTCAAGAACTACTGAATACTAGGGATACTCTGTAAGTACCCAAAACACTGCATACAGTAGTGTTGCTTTCCCAAGTTGGCTGCGTCCTATGTAATAGATGGATGAACTGCTGTGAAAATAAGTAATCTTATCCAAAGTGTGGAGTCATATGGTGAAAAGGATGTGTTCCATTTAGAGGTGGGGATGGAGAGAGCACCATTGAAAATAAACACAGAAAATGTGTTGGGTATTCATGTCACCTTCATTTTCTTTCATTTGAAGCACATGCAATCATGCCTGTAAAATTATTTTGTGACCTTGGGACTATAATGTTATATTTGCACAAAGCAAAGTTCTGAAATATTCAGCATCAAAGTTTTTACATCCAAGAACTAAAAACTGTTTTGTGGTGAATTCTTCTTTCATAAGCCATTAAGGTTCTCACCTTAAAAGTACCCAACGTGTGTAGAATCTAAATCCTGAGACATTTGTAAATATGTTATTTAAGGTGGGTGCAAACTCAGAACCTTGTGGTTTTGAAATTTCAATCTGGGTTCATCCATAAGGTTCTATCTGGGTTCATCCATAAGGTTCTATCTGGCACAGAATGTTAAACATATTTACATTTCAAAAGAAAAGTACAGATATTTAATGATTAAATAAATAGAATGCTCTTCTTTCTAATCCCATCAACAAATGTATTGTTAATGTTCGTCACACATTTGTTAAAGCGCTAGTTCACTAAAATGACAAGTACACTATAGCCTATGGAGAACTAACAACATTACTAAAGCTTAGCTCTGGATGAGGAAACTGATACATTTTTCTTGTCTCCGACACCGACAGTCAGTAAACTACTTGCTAGTTATCAATACAATGTGGTATGTTTGTAATTTTAGTGAACTAATCCTTCCATGGAGGTTTTCATATTGATATAGAACAAGACAAAAACAGCAATGCCTCTCCAATGCGCCTTTACCTTCGTGGGAATTGGCCTATATGGACATGGCTAAATGTAACTGTTTCTTACAGAAGGCAATTCAGAGAAACAGATGGTAATTTTGCTGCACATAGGAAGGCGTCCTGAGTGCATTCAGGTGCGTGTGCCGAAAGTGAATTTTCTTCACAATAGACAAACATGGGCTCATTCTGTTCAGAACAACCCAGGGTATGACACCATGTCATCTTGTAACTGTACATCAAACATAGTGATCATGAACGTTGACACTATATATGACATTCATTTTATGATATGGAAATGTGAAGTGCACATTTGGACTCACGGGTGTTTGGCTTGCTTGTATGACATCAAAGTGGTATTTATTATAATCCTCAACGTCTCATATTTCAAATACATAGAGTCCTCTTAACTTACAGCTTTTCTCACATTCGGACAACAAATTATTTTAAAGTTGCCCAATTAGCAGGAGGAATGGAGGCCACTTCTTGTTGCGTTCAGAACATCTGTCAGTCAAACCCCATACAGCACTGTGAAGCTCAGAGCCTGAGCTCTGATGTCATATATAGCATGTTACTGTACAGCCACTGTGTTCCAATTTAGGCGCTTATTAGTGTCCAAATCTGCAATTCTCAATCTGTATACAGGTATGAGTGTAAAGGGCTGATGTGAGGCACCAGTATTTATTTGTTTTTACCATAAAGAGCTTAAGTGATGGTCATTCTTCTGAACAAGTGGTGAAAAACATCTAAGTAATTGTAAAAGAGGACCAGAACCTATTATATGAATAATCAAGGACTTGGGACTATAAGGTTCTATATGCAAAATGTATGGTTTTGAGATGAGTATTTTTCAAGTTCCAGATCTCAGAACTGTTTTGTGATGTCTTCCTCTTTCATGACTCAATAAGTATATCACCTTACATACAGTTACTTTTGATTGACAACCCAGCATTGTGTGATGTTTGCGCAGATAGAACTTTCAGATTTTCCACAATTTTTTAAAACCTTTTTCACAAATCTGACAAATCTCATGTAAAGGACCACCTAAAGAGCAACGATCAATGTAGCTAACTCATTTTTGACCAAAATGTCAGCTAGAACCTAGGTCCCGATTTGTCTGATTTGGATAATTGGAATGTGGTTTTTAGAGAAGATTGGCAACTAGCTATATTCTATTGCCTTTATGTAAGCATAATTTAGCCTGTACTAAGGGATCTGGACCTTAATCACACTGCAGGCAGTGTGCTTGCCCTGTACCCACAGGGTCGTTGGTTCAAGCCTTGCTCTGGCTTTTTCTCCCCCTCAATTGCTGTATGTCTACAACAGAAACGTAGTAGTAGTGTTGCTTCAGAGAGATGATATTGCAAACTCTTGAATAGCAGCCATGAAATATGTATTTTGGCTTAGAAACCAGGTGAGCTGCAGTACTGTGTTTTTAACCATGACGTTTCTAGTTCAGACCTTGACTTTCCCAGTATTTCCATGCCATACAGTCACGCGTTCAAGAATGTGTGAAGAAAAAATAATGAGCACCTTCCACAACATGTTCTCCAAACCTGCAGTGCTAGTTCTAAGATATTTATAAAACTGGTCCTAGATTCTCTGTTCTGCCAGAGCTGCCTGTGAGTCAGTCCACAGCGGTCAGTCTGTGTGAAGTGGTTTACAGAGGCACCGCCAACAATAGGCTAACCTTAATACCTGTGCTGCGCAGCCAGGAACACTTAACTCCCTCCCTGGTGGAGCTAGCTGGTTCACTACCACGTCACAGCAGGCAAGCCATGCAGAGGGAAGGGATCCTAGCTATAGTGCTCACTGCTAAATCCATTGTCTGCTGTTTAAGAGATGGCCTTTGCCTCACAGGGATTAGAAACATGCCCCTAATTTACTTCCTATTAACCATTTCACAGTACAGCTGGGCGATATAGACAAAATATCATATCACGGTATTTGACAGTATTTTATGTTTTTGAGTAGTGATCCTTGGGTGGCAACACATACATTCTAAGTGATTTCAATGGGTCTTTCTCCATTCTGAATGTTTTATACTGTTCAATTCTACTTCAACCAAGAATCATTTTCTGCATTTTCATAAATTTGGGCATTTTCTGCACTCATTTGAGATCATTTCCACACTGCCACGTAGGGCTGCATGATATGGGCAAACAATCTAGGCCTTATGTTGCAATTGCGATTTGACTTCCGATTTAGAGCAAAACACTTGGGTGAACTGTTGGAATCATGGAAATAGAATGTATAGTTAGAATATAATAGTTGGCACTTTGATGTACAGTGATGTTTGACATGACGACAAATGAAAATGCCAGGGAGAAGTTATTGTGACATGGTAGGAACCAAAGTGTTGATAAGTGTTTCTTAGGGGACCTTATAATCTTTGGCTACATTGAATGTATTCTCTTAGCTATATCATGTGGCTAACATACAGTATTCAGGCTTTGCATATTCCTCAATATACCGCCCTGCCCTAATTCACACCATACCTCCCATGACCACACTCCAACTTCATGGTAACATGGATGCATGGAGATCACAGCTCAAATCTGAAGAATGTAAAGTTGGTGGAGGGGTTAACAGACAAAAATATCACATCCAGATTCTGCCATTTTACAAGGAATCTGATTCCCCACCTTTTTATTGCACAACATCTGTGTTGGTAACTGTATGTCACTATGTTAATGTTTTTCATATGAATCCATGCCCCTTTTCCAATCTGTATACTGGGAGCCCCTGTACATAGACCTTAAATAGAATAGCTCTGTAAATAGACACTTATTCTTGTGATTGTATTCTAATGACAACATTAAAATCACTCTCATGAGGATACTTGATTCCTTGTGCAGTAACAACATATATACCATTATTGGTCTATTTAATGTGAAAAGTTCTGCGGGTTGGGTTGGATGGTGCTCTGGTGCAGGCCTTTGGGCTCTCTAATAATACCTCTCTAAGCAGCCCCTGGGCTGGGCCTCTCAGAGGATCTGCTAGCTATAAATAATGGCACATATGTCACCGTTCTTCTGACTGACGCACACTAAGCCCCATTCTTAGCTGCCTGCACACTACACAGGACGCACAGCACAGAGAGCGTGCACGGTTGTGTGGTGTGTCTGAGGGACTGAGCTATGGGACTCCAAACTGTGTGTGTGTGTGTTTGTGTAGGGGATTGGGAGGTGACATAGAGAGAAGCAGGCCTGAGGTCTATCTCTTCATCCTCCTCTTCATATTACTCCTGGTTTTATCACCTCTCTGCATCGCTGGTGTTTTCTTCCTTACTCACTAAGCTTGCCCTCTCTGCCTCGCTACACTCTCTCTCCATCTCCTCTCCTCCTTTCCCCTCCCACGGAGCTGGCCCTCTCTGCCTCACTCTCCCTCCCCTCTCCTCTCCTCCTCTCCCCTCCCACCCAGCTTTCCCTCTCTGCCTCGCTACGCTCTCACTTCCTCCCTCCCCTTTCCTCCTCTCCCCTCCCACCCAGCTTGCCCTCTCTGCCTCACTACGCTCTCCCTCCATCCCCTCTCCTCTCCCACCTAGCTTTCCCTCTCTGCCTCGCAACGCTCTCTCTCCAACCCCTCTTCTCCTCTCCCCTCCCATCCAGCTTTCCCTCTCTGCCTCGCAACGCTCTCTCTCCATCCCCTCTTCTCCTCTCCCCTCCCACCCAGCTTGCCCTCTCCGCCTCGCTCTCCCTCCCCTCTCCCCTCCCACCCCACCCAGCTTGCCCTCTCTGCCTCGCTCTCCCTCCCCTCTCCCCTCCCACCCAGCTTGCACTCCTGACTGGCAGACTCTGGAACCTGCCAGAGAAAGAGGTTACTGCCACTTTGTTTTGCCAAATATATTTTCTGAGAATTTTACACGCCCGTCAGCATAAGGAAACAATAGCATCGCCGTGGGACGTATAAAGACTGCTTGCTGTGCTGAGCACTAAAACCATCAAAATAGTTTTACAGTCTTAAAGGGATACTTCAGGTTTTTGGCAATGAAGCCCTTAGTCTACTTCCCCAGAGTCAGATGAACTCGTGGTAACCATTTTTATGTCTCTGTCCAGTATGAAGGAAGTTGGAGGTAGTTTGGCTCACCAATGCGCAATGACTGGTAGTCTATGGGTATCTGCTAGCATGCTAGACTTCCCTTCATTGCACTAATGCTAGTTAGCAACTTCCTTCAAACAGAGACATGAAAGCGATATCCACAAGTTCATCAGACTATGCGGAAATAGATTTTAAAATAAATATGTATTTCACCTTTATTTAACCAGGTAGGCCAGTTGAGAACAAGTTCTCATTTACAACTGCGACCTGACCAAGATAAAGCAAAGCAGTGTGACAAAACAACAACACAGAGATACACATGGGATAAACAAACGTACAGTCAATAACACAATATAAAAAAATCTGTATAAAGTGTGTGCAAATGAAGTAAGGCAATAAATAGGCCATAATGACGAAGTCATTTCAATTTAGCAATTAACACTGGAGTGATAGATGTGCAGATGAGGATGTGCAAGTAGAAATACTGGTGTGCAAAAGAGCAGAAAAACAAAAACAAATATGGGGATGAGGTAGGTAGTAGGATTTACAGATGGGCTGTGTACAGCTGCAGCGATCGGTAAGCTGCTCTGACAGCTGATGCTTAAAGTTAGTGAGGGAGATATGTCTCCAACTTCAGTGATTTTTGCAATTCGTTCCAGTCACTGGCAGCAGAGAACTGGAATGAAAGGCGGCCAAATGAGGTGTTGGCTTTGGGGATGATCAGTGAGATATACCTTCTGGAACGTGTGCTACGAGTGAGTGTTGTTATCGTGACCAGTGAACTGAGATAAGGTGGAGCTTTACCAAGCATAGACTTATAGATGACCTGGAGGCAGTGGGTCTGGCGATGAATATGTAGCGAGGGCCAGCTGACTAGAGCATACAGGTCGCAGTGGTGGGTGGTATAAGGTGATTTGGTAACAAAACGGATGGCACTATGATAGACTGCATCCAGTTTGCTGAGTAGAGTTTTGGATGCTATTTTGTAGATGACATCGCCGAAGTCGAGGATCGGTAGGATAGTCAGTTTTACTAGGGTAAGTTTGGCGGCGTGAGTGAAGGAGGCTTTGTTGCGAAATAGAAAGCCGATTCTAGATTTGATTTTGGATTGGAGATGTTTAATATGATTCTGGAAGGAGAGTTTACAGTCTAACCAGACACCTAGGTATTTGTAGTGGTCCACATATTCTAGGTCGGAACCGTCCAGGGTGGTGATGCTAGTCGGGCGGGCGGGTGCGGGCAGCGAACGGTTGAAAAGCATGCATTTGGTTTTACTAGTGTTTAAGAGCAGTTGGAGGCCACGGAAAGAGTGTTGTATGGCATTGAAGCTCGTTTGGAGGTTAGTTTGCACAGTGTCCAAGGAAGGGCCAGAAGTATACAGAATGGTGTTGTCTGCGTAGAGGTGGATCAGGGAATCACCGGCAGCAAGAGCGACATCATTGATATATACAGAGAAAAGAGTCGGCCCGAGAATTTAACCCTGTGGCACCCCCATAGAGACTGCCAGAGGTCCGGACAACAGGCCCTCTGATTTGACACACTGAACTCTATCTGAGAAGTAGTTGGTTAACCAGGCAAGGCAGTCATTAGTGAAACCAAGGCTGTTGAGTCTGCCAATAAGAATAACGTGACTGACAGAGTCAAGTCTTGGCCAGGTCGATGAAGACAACTGCACAGTACTGTCTCTTATCGATGGCAGTTATATCGTTTAGGACCTTGAGCATGGCTGAGGTGCATCCGTGACCAGCTCGGAAACCGGATTGCATAGCAGAGAAGGAACGGTGGGATTCAAAACGGTTGGTGATCTGTTTGTTAACTTGGCTTTCGAAGACTTTAGAAGGGCAGGGCAGGATGGATATAGGTCTGTAACAGTTTGGGTCTAGAGTGTCTCCCTCTGAGGAGGGGGATGACCGCGGCAGCTTTCCAATCTTTAGGAATCTCAGACGATATGAAAGAGATGTTGAACAGACTAGTAATAGAGATTGCAACAATGGCGACGGATAATTTTAGGAAGAGAGGGTCCAGATTGTCTAGCCCAGCTGATTTGTAGGGATCCAGATTTTGCAGCTCTTTCAGAACATCAGCTGTCTGGATTTGGGTGAAGGAGAAGTGGGGGGGGGGCTTGGGCCA
Organism: Salmo salar; assembly: GCF_965601325.2. Taxonomy (NCBI): domain Eukaryota; kingdom Metazoa; phylum Chordata; class Actinopteri; order Salmoniformes; family Salmonidae; genus Salmo; species Salmo salar. Next base: position 84,573,534 of record NC_138296.1, on the reverse strand, counting down.
GTTGCTGCGGGGGGTGCAGAGCTGTTGGCCGGCGTTGGGGTAGCCAGGTGGAAAGCATGGCCAGCCATAGAGAAATGCTTCTTGAAATTCTCGATTATCGTGGATTTATCGGTGGTGACAGTATTTCCTAGCCTCAGTGCAGTGGGCAGCTGGGAGGAGGTGCTCTTATTCTCCATGGACTTTACAGTGTCCCAAAACTTTTTGGAATTAGTGCTGCAGGATGCACATTTCTGTTTGCGAAAGCTAGCCTTTGCTTTCCTGACTGTGTATATTGGTTCCTGACTTCCTTGAAAAGTTGCATATCATGGGGACTTTTCGATGCTAGTGCAGTACGCCACAGATAAAGGGACTCATTCCCAAAATCCCGAATTATCCCTTTAAACCACAACACCAAGCACAGGGAAACACACCCACAATTACTTCAAAATTGCTGACCAAAAGGCCTGAGATCAGATGTAACGTGGGACCTAAAAACTGAATTCACAAGCTTTTTAGCTACAAGCATTCCCAAAATGTTTAAATACCAAGTTATAGAGAGTTAACGCTTTCCTCAAAGGTGTCAATATCTCATACTGTAACGGGTGTCATAATGATCAGACCAAAACGCAGCGGGAATATGTATACTCATCTTCTTTTTTTAATGGCAGAAAGAAGGAAAAAACAAACAAAACACATATACAAACACAATGAATGACACTAACAGTCCTGTCATGTGCTCAGACATTAAACAAGGAGACAACTACCCACAAATCCCATGACAAAAACACCCCTCTTAAATAAGACCTTCAATTGGAAGCAATGAAGAGCAGCTGCTTCCAATTGAAGGTCAACACCATCAACTAAACATAGAAATAGAAAGACTAAACTATAACATAGAAATATACTAACATAGAACATTAACCAAAACCCCGGAACACTCTAAACAAACACCCCTCTACATAAACACATAGCCCAACAAACCCCCGAACCACATAAAACAAACACCCCCTGCCACGTCCTGACCAAACTACAATAACAAATAACCCCTTTACTGGTCAGAACGTGACACATACTGTATACTGTACATGAGGCATTTATTATTCCTTTGATACTGCAACACCCATAAAGGTGTCATAACTGGTTCCATAAAGGGTGTTATGAATGCCTTATGTACACTCCCTTCCAGTGAAGTGTTACCATTATAGCAAAGCTTCCACAAGTAACAAACAGTGGTGCCATCTGATAGCAACCAACAACTGGTTTAATATTCATGTCATCCATCTCCTTCAGCAACTTGGCATCTATTTCAAAAGAGAGCGACAACGTCGCCCAATGTTTATTGAGCCACCTTACAGATCCTTTAATATCCATGCATGGCAGTGGAGGCTGCTGAGGCGAGAACGGCTCATAATAATGCCTGGAATGGAGCAAATGGAATGGCATCAAACATGGAAACAGTGTGTTTGATTTATTTGATACCGTTCCTCTTATTTCCCTCTAGCCATTACCATGAGCCCATCCTCCCCAATTAAGGTGCCACCAACCTCCTGTGATACACGATGATTGTATTGTACATTGCTAGGCATTATTGATTAGCCATGGTGCACATTAGCCATAGTGTAGAAATTAAATTGTCCCTTAATTTTAACTCTCTAAAGTGTTTTATGCTGTGAAGATGAATGCTAGCACTAGGATGTGTTCACTCTTAAACCTGGGTTGAGTGTTGGTTGATGCTGTGTTCTGGTGATCAGAGTGCCCTCACTGTTGCCTGCCAGTGGAGGCTGCTAGCCTGAGTGTCAGTCAGAGCACCAAAGGCATTAGGCTAAAAGGACTAAAAGGCTCAAGAGATGAAAGCTCCTGTGCACAGACAGGCACTGCACTCAACTATATAGGCCTGGACTCCCTGGCTGTACATAGGCCTAACCTGGACACTCTGGCTGTACATAGGCCTTGCCTGGACTCCCTGACTGTACATAGGCTTAGCCTGGACTCCCTGACTGTACATAGGCCTTGCCTGGACTCCCTGACTGTACATAGGCTTAGCCTGGACTCCCTGACTGTACATAGGCCTAACCTGGACACTCTGGCTGTACATAGGCCTTGCCTGGACTCCCTGGCTGTACATAGGCCTAACCTGGACACTCTGGCTGTACATAGGCCTTGCCTGGACTCCCTGACTGTACATAGGCTTAGCCTGGACTCCCTGGCTGTCTTACTCCTGATGTCAGAGAAGACAAGACAGCAGCAAGTCTCATTTGTTGTTACAACCACTGCAATGTCCCCTCATCAGCCATTGATTCTGTCCTTGGACCAGCAGCATCCCTAAAGCTGGGATTAGATGGTCACGCCTGACAGCCGCTACATTTTTTTCATCAAACAGTGAACAGAACATGTATGGGTGGAACAGGGTGTTCAATCAAAAGGGATGGATGTGGATTATACACAGAACAGTGGTTTAGCCTGCTCCCAGATCAGTCTTGTCAAATCCTATGGTCATTATCACGAGTTGGCATCAGAAACAAATCTGCGACCAGGCTAGGTTTGTCTTGTCCCTTCTGGTGAGGGTTCAGCTGGCAGTATCGCGTGCTACCTACCCAGACCTATGCCCAGTTTAGTCATGTTGTCCATTTTTTCTCAGTTGTGTAGGTGGACACATATATTGAACTGATAAACAAGTTTTATCGGTTGGATTTTAGTGTTGCCCCCCCCAAAAAAAATGGTCCCAAATGTTTGTTTTCTTTTGGTCCCAAATGGTTGGTTGTAGCGAGTAAGGCTAGGCTAACCCCTCCATTGACATATTTGAAGAATGCACTGCAATTATGTATTTTGATTTTGGACAGTTCCTAAAGGGTGGATCATTCACAGGACAAAACATTGGTTGGGAATCAGAATTTTTGGTTCATTTATAAATAACGTATTGGTTTGTCATTGTGGGATGTTGTCTTAGTTAAATAGCAGCCAACCAAAGCAAAATAGGACAAAAAGTCATAATTTCCCACTCTCAAGCCTGTCTGTGCAAAGCCAAAGTGGGCCCAAAGCCAAATCCACTGCTCATGTACTTAGTTATTCCTGATTCTCTGATTCCTCTCTCCTATGGACAATCCAATCCCATCACTGACAGGTCAGCACTTACAGAGTTAGAAACCAACAGGATTATAGACTGAACAATATATCCAGACATATCTTCTCTGGTGCTCTTTAGTTGTTTTGTCAGAGAAAATGTGTGGCTGTATGATACAGGCCTGGCTGCCTGCATTGCCTCTTGGTAATTCATTAAGATCTAATATTTGCTTTGTGAAGCTTCTCAGTCCTCCAGTGCATGTAGTGCTGCTTTCTTCCAGCAGCACGAGTTCCATCACACCGTTTACACGCCAGGCTATATAAATTACTTCTCTGCATCAGAAGCACTGAGTGTCTCTGGAAATTGAGTTCAAACAATGTCAGACATTCTTCAGACGCTAACATGTAGCGCAGGTACTTTTCAATTGTTATCTGTTCAATTGAAATATGTCTGTACATTCCTGAAATAGCTTGGAACATTTGAGAGATATAGACACACAGTGAACACTTAATGCAAGAATATTTCAAGTAAACTGCTGCCTACATATTCTCTAATTAGGATTCACGTTTTGTATATCAGAGTTGTAACCTGGGGTATTTGTCTCTCGTGTTAGCTCCGGTGGGACACTTAAGATGGACGGCGAGGGTACAGACATACAAATAGAGAAATTGAGCTGTGCGTCTCTCTCAGTTGCCAGAGAAGAAGCCCTGTGTCAGCTCTTCCCCACTGTAGCCCTGAAATTAAACAAGTCTAAGGCACAGATTTACGGCGAGCTTCGGTTGGCCTTTGTGTAATTTTCTAAAGATTAATTTCGCAGTGAGGGCCAGGCTTCAGCCGCTCAATGACCCTGCTCTATATTCCCATGGAGAGAGAGGGAGAGAGGGAGTGGTGCAGAGAGAGAGAGAAAGATCAGGCACTGAGAGCGTCAATGTGAGAAAGGACCTAACTCTTGAAACATTGAGCAACGTATGATGAGAAAGACACAGAGAGTGAGATGATGAAAACAGAGAGAGAGAGTGACAGAGGAGAGATAGGAAGAAAAATGATAGTTGAGAACAAGGCTGCAGAGAGTGAGAGCTGGGGAATGAGCAGGAAGCAGGAATTGAGGGGAAGAAAGAGAGGAGTGTTACTCATCATTGCACTAGAGGCTCTCATTAACACAGGTCCCTATCTGAGTGGGGGTACTGTGTCCGTGTCAGCATGCCACAGCTGACCCGCTCTCTCTCTGCCACACGTTGTGCGATGCCCTTGAGCCATTTCCTGGCTTGCTGCAACACCTTGGCGTGCTGCATGCTGAGTGACTGTGATCTGAATGTGAAAGGAGACCACACCTACATGTGATCTCTCTCTCTCTCTCTCTCTCTCTCTCTCTCTCTCTCTCTCTCTCTCTCTCTCTCTCTCTCTCTGCTTTAGAATGCTGGGTGATTAAATCTATATATGTGACAGGCAGCTTGTGGAATTTATGAATATTACTCACTCAATTATTATCTGTTACTGTAGTAGCCCATATTATGCAAGTTGTTATGTAGACCAAGTAGAATACATTGGCTACAGTAGTCCAAAGCAGAGAAAAAGAGAAAGTCTGCTATTTGCCTATATGTTAGACATAGCATTTTCCTTATAGGACAGGGAGCTAAGTAATAGTCTTATTACTAATACTGTTTACAGTTGAACGAAAAGTTACTGTTCTGGAAATTACACACACACACACACACACACTCACACACAGCTGTGTCCCAGAGCATCAGTATAACAGCTTTGGGAGTGTATAGTAGGAGGGAGAGCAGCAGGATAGCATGGTTCTGTTGCTAATGCTAGAATACTGAAACTCAGCATGGGTCTCCCTGCAGATATATCTTGTCTTTGATAGCTCTATATTACAACCGTTATCAGGCAGTTATACAACAACTGCCCAAAAGGTTAAGACTGGGTTTGTTTTAAAATGACTTGCTTTGATAACACTCTCATCTTACATTAAGCTTTCATATCGGGAGCTATGTGGCAAGACATGTTGTCTGGCAATTATTGAATTTCTAAAAGTCGCAGATACATTCTTAAAAACAAGCATGCATGCACACACAAACACAGACACGTACACAAGTACACAAATACACACACACACCCTTGTGATATATAAATAGTACTGTTAGTTACATCCGTCAAACAACAATCCAACTCTGGTTTCTTGGCAACTGCATCGGCCGCTATTTATCCTTACTGCCTGGTAAGTGGAGCAGTTTGTAAAGTGGATATCTCCTAAGGGAATAGCTGTATGATTTCAACCCTTCCCTCAGGGTAGTAGCAGGCAGACCTTGGCAGAGGTGCTTAGAGCCTTTAGAGGGGTTCTGTTCTCCCTCCACATGTCCACATCACAATGATTCACCCTGTTCTGTTCTCCCTCCACATGTCCACGTCACAATGATTCACTCTGTTCTGTTCTCCCTCCACATGTCCACATCACAATGATTCACTCTGTTCTGTTCTCCCTCCACATGTCCACATCACAATGATTCACTCTGTTCTGTTCTCCCTCCACATGTCCACATCACAATGATTCACTCTGTTCTGTTCTCCCTCCACATGTCCACATCACAATGATTCACTCTGTTCTGTTCTCCCTCCACATGTCCACATCACAATGATTCACTCTGTTCTGTTCTCCCTCCACATGTCCACATCACAATGATTCACTCTGTTCTGTTCTCCCTCCACATGTCCACGTCACAATGATTCACTCTGTTCTGTTCTCCCTCCACATGTCCACATCACAATGATTCACTCTGTTCTGTTCTCCCTCCACATGTCCACATCACAATGATTCACTCTGTTCTGTTCTCCCTCCACATGTCCACGTCACAATGATTCACTCTGTTCTGTTCTCCCTCCACATGTCCACATCACAATGATTCACTCTGTTCTGTTCTCCCTCCACATGTCCACATCACAATGATTCACTCTGTTCTGTTCTCTCTCCACATGTCCACATCACAATGATTCACTCTGTTCTGTTCTCCCTCCACATGTCCACGTCACAATGATTCACTCTGTTCTGTTCTCCCTCCACATGTCCACGTCACAATGATTCACTCTGTTCTGTTCTCCCTCCACATGTCCACATCACAATGATTCACTCTGTTCTGTTCTCCCTCCACATGTCCACATGACAATGATTCACCCTGTTCTGTTCTCTCTCCACATGTCCACATGACAATGATTCACCCTGTTCTGTTCTCTCTCCACATGACCACATGACAATGATTCACCCTGTTCTGTTCTCTCTCCACATGACCACATGACAATGATTCACCCTGTTCTGTTCTCTCTCCACATGTCCACATGACAATGATTCACCCTGTTCTGTTCTCTCTCCACATGACCACATGACAATGATTCACCCTGTTCTGTTCTCTCTCCACATGTCCACATGACAATGATTCACTCTGTTCTGTTCTCTCTCCACATGACCACATGATTCACCCTGTTCTGTTCTCTCTCCACATGACCACATGATTCACCCTGTTCTGTTCTCTCTCCACATGACCATGATTCACTCTGTTCTGTCCCCTCTCTATGTGGCACCGCTTGAACTTCTTCTTTGCACATTGTCCTCAGCTGGTGTGTGAGGGATGAGTGGCCTCAGTACTTTTGGTTCCTCCTGGTTCAGTGGTAGCATGTTGTGTTAACTTCATTACATTATTCAGGCAATGTATGGCAAAGACATCAATAATCATCTCATTCAACCTTGTAATGGAACTTGCCTCGTGAAGAAGCAGGATTGTAAAAAAAAAAAAAGGCAATGATAATGTTTTCTCTTTCAACAGATACAATTGTTTGGCAATAACGCTAAAACATTTTGTATTAAATGAAGAACAAATCATTTAAATGTTCAGTACTTGGCATCCTTAATAAGCAGGCTTTTGTGGAGGAGCAGCAAACCCACAGTATTAGTTGTTGATGGCAGTTTTCTCCCACAGCCTCATTGTGTAATTGATCTGCCGTTCACTGCATAGCCGTTGACACCAGGCAAGCCCTGAAAAGAGGACGGAAGTGCCCAGGGGACCAGCACAGCACAAAAAAAGAGCTTTGAAGTGAAGCAAATGGTGGAGGAAGAATTCAACCTACATACCGGCTGGAAGAAACACATGGTTGCTATTCATGGCACACAATGTCTGTGTGTGTGTGTGTGTTTGTGCATGTGTGTGTGTTTGGGTGCATACAGGTGTGTACACAGTGTTTGTCTATCTACAAGGTGCAGTTTTTCTGCAGCTGGTACCGCCTCTTCTGGTCTCATTGACAGGGTTTAGAAAAGGGTACTATTTCACTGTTCTTGATATTATTTGCATGATACTGTACAGCCTACCTAATAACTGAGTCCTAACTTTCTCACTGCAATCATTTTGACCCCTTGATTGGCCTGGCATGATGGCAGGATCTGAAATCAAATCAAATCGCATTTTATTGGTCACATACACGTACGTGTTTAGAAGATGTTATTGCGAGTTTAGCGAAATGCTTGTGGTTCTAGTTCCGACAGTGCAGCAATATCTAACAAGTATTATATAACAATTTCACAACAAATAACCTATACACATAAATCTAAGTAAAGGAATGGAATTAAGAATCTATAAATACATGGACAAGCAATGTCAGAGCAGCATAGACTAAGATACAGTGGAATAGTATAGAATACAGTATATACATATGAGATGAGTAATGCAAGATATGTTAACATTGTTGAAGTGACCTTTTGGTTGCTCTAAATATCAATACTTTTTTGGAATGGAGACCACAGTTTGTTCCCTGTTCGGACTTTGCCTCTGACAGGTAGATTAGCGGTTACAACTTTGGGCCAGTAACTGATCGATCGCTGGTTCGAATACCCGAGCTGACAAGGTAAAACAATCGGTCCATGTTCCCTTGAGCAAGGCACTTAACACTAATTTGCTCCAGGGGCACTGTATTACTGTGGCTGACCCTGTAAAACAACACATTTCACTGCACCTATCTGGTGTAAGTGACAATAAAACCTGTGTTTTTTTTCTTCTTTTTGTCCAGCTATCAGACACATTTTAAACTGTGCTTATTCTGTGGAACCACATTACAAATCAAGCTATCTGACACATTAACCCTTTACACTGGTGGATATTGGCCATATGGATAGGGCCAATTGTGATGTTTCTAACAGAAGAACTATAAAAACTATATGCATGACCATGGTAGCAATTAAAAGAGAACACTGGGGATTATGGGGAAATTATCAGACCAAAGGTGAGGACACAACAGTTCACAACACGGAATCCAAACATTACACTGTTGATTGTATGTGCATTTTATATTCACTGTACTTTTCACAGCATCTGTCAATAACAACATCTGAAAATCCTCTGGATACATTCAGTAACATAATAAGAATATTCTTGGACATTTTGGAGTAGGTGCAACATAAAACAAAACTATTACAAAGGTTTGAGTGAGAGGACTGGTGTCTCCAAGCTGTGTGCATGTCACAGGTGTTGTCGGTGAATGAGGAGGACCAAAACGCAGCAGGTACGTGAATGCTCATCTTGCTTTTTAATTATCTTTCAAAACGAACATACAAAATAACAAAAACACGAACGATCAACAAAAACAGTCTGGTAAGGCACAAGGCGAAACACAGAACAATCACCCACAAATCACACATACAAACACACCCTAATATATGGAACTCTCAATCAAAGGCAGATAGACAACACCTGCCTTCAACTGAGAGTCCCAACCCCAATCAACCAAACATAGAAACACACAACCTAGACTAACCGTAGAATTACTAAACATAAACCAAAACCCGGAATTACTAAATCAAACACCCTTTACACAAAACACACCACCCCGAACCACAGAAAACAAATACCCCCTGCCACGCCCTGACCAAACTACAAAACAATTAACCTTATATACTGGCCAGGACGTGACAGTACCCCCCCCTTAAAGGTGCTACCCCAGAAGCACCTTAACAAAAAATAACCCCAAGCAACACCAACAAAAAGTCCCCTTTTCTAAAGGGAGGGAAGGGAGGGTGGCTGCCGTCAACGACGGCACTGTGCTACACCCCCCCTCCCCAACCCACCTATTTCTGGAGGTGGCTCTGGCTCCGGCCGTTCCAGGCTGTCGGGCCACTCTGGCTTCGCCGGGGGGCAGTCGGGCCAGTCTGGCAATTCGGGACAGTCTGGGCAGTCTGGCAATTCGGGACAGTCTGGGCAGTCTGGCAATTCGGGACAGTCTGGGCAGTCTGGCAATTCGGGACAGTCTGGGCAGTCTGGCAATTCGGGACAGTCTGGGCAGTCTGGCAATTCGGGACAGTCTGGGCAGTCTGGCAATTCGGGACAGTCTGGGCAGTCTGGCAATTCGGGACAGTCTGGGCAGTCTGGCAATTCGGGACAGTCTGGGCAGTCTGGCAATTCGGGACAGTCTGGGCAGTCTGGCAATTCGGGACAGTCTGGGCAGTCTGGCAATTCGGGACAGTCTGGGCAGTCTGGCCACTCCGGCAGTTCAGGGCAGTCTGGCCACTCCGGCAGTTCAGGGCAGTCTGGCCACTCCGGCAGTTCAGGGCAGTCTGGCCACTCCGGCAGTTCAGGGCAGTCTGGCCACTCCGGCAGTTCAGGGCAGTCTGGCCACTCCGGCAGTTCAGGGCAGTCTGGCCACTCCGGCAGTTCAGGGCAGTCTGGCCACTCCGGCAGTTCAGGGCAGTCTGGCCACTCCGGCAGTTCAGGGCAGTCTGGCCACTCCGGCAGTTCAGGGCAGTCTGGCCACTCCGGCAGTTCAGGGCAGTCTGGCCACTCCGGCAGTTCAGGGCAGTCTGGCCACTCCGGCAGTTCAGGGCAGTCTGGCCACTCCGGCAGTTCAGCGCAGTCTGGCCACTCCGGCAGTTCAGCGCAGTCTGGCCACTCCGGCAGTTCAGCGCAGTCTGGCCACTCCGGCAGTTCAGCGCAGTCTGGCCACTCCGGCAGTTCAGCGCAGTCTGACCTCTCTGGCGACTGTTGACTGGCGGGCAGCTCTGACGACTGTTGACTGGCGGGCAGCTCTGACGACTGTTGACTGGCGGGCAGCTCTGACGACTGTTGACTGGCGGGCAGCTCTGACGATGACTGTTGACTGGCGGGCAGCTCTGACGATGACTGTTGACTGGCGGGCAGCTCTGACGATGACTGTTGACTGGCGGGCAGCTCTGACGATGACTGTTGACTGGCGGGCAGCTCTGACGATGACTGTTGACTGGCGGGCAGCTCTGACGATGACTGTTGACTGGCGGGCAGCTCTGACGATGACTGTTGACTGGCGGGCAGCTCTGACGATGACTGTTGACTGGCGGGCAGCTCTGACGATGACTGTTGACTGGCGGGCAGCTCTGACGATGACTGTTGACTGGCGGGCAGCTCTGACGATGACTGTTGACTGGCGGGCAGCTCTGACGATGACTGTTGACTGGCGGGCAGCTCTGACGATGACTGTTGACTGGCGGGCAGCTCTGATGATGACTGTTGACTGGCGGGCAGCTCTGATGAAGACTGTTGACTGGCGAGGCTGGGTTGACGCACTTGTAGCCTGGTGCGTGGTGCTGGTACTGGGCTTACCAGATTATGTACACGCACCTCCAGGCTAGTGCGGGGAGCGGGAACAGGACGAGTCGGACTGGGTTGACGCACTTCCGGGTCCGCACGAGAGACAGGAGCTGGAAACCCAGGGCTATGGAGGCGCACAGCCGGTCTAGATCTTACCTCCTGCACAACCCGCCTTGGCTGGATGGAACTAGTAGCCCTGTACGAGCGGGGTGCTCGTACAGGGCAGACTGGGCTGTGCAGGGGCCTGATGGTAGCCGTGCGTAGAGCGGGAGTTGGGTAGCCTGGTCCTCGGAGGCGTACCGGCGACCAGATGCGCTGCGCAGGCATCCTCCTACCAGGCTGGATGCCCGCTCTAGCACGGCACCTGCGAGGGGCTGGAATAACGCGCACCGGACTGTGCGTGCGTATGGGTGAGATAGTGCGCTCCTCAGCGAAACATAGCGCTCTCCACCCCATACGCTCCTCCATATAACCACGAGTAGCTGGCTTCCGGCTCTTCTTACGCCTAGCCAAACTACCCGTGTGCCCCCCCCCAAAATTTTCTTGGGGGTGCCTCTCGTGCTTCTCCTTCAGCGCGTACTTGGCCTCGTACCACCGCCTCTCTGCCTTGGCTGCCTCAATTTCCCCCTGCGGGCGTCGATAATCCCCAGCCTGATGCCAGGGTCCGGCCCCGTCCAGAACTTCCTCCCAAGTCCACTTCTCCCGCCAGTCCAACTCGAACTCCGTCTGCTCCTTCCTCTGCTGCTTGGTCCTTTGGTGGTGGGTGATTCTGTCACAGGTGTTGTCGGTGAATGAGGAGGACCAAAACGCAGCAGGTACGTGAATGCTCATCTTGCTTTTTAATTATCTTTCAAAACGAACATACAAAATAACAAAAAACACGAACGATCAACAAAAACAGTCTGGTAAGGCACAAGGCGAAACACAGAACAATCACCCACAAATCACACATACAAACACACCCTAATATATGGAACTCTCAATCAAAGGCAGATAGACAACACCTGCCTTCAACTGAGAGTCCCAACCCCAATCAACCAAACATAGAAACACACAACCTAGACTAACCGTAGAATTACTAAACATAAACCAAAACCCGGAATTACTAAATCAAACACCCTTTACACAAAACACACCACCCCGAACCACAGAAAACAAATACCCCCTGCCACGCCCTGACCAAACTACAAAACAATTAACCTTATATACTGGCCAGGACGTGACAGTGCAGTTCCTATGTAATTTCAATTTATGACTCAAGGAAAGAGCCTTCAAATATAAGGTGCTTCATTTTAGCTCTCCTAGCTGTGCCGTTGAGGAACTGAAGCAAGCACACTTGTAGTTTTTTTGTTTGGAACTGTTAGGTCCTAATTCTTCAGAGTAAATACTCACGAACACTAGAGAAGCTTAACCAAGTTGAATTCTTCCCAAAGGGTCGTTACAGCTGTAATTCAGACAAAACAATTCACACAAGCACTGATATTTCACCCTTTCTCCTAGGCTGAGTCTCCTCCTCCACAACCGCACAGCCAATACATCTCTGTTGCTAGACAGAACCTTAGTGATATCTGTTCTTCCTCACTTCATCTAACCTGACCTCTACCCCAAAGTGCTCACTCCTCCCCAACTCAAGGCTGTCATGGTTATTGATACCAGACTGTGTCTCTTCTCCTCCCAGAGGATCCCTGATGGCGAACAATAACATATCCTGACATAATGTAAACGTTATACATTACCCTGTCTCCCTCAGTTAGTTTCTAAGATCTCCACCCGTCTCCCCTTATCAATGCCTGCCACATGTAATCGCTTCCCAGCACTCAACACATTCCAAGCTTAGTTGCACCCACTATATACCTTCCTCCTATAACCCTTAACTTCTGGTGTAGACCCTCAACCTTAGCACTCCATCAGTGACATGAATAAGTAACATTTCATATTCTCAGAACCCAACAGAACACAGCCTTGCATCTCCACCATTGCACAATTACTGTTATTGCTTACGCAATGCAAAATGTTCCATTATAGATCTAAATCTGGGTCAGGTGGGCATCATTTGAAAGCTTATCGACCCGTATATGGGATGACAGGGGCTGTGAGTGTAAAGGGCTACACATTAAACTATGCTTGTTCTGTGGACCACATTACTAGTCCTGCTATTAGACACATTAACATACTTTACCTTTGAAGTATCCCAGTTAACGTCTCACAATCGGATTAGCTCCATTTCCCCCTCATGCCATCAGTTAGTGCACCAGTCTGGCTCATATTTGTCCTACCGTTGGCAGCCGGCATCCCTTGGATTGACCGGTCAGAATGCCCATGTACCGACAAATATCAGATCAGACTTTTGATGCTGATGGGATTTCTTAGAAAACGTATTTGCTGTGGTTTATTTGATCGTATTTCGGTCAGTGTAACACAGACTTTAAAATGATGTATTTCATAGCTGATAGGAAAGATTATGTCGACCCGTGTTTTTGGAGGTATTGGGTAATGTTCTATATTTTGTAGGCTAGCGATTACGGCTGTATCATGTTTTTCTCAACTGACAAGAGCTGGGTTCTGCCAACTACAAAGTGCAATTTCAAAAACAAAAAATGTAAGCCTGGTCCCAGATCAGTTTGTGCTGTCTTGTCTTTCAAGTTGGCAAGACAGCACAAACAGATCTGGAACCAAGCTAGCTTTGCAGTGCAGAACAGATCAACTCACCCTTTGCTTTGCAGCCTCAGGACGTGTCAGTGTGTTCTTTGTTTTGTGTGATATTTTTGGATTGTCGTTAAAATGGCTCCACAGCCTGTACTCTGTAGCTAACGAGTGAGGCAAAGACTCTCAGGGTGACAACAGGGCTAAACTGATGACAGAACCCTGAGCACTAATGCAGCCCAATCCATTAAACATGTCCCAGTGGACCTCCATTAGAGAGACCTATTCCCCACTCTATAGTACTGCATGGGGACAAAGAGCAGGTACAGCTGCTGTACAATACTCCTCGCTGTCTCTTAGATGCCTTTCCCCTCCTGCTCTCTTCTTGGTCTCTGGTTGTCTCTAGCCATCTCCATACAGCTGGTGACAGCAGTAAGAGGAGGTGGCTCTTCTGAACACACCCAGTCTGCTGTGACATCAGACAGAGACAGAGACAGAGACAGACAGACGGGGGGGAAAGAGAGGAGGAGAGAACACACACCACTGTGATGCCAAACAGGAGAAAATAAGAATAATTTCATACCTTGATTACATTGAGACATGATCACATATCTCTTTTTTTTTTTATTTGTGGGAATTCTTGGGAACAGATTTCCCCCAACATATTTTTTCTGAATTCCTGGTGAAATGGCAGGCCGGTTTTGGCCACTTGTTGCCGGCCCCAGTCTTAATAGGTCAAAGCAACATCCTACATTCTTGTTAGTATTGACATTTTGAAATGTGGCATTGACTTTTGAATGGCACTGATCTTCTGTACACAAAGTGGTAACTGTCACCTGGAGTCTGTTTGCTCAGGGTTTTACTCTTAATACAGAGATATTGCTGGTGCCGCTGCTTGCGAGAGTACATCTGTTTTATGTGAGTTGAGTACTCCCTTGATCCCTTGTGTTATTAAAGCATGATGTGGTGGCTGTAATGTAACAAAGGGAACTTTGGACATTGAGATTAAAGTCAGCCAACCACAACATGTATCCCATTGTTGTGATGCTGTGATCTTACACTGGCTGGTTTGTTATGGCCTACGTCCTAGGAGGTCCTTGGTCACATTTATCTTATATACACTGAGTATACCTTTCTAATATTAATATTGAGTTGCACCCCCTTTTGCCCTCAGAACAGCCTCAATTCATCGGGACATGGACTCTACAAGGTGTTGAAAGCGTTCCACCGGGATGCTGGCCCATGTTGACTCCAATGCTTCCCACAGTTGAAATATATGCCATTTATCAAATGCTTTCATTCAAAGCCACATACAGTCATGCGGGCATACATTTTACAAATCAAATCAAAACCACAATCCTGGCATTGCAAGTGCCATGCTCTACCAACTGAGCCACAGAGGACCATGACGGGCATCCCAATCATGCCTGCCTGTATATTTGAGCTTCTCCCAAGGGTGTCAGCTGCCTCACACCACTGGGATTTGAAAATCATTTAAGTGACCAAACAAGTATACTCCAATTTCCCACATATGTCCACTTGACGATCATGGCCTACTCCGTACTGTATGGATGTATGGCAATGCTGATACGTCTTCCATTCCGTGGCAAAATCCAAACTGTTTCACTATGTCATAAAAGTACATTGCAAACTGCTGGATTGTTCAATGTGCTCCATGATGCGTTAAACACAAATCATCCAGATGGATATACAATCTGAATTATTGATAAATTATTAAGGTAAATGAAAATCAATGGCTATTAAGTCACTCAGCCAGGACCATCAGTTAAGGCGGTGAGCAGGAGTCGTTATTCTCAGCTGAAGATGCTGACCTTGCCCCGGTAATAAAAAGAGCAGCCTTTCAGTTTCAATCCTGTTAGTAAGCACAGCCAATGTAATATTTATAACATTTATTGGCTGAAGAATTAAGTTCAGCTTTCCTGAATTTAATCTCCAGTTCACAAAAATACCAAAGTTACAGGGGGATGACAGGAGAATAGAAATCACCTCTCCTGCTTCCCAGTGAAAATGGCCTGTATCACACTTCCATCCCCCATGTATCACACTTCCATCCCCCATGTATCACACTTCCATCCCCCATGTATCACACTTCCCACCAGCTATAGGTCTCACTTAATATTAATATAAATTTATGTGGATCTTAATGCAATACTGCAACATCTAAACTCAATACAGTCAGTGATATATCATATGATGTAGGTTAGTGAAATTTTGACCAGCAAAAAAAGCCTTTTTTTTTAAGGATGGAAATAGTAGTAGTTTGACTGAAAATCTGCTTGGTCACTGTTTGTATGATAAGTGATGTACTATTGCTGCAATTCTCAATCACAAAATGTGGTGTGTGTAGTTGTGGTGTCTAAAGCATCTTAAATCACTATGTTAGCAATGTTTACCTCTAAATGAATGCTTTGCATGCTTGGGTAGCTGAAATTAAATTGAACAAGAAAGTCCATAGGCTCCTCTTGTTCAGCTGCAATATTTGGTTCTGTAATGCTTTCCTTTGTCACGCCTCTATCTCACCCAGATCACTATTGTTTTTCAAATGGTATTTGTTGCCTTATCTTACTTTCACCACAGTTGTCACCTTTGCCCTTTTGTCAGCCACCCTACGATGTCGGCCGTGTGCCCACGCATCAAGTTAGACTTGCAACCACTCTAGCAAATCAAATCGAATAAATTGGTTAAATAGACCAGCTTCAACTATTTTAAACTATTCCACTCAGTTGGTGGAATATCTGCCTGCCAATAACCAGGCCACATTATAAATAGCCTTAAGTCCCCTGTACTTTTGTTAAGTTTATAATTAGCTCTATCTGTACACATCGGCTCCACGCCAGATCCATTTATATTGAATCAGGTTATAAATAGGCCACCACTTAAAGCCCTGTCCCATTGCTCAGTAAGAATACGGAATGACATACTAAGCATGTTGTTGGTGCACTCGGTGAGTAAATGTCTCTCCAATGAAATTAGAAAGCTTTGTCATGATGCGTTGTCCTTTGCCATTGTGATGTATAGTAGTATAAACTAATTGCACAACCGGTTTAGTTAACTAGAATAACCATGGTGGACATACAATACTTTGGCAGGGATTTTCTATTGATTTATAATCTGTTCTCACAAACCAGTAAGAAGTCCCATTCAGACTTTAGAAGTACACTAGGCATACTAGAAGAAAAAAAATGCGCACAAAGCTTTGATTACTCCAGTTACTGAGAAGTGATTTAATCACTGTTCTGACCCTCTCCATTAAGCCCCTTTCAATCTAAGTTTAGAACCTTAAGATGAGACCCTGGTCAGTGAGTGTCAGTCTTAAGACAGTCTTTCAGGCTCAGACATTGACTTTCACCATTAGGATGCAAGCCAGACAGATGGGCATTTTACTAGTCCTAAACCTCAAATCGACAGGCGTATTATTGCACAGTTAATGGGTATTGGAATAGGTGGTGAGTGTGTGTGTCCAGGAGTCTGCGTAACGGAATAACTGAATGTTTTAAGGAAAGATATTCAGTATTAAACCAGCAACTTAACCTATGCCCCTGAAATTAAAATTAGGAGATAAGTAGCCTAATTTGGGGAATACAAAAACAGTAATTTATTAACATAGCCTCTGAGCATTTCTTAAAGGTGCTTAACATTTTAAAATGTTAGTCATCTAGCTGATGCTCTAATCCAGAGGGATTTACTGTAGTGTGCATACATTTTAATACTTTTTTCATACTGGTCCTCCCTGGGAATCAAACCCACAACCCCAGCCTGCTTCCTTCTGGGCTGTCTTTAGCCTGCTTCCTTCTGGTCTGTCTTTAGCCTGCTTCCTACAGGAATATATGTATCCTGCTTCCTACTGGGCTGTCTTTAGCCTGCTTCAACAGGTGAATCTTACTATCAACATTGTAAACGGAGTCAGAGGCATGTGGTGGCTTGGGGAATAGGGACTTAAGGAGGCGCTACTAATCCTGTTGAAGTAGGCTAATTAGAGCACATGACTTTACACTCACATGGAGAGAGAGAGAGCCCTTAGATTACACAGATCCACAAAGAATTCAAAAAAACAAATCGGATTTTGATCAACTCCCATATCTACTGGGTGAAATATCACAGTGTGCCATCACAGCAGCAAGATTTGTGACCTGTTGCCACAAGAAAAGGTCAACCAGTGAAGAACAAACACCATTGTAAATACAACCCATATTTATTCTTATTTATTTTCCCTTTTGTACTTTAAGCATTTGTACATCATTACAACACTGTATACAGTTGAAGTCGGAAGTTTACATACACTTAGGTTGGAGTCATTAAAACTCGTTTTTCAACCACTCCACAAATGTCTTGTTAACAAACTATAGTTTTGACAAGTCGGTTAGGACATCTACTTTGTGCATGACACAAGTAATTTTTCCAACAAATGTTTACAGACAGATTATTTCACTGTATCACAATTCCAGTGGGTCAGAAGTTTACATACACTAAGTTGACTGTGCCTTTTAACAGCTTGGAAAATTCCAGAAAATGATGTCATGGCTTTAGAAGCTTCTGATAGGCTAATTGACATCATTTGAGTCAATTGGAGGTGAACCTGTGGATGTATTTCAAGGCCTACCTTCAAACTCTGTGCCTCTTTGCTTGACATCATGGGACAATCAATAGAAATCAGCTAAGACCTCAGAAACAAAATTGTAGACCTCCACAAGTTTGGTTCATCCTTGGGAGAAATTTCCAAACGCCTGAAGGTACCACGTTCATCTGTACAAACAATAGTACGCAAGTATAAACACCATGGGACCATGCAGCCGTCATACCAATCAAGAAGGAGATGCGTTCTGTCTCCTAGAGATGAACGTACTTTGGTGCGAAAAGTGCAAATCAATCCCAGAACAACAGCAAAGGACCTTGTGAAGATGCTGGAGGAAACAGGTACAAATGTATCTATATCCACAGTAAAACGAGTCCTATATCGACATAACCTGAAAGGCCGCTCAGCAAGGAAAAAGCCACTGCTCCAAAACCACCATAAAAAAGCCAGACTACGCTTTGCAACTGCACATGGGGACAAAGATCGTACTTTTTGGAGAAATGTCCTCTGGTCTGATGAAACAAAAATAGAACTGTTTGGCCATAATGACCATCGTTATGTTTGGAGGAAAAAGGGGGAGGCTTGCAAGCCGAAGAACACCATCCCAAACGTGAAGCACGGGGGCGGCAGCATCATGTTGTGGGGGTGCTTTGCTGCGGGAGGTACAGGTGCACTTCACAAAATAGATGGCATCATGAGGGAGGGAAATGATGTGCATATATTGAAGCAACATTGCAAGACATCAGAGGAAGTTAAATCTTGGTCACAAATGGGTCTTCCAAATGGACAATGACCCCAAGCATATTTCCAAAGTTGTGGCAAAATGGCTTAAGGACAACAAAGTCAAGGTATGGGAATGGCCATCACAAAGCCCTGACCTCAATCCACTAGAAAATTTGTAAGCAGAACTGAAAAAGCGTGTGTGAGCAAGGAGACCTACAAACCTGACTCATTTACACCAGCTCTGTCAGGAGGAATGGGCCAAAATTCATCCAACTTATTGTGGGAAGCTTGTGAAACGTTTGACCCAAGTTAAACAATTTAAAGGCAATGCTACCAAATACTAATTGAGTGTATGTAAACTTCTGACCCACTGGGAATGTGATAAAATAAAAGCTGAAATAAATAATTCTCTACTGTTATTCTGACATTTCACATTCTTAAAATAAAGTGGTGATCCCAACTGACCTAAAACAGGGATATTTTTACTAGGATTAAATGCCAGGAATTGTGAAAAACTGAGTTTAAATGTATTTGGCTAAGGTGAATGTAAACGACTAACATTTGTAAGTCGCTCTGGATAAGAGCGTCTGCTAAATGACTTAAATGTAAATGACTTCAACTGTACATACATAATATGACATTTGTAAAGTCTTCATTATTTTGGAACTTTTGAGTGTACAGTCGTGGCCAAATGTTTTGATAATGACACAAATATTAATTTCCACAAAGTTTGCTGCTTCAGTGTCTTTAGATATTTTTGTCAGATGTTACTATGGAATACTGAAGTATAATTACAAGCATTTCATAAGTGTCAAAGGCTTTTATTGACAATTACATGAAGTTGATGCAAAGAGTCAATATTTTCAGTGTTGACCCTTCTTTTTCAAGACCTCTGCAATCCGCCCTGGCATGCAGTCAATTAACTTCTGGGCCACATCCTGACTGATGGCAGCCCATTATTGCATAATCAATGCTTGGAGTTTGTCAGAATTTGTGGGGTTTTGTTCGTCTAACCGCCTCTTGAGGATTGACCACAAGTTCTCAATGGGATTAAGGCCTGGGGAGTTTCCTGGCCATGGACCCAAAATATCGATGTTTTGTTCCCCGAGCCACTTAGTTCGCCACTTTTGCCTTATGGCAAGGTGCTCCATCATACTGGAAAAGGCATTGTTCGTCACCAAACTGTTCCTAGATGGTTGGGAGAAGTTGCTCTCGGAGGATGTGTTGGTACCATTATTCATACTTGTGTTCTTAGGCAAAATTGTGAGTGAGCCCACTCCCTTGTCTGCGAAGCAACCCCACACATGAATGGTTTCAGGATGTTGGCATGACACGGGACTGATGGTAGCGCTCACCTTGTCTTCTCCGGACAAGCTTTTTTCCGGATGCCCCGAAAAATTGGAAAGGGGATTCAGAGAAAATTACTTTACCCCAGTCCTCAGCAGTCCAATCCCTGTTCCTTTTGCAGAATATCAGTCTGTCCCTGATGGTTTTCCTGGAGAGAAGTGGCTTCTTTGCTGGCCTTCTTGACACCAGGCCATCCTCCAAAAGTCTTCGCCTCACTGTGTATGCAGATGCACTCACATGTGCCTGCTGTCATTCCCGAGCAAGCTCTGTTCTGGTGGTGCCCCGATCCCTCAGCTGAATCAACTTTAGGAGACGGTCCTGGCGCTTGCTGGACTTTCTTGGGCGCCCTGAAGTCTTCTTCACAACAATTGAACCGCTCTCCTTGAAGTTTTTGATGATCCGATAAATGGTTGATTTAGGTGCAATCTTACTGGCAGCAATGTCCTTGCCTGTGAAGCCCTTTTTGTGCAAAGCAATGTTCCTTGCAGGTAACCATGGTTGACAGAGGAAGAATAATGATTCCAAGCACCACCCTCCTTTTGAAGCTTCCAGTTTGTTATTCAAACTCAATCAGCATGACAGAGTGATCTCCAGCCTTGTCCTCGTCAACACTTACACCTGTGTTAACGAGAGATTCACTGACATGATGTCAGCTGGTCCTTTTGTGGCAGGGCTGAAATGCAGTGGAAATGTTTTTGGGGGATTCAGTTCATTTGCGTGGCAAAGAGGGACTTTGCAATTAGTCTGATCACTCTTCATAACATTCTGGAGTGTTTGCAAATTGCCATCATACAAACTGAGGCAGCAGACTGAATTTATATTTGTGTTATTCTCAAAACCTTTGGCCATGACTGTAGTGTTTACTGTTAATTTTTATTGTTTTTCACTTTTGTATATTGTCTACTTCACTTGCTTAGGCAATTTTAACATATGTTTCCCATGCCATTAAAGCCCCTTGAACTGAATTGAATTGAGAGAGAGAGAGAGAGAGCATTCACATGTAGGTGTGGTCTCCTTTCACATTCAGATCACAGTCATTCAGCATGCTGAGGTGATAGGGGAGACCTGCTCTAGTTGTTTTACACACATAAAACATTATGCGATACCGTTTTATAGCAAGTAAGCACACGTTGAAAATAAACATTTAAAAAAAATACCTCGAAATAATCTTGTGGTGCATCTCACAGTATCCTTGTGAGTGCTGTGCATAGGGCCTAGTTACACAGGGCCTAGTGCTAAAGATTAAAGCCCTCTGGGTCATAACATAACAACCTGCATCCGCTGAGATCCTAACCCAATTTGGTGGGAAAGCGCCAGCTAAGCACAACTGATGAGAGTCCCTCCTTTGAGATTTGGTAGACAAGAGAAGATAGATGACGAGAGGAAGAGCGCAGAGGCAGTGGAGGGCTACTTTCACACCTCAGAAACATCAATCTGGACCCATTCTGCCACTATGACTTGTGACTGTGTGTGAGGAGAGTGTTTGTTGTGCATGGGAACTGGGGTGTGTGTGTGTGTGTGTATGTGTGTGTGGACGTGTTTAACTATTCTTGTGGTGACCAGAAGTTACCCAAGAACAGTAAACAAAGAAATTGTTGACCAACTGGGGACATTTTGTTGGTCCCCACACTGTCAAATGCTATTTCTATGGGTTTTAGGGATAAGGTTAGAATTAGGGTTAGGGGCTAGGGTTAGATTTAGGGTTAGGAGCTAGGGTTAGGTTTAAGTTCAGGTTTTTGGGTTAGGGTAAGAGTATGGGTTAGTTAGGGGTTAAGGAAAACAGGATTTTGAATGGGACTGAATTGTGTGCCCCCATAAGGTTAGTTGTTGTCATAAGCGTTGTTGTAGGGAGCGGACCAAACTGCAGCAGGTATAGTGAGCATCTTATTTTGATTAGAAGGAAAAACCAAAATACACTTACACAAAACAAATGACGAAAAACAGTCCTGTAAGGTGCTCAGACTATACACGGAAACAACCACCCACAAACACAAGAGAAAACGAACCCACTTAAATATGGCCTCCAATTAGAGGCAACGACAACCAGCTGCTTCTAATTGGAGGTCGTTCCAAAACCCCAACATAGAAATAGAAAAACTAGACAACCACAGAAATAGAAAACATAGAACATAAACCAAAAACCCCGAAACACACTAAACAAACACCCCCTGCCACGTCCTGACCAAACTACAATAACAAACAACCCCTTTTACTGGTCAGGACATGACAGTTGTACAAGACTGAGTAGTGTGTGTGTGCGTGTGCGCGTTAGCATGTGCATTTTGGTCCTGTATGTGTCAGTGTGTATTTAAAGGCTCTGAGAGTGCAACCGCTGTGACAACGCTCCTTTAAGGTATCCCTCTGTTCAAACTGACTCCATCTTTCCCTTGCCAGTTTCCACCGAGACTGAAACTGCTCTGTGATGACTCACACAAACAACTATTGATTGAACGTAAAATATAGATATAAAAATACACTTCTGTACTCTACAGCTACTGCTGTGTTTGCGTGTAGTCCCGCCAGTACCTGTTAAGAACCTGCTTAGTCCCCATAGTGCAGTAAAACGGCTTCCTTCTCTCACAGTGTTCCTGTGAGGAAACCATACAGTGGGCTTGTTTGGAAGCCCAGGATTTCGCACAGATAATCAGATAAACTTGGCATGAAAGACAAATAACCTTCAGGCACTACTGTGTTTAACCTACTTTATTGCAGCATTCTCACTGTATCAGGTAACTGTTTATGGGAACGGGATGTTCCCATTAGAAGACTAATAGGAAGTATTACTTGCTAATTAGTTGTAGGCATGTAATTTACCCCTTAGCACGTTGAATTTTAATTTTAGCTGCTGTATACTGGTGAGTTGGATTGTGTTTCAATAAAATTAGCAGGGTCCTACCATTTGGGATTTTATAGTAGATGTCATTAAGTTATATGTAGTTTAGGTACCTATGTGGGTTCTATAACATTTTACAGCTTGACAGCAGTATGCTGTTCTGACAGTGTCAATAATTATGGCTGGTGTTCTTATCGCACTTCTTAATGGACACTAATATCATATTGGCTGACATGGAGAAGTATAATTCCAGTGGTGTAATCTATCTGTGGTCGTAATATGGCAGCTGCTGTAAGTATACTTCATACTTCCAGGAAATAGCTTTTTCATTTCAGAATTCAGCATGTGAATCTAAAAGGCTGATTTTATGATCTTTAGTCAAAAAGATATCTACTCATATTACCATGTGGGATTATTCACTTTGAATAATAGGCTTACGGTATGTCTGATGCCAAGCCGTCGTTAATGCATTGTACCCCTGAAATACATCAGAAAGAGCATGGCTCCGTCTCAGCCGTATACATACAGCATGGCTCCGTCTCAGCCGTATACATACAGCATGGCTCCGTCTCAGCCGTATACATACAGCATGGCTCCGTCTCAGCCGTATACATACAGCATGGCTCCGTCTCAGCCGTATACATACAGCATGGCTCCGTCTCAGCCGTATACATACAGCATGGCTCCGTCTCAGCCGTATACATACAGCATGGCTCCGTCTCAGCCGTATACATACAGCATGGCTCCGTCTCAGCCGTATACATACAGCATGGCTCCGTCTCAGCCTTATACATACAGCATGGCTCCGTCTCAGCCGTATACATACAGCATGGCTCCGTCTCAGCCGTATACATACAGCATGGCTCCGTCTCAGCCGTATACATACAGCATGGCTCCGTCTCAGCCGTATACATACAGCATGGCTCTCTCAACCCATCACAAACAACTCGATGCACGCTGACCAACTTGTTTATCATTTCCCTCTAAGTCTTTATGTCCAATCAAGCGGGATAACAGTCACAACATCCCTTGAGGTCTGTCTGATCCGAGCGCGTAAAGGAGTGAGCCAGAAACCTGTGTGTGAGAGAGCAGAACAGAATTCACACTCAGTACACAGACAAGCCTCTGATAAACAGAGAGCTGTTCATTTACTTTTTTGCTTTGTTTCATTCCGTGCCCACGGAATCTGAGGAAAGTTCATTTTTCCGCCTGTCAAGATTGACAAGCATGCATCATCATGCTTATTAAAACCTAATGTCTTCTCAACGCCGTGTCATTTGAATAAGAGATATAGGGAGGGGCCAAGTCGCTGGAAAGCAGAATAGATTTCATGCAGTGCTTCTGTGTGAAGCCTGGTACACCAAAAAAAATAGCACAGGGTGTCAGTCTGTCAACCCCCAGGGAACTTGTTTGCGGCACATTCATTCGTACTAGCGAGTCACCTGGTACTGGCACGAGTCAAGCTCTTCTAGACCTTTGTTCTCTATTCTAAATACCCCCAATTCATTTTGACAATGGCTTACCAAGAAAATAAACTCCAAAAGGACTAATTCGAGGTCAAAAGGAGTTTCAGCACTCAACAAAAAGGCAGATATTAATTTGTTTGCTCATTTTAATCCATTGTACAGGATGCGAACAAGTGGCTGACCCCAAATCATGTTAAGTTAAAAATAATACAAGATAAAAATTTCTCACACCATTCAAACCTTTAAAGCCAATTATCTCAGAATCATCTTTTTTTCATCTTTTTTTGAATTCTAAAGTTACATATTGTCACTAGGTTGTGTACTGTTCTTGTTTGCTATATTAGTACTCAGGAGAACTTCTGTTGTTGTCAAAGTAATTTAGGTCTCTGCTAATGTTTTTCTTCTGTTTTAGTCTTTCTTCCAAACGGCTTCACTAATTGATGAAAAGCGCACCATAAACAAGTCCTGTTTGACAGCTGACATGCGAAAACACTTTCTCCCCAAGGATAGCGCACCTTCTTCCTTAAATGTGACGGACATTTTAAAAACATGTTTACTTTGATTTTGCATAAAAACATGTCTTCGCGAGACTCCAGGCTCTTCGAGTCGGATTCAGAGGGTGGAGATGAGGTGTCTGCTGTGGCATCTGTCACGAACCAGCCCGAAGTTCGTAACAAAAAGGGAGACAATGTGGAGATAAGGAATAATAAAATATATTTATTAACCTGTTAGGGTTAGGGGGCAGCATTTGCACGTCTGGATAAAAAAAATGTACCCGATTTAATCTGGTTACTAATCCTACCCAGTAACTAGAAAACACTCTAAAGTTTCTAAAACTGTTTGAATGGTGTCTGTGAGTATAACAGAACTCATTTGGCAGGCAAAACCCTGAGACATTTTCTGACAGGAAGTGGATACCTGATGTGTTGTATTGACTTTAAACCTATCCCATTGAAAAACACAGGGGCTTAGGAATATTTTGGCACTTCCTATTGCTTCCACTAGATGTCACCAGCCTTTACAAAGTGTTTTGAGTCTTCTGGAGGGAGATCTGACCGAACAAGAGCCATGGAACGATGATGTCCCATTAGACACCTGGCGCGCGAGTTCATGTTGGGTACCCTCGTTCCAATAAGTTATAAAAGAGTATGCATTCGTCCACCTTGAATATTATTCATGTTCTGGTTAAAAAAGGCCCTAATGATTTATGCTATACAACGTTTGACATGTTTGAACGAACGGAAATATATTTTTTCCCCTCGTTCATGACGAGAAGTCCGGCTGGCTTACATCATGTGCTAACAAGACGGAGATTTTTGGACATAAATGATGAGCTTTTTTGAACAAAACTACATTCGTTATGGACCTGTGATACCTGGAAGTGACATCTGATGAAGAGAATCAAAGGTAATGAATTATTTACATAGTATTTTCGATTTTAGATCTCCCCAACATGACGTCTAGTCTGTATCGCAACGCGTATTTTTCTGGGCGCAGTGCTCAGATTATTGCAAAGTGTGATTTCCCAGTAAGGTTATTTTTAAATCTGGCAAGTTGATTGCGTTCAAGAGATGTAAATCTATAATTCTTTAAATGACAATATAATATTTTACCAATGTTTTCTAATTTTAATTATTTAATTTGTGACGCTGACTTGACTGCCGGTTATTGGAGGGAATCGATTTCCTCAACATCAATGCCATAGTAAAACGCTGTTTTTGGATATAAATATGAACTTGATAGAACTAAAAATGCATGCATTGTCTAACATAATGTCCTAGGAGTGTCATCTGATGGAGATTGTAAAAGGTTAGTGCATCATTTTAGCTGGTTTTATGGTTTTGGTGACCCTGTCTTTGACTTGACAAAACATTACACACAACTCTTGTAAATGTACTGTCCTAACATACTCTAAATTTATGCTTTCGCCGTAAAACCTTTTTGAAATCGTAAAACGTGGTTAGATTAAGGAGATGTTTATCTTTCAAATGGTGTAAAATAGTTGTATTTTTGAAAAATTTGAATTTTGACATTTATTTGGATTCAAATTTGCCGCTCTTGAAATGCACCTGCTGTTGATGGAGTGCACCACGGGTGGCACGCTAGCGTCCCACCTAGCCCCAAGAGGTTAACTGAAGTAAACTAAATACAATTAACAATGGTGTGTGTAGTCAGTAGTGTACGTGAGGGTTTGCATGCATAAATGTGATAATGAGGGGTGTTGAAAGGTGCCAAAGCAAACAAACAAAACGGCCACAAAAATGCCACAATCAAACTCAATCAGTGTGTCTGCATGGAGAGAGTCTCCTCAATAAATGGGGAAGAGGTGCATTTATCCCGGGACACAACTGAGCCCAGGTGTGTCCCATTTTGCTTACGGCCCTCCCGGCTCCGCCCACCAACAACCTATTAACCTGTTGGGGCTAGGGGGCAGTATTTTCACGGCTGGATAAAAAAATGTACCCGATTTAATCTGGTTACTAATCCTACCCAGTAACTAGAATATGCATATACTTATTATATATGGATAGAAAACACCCTAAAGTTTCTAAAACTGTTTGAATGGTGTCTGTGAGTATAA
Organism: Salmo salar; assembly: GCF_965601325.2. NCBI lineage: Eukaryota > Metazoa > Chordata > Actinopteri > Salmoniformes > Salmonidae > Salmo > Salmo salar. The sequence goes on along the minus strand of NC_138296.1, from coordinate 84,546,706 downwards.
CAGAACTCCTTTCGCAGGCAAAACCCTGAGACATTTTCTGACAGGAAGTGGATACCTGATGTGTTGAATTACCTTTAAGCCTATGCCATTGAAACACACAGGGGCTGATTAAAGTTTTGGCACTTCCTATTGCTTCCATTAGATGTCACCAGCCTTTACAAAGTGTTTTGAGTCTTTTACCATGAGATCTGACCGAACAAGAGCCTTGGAACGGTGATGGCCGATTAGACTCTGGCACGCGAGGTCATGTTGGGTACCCTCGTTCCAATACGTTTTAAAAGAGAATGCATTCGTCCACCTTGAATATTATTCATGTTCTGGTTAAAAAAGGCACTAATGATTTATGCTATACAACGTTTGACATGTTTGAACGAACGTAAATATATTTTTTCCCCTCGTTCATGAAGTGAAGTCCGGCGGGCTTAGATCATGTGCTAACAACATGGAGCTTTTTGGACATAAATGAGCTTTTTTGAACAAAACTACATTCGTTATGGACCTGGGATTCCTGGAAGTGACATCTGATGAAGAGAATCAAAGGTAATGGATTATTTACATAGTATTTTCAATCTCTCCAACATGGCCGTTTGTCTGTATCGCAAAGCGTATTTTTCTGGGCGCAGTGCTCAGATTATTGCAAAGTGTGATTTCCCAGTAAGGTTATTTTTAAATCTGGCAAGTCGATTGCGTTCAAGAGATGTAAATCTATAATTCTTTAAATGACAATATAATATTTTACCAATGTTTTCTAATTTAAATTATTTAATTTGTGGTGCTGACTTGACTGCCGGTTATTGAAGGGAAACGATTTCCTGAACATCAACGCCATAGTAAAACGCTGTTTTTGGATATAAATATGAACTTGATAGAACTAAAAATGCATGCATTGTCTAACATAATGTCCTAGGAGTGTCATCTGATGGAGATTGTCAAAGGTTAGTGCATCATTTTAGCTGGTTTTAGTGACGCCTGTCTTTGAATTGACAAAACATTACACACAGCTATTGTCAATGTACTCTCCTAACATAATCTAACTTTATGCTTTCGCCGTAAAACCTTTTTGAAATCGGACAACGTGGTTAGATTAAGGAGATGGTTATCTTTCAAAGGGTGTAAGATAGTTGTATGTTTGAAAAATTTGAATTTGGACATTTATTTGGATTCAAATTTGCCGCTCTTGAAATGCACCTGCTGTTGATAGGGTGCACCACGGGTGGCACGCTAGCGTCCCACATAGCCCCAAGAGGTTAAGGAAAACAAGAGCAAAGAGAAAGAATTCGGCAGCCAGGGGGAGGGTCGTCACCCCCCCCCCCCAACAAGGACCCCGGAACACCATACCAGTCAAACAAAATACTGCCCTGGATCCTAATAGAAGATGCAGCCTGCATCCCAAATCCATAAGGGGAGTTATGTGTTCACACTTCCACTTGCCCCAGCCAACCTCATCCTCCCCAGACCTCAGCAACCTTTGCGCACAGGAAGCAACCTTTAAGAGGAAAGAAGAAAACGAGACCAGAAGGGAGCAGACAGGAGCGATAGAACAGAACAATACCAAATATAAGATAACAGGGATCAGTCACGTGGCCATTCAGGAACAGGGCGCACGAGAGAGCAACGACAATGCTTGTAAAAATCAACACCATCTCATTATCCTCTGGTTAGGACACATCATGGACCTCAAGAAGGTGAGAGAATTATGGTCGGTGTAGACCACAATAGGTACTACTCCCTACCCGACATACACTTCAAAGTGTTGTAGCACCCATATGAGTGCTAGCGCTTCTTTTTATATGACCGAGTAGTTCAACTGATAATGGTTCAACTTTTTGGAAAATAAACTAATAGGCCTTTCAACACCATACACATCTGCTTGCAGCAAAATTGCACCTGCCCCCACGACTAGCTTCCACCTGCAAGGTAAACGACAAATCCACGCAAGGAGCAGCCAGCACCGGAGTTGAGGTAAGCAACCTCTTTGCATCTTCAAAAGCCTGTTGACAACGAGAAGACCAGACGTAAACAGCCTTAGCTTTCAGCAAATCTGCCAAGGGAGCGACCACAGTAGAGAAGTTTTTACAAAAACTACGGTAATAACCAATCATTCCCAAGAAACGCATCAGTTCCTTTTTAGTAGTTAGTGGTGGAAAAGCATCAATAGCTACCACCTTAGCCCGAACAGGACGCACTTCACCCTGCCCAATCACCTTTCCAAGGTATGTAACGGTCGCCTGAGCAAACTCACATTTAGCCAGATTGATCGTGAGGCGACCCGCAGCTAGGCGGTCAAACAAGGCTTGAATACGGGACAGATGTTCCTCCCAGGTATCTGCATACATCACTACATCATCCAGATAAACAGCGCACCCAGCCAGACCGGAGACAACCCTGCTCATAAGTTGCTGAAAAGTGGCAGGTGGATTACGCAGGCCGAAACTCTAACCGAATATGAGTACAGACCAGAAGGTGTAATAAAGGCAGAGATTTCACCTGCCCTACTTATCAGTGGCACCTGCCAATAGCCCTTTAACAGGTCAAATTTGCACAAACTTAGCTGCTCCGACTTGATCAACGCAGTCCTCCATCCGAGGAAGAGGAAATTAATCTGGTTTAGTGACACTTTACCTTACGGTAGTCCATACAAAATGTGTTTGTCCCATCCGGTTTACTGACCAAGATACAGGGAGAAGCCCAACTGGAGAAAGAAGGATCTGCTATATCACTCTCCAGCATGTACCTGACCTCAGCATCCAGACAACGCAGTTTCTCTGAAAAAAACTCTATAGAACCGCTGAGGAATGGGGTCAGCATCCCCATCATCAATATCGTGTTCTATTACGTTTGTACGTGTAGGTGTATCAGAAAACAAACCTGGAAATCGCCGAATCAGACCGACAATCTCTTCCCGCCAATCAACAGGTAGATGAGCGAGAAAGCTGTCTAAAACATCCAGTGTCTCTGAATTTTTCAATCTACCCTGCAGTATGCAATCGTCGGGACCAGGAACATCTTCCTCCTCATGCACAGACCTAGCATGATAAGAATCTAGCGAAATAACGGCATCGGCCAAAAGAACAGGTTTACCGTCCTCTGTAGACGCCCACTGTTCAGCCTCAGAGGATCGTGCATAATAGGGTTTTAACAGATTTACATGGCACAGTTGGTGTGCTTTTCGCTATTCTGGATTGGCAACTAGATAGTTTTGCTCAGTGCACTGGCGCACAACCGTATATGGACCTTGAAACTTGGCTTGAAAAGGAGAACTTACAATTAGCAGCAGAGCAAGAACCTGGTTACCTGGACTAAAGTGCCAAACAAATATGCCCTTCATCCTCTCCTGTGAAGATGATAGCTTCTCTTTAGCCATTTCACCAGCGGTGTACACACACATAAGTTAACCTGTTGAGGACAGACGTTCCGCTAGCGGAACCCCTAGCCAACAGCCAATGGCATCGCACAGCGCAAAATACAAAACCAACTAAAATACCACAATTCAATTTTCTCAAACAATCAACTATTTTACACCATTTTAAAGATAAGACTCTTGTTAATCTAACCACATTGTCTGATTTCAAAAAGGCTTTACAGCGAAAGCAAAACATTAGATTATGTTAGGAGAGTACATACACACAAATAATCACACAGCCATTTTCCAAGCAAGCATATATGTCACAAACCCAAACCACAGCTAAATGCAGCACTAACCTTTGATGATCTTCATCAGATGACACTCCTAGGACATTATGTTATACAATACATGCATGTTTTGTTCAATCAAGTTCATATTTATATCAAAAAACAGCTTTTTACATTAGCATGTGATGTTCAGAAGTAGCATACCCACCGGTGAATTTACTAAATTACTCATGATAAACGTTGACCAAATACATAACAATTATTTTAAGAATTATAGATACAGAACTCCTTTATGCAATCGCTATGTCCGATTTTAAAATAGCTTTTCGGCGAAAGCACATTTCGCAATATTCTGAGTACATTGCTCGGCCATCACGGCTAGCTATTTTGACATCCGTCAACTTCGGGGTCACCTAAACTCAGAATTACTATTAGAAAAATTGTATTACCTTTGCTGTTCTTCGTCAGAATGCACTCCCAGGACTTGTACTTCAACAACAAATGTTGTTTTGGTTCCAAATAATCCATAGTTATATCCAAATACCTCCGTTTTGTTCGTGCGTTCAGGTCACTATCGGAAGGGTAACGTGCGAGCGCATTTCGTGACAAAAAAATGTAAAAATATTCCACTACCGTACTTAGAAGCATGTCAAACGCTGTTTAAAATAAATTTTTATGCTATTTGTCTCGTAAAATAGCGATAATTTTCCAACCGGGCAACGTTGTATTCATTCAAAGAGAGAACGAAAAACATGGCGAGTTCTCGTGACTGCGCATCTCCATTCTCACTGTCCCCAGGCTGACCACTTACAAGCTCTGCTCCTATACTTTGCTCAGAGACAGCAGACACCCCATTCCACTTTCTGGCGGCTTTAGAGAGCCAATGGAACCCTTAAAAAGTGTCACATTACAGCACAGATGCTGTAATTTCGATAGAGATGTAACAGAAGGACAACAAATTGTCAGACAGGGCACTTCCTGCATGGAATCTTCTCAGGTTTTGGCCTGCCATATGAGTTCTGTTATACTCACAGACACCATTCAAACAGTTTTAGAACCTTTAGGGTGTTTTCTATCAAAATAAAACAATTATATGCATATTCTAGTTTCTGGGCAGGAGTAGTAACCAGATTAAATCAGGTATGTTTTCTTCCGGCCGTGAAACCACTGCCCTCTATCCCAAAGAAGATAACAGGGACTGAGAGGGCTCAGGAGACTTCCAGTCATCCTATGTCCAAACACAAGTTCATTTGGACTGAAACCCGTGCTCTCCTGTGAAACCTCCCTAGCGGCTAACAGTAACCAAGGCAACCCCTCCTCCCAAACGTTATCCATCTCAGTAAAATAAGCTCTCAACCAAGACTTAAGTGTTTGATGGAAACATTCCAGCGCTCCTTGCCTCTGCGTGTGATAGGCACTAGACAAATTGTGTTTAATATGGAGCTGTTGGAGAACCTGACCAAACAGATTAGAGGTGAAATTAGATCCCTGATCACTCTGAATGACCTTAGGGATTCCAAACAGTGAGAAACTGAGTCAAAGCTTTTAACACAGACTTAGTCGTGATAGACCGGAGAGGATAGGCAGCAGGAAACCTAATGGTCTGACACATCACAGTGAACAGGTAACTACTACCCTTTTTAGAACGAGGCAGAGGACCAACAGTCAATAATCAGATACTCAAAAGGTTGGCTGAGTACAGGAATAGGAAACAGTACCGGCTTAATAGCTTGATTAGGTTGAGCAGTTAATTGACAGGTGTGACAAGTTTTGATGAACTCAGAAACATCACTCTTTAACCTCTATGGGCTAGGTGGGACGCAGGCGTCCCACCCGTGGTGCACTCCATCAACAGCAGGTGCATTTCAAGAGCGGCAAATTTGAATCCAAATAAATGTCAAAATTCAAATTTTTCAAACATACAACTATTTTACACCCTTTGAAAGATAAACATCTCCTTAATCTAACCACGTTTTACGATTTCGAAAAGGTTTTACGGCGAAAGCATAAATTTAGAGTATGTTAGGACAGTACATTTACAAGAGTTGTGTGTAATGTTTTGTCAATTCAAAGACAGGGTCACCAAAACCATAAAACCAGCTAAAATGATGCACTTGTAACGGTTGTCTTCTGTAGAAATGGACCAAGGCGCAGCAGGTACGTGAATACTCATCTTTAATTAAAATAAAGGAGTAAAGCATCCACTTAACAATTCAAACAAAGTAACAACAGCTACAGTTCTGCAGGCTAGAAACGCAGTGCAAAAAACAACCACCCACAACCCCAAAGAAAAACACACACACCTATATAGGACTTCCAATCAAAGGCAACTATACACACCTACCTTCAATTGGAAGTCCCAATCATCCACCCAACATTTAACCAATACAAACATGCCACGTCCTGACCCCAAAACTAAAACACTAGCTCCATCTGCTGGTCAGGACGTGACAGTACCCCCCCCCCCCCCTCAAGGTGCAGACCCCGGAATGCACGTACCAACAAAAAAAAAACAACACAAAACCCATAAACAATAACCCTAAAACAATAAGGGAGGGAAGGGAGGGTGGCTGCCGTCACCGACGGCACTGTGCTACACCCTCCCTCCCCAACCCACCTATCCTGGAGGTGGCTCAGGTGCAGGGCGTGGACCTTGCTCCACCGTCGGCGTAGCCCACTTCGGTGGCGCTGCTAACTGCGCCGGGCAGATGGGCCACTTGGGCTGACCCTGGCAGACGGACCACTCGGGCTGGACCGGGGGACAGGAGGGCCACTCGGGCTGGGCCGGGGGACAGGAGGGCCACTCGGGCTGGGCCGGGGGACAGGAGGGCCACTCGGGCTGGGCCGGGGGACAGGAGGGCCACTCGGGCTGGGCCGGGGGACAGGAGGGCCACTCGGGCTGGGCCGGGGGACAGGAGGGCCACTCGGGCTGGGCCGGGGGACAGGAGGGCCACTCGGGCTGGGCCGGGGGACAGGAGGGCCACTCGGGCTGGGCCGGGGGACAGGAGGGCCACTCGGGCTGGGCCGGGGGACAGGAGGGCCACTCGGGCTGGGCCGGAGGGCAGGAGGGCCACTCGGGCTGGGCCGGAGGGCAGGAGGGCCCCTCGGGCTGGGCCGGAGAGCAGGAGGGCCCCTCGGGCTGGGCCGGAGAGCAGGAGGGCCCCTCGGGCTGGGCCGGAGAGCAGGAGGGCCCCTCGGGCTGGGCCGGAGAGCAGGAGGGCCCCTCGGGCTGGGCCGGAGAGCAGGAGGGCCCCTCGGGCTGGGCCGGAGAGCAGGAGGGCCCCTCGGGCTGGGCCGGAGAGCAGGAGGGCCCCTCGGGCTGGGCCGGAGAGCAGGAGGGCCCCTCGGGCTGGGCCGGAGGACAGGAGGGCCACTCTGGCCGATCCTGACAGGCAGGGCACCCTGGCAGATCCGGGCAGGCGGGCACCTCTGGCAGAACAGGGCAGTCTGGCCACCCTGGCAGTTCAGGGCAGTCTGGCCACCCTGGCAGTTCAGGGCAGTCTGGCCACCCTGGCAGTTCAGGGCAGTCTGGCCACCCTGGCAGTTCAGGGCAGTCTGGCCACCCTGGCAGTTCAGGGCAGTCTAGCCACCCTGGCAGTTCAGGGCAGTCTGGCCACTCCGGCAGTTCAGGGCAGTCTGGCCACTCCGGCAGTTCAGGGCAGTCTGGCCACTCCGGCAGTTCAGGGCAGTCTGGCCACTCCGGCAGTTCAGGGCAGTCTGGCCACTCCGGCAGTTCAGGGCAGTCTGGCCACTCCGGCAGTTCAGGGCAGTCTGGCCACTCCGGCAGTTCAGGGCAGTCTGGCCACTCCGGCAGTTCAGGGCAGTCTGACCTCTCTGGCGACTGTTGACTGGCGGGCAGCTCTGACGACTGTTGACTGGCGGGCAGCTCTGACGACTGTTGACTGGCGGGCAGCTCTGACGACTGTTGACTGGCGGGCAGCTCTGACGACTGTTGACTGGCGGGCAGCTCTGACGACTGTTGACTGGCGGGCAGCTCTGACGACTGTTGACTGGCGGGCAGCTCTGGTGACTGTTGACTGGCGAGGCTGGGTTGACACACTAGACTCCTGATGCGTGGGGCTGGTATAGGACGTGCCAGCCTGGAGACACGCACCTCCATGCTAGTGCGTCTGGCGGGAAACACCGGACCGAAAGGGCGCACTGGCGGTCTTGAGTGCAGGGTTGGCATCACCCCTTCCGGCTCAATGCTCCCCTTGCCCTGGCACCTGCGGGGCGCTGGTACTGGGCGAACTGGGCTGTGCGTCCGTATAGGCGAGATGGTGCGCACCTCAGCGTAACATGGCGCCCTCCACCTCGTACGCACCTCCCTGTAGTCACGGGTAGCTGGCTTACGGCTCTTCCCTGGCCTGGCCAAACTACCCGTGTGCCCCCCCCAAAAAAAATCTTGGGGCTGCCTCTCGGGTTTCCTAGCCAACCGTGTTCCAGCGTAACGTTCCCGATGGTTCCTCTGTCCAGCTGCCTCCACTCTCTTGAGTGCCTCCACCTGTTCCCATGGGAGGCGATCCCTTCCGGCCAGGATCTCTTCCCAGGTGTAGGCTCCCTTGCCGTCCAGGACGTCCTCCCATGTCCATTGTTCCCTTTTTCTCTCCTGTGGCTTCCTCCTCTTCTGCTGCTTGGTCCTTTGGTGGGTGGTTCTGTAACGGTTGTCTTCTGTAGAAATGGACTAAGGCGCAGCAGGTACGTGAATACTCATCTTTAATTAAAATAAAGGAGTAAAGCATTCACTTAACAATTCAAACAAAGTAACAACAGCTACAGTTCTGCAGGCTAGAAACGCAGTGCAAAAAACAACCACCCACAACCCCAAAGAAAAACACACACACCTATATAGGACTTCCAATCAAAGGCAACTATACACACCTGCCTTCAATTGGAAGTCCCAATCATCCACCCAACATTTAACCAATACAAACATGCCACGTCCTGACCCCAAAACTAAAACACTAGCTCCATCTGCTGGTCAGGACGTGACAGCACTAACCTTTTACAATCTCCATCAGATGACACTCCTAGGACATTATGTTAGACAATGCATGCATTTTTAGTTCTATCAAGTTCATATTTATATCCAAAAACAGCGTTTTACTATGGCATTGATGTTGAGGAAATCGTTTCCCTCCAATAACCGGCAGTCAAGTCAGCATCACAAATTAAATAATTTAAATTAGAAAACATTGTTAACCTGTTGGGTCTAGGGGGCAGCATTTGCACGTCTGGATAAAAAAAATGTACCCGATTTAATCTGGTTACTAATCCTACCCAGTAACTAGAATATGCATATACTTATTATATATGGATAGAAAACACTCTAAAGTTTCCAAAACTGTTTGAATGGTGTCTGTGAGTATAACAGAACTCATTTGGCAGGCAAAACCCTGAGACATTTTCTGACAGGAAGTGGATACCTGATGTGTTGTATTGACTTTAAACCTATCCCATTGAAAAACACAGGGGTTTAGGAATATTTTGGCACTTCCTATTGCTTCCACTAGATGTCACCAGCCTTTACAAAGTGTTTTGAGTCTTCTGGAGGGAGATCTGACCGAACAAGAGCCATGGAACGTTGATGTCCCATTAGACACCTGGCGCGCTAGTTGATGTTGGGTACCCTCGTTCCAATACGTTATAAAAGAGTATGCATTCGTCCACCTTGAATATTATTCATGTTCTGGTTAAAAAAGGCCCTAATGATTTATGCTATACAACGTTTGACATGTTTGAACGAACGGAAATATATTTTTTCCCCTCGTTCATGACGAGAAGTCCGGCTGGCTTACATCATGTGCTAACGAGACGGAGATTTTTGGACATAAATGATGAGCTTTTTTGAACAAAACTACATTCGTTATGGACCTGTGATACCTGGAAGTGACATCTGATGAAGAGAATCAAAGGTAATGGATTATTTACATAGTATTTTCGATTTTAGATCTCCCCAACATGACGTCTAGTCTGTATCGCAACGCGTATTTTTCTGGGCGCAGTGCTCAGATTATTGCAAAGTGTGATTTCCCAGTAAGGTTATTTTTAAATCTGGCAAGTTGATTGCGTTCAAGAGATGTAAATCTATAATTCTTTAAATGACAATATAATATTTTACCAATGTTTTCTAATTTTAATTATTTAATTTCTGACGCTGACTTGACTGCCGGTTATTGGAGGGAAACGATTTCCTCAACATCAATGCCATAGTAAAACGCTGTTTTTGTATATAAATATGAACTTGATAGAACTAAAAATGCATGCATTGTCTAACATAATGTCCTAGGAGTGTCATCTGATGGAGATTGTAAAAGGTTAGTGCATCATTTTAGCTGGTTTTATGGTTTTGGTGACCCTGTCTTTGACTTGACAAAACATTACACACAACTCTTGTAAATGTACTGTCCTAACATACTCTAAATTTATGCTTTCGCCGTAAAACCTTTTTGAAATCGTAAAACGTGGTTAGATTAAGGAGATGTTTATCTTTCAAATGGTGTAACATAGTTGTATTTTTGAAAAATTTGAATTTTGACATTTATTTGGATTCAAATTTGCCGCTCTTGAAATGCACCTGCTGTTGATGGAGTGCACCACGGGTGGCACGCTAGCGTCCCACCTAGCCCCAAGAGGTTAAAATATTATATTGTCATTTAAAGAATTATAGATTTACATCTCTTGAACGCAATCAACTTGCCAGATTTAAAAATAACCTTACTGGGAAATCACACTTTGCAATAATCTGAGCACTGCGCCCAGAAAAATACGCGTTGCGATACAGACTAGTCGTCATGTTGGGGAGATCTAAAATACTATGTAAATAATCCATTACCTTTGATTCTCTTCATCAGATGTCACTTCCAGGTATCACAGGTCCATAACGAATGTAGTTTTGTTCAAAAAAGCTCATCATTTATGTCCAAAAATCTCCTTCTTGTTAGCACATGATCTAAGCCCGCCGGACTTCACTTCATGAACGAGGGGAAAAAATATATTTACGTTCGTTCAAACATGTCAAACGTTGTATAGCATAAATCATTAGGGCCTTTTTTAACCAGAACATGAATAATATTCAAGGTGGACGAATGCATACTCTTTTATAACGTATTGGAACGAGGGTACCCAACATGAACTCGCGCGCCAGGTGTCTAATGGGCCATCATCGTTCCATGGCTCTTGTTCAGTCAGATCTCCCTCCAGAAGACTCAAAACACTTTGTAAAGGCTGGGGACATCTAGTGGAAGCAATAGGAAGTGCCAAAATATTCCTCAGCCCCTGTGTTTTTCAATGGCATAGGTTTAAAGGTAATACAACACATCAGGTATCCACTTCCTGTCAGAAAATGTCTCAGGGTTTTGCCTGCCAAATGAGTTCTGTTATACTCACAGACACCATTCAAACAGTTTTAGAAACTTTAGAGTGTTTTCTATCCATATATAATAAGTATATGCATATTCTAGTTACTGGGTAGGATTAGTAACCAGATTAAATCGGGTACATTTTTTTTATCCAGCCGTGCAAATACTGCCCCCTAGCCCTAACAGGTTAACCTAGTCCAAAAGAAATGTCTTAATATGTGATTGTAGGTTTTCCTCACACCCATAGTTCCAGCAATATTGTTGTGGGAAGTTGTCAACGCCAACTCACGAAGCTTAACTGGTACAACAACCTGACTAATAGCCTCCCCCACAAAACAACTACCATGAGACACCCACTTCCTCATCAGGACATCCGCTTGGAGAAAATAGCCATGGACGACATCTCCCAACTGTTCCACAGGCACAATTTGGTCACGCAACACTTCTAATGTGGGGTCAGCCTGTGGCTCCTTGATTAGATCAGAGCGGGGTACAGATAATGGGATAACAGGGAAAGTAGTGACATTTCTTTGTGCCATTCTCATTAGCCGGCGCAGTGCCCAGGTCGCCATGGCTCAAAGAATGTGTCACTGCACAGAACACCTCTGAGAAACTCTGCGCACTCTCATCAGGAATCCCTACAAATGACAGCTTAGCGGAAACCACTAGAGATGGAAACACGACAGGCCATACACGCTCACCAGCCAAGTTATTTCCAAGGATAACGTCGATACCCTCAATAGGCAATGAAGGACACACCCCCACAACAACCTCACCATTCACCAGTCCACAATCCAACATCAGTTTATGCAATGGAACAGAGAGTGTTCAAACCTATTCCCCTAATTAGAACACTATTCCCTGAATCAGTCTCAGCAGAGAAGGGTAACACAGACGCCAACACAAATGACTCAGAGGCACCTGTATCTCTCAGGATCTTCACTGGCACTAGGTCGTTACTTCCTAACAGACACAAACCCTCCGTAATGAAAGGTAAATAGTCTGGGTCAATATGGACTTTCACATGCCCCTGGGCATGAGACTGTCAGGAGTGAACTGATGTGGGACAAGCACTGCTAACGCCATAGGCTTAGATTTAACGTAAGCACAAGTACTGAATTTACCCTTAGCCCTGAGAACCGGACATTTGTTTTTCCAATGACCTGATCCTTGACAGTAGTGACACTCTTGACCAAAGTCAGCTTTCCCACAGGAGTCATGCTCAACCCTAGTTGAATGACCGTGAACCAGAGTATCTCAGTGAGCGAGGCCCAAATCTCTCCGAACGCCCCCACTCACTCCGAATACAGGGCTCTGCAAAGACACTTGTGAGTCAAAAGATACTCGTCCGCCAAAACCACAGCTTCAGCGACAGTCTTTACTTTGTTCGTTACTGTACGTGGCAATACGATCAGGGATTGTGTCCTTAAATTGCTCTAACATAATCAGATCACACAGCCCTTGGAAAGCCATAACTGCAGAGGCAGAACACCAGCGATTAAACTGAAGATAACTCTCGCGCAAACTCAACATGAGTCTGTTTATCATCCCTTTTTAAAGTTCTAAATCGTTGGCGGTAAGCCTCAGGAACCAATTCGCAAATCTGTAACACAGCCATTTTAACCTTATCATAACTGACACTGTCGGCTACACTAAGAGCTGAATATGCTTCCAGAGATGAGATATATATGGAGCTTCCCCAAAACCTACAATAACTCAACCCTAGTCTTCATGCGGATTTGCGGTGGGTAATTACGCACTGTAGCCTGCTGGCAAGTGGGAAAAAAATATTTAAAAAATGTATACAAAATTAAAATAAAAAAACAAAAATAAATACGAATAATTTTTTTTTTTTTAAACACCCAGCACGCTGGCAGATTCCCCCAAGCCACGGACGTGACTCAGAGACAACTGCTCAGTCCAGGGACACCACACAAAAATAAAACAAAATAACCATGCCCTACGTATTCCAAAGTGAAACACGTCGCTAAGCCTAACAGGGGAAAAAGAAAAGCTATAGATCCGGGTAGCAAGTGTCACTGCCCTACCCAAATCTCCCACTGAGGTACACAGCCAATTGTACTCACCTCAGACCGATGTCCCAACAGTGAGTAGAGCAAGAGTCTCCAAACTGGGCAAGGGCCTGGAAACTAACCAATGTTCTCTCTCCAACGCAGCTCACAACGAACTATCCACCGCAGTGGTAAGTTTACCAAACAAACAAAGGCAACCAGTACTGAGCACCAAACATTGCAACAAAAAAAGATGTAAAAAAGATGCAAATAAAGCACCTACAGAGTTAAACATTAACTCCACGTTTTCTCCCAAACACAATACCTTCAAGATCCCAGATGAGCCCCCACTTGTCACGAACCGGCTCGAAGTTCGTAACAAAAAGGGAGACAACGTGAAGATAAGGAATAACTATATATATTTATTAACTGAAGTAAACTAAATACAATTAACAATGGTGTGTGTAATCAGTAGTGTAAGTGAGGGTTTGTGTCCATAAATGTGATAATGAGGGGTGTTGAAAGGTGCCCAAACAAGCAAAACTGCCACAAAAATGCCACAACCAAACTCTATCAGTGTCTCTGCATGGAGAGAGTCTCCTCAATAAATGGGGAAGAGGTGTATTTGTCCCGGGACACACCCGAGCCCAGGTGTGTCCCATTTCGCTGACGACCCTCCCAACTCCGCCCACCCGACATCCTATTAAGGAAAGCAAGAGCAAAGAGAATGAATGTTAGATCATTGACAAAACATGACAATTCAATACATTTTAATTCCCAGTTTGTAACACAATTTTTTTTGAAAAAAGTCAAGGGGTGTGATTACTTTCTGAAGGCACTGTATAGCAGGGCAGAGGAGCAAACGAAGAGAGACACAATGGCATTTAAAGACAACAATGAAAAACACCTGCCGGATAGTCTGTCAGTGATACATTTGTATTCATTGGCTGGCTTATCATGACTTAGTTTTGTCAGTGAGGACTGTGCGGCATGTTTCTATGTCTTATTGCTGTGTGTAGACATGGATGGTAATATATTTGTTCTGTAAGACCTACTTGTTTTTTCTGAGCCCTTAACCACAAAAGTAGAAGGGTATGCTAATTATTATCACTTTACTTTGTCCACTTCCTCCAGCATCTTGTAGAAGTGCGGTCACAAACTATTAAATGTGGAGCATACAGAGGATGGTCAATTTAAGACAAAGATCCCTGAACCTCTCATGCTATTAACACGTTCATTCACTTTCTGTCAGTCAATGTGTTTTCCTGTGTTCTTCCTACCTAATAGCTATAATTCATTACCGGGAATGTCTGCCTCCATTATATTTCAGCCACTGGGCTTTAACATATATTCTCTCTATCTCTCCCTCTCTCTCTCTCTCCCCCTCTCTTTCTCTCTCTCGTTCCCTCTCTCTCTCGATCTCTTTCTTCTACTGCCACCAACCACTGTCAATTTTTTTTCATTAGTGCAGTTTCAACAGAAATAATTCTAAAGTGGGACTTGATTTCTATGACACAGCGAGACTCACCTAGGAATTATAGACACCAGGGCTCACTGCAGCACAGTTTGAGAGCTTATACTTTTGAAGGGCTAATGCTTTCAAGCGAACTATACAGGAGTCATGGCATCTAGGGGATTAGGGTGATGGGGAGGGGCAGAGCCTCAGCAGCAAACTGTAATTCTAGAATACTTCCATAAGAAGAGACAGAGAAGCTGACCCATGTGTTAATCTCTGACTGGGAAGGGTGCTGTGTGTGTGTTTGAGGCTTTAGCCAGACCTGACCAAGAAGCAGGTCTTACAGTTGTAGACACTGATGATCTAAGTAGGCAGGGATGCCAGGGATTGAGGTCACATCAGCCCAAACCAGAACCGGCCAACTTCATAATACGGACAGCAGCTTGGCTCAACTTTTGAGTTTGGGTGTGCAGATGTTTGGTTAGGTTTTTGGCTGAAGTGATTTGGCTAAGGTAATTCCAATGATTTCCTTTTTGTCAGTCAAAATGTTACTTCATAGATGGTGAACAATGCTGTGAAATGGACCAAACACTTGACTGTCTTACTACGGCATGCTTTGACTGTAAGTTGCTGTGTAGGTTGAATTATGCGGCTGTTTTGAAGACTTAATTAAAGGAATCAGGTACTAGCGGAATAGAACTAGGCCAAGCTTTGCTCATGGATATATGAAGCCGCATTTAGAGTGTTTATGAAAAGCAATGAAATAGAATCCTCATCTCACTATTGCGTAGCTAACTAAATTATGTGCCAACAAGACACTCGAACAACCAATCAAGTGGCGGATCCCGTATAATCACTACTTGCAGCTTGATTTTGTTTCTTTCCCCTTACCAAAGACACACGGTGTAGCCTTACCTCGGTAGCACCTGGCAGGTTTCAGTGACAAGAGGAACCAACTACAGCCAGAGTGCTGCTGCTCTGCCTGGAAGGACTCATCCGGCGACACATCAGAAGTAGTAAATCCATTATTTACGCTCTCCAGAAACATCAAAAAGATCTTCTTGGCTGTGCGTCACCGCCCGCTGATTGGATTCATGAGAGCGATGATGAGATGGGATGCGTCCTAATCAGCCGAGCACGCAATCCCTGGAGGCTCCTGGCCTCCTCTAACCCATCCAACACACACTGACCCCTGGGGGTTCAATCAGAGCCTAGCCAATTTATTACTGATGTCAGTGTAATGACAATAATAATAACATGGTGATTTAGCAGATGCTTTTATCCAAAACAACATACTAATTAACAAGATATCTTGAATATGTGCCGTTGCAGGAATTGACAGTGCCATGCATGATCCAACAAACGCACTCTTGTGTGTGCTAAAACGTCAACTTCTTTAGTTCCTTCTTATCTATTGTCCATTAATGTCTCTAATTCTTCCCACTTTGGTATGTTACCACCAATACATCTCGGCTTAAGTGTGAACAAGCTGACTTCCAAACAATGCCATGATGACGGACAGTATAGCCTTCCCTGCAGTGACAGTAGACCTCATTATAGGGGTGTGTCTTGTACAAGACCGTCACGCATGCTGAGGTGTGATATCAGCCGCTTCATGAGCCGTCTCTCTCTCTCAGTCCAGCTGAATCATTGAAGAGGGGAAGATGCGGTGATTGCATGTACACTTTGTCTTAGAGAGTGTGTCTGGCTGCTGTTACCATGGTGTGCAGATCAACACAACAGGGTGGATGTCTCACACCTTTACATGCATGAACAGCCCCAGCACGTTGGTGGTTAAAACAGCCCCAGCACGTTGGTGGTTAAAACAGCCCCAACACGTTGGTGGTTAAAACAGCCCCAACACGTTGGTGGTTAAAACAGCCCCAACACATTGGTGGTTAAAACAGCCCCAACACGTTGGTGGTTAAAACAGCCCCAGCACGTTGGTGGTTAAAACAGCCCCAACACGTTGGTGGTTAAAACAGCCCCAACACGTTGGTGGTTAAAACAGCCCCAACACGTTGGTGGTTAAAACAGCCCCAACACGTTGGTGGTTAAAACAGCCCCAACACGTTGGTGGTTAAAACAGTCTCAACACTTTAGTGGTTAAAACAGCCCCAACACATTGGTGGTTAAAACAGCCCCAACACGTTGGTGGTTAAAACAGCCCCAACACGTTGGTGGTTAAAACAGCCCCAACACGTTGGTGGTTAAAACAGCCCCAACACATTGGTGGTTAAAACAGCCCCAACACGTTGGTGGTGTCAGTCGTTGCTAGGAGTGGTGGTAGGAGTCAGGCGCAGAGAGCAGAGGTAAGGAACTTGGTGTTTATTTAACCAAAACACAACACGATCGACGCCAACACAAACGGCGTGGAAAAAATGCAACGTGCCCAGAACAGGTGCACAGCATGCATAAAATATAACAGCAGTAGATCGCCAGCACATCCTAATACAAAAACACAACCTGACGCTAAATAATCCCGCACAAAACTGGGCGGGCTAACCAGGCTTAAATAACCAACATCAAAAGACCCAAATGAGGAACAGGTGCAAACAATAAGACATACTAAACGAAAAGGAAAGGAAAAAGGGATCAGCGGCGGCTAGTAGGTCGGTGACGACGACCGCCAAGCGCCGCCCGAGCAGGCAGGGGAGCCACCTTCGGTGGGATTCGTGACAGTACCCCCCTCCTGACGCGCGGCTCCCGCAGCGTGCCGCCACCGACCTCGAGGGCGACCCGGAGGACGAGGCGCAGGGCGATCCCCATGAAGGCGGTGGAACTCCCTCAGTAGTGGGGGGTCCAAAATGTCCTTCCTGGGTACCCAGCACCTCTCCTCCGCGCCGTACCCCTCCCAGTCGACGAGGTACTGTAGGCCCCCCCCCCCCCCCCCCCCCCCCCGAAGTCTGGAGTCCAGAATGGCGCGTATCTTATACGCCGGGGACCCCCCAATGTCCAGCGGGGGGGGAGGACCCTCCGGCACCTCACCTTCCTGCATGGGACCAGCCACCACCGGCCTGAGGAGAGACACATGAAACGAGGGGTTAATACAGTAGTAAGATGGAAGTTGTAACCAGTAACACACCTCGTTTATCCTCCTCAGGACTTTAAATGGCCCTACACACTGCGGGCCCAGCTTCCGGCAGGGCAAGCGGAGGGGCAGGTTTCTAGCCGAGAGCCAGACTGGTGCAAACACAGGGGTCTCACTGCGGTGCTGGTCAGCGCTCTTCTTCTGCCGTCCACTCGCCTTTGTGAGTGCGTCTTGGACGGCTCTCCAAGTGTCCTTCGAGCGCTGCACCCAATCCTCCACCGCAGGAGCCTCGGTCTAGCTCTGGTGCCATGGAGCCAGGACCGTCTGGTAGCCCAACACGCACTGGAACGGTGACATGTTGGTTGATGAGTGCCGTAGAGAATTTTGGGCTATTTCTGCCCATGGCACGTATCTCGCCCATTCTCTGGGCCGGTCCTGGCAATACGTCCTTAGAAACCTACCCACCTCTTGGTTCACCCTCTCCACCTGCCCATTACTCTCGGGGTGGAAACCCGAGGTCAGGCTGACCGAGACCCCCAAACGTTCCATGAACGCCCTCCAAACTCTGGACGTGAACTGGGGACCCCGATCAGAAACGATGTCCTCGGGCACCCCGTAGTGCCGGAAGACATGGGTAAACAGGGCCTCCGCAGTCTGCAGAGCCGTAGGGAGACCGGGCAACGGGATGAGACGACAGGACTTCGAGAACCGATCCACAACGACCAGGATAGTGGTGTTCCCCTGAGATACGGGAAGGTCAGTGAGGAAGTCCACTGACAAGTGTGACCACGGCCGCTGTGGAACGGGGAGGGGGTGTAATTTCCCTCTAGGCAGGTGTCGAGGAGCCTTGCTCTGAGCGCACACCGAGCAGGAGGAAACATAAAACCGCACGTCCTTACCCAAGGTGGGCCACCAGTACTTCCCCCTCAGGTTCCGCACTGTCCTCTCGATCCCAGGGTGACCCGAAGAGGGGAGATTATGGGCCCATCGAATCAATCGATCACGGAGACCAAGCGGTACGTACTGAACACCTGCCGGACACTGCGATGGTGCAGGTTCCGACCGTAACGCCCGCTCGATCTCCGCGTCCAACTCCCATACCACCGGAGCTACCAAACACGACGCTGGAAGAATGGGAGCCGGATCGATGGCCCTCTCCTCGGTGTCATATAGGCGGGACAGTGCGTCGGCCTTCGTGTTCTGTGAACCTGGCCGATACGAGATAGTGAACCGGAAACGGGTAAAGAACATGGCCCACCTGGCCTGACGCGGATTCAGTCTCCTAGCTGCCCGGATGTACTCGAGATTACGGTGGTCAGTCCAGATGAGGAAAGGGTGCTTAGCCCCCTCAAGCCAATGTCTCCACACCTTCAGAGCCTTGACCACAGCTAACAACTCCCTGTCCCCCACGTCATAGTTCTGCTCCGCCGGCCCTAGCTTCCTAGAAAAGAAAGCGCACGGGCGGAGTTTGGGTGGCGTGCCCGAGCGCTGTGATAGCACGGCCCCCACCCCAGTCTCGGACGCGTCCACCTCCACTATGAATGCCAAAGAGGGATCCGGATGAGCCAGCACTGGAGCGACGGTAAACAGCTCCTTCAGGCGACCGAACGCTCTGTTCGCCTCTGCTGACCAGCGCAAGCGCGCCGGACCCCCCTTCAGCAGTGAGGTAATGGGAGCAGCAACTTGACCAAAGCCCCGGATAAACCTCCGGTAGTAATTGGCAAACCCTAAAAACCGCTACACCTCCTTTACCGTGGTCGGAGTCGGCCAATTACGCACGGCTTTAACGCGGTCATCCTCCATCACCACCCCCGTGGTGGAAATGCGATACCCCAGGAAGGAAACGGCTCGTTTGAAAAACTCACATTTCTCAGCCTTGACGTACAGGTCATTCTCCAGCAGTCGCCCAAGCACCTTGCGCACCAGGGAGACATGCGCGGCGCGAGTGGCGGAATAAATCAAGATGTCGTCTATATACACCACCACCCCCTGCCCGTGCAGGTCCCTGAGAATCTCGTCAACAAAGGATTGAAAGACGGCTGGAGCATTCTTTAACCTCTCTAGGCTAGGCGGGACGAATTCGTCCCACCTACGTAACAGCCACTGCCAGCCTGTGGCGCGATTTTCAAAACCTTAAAAATCCTATTACTTCAATTTCTCAAACATATGACTATTTTACAGCCATTTAAAGACAAGACTCTCGTTAATCTAACCACACTGTCCGATTTCAAAAAGGCTTTACAACGAAAGCAAAACATTAGATTATGTCAGCAGAGTACCAAGCCAGAAATAATCAGACACCCATTTTTCAAGCCAGCATATAATGTCACCAAAACCCAGAAGACAGCTAAATGCAGCACTCACCTTTGATGATCTTCATCAGATGACAACCCTAGGACATTATGTTATACAATACATGCATGTTTTGTTCAATCAAGTTCATATTTATATCAAAAACCAGCTTTTTACATTAGCATGTGACGTTCAGAACTAGCATACCCCCCGCAAACTTCCGGGGAATTCGCTAACATTTTACTAAATTACTCACGATAAACGTTCACAAAAAGCATAACAATTATTTTAAGAATTATAGATACAGACCTCCTCTATGCACTCGATATGTCCGATTTTAAAATAGCTTTTTGGTGAAAGCACATTTTGCAATATTCTAAGTACATAGCCCAGGCATCACGGGCTCGCTATTTAGACACCCGGCAAGTTTAGCACTCACCATAATCATATTTACTATTATAAAAGTTTGATTACCTTTTGTTGTCTTCGTCAGAATGCACACCCAGGACTGCTACTTCAATAACAAATGTTGGTTTGGTCCAAAATAATCCATCGTTATATCCGAATAGCGGCGTTTTGTTCGTGCGTTCCAGACACTATCCGAAATAGTAAAGAAGTGTCGCGCGCATGGCGCAATTCGTGACAATAAAATTCTAAGTATTCTATTACCGTACTTCGAAGCATGTCAACCGCTGTTTAAAATCAATTTTTACGAAATTTTTCTCGTAGAAAAGCGATAATATTCCGACAGGGAATCTCCTTTTCGGCAAACAGAGGAAAAAATCCCAAAGGCGGGGGCGGTCGGGGTCATGCGCATAAGCCAGTGTCCCTTGATCGGCCACTTGAGAAAGGCGATAATGTGTTTCAGCCTGGGGCTGGAATGATGACATTCTGTTTTTTCCCGGGCTCTGAGCGCCTATGGACGACGTGGGAAGTGTCACGTTAGAGCAGAGATCCTTAGTAAATGATAGAGATGGAAAAGAAGTTCAAGAAATGGTCAGACAGGCCACTTCCTGTAAAGGAATCTCTCAGGTTTTGACCTGCCATTTGAGTTCTGTTATACTCACAGACACCATTCAAACAGTTTTAGAAAATTTAGGGTGTTTTCTATCCATATGTAATAAGTATATGCATATTCTAGTTACTGGGTAGGAGTGGTAACCAGATTAAATCGGGTATGTTTTTTATCCAGCCGTGTCAATACTGCCCCCTATCCTAAACAGGTTAACCCATACGGCATGACGAGGTACTCATAGTGGCCCGATGTGGTACTGAATGCGGTTTTCCACTCGTCTCCTCCCCGGATACGCACCAGATTGTAAGCGCTCCTGAGGTCCAGTTTCGTGAAAAAACGCGCGCCGTGAAATGATTCCACCGCCGTAGCGATGAGAGGTAGTGGGTAACTGAACCCTACTGTGATGGAATTTAGACCTCGATAATCAATGCACGGACGCAACCCTCCATCCTTTTTCTTCACGAAAAAGAAACTCGAGGAGACGGGTGACATGGAGGGCCGAATGTACCCCTGTCTCAGAGATTCCGTGACATATGTCTCCATAGCCAACGTCTCCTCCTGTGACAATGGGTACACGTGATTCCTGGGAAGTGCAGCGTTTACCTGGAGATTTATCACGCAATCCCCTCGTCGATGAGGTGGTAATCGGGTCGCCCTCTTTTTACAGAAGGCGATAGCCAAATCGGCATATTCTGAGGGAATGCGCACAGTGGTCTGGACTCTCCACCGTCGTCGTACCGATGGAAACTCCCTTACACCTGCCTGAGCACTCCTCTGACCACCCTCTGAGAGCCCCCTGTCTCCACGAAATATTGTGATTGGCCAGCCAGGGAATCCCCAGCACCACCGGAAACGCAGGAGAATTAATGAGGAAGATACTAATCCGTTCCCCATGATCCCCCTGCGTTACCATGTCCAGTGGCACCGTGGCCTCCCTGACCAGTCCTGACCCTAATGGTCGGCTATCTAAGGAGTGCACGGGGAAAGGTTGGTCCAACGACACCAGGGGAATCCCTAGCCTTAATGCGAGCCCACGATCCATAAAGTTTCCAGCTGCGCCTGAATCGACTAGCGCCTTATGCTGGAAAGAGGGAGAAAACAAGGGGAAAGTTACTAAAACGAACATGTGACCAACAGGGAGCTCTGGGTGAGGTTGGTGCTTACTCACCTGAGGTGAACGAGGAGTGCTCCGCCTGCCATCCCGATTCCCAGAGGAGCTCCCCCAGCACCGGTCGGTAGTGTGTCCTCTCCGACCACACTGGGTACAAGAGGAGCCTCCTCCTCCGGTCTCCCAGGACGCGGCCCTTCCTTGCTCCATAGGGATGGGAGCTGGAGGACCTGGAGGTGGAACCAACAGGGCCCTGTCTGGACGCCCGCGCGCAGCCAGCAGGTTGTCAAGACGAATGGACATGTCGATTAGTTCATCTAGTGAGAGGGTAGTGTCCCGACAGGCTAGCTCATGGCGGACGTCCTCCCGGAGGCTACACCGATAGTGGTCCATCAGGGCCCTGTCGTTCCACCCCGCTCCAGCAGCCAAGGTCCGGAACTCCAGAGCAAAGTCCTGTGCGCTCTTCGTCTCCTGCCGCAGGTGGAACAGCCTTCACCCGCCGCCCGGCCTTCTGCGGGGTGGTCGAACACGGCCTGGAAACGGCGGGTGAACTCGGGGTAGTGATCCCTTGCCGAGTCTGGGCCATATCACACTGCGTTGGCCCACTCCAGGGCACGTCCCGTTAAGCAGGAGACGAGGACGCTTACGCTCTCCTCTCCCGAGGGAGTCAGACGAACGGTAGCCAGGTACAACTCCAACTGTAGCAGGAACCCCTGGTACCCAGCCGCCGCTCCATCGTACTCCCTGGGGAGAGCCAGGCGTAGGGCTCCGGGTCTGGACGTCGGTGGAGGGGTAGATGCAGGAGGGGGAAGTGGTGCTGGGGATGCGGTAGGGAGGCCACTCCTCTCCCATCGGTCCATCCTCTCCATCATCTGGTCCATCGCTGAGCCGATTCGGTGGAGGATGGTGGTATGGTGGAGGACCCGTTCCTCCATCGATGGGAGAGGAGGGGAGGCTGCTCCTGCTGACTCCATAGTAAGGTGCGGGATTCTGTCAGTCGTTGCTAGGAGTGGTGGTAGGAGTCAGGCGCAGAGAGCAGAGGTAAGGAACTTGGTGTTTATTTAACCAAAACACAACACGATCGACGCCAACACAAACGGCGTGGAAAAAATGCAACGTGCCCAGAACAGGTGCACAGCATGCATAAAATATAACAGCAGTAGATCGCCAGCACATCCTAACACAAAAACACAACCTGACGCTAAATAATCCCGCACAAAACTGGGCGGGCTAACCAGGCTTAAATAACCAAAATCAAAGACCCAAATGAGGAACAGGTGCAAACAATAAGACATACTAAACGAAAAGGAAAAAGGGATCAGCGGCGGCTAGTAGGTCGGTGACGATGACCGCCGAGCGCCGCCCGAGCAGGCAGGGGAGCCACCTTCGGTGGGATTCGTGACAGGTGGTTAAAACAGCCCCAACACGTTGGTGGTTAAAACAGCCCCAACACGTTAGTGGTTAAAACAGCCCCAACACGTTGGTGGTTAAAACAGCCCCAACACGTTGGTGGTTAAAACAGCCCCAACACGTTGGTGGTTAAAACAGCCCCAACACTTTAGTGGTAAAGACAGTCCCAGTACTTTAGTGGTTAAGACAGTCCCAGTACTTTAGTGGTTAAAACAGCCACAACACTTTGGTGTGTAGATCCAGGGTGTAGGTGTGTTAGATCCAGGGTGTAGGTATGTTAGAAGCAGGGTGTAGGTGTGTTAGAACCAGGGTGTAGGTGTGTTAGAACCAGGGTGTAGGTGTGTTAGAACCAGGGTGTAGGTGTGTTCGAACCAGGATGTCGGTGTGTTAGAACCAGGGTGTAGGTGTGTTAGAACCAGGGTGTAGGCGTGTTAGAACCAGGGTGTAGGCGTGTTAGATCCAGGGTGTAGGTGTGTTATATCCAGGGTGTAGGTGTGTTAGATCCAGGGTGTAGGTGTGTTAGATCCAGGGTGGTGTATAGAGAGAGAGGATGAGCCGCTCACTGTATCTCACACTGCGTAGAGACTTCCCCAGTTCCTGCTCTGTATTTAATCAGATGAAGCACACGCTATGATTCTACTGCAGGGCTGATTAAGAGTGGCAGTGCTGTGAATTTAAAAGAACCCGTTGGAGGGTGGCTAATGCGTTTGTTTGTCATGCATATTCCACAGTGGCTATGAAGACCTGAGTTTAGCATAACAACAAGAGGGAGCATTACATTACTTGTTATTCCTCCGAAACGTTGCTACACAGACCATGGAGTTGTTGTTGCCCCTAATATGAGAGAGAGAGAGAGAGAGAGAGAGAGAGAGAGAGAGAGAGAGAGAGAGAGAGAGAGAGAGAGAGAGAGAGAGAGAGAGAGAGAGAGAGAGAGAGAGAGAGAGAGAGAGAGAGAGAGAGAGGAGAGAGAGAGGAGAGAGAGAGGAGAGAGAGAGAAAATTGGGTAGGCTGTGTAAGAAGAACCTTCACATAGCTATACTGGTGCCGTCCACCGGTGTGTGACCGAGTTTTCCTGTGCTGCATATCTGCCACAGGCCTCAAGTCACAGCTCTCTTATAAAGCGAAACTAACACAAGAAAGGAACATAGAAGGTCAACAACTTCTTACTGAGGTGATCAAAGCAATATGGCAGACTTGAAAACCTCTTTGCTTTCCCCTGATGTCTATTAGATTTCTGATTACAGAGGTTGTTTTTCCTTACCAACATTCATTAATCATTAAAAAGCTATTTGCATAGTGTGATTCAACTTGGCTGGGTTAAGATTATCCAGAATGGTTAAGCACTCTCTCTAGGAAATGTTGTTTTAAACCACTGTATTTAACCTGACAATTAACAGACCAACCACAAGCTGTAATTATTTCCGATAATTGTTATTTACAACTGTATTCATTATAAGGTAGATACATTAGTTTATTTGTTATGTTTGAGCACTCATTTTGAATTTCATATGACAGGCACTGCTGTACAAAACTAGTTGTTGTCTCCTTGTGTCTTGTTCTCTCCATTTTGTCTACCCTTCTCCCCCTCTGGCGTCGCAAGCCCATAACAAACCCTCCAATGACATTGTACATCTGCACTGGTGCTTCAGTTGTGAAAATGATCTACACAAACGAGTGTGTTTCATATCTCAAGTCTCAATGGGCTCCTGAGTGGTGTAGTGGTCTAAATAGGCCCTGCATCTCAGTGCTAGAGGCGTCACTAAAGACCCTGGTTCGATTCCAGGCTGTATCACAACCGGCGGTGATTGGGAGTCCCATAGGGCGGCGTGCAATTGGCCCAGCGTTGTCCGGGTTAGGGTTTGGCAGGGGTAGGCCGCAATAGTAAATAAGAATTTGTTCTTAACTGACTTGCCCAGTTAAATAAAAAATACAACAGTTGCATCAGTTTTGTACAAAGATGTTAGACTTTACCCTGGCATTTTATTCTTTTGCCTCTGTGATTATTTAAGTCATGTTGTGCACCAATGCAATATAAACAAAAGCCACAGAGTTATGCAAAATGTCTGCGGTGCAAATTATCTTTCCTGCAAGGCTATCAGAATATTTTTTGCACTACAGCTTATATTTCAGGGGGTGTGAATACGATTCAGCAGCAGATGCCCAAAAAGCCAAGACATTTCTGTCGTCATGTGGACTGGTACAGGTGTGTACCAGGGGTTAGGTATGGACATTTCCTTCGAAAAGGACTAATGAGCACCTATGTGATGTTCATAGGAGCATATCAAATTGCGTGTCAAATGAAACCTAAGACTATATTTCTGGGAAATGGAGGCATAGATACATTTTTCAAACATTTTCCATCTTAAAAATGAGGCATAATTAAAGACTTTGATTTCTGGATAAATAGATAGAAAATGGGTCTTAGAAAACATCTACCAGAAAAAGTCTTAAAAGGGATCAGAAATACATCAAAACACAATAATGTTGATGTAAAGACCCCTGCCAACTAATATCAACACACATTTGGTTTTGTGGTACAGTGAGTGGAGCACAGTAGAGTACAGTACAATACAGTACTCAGTACATTCAAGAAAAGTTGAGTATAGTACAGTATATTGTACTACAGTATACTGCACTGTAGTGTACTGAACTCTACTCTGCTGTGCTGTATTGTACTGAACTCTACTGTGCTCTGCTGTACTGAGAATGACATTCATATGCATAATTATTAATTTCTGTATAGTACAGATCAGGGACCCATGATGTAATTCCATTACCGTAATTCCCTTACCGGGTGTAAATCCACTTCACTTACTGTAGTTCAATAACCAAAATATATATTTTTTTCAAACACAAAGTGTCATGTCATAGCTGACACCCCATTCTTTCTGTAGACATCTTTGAATCGTAATTCGGAGCAAATATTGAAGAGTTTTTGGAAAATGTGGTCGCATGAAAACCTGAGGGACATTTTACTGTCATTCCGTTACCAAAGTTTGCATCTGCACAGTTCTTCCACTAAATTAGTGGAACTTGTTATAAGTAGTCGTTGTGCATAGAGTTGTATGGTTTTTTAAACTTTGAAATCAATGTTTGTTTTTTTCTTACATACATTTGTAAGTAAAAAAAACGGAGTCAAAGCATAATTCCTTTACTGTGGAATTGCCCGTATACATACAGTATCGTCTCCCAAAATGGGAACGTGTCCCAGCCTCCAGTCTCACTGTGCTCATGTCCTGGGCAGAACAAACAATGTATATCTGGATCAATCTACACTCATAAAATACATTTTTTCTGTTATCTTAATATTTGTGCATAAAAGATGCTGCACTGTAAATTATACTGAGATAGATCAAAGCATTCAAGTGACAATGTGGCTGTAAATCATCTAAAGACAAGACATCTCAATAAAAGTGACTAGAGGACGATTACAGAGTGTGACTAAATGTGGATCCAGGGCATGCAGGGAAGGATATCCTATGTATAAACACTGAGTGTACAAAGCATTAAGGACAGCTTCCTAATATTGAGTTGTACTGTGTTATGTATTGTATTATGTAGGTGGGTGGCCTTGCACAAGCCTTGGCTTGTGTGAGTCGGAACGTTTCATAGGGCAGGAGCCATCTCCTGTTTCTGAAGCATGAGGCAGAGGCAGGAGATTATGTAGTGTTATGTAGTATTATGTAGTGATATGTAGTATTATGTATATTATGTAGTGCTATGTAGTATTATGTCGTGCAATGTATATTATATAGTATTATATATATACTGCTCAAAAAAATAAAGGCAACACTTAAACAACACATCCTAGATCTGAATGAAAGAAATAATCTTATTAAATACTTTTCTCTTTCCATAGTTGAATGTGCTGACAACAAAATCACACAAAAATAATCAATGGAAATCCAATTGATCAACCCATGGAGGTCTGGATTTGGAGTCACACTCAAAATTAAAGTGGAAAACCACACTACAGGCTGATCCAACTTTGATGTAATGTCCTTAAAACAAGTCCAAATGAGGCTCAGTAGTGTGTGTGGCCTCCACGTGCCTGTATGACCTCCCTACAACGCCTGGGCATGCTCCTGATGAGGTGGCGGATGGTCTCCTGAGGGATCTCCTCCCAGACCTGGACTAAAGCATCCGCCAACTCCTGGACAGTCTGTGGTGCAACGTGGCGTTGGTGGATGGAGCGAGACATGATGTCCCAGATGTGCTCAATTGGATTCAGGTCTGGGGAACGGGCGGGCCAGTCCATAGCATCAATGCCTTCCTCTTGCAGGAACTGCTGACACATTCCAGCCACATGAGGTCTAGCATTGTCTTGCATTAGGAGGAACCCAGGGCCAACCGCACCAGCATATGGTCTCACAAGGGGTCTGAGGATCTCATCTCGGTACCTAATGGCAGTCAGGCTACCTCTGGCGAGCACATGGAGGGCTGTGCGGCCCCCCAAAGAAATGCCAACCCACACCATGACTGACCCACCGCCAAATCGGTCATGCTGGAGGATGTTGCAGGCAGCAGAACGTTCTCCACGGCGTCTCCAGACTCTGTCACGTCTGTCACATGTGCTCAGTGTGAACCTGCTTCATCTGTGAAGAGCACAGGGCGCCAGTGGCGAATTTGCCAATCTTGGTGTTCTCTTGCAAATGCCAAACGTCCTGCACGGTGTTGGGCTGTAAGCACAACCCCCACCTGTGGACGTCGGGCCCTCATACCACCCTCATGGTGTCTGTTTCTGACCGTTTGAGCAGACACATGCACATTTGTGGCCTGCTGGATGTCATTTTGCAGGGCTCTGGCAGTGCTCCTCCTGCTCCTCCTTGCACAAAGGTGGAGGTAGCGGTCCTGCTGCTGGGTTGTTGCCCTCCTACGGCCTCCTCCACGTCTCCTGATGTACTGGCCTGTCTCCTGGTAGCGCCTCCATGCTCTGGACACTATGCTGACAGACATAGCAAACCTTCTTGCCACAGCTCGCATTGATGTGCCATCCTGGATGAGCTGCACTACCTGAGCCACTTGTGTGGGTTGTAGACTCCGTCTCAGCTACCACTAGAGTGAAAGCACCGCCAGCATTCAAAAGTGACCAAAACATCAGCCAGGAAGCATAGGAACTGAGAAGTTGTCTGTGGTCTCCACCTGCAGAACCACTCCTTTATTGGGGGTGTCTTGCTTATTGCCTATAATTTCTACCTGTTGTCTATTCCATTTGCACAACAGCATGTGAAATGTATTGTCAATCAGTGTTGCTTCCTAAGTGGACAGTTTGATTTCACAGAAGTGTGATTGACTTGGAGTTACATTGTGTTGTTTAAGTGTTCCCTTTATTTTTTTGAGCAGTGTATATTATGTAGTTTTATGTAGTGTTATGTATATTATATACAATTATGTATTTTATTTGTTGTTTTGTTTCCTGTTTGGACCTCAGGAAGAGTTGCCGCTGCCTTGGCTAATTGGGGATCCCATAAATGTAATAACATTTAATTGGCAGATTGACAGACCAACCAGATATTTTGATGTTGAGTAGATTAATATTTCAAGCTCACGTTTGTTTGTGTTTATCTTTGAGTCGAGAGCGTAACCAGATGGAGGATGATACATGTATATCACATGGAAGGAAGAGCAGTTGCCAATAATTTACGGTCTAGAGAAGGAGAACAAGACATAGCTTGTTTACTGCCGTCAAGGAGGAAGAGAGGTCAGTGCTCTTTGTTTCACCATAAATGACTCTACCTCACTCATGTTTGAACATGAAATTAGATTGGCAATAACATGTTCACTCCTGGATTTGTCAAGGTGAATCCTGTCTAACAGTGTAGCCTGCCTATATTTGCTTCGGAGGTGAACCGTAGTGCAGAGGTGAACCAGGCAAATTTCGAAGCAGAGATTCCAATTCAAACTGATCGGAACCCCTTACCCCGATCCACCTCCCAAATCCCTAAGGATGGCATCAGGTGAAAAGTTTCACTTTGTTCTGTGTCACTCATTAGAGATTAGACAGACAGCTGTCCTATGGCTAACACAGTCCCATTAGCCCAGGCTAGGAGAGAAAAAGGGCCCGACAAACACACAACCCCATCTTTGTTTAAATCATTAGACTGAGGGTGTGAGCTTGATTACTTTCCACTCACAGTGAGACGTGTCCCCCATACGCAATCATGGCTCAGTCCATAGCATTGCAGTGTGTGTGTTTGTGTGTGGTAACACCCCCACAGAGAACACTAGCTAGCTTTTTTTTCTCCCAAGGTTGATGATTCCCTCATGTTTCATCTGTCGTCTCCCAGGACATGCAGATTTATTTGGCTAACGCGGCTAAAACGATGTAATTGCCATCTGCATTGAATAACCAATCGTCGATTGCAGATGCTTCCATGGCCGTCTGTGTGCGCGGCTGCATGCACGCGGTAGCGCCCGGGTAATGTGTTTGTCAGATAGCTCTCTGGGGGGACTTTGCTCCCATACGGGCCGCAGCTGTTTTATGGCTGTGAACAGTATCCCAGCCTCACCAAGACAGAGATGGGGATGTTTACAAAGCCAAAGATATCTTGCCTTGAAGTCAGAGTCTTGAGTCCAGGGCCTTGAGTACTGCTGGAGCTACACTAGATACCCCTCTAATATGTATCCTTCCAATGGCTGGTTGGACCTCCCTAGTGGTCTGTAGGTGCTGTTGACCAATGCCTTCTCTGCTTATAACCTTGACTCAGTTCCCATTCTCAAGTAATTTGGCAAAAGAAAGCATAAAGGAAAGCACAGAGGCAAATTAAACAAATTTGACCACTCTCACCAGACAGTCCACTGGAGCCTGGGGAAATTAAGTTCCACTGATAGTTTGTATTGTACATTATCAAACAGTGGTTATCAGACTTTATATTCATTAGGACTCTGTTTGTGTCTGCTGTGTGGTTGTGGCTGTTGCTACTGGTCACAAAGCACTTCTCTCTTCTTCACCATTAAGAACATCACTAGATTTGAGATTGATTTGTCCGGCTCAATGTTTTAGCAATCTCAATATCCCCGCTCCTCTGACCTGTCCAACTTGTGGTAGATTAAAGGAAAAAGAAACAAACAAAGTGCAAGCATCTTTTGAGTAATGAATGTGCTCTGCTGACACACACCATGAGCCATATACTCAGACTCACATTACTGACTGTCTTTTCTACACAGATTGGTCTTTCTTTCTCTCCTATCCGAATGGATTTGTTCTCAATCCGTGGCAGTTTGGTGCACTGTGTGCAGTGTGTACAATTCCCTTGGGTATATGTGTGCTTAGAGCAAGTCCCACATGCCCTCCTCTCTCTATCATCCCTTAAGCTGCAGTACAGAGCCTTGTCATTGGTCTGTGTCACTCATGACCCTGCTGATTCACCCTGCCATTGGCTGGTCGCCCGCCACTTGCCACCAGTCACTCACCCACGGACAACATGACAATGGCGGGCTAGCCAAGTATCTGCTGTGTGTGTGCCTAGGTGTGGATATCACTGCGCTGCTGAAAGTGTCCAGCCATCTGCCAGTGCATATGGAGATAGCTCCGAAGCCCTCTGAGCTCAGGAATTAGAGATGGCAGAGTTGTCACTGAGGATGCTGTACATAGCCTCTGTGGTGCTGGTGTCAGGCAATGTAACACATGCTAATTTTATTGCATGCAATTTACATTTTCTAGTCTTGTAATGGAATGTTTAGGTGACTTCATCATCCCATTTAGCATAGCAGATATGTGTAACTCATAGTTTGTTAAGATGTGTGCTGCATGAGAGAGATGGAACTCTTCTCTGGGTGGCTACACTGTAATAAGCCATTAACGAGAGATAACTTGCTAAAACGTCTCACCTCTTCTGTGACACGATGTGTAGTGGAGCCATTAACAGAAAGTTCCTAATTGCCCCTCCAGACTATCCACAGACGTGCTCTATTCTCAGCCTAAAGAGAATCATACACACTGTGTAAAAAGCAGATAAGAATGTGTTAAGCGTGTAGGTCTAGGGGAGCATTCTACAGTGGTTCCTCATTTAAAAGTTACATCATACCGCAGCACAGCTTGCAGGATGCTGCGCTATGGTACAGCATGTTAGAGTGCATGACGTCAGAGTATTTTACTGTCAGTCATTGGTGCCGTTAATGCTTGTTGAAACCACCAGAGGCCATCTTTGAGGGCGTCTTTGTGAAGCTTGTTGGTGCTTGCTTTCTTTTCCAAGTAATCCTACAGTCAATGCAGGCCAGACAATTTGATACCCTATCTGAAAGAGCATAACAAGTTAATTCATTTAGTTAACGTGAAGCAACCAATGCCTCAGCTACTATGACATTTGTGGCCCTCTACAGGTTAAGTTGCTTTGCATTCTTTAACGTTTCTTTAGCATGAAGGTCTCTCTCGAGGACAGACTACGTAAACATAAATGGTACTGTAGATCTGTCCTAATGCAGCATTAGTTCTGGTGCTTTGGACAAATCATAATATCGCAGGTATTAGCATCTTTCGAGTTTCGGAAGAGGAGAGGACATTTGGCCTATAGACTTGCCTGTAACTTGCAAAGAGAGAGGATGAAGCTCTTCCTTCCAGTTCCGATCTCTTCTCTTAGCACGTATGGACCCAGAACTTTAGTCGAGCATCTGACCAATTATGCCAGACTTTAATTAAAACTCCACCCAAAACCTATCTTTCGGTATTTGTTTCATTAGTCCATTATTGATATAGTCTCAATGTTTTTTCATGTCAACAATCAGGATTTCAACTTTCAAAATACAGAAATACAGTCGGTATGATGCGTTTGCTGACGTGCAAAAACATTTTGAGCTACAGAGGATCATGGCATATAAACTCAGAAATCCAGTCATGTTCTCATAGCACTAAGTCAGAAAATGTATCCTTGTTGTTACTGCAAAAAGAGGTGTCATGCTCATAGGGTGCACAAGGGCATGTGCCCCCTCAGATTTGTCTTGTTTAATATATACAATACCAGTCAAAAGTTTGGACACACCTACTCATTCCAGGGTTTTTCTTAATTTTTTACTATTTTCTACATTGTCGAATAATAGTGAAGACATCAAAACTATGAAATAATACATATGGAGTCATGTAGTAACCAAAAAAGTGTTAAACATATCGAAATATGTTATATTTTAGATTCTTCAAAGTAGCCACCCTGTGCATTCGTAAAGTATTCAGAACCCTTGACTTTTTCCACATTTTGTTACGTTAAAGCCTTATTCTGAAATGGATTAAATAAAAATATGTCCTCAGCAATCTACACACAATTGCCCAAAATGACGAAGCCAAAACTGTTTTTTAGATATTTTTTAAAATGTAAAGAAAAAAGAAAAGAAATACCTTATTTAAATAAGTATTCAGACCCTTTGCTATGAGACTCAAAATTGAGCTCAGGTGCATCCTGTTTCCATTGATCATCCTTGAGATGTTTCTACAACTTCATTGGAGTCCACCTGTGGTAAATTCAATTGATTGGACATGATTTGGAAAGGCACACACCTGTCTATATAAGGTCCCACAGTTGACAGTGCATGTCAGAGCAAAAAAGCAAGCCATGAGGTTGAAGGAATTGTTCGTAGTGCTCCGAGACAGGATTGGGTCGAGGCACAGATCTGGGGAAGGGTACCAAAACATTTCTGCAGCATTGAAGGTCCCCAAGAACACAGTGGCCTCCATCATTCTTAAATGAAAGAAGTTTGGAACCACCAAGACTCTTCCTAGAGCTGGCTGCCCGGCCAAATTGAGCAATCGGGAGGAGAAGGGCCTTGGTCAGGGAGGTGACCAAGATCCCAAGAGCTCTAGAGTCCCTCTGTGGAGATGGGAGAACCTTCCAGAAGGACAACGATCTCTAAAGCACTCCACTAATCAGAGTTTTATGGTAGTGGCCAGACAGAAGCTCAGGACCTCAGACTGGTGCAAAGGTTGACATTCCAACAGGACAACGACCCTAAGTACACAGCCCAGACAATGCAGGAGTGGCTTCGGGACAAGTCTTTGTATGTCCTTGAGTGGCCCAGCCAGAACCCGATTGAACATCTCTGTCACGACTTCAGCCGAAGTTGGTGCCTCTCCTTGTTCGACGTCACCGGCTTTCTAGCCTCCACCGATCTACATTTATTTTTCCATTTGTTTTGTCTGCATTGTACACACCTGGTTCCCATTTCGTTTTAATTATTTCCCTATTTAACCCTCTGGAGCCATTATGATTTTGTGCGTGTTTATTGTTGTCAGTTGTCTCGTTTATGTGATTCTGGATTTTCGTTCTCCTTGTTGGAGGATTATTTTTGAGTAAAGTTACTATTATTACTCATCTCTGTGTCCTGCGTCTGACTCCGCCTTACCCACATCACCTAGACTCTGACAATCTCTGGAGAGACCTAAAAATAGCTGTACAGCAACGCTCCCCATCCAACCTGACAGAGCTTGAGAGGATCTGCAGAGAAGAATGTGAGAAACGCCCCAAATACAGGTGTGCCTAGCTTTTAGCGTCTTACCCAAGAAGACTCGAGGCTGTAATCGCTGCTGAAGGTGCTTCAACAAAGTACTGAGTAAAGGGTCTGAAAACGTATGTAAATGTGATATTTCTGTAATTCTTTTAAAATAAATGTGCAAACATTTCTAAAAACCTGTTTTTGCTTTGCCATTATGGGTTATTGTGTGTAGATTGATGACGGGGGAAAAATTATTTAATAATTTTTTTGAATAAGGCTGTAACATAACAAAATGTGGAAAAAGTCAAGTGGTCTGAATTCTTTCAGTAGGCACTGTGTGTATATATATTATTTTTATGTTTCATTTTTTTGTTGTTGTTTCTCTGTAATACTACTAGCCACCTAACAATTTTATGAAGTTGGCTTTAGCTAGCCCAGATAGGTTCCAAATCTCCTAAACTCATGACGAGCTACCAACCCATTTCAGGCTATCAATCAAGTTAGAGTAGCTAGATAACATACCTGCTGGCAAGGTTGGTAGACTTTAGAAAAACTTGTGTACTGAATAAGACTCACATATTTTACCCAGATTTTAGAAGAAATGCAGAGAAGCATATTTTGTTTCTTTAAATAAAATTAACCACCAGTCAGAAGGATAAAGACAGCTCAAGAGGTATGCTTAGATATGCAGAAAACATATACGTTTTTCACATAGAATTAAGCATAATGACTATGGCTCTAGATTGTAGGAAAAAGCAGTTTCACGTGTTTGAAAGATGTAAATTTTGGCAGCTTCAACACAGGGGGCCTAGTCGTCGTCTCCCCCCCCCCCCCACCACCACCACCACCACCACCACCACTAGACATCCTCACGTACTTTGTGCCCCCTCAGATTTTTGGTTTGCATGACGCCCCTGACTGTACTGCATCTTTCTCTATGACTTATAATAGAGGGTTCTAAGAGGGATTTAGGTAAGGGATGTCATCAAGGCCAACTGTATGCAGATGTTTGTTTTACTCAGTGTTTAATGCTGCAGTGAAACAGCAAGGGAGAGGTTTCTGGCGTCTGTAGTATTGTACAGTAGCGGTGAGGCACACAATCGTCCAAACAGTGACCTCACCTTCTGTGACACCCGCCCATATTCTCACGGGGAGGATTACCATGATGGCTTTCCAAGGCAGCACATTGTCATTGTATTTTGTTCATTCATTTATCTATGAAACATACTCAATCGCTACTAAATCCTATAAGCTGCTTTGCCTGAAGCCGATCATGCTTACCACCGCTTGCCAACAAGCGATTTATTCATTTTTTTACGGCGTACCTATATCGTACCATATGGAACTGTTGCGCGCTTCACTGCATGCAGGATGTAACAAATGTTGAGTGGTCCTCGTAACATTGTCAAACAGCAGTTGTCAGTAGTTTGATGAAGCAGTCGAGCACATGTGCAAACGTTTGTGCTGCACTGATTTGCATTTGCAGTATCCTCCCACTCCTCTCCAAACTACATATTTCATCAGGGAAAATTAGACTCATTGGAACAAATGAGTGGTGTTACTCTATTTATGTAACGGATAGGAAAGCATTGTAAAACACAGTAGAACAACTTTGTCTCTTCTGTTTTGCTTACTCAGCTGACCATAAGGCTGTTTACAGCCTCGTAAAAGTTAATATACAAGTTAATATTGGAAATCCAATGGCCCCTAAATTAGTTGGCAACCTCTCTGTTTGAAAGCAGGAGTGATGTGGAGAAGTACAGCAGGCTGTAAATTCATATTGGGTGTTTTGGCATTTTGGGATGTGCAATGGCAGTATCAGCTGTGACTGTGTAGAAACGCCTAGCGTTAAGTACAGTAGATTTGAGAAATGAATCCGTCTTCAAAAGGTGACTGTAGGGAAATGTATTTGTTCTCAGTCCTCCACTCCTTGCCTAGATGGTCTGGTGATATAATTGTCTCACCTCTTCGGGACATAGTACCCCAAGATGACTTCCTTGTGAATATGATTGGGTTGGATCTTGCTACACAATGCCACATTGGCCTTGATGGTATGCTACAGATGTAGGATGTTAATTTGATCACCCTGTTGCAGGAGAACTTTCCTGTGATGCAGGAAATGTAAAACTTGTAGTGTATTTGAGGTTTAAAAAGGCTTCTGAATTTTGTAATTTCCATTTTGAAATATCAGACATGATTTTCAACAACTACAAAAATGGTGGATTAATTATGATCCACATAATTATGTGGATTAATTATAATCCACATAATAATTAAAATGTCTTGTTGCTGCAGGATTGATTTCCTGCTGTAGCAAACTGGCTCAAATTAAGATCCTACATCTATATGTAGTTGTGAGGCCCATCAATGGCATTTTCCTCATCAAAAGCACGTACCATCTCTCCAACACATTTCTACAGGAAATCATTTTGTGTTGTTGTGGTTGTTGTTTTTACTTTGTGATTTCCTAGACGGATGTTTTATTCATTTATTCTGGCATGTTTATTACGGTAATGAAAGGAGAGAAGGGGATTGAACTCATCATGTTTTATGGATCAAAGACAAACAATGAGGTCTAAGCTTCTTTGGCGCTCTGTGTTTTCCCCCCAATTAGTCAAGACTCTGACAGCCTCATTGCTAGCTGCCTGGCTGCCCTTCTCTACCCCTCTCTCCACCAAACCCCAGGCCCCCGCAACGGCTGATATGAATCAATAGGAAACGTGACGGGGGCTCTTGGGGGCCCCATGGGACTGTAGCTGACTTGCGTGGTAGAGCCGGTCCTGTATGTATGTAGGCATATGAAGCTATGTCGCAGTCGGAGGCAGTCTATATAAAGCACTTGGCCTCAGTAATTTTTGGTTGTTAATTCCTGTTTATTTTTTCCTTTATTCTTCTTTCTGGCTGTTCTCTCTCATGGTTCATTCACAAACATGCGGGTGTTTCAGCCTCCTGCTCTATCTGCACAGAGGTTGAGTTCCACCAGCGATGCAGTGCTATATTTAGAACGGGACTAGGCACTGTTACCTAATTGGCGAGTGAGAGGGATGGTGTATTAACATCATTTCTTCATTTACATTCCTGTTTTTGAATGAATACGATAAGCGAGTGTTAGTGACCAGCTCTTAGGGATGGCATATTTTGATAGGAGTTGATATGGCTGTAATAGACAGACAAAATAGCTGTCCTTTGTTTGGCTCTCTTTTGGGAATGAACATTGACATTGAATGGGCTGGCAAAGATCAGTCTCTGTTCCTTTAGCAGTCTGCAGTGTTAACCCGTTTACTTCATGTAACCTAACACTATAACATCCAAACGCGGCTGATTTACATTGATAGTTTCAGTACCCAGTAGCACCATACCTCTTTATCAAGGGGTCAGTTAAGAGAAGGCCACATTCTAGTTCAAATGTAATGTTATTGCATTTGCAGTGCCTCTCTAAAGCAGGAAACATGTCTATATAGTAGATTTTAATTGCAAAATAAAATTGCAAAATACTATATATATATATATAAAAGTGCCTTAGCTTCTATGTTTGCTTGTCTTTAGCTATTTCTATTGTGAACCACAGTAAATGGAAAAGCTGTGCAGTAAGAATCAATCAGGGAAAGTGGTTTAATTTGCTTTGATATTAAACTAAATGTCCACACTAAACATCCATCATTTACAATCTTGCACTATTCAAGGACCGGCCATAGCGCTTTTATGCAACCAAGCCTATGCTGCCAGATTTAATCTTATTTGCATGCCATGTTTTCATTTGCCGATGACCCTCTCATGGGTGATGAGGGATTTAGACCCAGAAGATGAGATATAACAGATTTCATGCCTCAAAATCACATCAAAAAACATGTATTTGGATGACATAAGATATTCAGTGCCAATAATATTGTAGTGATATAAAGTGTGGATATTTGTTATTGTTCTCATCTTTATGTTCATACCCATTAGTTGGTGTTTTTTCTGGCTCAGCACTGTATTTTAATGGATTTTATAGGCCTGTATGCAGACGTTGGCGGTGACTCCAGTCCTATTATTCTGGTACGTAGTCATAGTCAGTATGTATTACAGAGCATATTAAAATGCTCCATTGGGTTCCTTGCCTATTAAGAGTGGTCTTGTTAGGAATCACAATCGAACTGCACCGTCAGCTCAAAGCACCAAGCTGGGAGTCTCTCTCTCTCTCTCTATATATATATATATACATTTTCTCACTATTTCTCTCTCCCACCGCTCCTCTCTGCAAAGTGATGAAACCAAGCTGGGGGCTAATTTATATTTCTTAAATGATAAAGTTAAGAAATAAGACAGGACAACACGTTTGTTATACATGATAAGGCAGCTGTGGGCTATCAACGTACAATGTGTACATAGGGGGATACATCAATGGAACTTCATTCCTTTTTCACACACTTTCCTCTCTGCACACATTCTGACACCAATACACCCTGCTCCCATCCAGAAGGCGAGGTCAGTACAGGTACATCAAAGCTGGGACCGAGAGACTGAAAAACAGCTTCTATCTCAAGGCCATCAGACTGTTAAACAGCCATCACTAACACAGAGGCTGCTGCCTACATACAGACTTGTAATCACTGGCCATAAATGGTACACTAGTCACTTTAATAATGCCACTTTAATAATGTTTACATATCTTGCATTGCTCATCTCATATGTATATACTGTATTCTATACTATCTATTGCATCTTAGCCTATGTCGCTTTGACATTGGTCATCCATATATTTATATTTATATATTCTTATTCCATTCCTTACTTGGATTTGTGTGTATTAGGTATTTGTTGTGGAATTGTTAGATATTACTTGTTAGATATTGCTGCACTGTCGGAACTAGAAGCACAAGCATTTCGCTACACTCGCAATAACATATGTTAACCATGTGTATGTAACTAATAACATTTTATTTGGTTTGATATATTATATAACCTTTATTAGCAGGTGTCACAGCAGTACCCACAACACCATGTTGCTGGTCACACACAGTACAGTGCATTACAGTTTCCCCATGTGATTAACAGCTAAGCTATTACGTGTAAAACACTAGTTGAGTGGCGGTGATATATCTGCTTCTGGCTCTGGCGGCTGACTGGCTGGTGCAGCCGTTCCGTGGGTGCCTCTTCACCTTGCAGTATGGCCGTGTCACTTTGATTAGGAGCACAGTCGGTCACCCTTCTCCGATAACTTGGGCTCCTCAGTCACAGTAATCGCATCCATTTGTGGAGTGACATGAAAGCGATTGGTGTGTTGGACCGACCTGGGGATGAGCACTGAGCATAACCCTGCAGCAATACAGGTAGAAGGAAAAGCAAAGGGACTAAAAGAGCTGGGAGACCTTAAAGAGAGACAGACGCAAACAGACACACAGATAATGGGACAGGGAAAGATAGAGAGAAACAGAGAGAGAACGAGGGAGAGCACAGATAAATATTTAGAACCTTCAGAAACCTTATGTCTGCAGGGTACAATGGGTTAAAAGATAGAAAGAGTAATCCAGGAAACACATAGACTAGATATGGGTAGGACGTGAAAAATGAAAGCAATGTAATTCAAACTGAGCCACCGCTACCCCCAGGCACATTTGTTATTGTTTTTGTTTGGAGGAAAGCCATCCAGCATCGTGGTAAAACAAATCGTAGGAGGTGCTCTGCAGTTCTTTCGCACGTGCAGTTATGTCAGAGGGAAAAAACTGTGTTCATTGTTTGAAGTAAGGTCTTTGTTGTTTACTGAACAAAATTATAAACGCAATATGGAAAGTGTTGGTCCCATGTTTCATGAGCTGAAATAAAAGATCCCATAAATATTCCATATGCACAAAAAGCTTATTTCTCAAAGATGTTGTGCAACGATTTCTTTACATCCCTGTTAGTGAGCATTTCTCCTTTGCCAAGATAATCCATCCACCTGACAGGTGTGGCATATCAAGAAGCTGATTAAACAGCATGATCATTACACAGGTGCACCTTGTGCTGGGGATAACAAAAGGCCACTCTAAAATGTGCAGTTTTTTCACGCAACACAATGCCACAGATGTCTCAAGTTTTGAGGGAGCATGCAATTGGCATGCTGACTGCATGAATGTCCACCAGAGCTGTTGCCAGATAATTTATTGTTAATTTCTCTACCATAATCCGCCTCCAATGTCGTTTTAGATAATTTTGCAGTACGTCTAACTGGCCTGCCAACCGCAGACCATGTGTAACCACACCAGGATCTCCATCCGGCTTCTTCACCTGCTCACTTGTACACAATTCCTGGAAGCTGTAAATGTCCCAGTTCTTCCATGGCCTGCATACTCACCAGACATGTCAAATCAAATCAAAGTTTATTTGTCACGTGCGCCGAATACAACAGGTTACTTACAGGCAGGCTTACTTACAGGCTCTAACGAACAGTGCAAAAAAGGTATTAGGTGAACAATAGGTAAGTAAAGAAATAAAAACAACAGTAA
Organism: Salmo salar; assembly: GCF_965601325.2. Lineage (NCBI taxonomy): Eukaryota > Metazoa > Chordata > Actinopteri > Salmoniformes > Salmonidae > Salmo > Salmo salar. The sequence continues at coordinate 84,506,502 of NC_138296.1, read as the reverse complement.
AAAAGACTGTGAAAAATAACAGTAACGAGGCTATAACAGTAGCGAGGCTATAAATGTAGCGAGGCTACATACAGACACCGGTGGGTCAGGCTGATTGAGGTAGTATGTACATATAGATATGGTTAAAGTGACTATGCATATATGATAAACAGAGAGTAGCAGTAGCGTAAAAGAGGGGTTGGTGGGTGGTGGGTGACGGGACACAATGCAGATAGCCCGGTTAGCCAATGTGTGGGGGCACTGGTTGGTCGGGCCAATTGAGGTAGTATGTACATGAATGTATAGTTAAAGTGACTATGCATATATGATAAACAGAGAGTAGCAGCAGCGTAAAAGAGGGCTTTGGGGGGGGGGGGCACACAATGCAAATAGTCCGGGTAGCCATTTGATTACCTGTTCAGGAGTCTTATGGCTTGGGGGTAAAAACTGTTAAGAAGCCTTTTTGTCCTAGACTTGGCACTCCAGTACCACTTGCCATGCGGTAGTAGAGAGAACAGTCTATGACTGGGGTAGCTGGGGTCTTTGACAATTTTCAGGGCCTTCCTCTGACAACGCCTGGTGTAGACATCCTGGATGGCAGGCAGCTTAGCCCCAGTGATGTACTGGGCGGTACGCACTACCCTCTGTAGTGCCTTGCGGTTGGAGGACGAGCAATTGCCGTACCAGGCAGTGATGCAACCAGTCAGGATGCTCTCGATGTTGCAGCTGTAGAACCTTTTGAGGATCTCTGGACCCATGCCAAATATTTTTAGTTTCCTGAGGGGGAATAGGCTTTGTCGTGCCCTCTTCATGAGACCCACCTATTGAGCATGTTTGGGATGCTCTGGATTGACGTGTACGACAGTGTGTTCCAGTTCCTGTCAATATCCAGCAACTTCACACAGCCATTGAAGAGGAGTGGAACAACATTCCACAGGCCACAATCAACAGATTTAGCAAGTATATGTGAAGGAGATGTGTCGCGCTGCATGAGGCAAATGGTGCTCACACCAGATACTGGCTGCTTTTCTGATCCACACCCCTACCTTTTTTTTCAGGTATCTGTGATTCCCTGCCATGTGAAATCAATAGATTAGGGCCTAAAGAATGATGTCCTTATATGAACTGTAACTCAGTAAAATCGTTGACATTTTTGCATGTTTGGTTTATGTTTTTGTTCAGTGTAATGTCGCAAACGGACTTGGCAGTTTCACCGCTATGGATTGCAGCTTTACATCCCATTTGCAGGATGTTATGTTACATGGCTGTTGTGAAAGTGTATTATGAGTACATGTGAGCTTCTCAGTTTCACCTTAATTCATGTATGATTATGTAATTGGATATGAGAATGGAAATAATGGAACCATACATTTCACCATTCTGTACTATGTCATATAACTGTGCATCATGAGATCCTTTAAGGTCCATCAGACTAGTTCACCATCCAAAACAGTTGTGCAACTGGAGCTGAATTTCCATAATTGATCATTGATTTGCGGTAGGCAGAGGGAAGTATTTTTGTATTTTGTATTTATTATGGATCCCCATTAGCTGCTGCCAAAGCAGCAGCTACTCTTCCTGAGGTCCTGCAAAATTAAGGCAGTTTATACAATTTTAAAAACATTACAATACATTCAGAGATTTCACAAGACACTGTGTGCTCTCAGGCCCCTACTCCACCACTACCACATATCTACAGTACTAAATCCATGTGTATGTATAGTGCGTATGTTATCGTGTGTGTGTGTGTGTGTGTGTGTGTGTGTGTGTGTGTGTGTGTGTGTGTGTGTCTGTGCCAACTAATATAAAGTAAGTGGTTTGGTACTACAGAGAGGGTGATAGGATTCTGGGAAAGGTCCTTTCCTTCGCTTCTGAATAAATCCTCTCCCTGAGTTCAGGTTTAGTTTGCAGTCATTGTTGTTGTTTTCGCAGCTGTGCTGTGAGTCACGGCCTGTCTGGGTTCTCTGACGGATGACACTGCCTTGTGCTAACGCTAACGCTCGCTAACAGGGTGTTTTGTGAGATGTGATCCAATCACAGCACTTGGAGCTCCTTCTATACGGGACGGGACAGGAGAAGTAGTGTTGTGTCCTTGAGCAAAGGCACGTTCTCATCCCAAACAAGTCAGATAGGTTTTCATGTATAGATTAGGATCATGAGTTTGTCAGTCCTGGTCTACTCAGGTTAGCTTACCTACTTGTTATAGCTCACTGTTTACATTCCAATCAGAATGACACCTGGAGACTTGTACACTCCCTTCAGAATGACACCTGGAGGCTTGTACACTCCTATCAGAATGACACCTGGAGGCTTGTACACTCCAATCAGAATGACACCTGGAGGCTTGTACACTCCTATCAAAATGACACCTGGAGGCTTGTACACTCCTATCAGAATGACACCTGGAGGCTTGTACACTCCAATCAGAATGACACCTGGAGGCTTGTACACTCCATTCAGAATGACGCCTGGAGGCTTGTACACACCAATCAGAATGACACCAGGAGCCTTGTACACTCCTATCAGAATGACACCTGGAGGCTTGTACACTCCTATCAGAATGACACCTGGAGGCTTGTACACTCCCTTCAGAATGACACCTGGAGGCTTGTACACGCCCTTCAGAATGACACCTGGAGGCTTGTACACTCCAATCAGAATGACACCTGGAGGCTTGCAAAAATCTTATTGACTAAAATGATACAGTACTGCTGGCTGGTGGAGTAGGCTAGCTAGCAGTGGCTGCGTTGTTGACTTTGAACGTGTAGCTGGCTAGGTAACCTTCAGAATGACACCTGGAGGCTTGTACACTCCAATCAGAATGACACCTGGAGGCTTGTACATTCCTATCAGAATGACACCTGGAGGCTTGTACACTCCTATCAGAATGACACCTGGAGGCTTGTACACTCCTATCAGAATGACACCTGGAGGCTTGTACACTCCAATCAGAATGACACCTGGAGGCTTGTACACTCCAATCAGAATGACACCTGGAGGCTTGTACACTCCTTTCAGAATGACACCTGGAGGCTTGTACACTCCCTTCAGAATGACACCTGGAGGCTTGTACACTCCATTCAGAATGACACCTGGAGGCTTGTACACTCCATTCAGAATGACACCTGGAGGCTTGTACACTCCTATCAGAATGACACCTGGAGGCTTGTACACTCCAATCAGAATGACACCTGGAGGCTTGTACACTCCTATCAGAATGACGCCTGGAGGCTTGTACACACCAATCAGAATGACACCTGGAGGCTTGTACACTCCAATCAGAATGACACCTGGAGGCTTGTACACTCCTATCAGAATGACACCTGGAGGCATGTACATTCCTATCAGAATGACACCTGGAGGCTTGTACACTCCCTTCAGAATGACACCTGGAGGCTTGTACACTCCATTCAGAATGACACCTGGAGGCTTGTACACTCCTATCAGAATGACGCCTGGAGGCTTGTACACTCCAATCAGAATGACACCTGGAGGCTTGTACACTCCTATCAGAATGACACCTGGAGGCTTGTACACTCCATTAAGAATGTCACCTGGAGGCTTGTACACTCCTATCAGAATGACGCCTGGAGGCTTGTACACTCCAATCAGAATGACACCTGGAGGCTTGTACACTCCAATCAGAATGACACCTGGAGGCTTGTACATTCCTATCAGAATGACACCTGGAGGCTTGTACACTCCTATCGGAATGACACCTGGAGGCTTGTACACTCCTATCAGAATGACACCTGGAGGCTTGTACACTCCAATCAGAATGACACCTGGAGGCTTGTACACTCCAATCAGAATGACACCTGGAGGCTTGTACACTCCCTTCAGAATGACACCTGGAGGCTTGTACACTCCCTTCAGAATGACACCTGGAGGCTTGTACACTCCTATCAGAATGACACCTGGAGGCTTGTACACTCCTATCAGAATGACACCTGGAGGCTTGTACACTCCATTCAGAATGACACCTGGAGGCTTGTACACTCCATTCAGAATGACACCTGGAGGCTTGTACACTCCTATCAGAATGACACCTGGAGGCTTGTACACTCCAATCAGAATGACACCTGGAGGCTTGTACACTCCTATCAGAATGACGCCTGGAGGCTTGTACACACCAATCAGAATGACACCTGGAGGCTTGTACACTCCAATCAGAATGACACCTGGAGGCTTGTACACTCCTATCAGAATGACACCTGGAGGCATGTACACTCCTATCAGAATGACACCTGGAGGCTTGTACACTCCCTTCAGAATGACACCTGGAGGCTTGTACACTCCATTCAGAATGACACCTGGAGGCTTGTACACTCCAATCAGAATGACACCTGGAGGCTTGTACACTCCTATCAAAATGACACCTGGAGGCTTGTACACTCCTATCAGAATGACACCTGGAGGCTTGTACACTCCAATCAGAATGACACCTGGAGGCTTGTACACTCCATTCAGAATGACGCCTGGAGGCTTGTACACACCAATCAGAATGACACCAGGAGCCTTGTACACTCCTATCAGAATGACACCTGGAGGCTTGTACACTCCTATCAGAATGACACCTGGAGGCTTGTACACTCCTAACAGAATGACACCTGGAGGCTTGTACACTCCCTTCAGAATGACACCTGGAGGCTTGTACACTCCCATCAGAATGACACCTGGAGGCTTGTACACTCCTATCAGAATGACACCTGGAGGCTTGTACACTCCAATCAGAATGACACCTGGAGGCTTGTACACTCCATTCAGAATGACACCTAGAGGCTTGTACACTCCAATCAGAATGACACCTGGAGGCTTGTACACTCCCTTCAGAATGACACCTGGAGGCTTGTACACTCCATTCAGAATGACACCTGGAGGCTTGTACACTCCTATCAGAATGACACCTGGAGGCTTGTACACTCCTATCAGAATGACACCTGGAGGTTTGTACACTCCTATCAGAATGACACCTGGAGGCTTGTACACTCCAATCAGAATGACACCTGGAGGCTTGTACACTCCAATCAGAATGACACCTGGAGGCTTGTACACTCCTATCAGAATGACACCTGGAGGCTTGTACACTCCAATCAGAATGACACCTGGAGGCTTGTACACTCCAATCAGAATGACACCTGGAGGCTTGTACACTCCTATCAGAATGACAGCTGGAGGCTTGTACACTCCTATCAGAATGACAGCTGGAGGCTTGTACACTCCTATCAGAATGACACCTGGAGGCTTGTACACTCCATTCAGAATGACACCTGGAGGCTTGTACACTCCTATCAGAATGACGCCTGGAGGCTTTTACACTCCAATCAGAATGACACCTGGAGGCTTGTACACTCCAATAAGAATGACACCTGGAGGCTTGTACACTCCAATCAGAATGACACCTGGAGGCTTGTACACTCCTTTCAGAATGACACCTGGAGGCTTTTACACTCCTATCAGAATGACACCTGGAGGCTTGTACACTCCAGTCAGAATGACACCTGGAGGCTGGTACACTCCTATCAGAATGACACCTGGAGGCTTGTACACTCTTATCAGAATGACACCTGGAGGCTTGTACACTCCCTTCAGAACGACACCTGGAGGCTTGTACACTCCTATCAAAATGACACCTGGAGGCTTGTACACTCCTATCAGAATGACACCGGGAGAATTGTACACTCCAATCAGAATGACACCTGGAGGCTTGTACACTCCTATCAAAATGACACCTGGAGGCTTGTACACTCCTATCAGAATGACACCTGGAGGCTTGTACACTCCAATCAGAATGACACCTGGAGGCTTGTACACTCCATTCAGAATGACGCCTGGAGGCTTGTACACACCAATCAGAATGACACCAGGAGCCTTGTACACTCCTATCAGAATGACACCTGGAGGCTTGTACACTCCTATCAGAATGACACCTGGAGGCTTGTACACTCCTAACAGAATGACACCTGGAGGCTTGTACACTCCCTTCAGAATGACACCTGGAGGCTTGTACACTCCCATCAGAATGACACCTGGAGGCTTGTACACTCCTATCAGAATGACACCTGGAGGCTTGTACACTCCAATCAGAATGACACCTAGAGGCTTGTACACTCCCTTCAGAATGACACCTGGAGGCTTGTACACTCCCTTCAGAATGACACCTGGAGGCTTGTACACTCCTATCAGAATGACACCTGGAGGTTTGTACACTCCTATCAGAATGACACCTGGAGGCTTGTACACTCCAATCAGAATGACACCTGGAGGCTTGTACACTCCAATCAGAATGACACCTGGAGGCTTGTACACTCCTATCAGAATGACACCTGGAGGCTTGTACACTCCTATCAGAATGACACCTGGAGGCTTGTACACTCCAATCAGAATGACACCTGGAGGCTTGTACACTCCAATCAGAATGACACCTGGAGGCTTGTACACTCCTATCAGAATGACAGCTGGAGGCTTGTACACTCCTATCAGAATGACAGCTGGAGGCTTGTACACTCCTATCAGAATGACACCTGGAGGCTTGTACACTCCATTCAGAATGACACCTGGAGGCTTGTACACTCCTATCAGAATGACGCCTGGAGGCTTTTACACTCCAATCAGAATGACACCTGGAGGCTTGTACACTCCAATAAGAATGACACCTGGAGGCTCGTACACTCCAATCAGAATGACACCTGGAGGCTTGTACACTCCTTTCAGAATGACACCTGGAGGCTTTTACACTCCTATCAGAATGACACCTGGAGGCTTGTACACTCCAGTCAGAATGACACCTGGAGGCTTGTACACTCCTATCAGAATGACACCTGGAGGCTTGTACACTCTTATCAGAATGACACCTGGAGGCTTGTACACTCCCTTCAGAACGACACCTGGAGGCTTGTACACTCCTATCAAAATGACACCTGGAGGCTTGTACAGTCCTATCAGAATGACACCGGGAGAATTGTACACTCCAATCAGAATGACACCTGGAGGCTTGTACATTCTTATCAGAATGACACCTGGAGGCTTGTACACTCCTATCAGAATGACACCTGGAGGCTTGTACACTCCAGTCAGAATGACACCTGGAGGCTTGTACACTCCTATCAGAATGACACCTGGAGGCTTGTACACTCTTATCAGAATGACACCTGGAGGCTTGTACACTCCCTTCAGAATGACACCTGGAGGCTTGTACACTCCCATCAAAATGACACCTGGAGGCTTGTACACTCCTATCAGAATGACACCTGGAGGCTTGTACACTCCAATCAGAATGACACCTGGAGGCTTGTACATTCTTATCAGAATGACTCCTGGAGGTTTGTACACTCCTATCAGAATGACACCTGGAGGCTTGTACACTCCATTCAGAATGACACCTGGAGGCTTGTACACTCTTATCAGAATGACACCTGGAGGCTTCCTCTAGGGCAAAACAGTCAACCCTGAGGTCCTCTCACTGAGAAAGCAACTCACAGAACTCTACTTTTACAATCAGTGGAATGTCATGAAGTCTTCATTGCTCATAGCGAAATCAAAGTCTCATCTGGTGGGAATGTGCTGAGATGGAGTTGATGTTTAAAATGTGTTTTCCTTCTCTATATTCCCTACAGGAGGGTGTTGTGATGGCCACAATGAGCTCAGGACCAAGGCCTTTGCTAAATTGTAAAGATAATGGAAGCCTGACCTAAGGGGACTCCTCCACTTCATTATCCCCGACCGGATCTCTGTGAGTCTTACATCCTATGTCCCATCTCTCACTGGGACACACAGACACACATCCTCTATCACCACATATACACACATCCTGCATCCCATCTCTCACACACATAGCGCCTAAAGAATGTATTCCTGCCCCTTGACTTATTCCACATTTTGTTGCGTTACAGACAGAACTCAACGTTGATTAAAACAACATTTTCTCACTCATCTACACTCAATACCGCATAATGACAAAGTGAAAAACTTTTTTTAGAAAAGTTTACACATTTATCAAAAATGAGTTACAGAAATATCAAATTTACGTAAGCATTCACATCCCTGAGTCAGTATATGTTAGAATCACTTTTGGCAGTGATTACAGCCGTGAGTCTTTCTGGGTAAGACTCTAAAAGGATTGCACACCTGAACTGTACAATATTTGAACATACTTCTTAAAAAAATTATTCAAGCTCTGTCAAGTTGGTCGTTGATCATTGCTAGACAGCCATTTTCAGGTCTTGACATATATTTTCAGGACGATTTAAGTCAAAACTGTAACTAGGCTACTCAAAACATTCAATGTCGTCTTGGTAAGCAACTCCAATGTATATTTGGCCTTTTGATTTAGATTGAATTAATCTCCCAGTGTCTGGTGGAAAGCAGACTGAACCAGGTTTTCCTCTAGGATTTTGCCTGTGCTTAGCTCCATTGCGTATCTTTGTTATCCTGAAAAAGACCCTAATCCTTAACAATTACAAGCATACCCATAACATGATGCAGCCACCACTACACTTGAAAATATGGAGAGTGGTACTCAGTAATGTGTTGTATTGGATTTGCCCCGAACATAACATTTTGTATTCAGGACAAAAAGTTAATTGCTTTTCCACATTTTGTGAAGTATCACTTTAGTGACTTGGTTCAAACAGGATGCATATTTTGGAATATCTGTATTCTGTACAGGCTTCCTTCTTTTCACTTTGTCGATTAGGTTAGTATTGTGGAGTAATTACAATGTTGTTAATCCATTCTCAGTTTTCTCCCATCACAGTCATTAAATTCTGTAACTGTTTTCAAAATCACCATTGGCCTCATGGTGAAATCCCTGAGTGGTTTCCTTCCTCTCCGGCAACTGAGTTAGGTAGAACGCATTTGTAGTGACTGGGTGTATTGATACACCATCCAAAGTGTAATTAATGACTTCACCATGCTCAAAGAATTATTCAATGTCTGTTTTTTTTTACCCATCTACCAATAGGGTACCTTCTTTGTGAGGAGTGGGAAAACCTCCCTGGTCTTTGTGGTTAAATCTGTGTTTGAAATGTACTGCTCAACTGAGGGACCTTACAGATAATTGTACTATATGTGTGGGGTACAGAGGTAAGGTAGTCATTAAAAAAGTATGTTAAACACTATTATTGCACACAGAGTGAGTCCATGCAACTTATTATGTGACTTGTTAAGCAAATATTTACTCCTGAACTTATTTAGGCTTGCCATAACAAAGGGGTTGAATACTTATTGACTCATGACATTTCAGCTTTTCATTTTTAATTCATTTGAAAACATTAAAACATAATTCCACTTCAACATTATGGGGTATTGTGTGTAGGCCAGTGACACATCTCAATTTAATCCATTTTAAATTCAGGCTGTAACACAACAAAATGTGGAAAAAGTAAAGCGGTGTCAATACTTTCTGAAGGCACTGTGTGCACGCATTCACACACGCACTCATGCGAACACATACACCTCTATCCAATCTTCTATCCCTTTAGAATAGCTTCCATCTCATTAGGCTGTCTGACCACTGGGATCACAGGCAGCAGATATAAATAGTGTCAGAGGAGAGGCAGAATCCAGACCTCTGTGTGTACGCCAAGAGGAATCTCCTTTTTAATGCAGCCTCGTAATGCTGCTCGCGCTTGGAGATGGCTTTCCAGGAAGCTATGTATAATCCAGTTGGCGGACAGCAAATCACCAGGGATTGCCTTTTATTGAAGGTTAATATTTCAGTGTTGAGCATCAGGCCCACTTTGCTCTCTAAAAGTCTACATGTGTAGGAGTATATATATTGTATTATGTTATATTATTATTAGTATTGTATATACTATAAGGAGTAGTCTGTCCTCTTAGGAATCTTAGGACAGTCATAAACTGGCTCATAAACTGGCCCCAAAATGTCAGCAATAGAATACACTCTACTCTGTGTCTTGTGGAAAAAGGGATTGGTTGTTGCTTTTTTGTCTAGGAAATAGTGACTCTGGAGATTTGTCAAACTACTTTTGACATCAAAGCTGAGAAGAATGCTAAACATTGGATAAACCTCTTTGTCAGTGCTAGCTGTAACTTCAAGGATATGCACTTCGAACTGAAATGTCTTCTTGTCCTCAACAGCGTTCTGATGGAGGCCGAGGAATACAATACTAATGTTGAATTTACGATCCGGAGCTGCTTCTTTGGGGAACTGCAGCAACAGACATTCAAGCCACAACAAAAAGAGCTTGAAACCTCGTCAATAGAGGTCCAATATTTATTCACTTTAATTATTGGTCTCGTAAACACCATTTGTTACTTTATCTGTGCTTATTAGGTTAAACAGCAGTCATTGATTCAGGGAACTGGTGGGGTTTGTTCCAAACCAATTGGTGGCTTTTGAAACCCACACACTCCTGATCAGCGTTTTTTATTAAAGGCTGGGCATTGAATATGATATATTCCCTACAGGTGTGCTGTCTTAATTTGGCCACTCTATTGTCGCGGAGAAGTGTCCTGTGCAGCAAGAAATACAAACCCCTACAAAAATGTCTAGGCTAAGCCCTGTCTAAGCCGGGGTACAGGGAGTTCTACTAAGTTATATGGAAATGTATAAGAAGGTCATACCAAGGATCATTTAGCTATTTGATTTTGAATTTTAACACCCCTTGAAGTATAAAAAAATATATATTGACTAATGATTTGATTAAATATTTTATTTGGCTATTAGCAAATACAAACGCATTGAATAACAGATTCCCTACATGGAACAACAGATGGTCCCAAAAATGTAAAGGAAGTTTGTTCTGAAGTTACAGTTTTTTTACATGTATACTACCGTTCAGAAGTTTGGGGTCACTTACAAATGCCATTGTTTTTGAAAGAAAATGACATTTTTTTTGTCCATTAAAACCTCACTAGGTTAGGGGGCAGCATTTGGAATTTTGGATGAAAAGTGCGCCCAAAGTAAACTGCCTGCTACTCAGGTCCAGAAGCTAGGATATGCATAGAATTGGTATATTTGGATAGAAAACACTCTAAAGTTTCCAAAACTGTTAGAATAATGTCTGTGAGTATAACAGAACTGATATGGCAGGCGAAAACCTGAAGAAAATCCATCCAGGAAGTGCTATTATTTTGAAATGTCTGTTTTTCCATTGAAAGCCTATCCACCATACAAAGACTTATGATGCAGTTCACTTTAGGCATTGTTTCAGGCTTTTACTCTGAAAAAAGAGGGAGAAACACCATCCTCAATGAGAGGACAGTGGAAATTTCCAGACATGAGTCCTACGTGTGACCGGGACTGTGCCTTTCTTGTTTTTCCTTTTCTATTGATGAAGCAATTGTCCGGTTGAAATAGGATAGATTATTTATGACAAAAACAACCTGAGGATTGATTATAAAATTCGTTTGACATGTTTCTATTAACTTTTATGGTACGTTTTTGATTTTTCGTCTGTCTGTTGTGACCGCGCTTTGTTCTAATGGATTACTGAACAAAACGGACCAACAAAATGGAGGTTTTTGAATATAAAGAGGGACTTTATCAAACAAAAATAACATTTATTGTATAACATGGAGTCTTGGGAGTGCAATCATATGAAGATCATCAAAGATAAATGATACATTTTATCGCTATTTCTGACTTTTGTTACTCCTCTTCTTGGCTGCTAACTGTTTGTAATGATTTGTCTGCTGGGCAGACAAAATAACATCAAATTGATCATACAGTGTAGACATTGTTAATGTTGTAAATGGCTATTGTAACTGGAAACGTCTGATTTTTTTATGGAATATCTACAGTTGAAGTCAGAAGTTTACATACACCTTACCCAAATACATTTAAACTCAGTTTTTCACAATTCCTGACATTTAATCCTAGTAAACATTCCCTATCGTAGGTCAGTTAGGATCACCACTTTATTTTAAGAATGTGAAATGTCAGAATAATAGTAGAGAGAATGATTTATTTCAGCTTTTATTTCTTTCATCACATTCCCAGTGGGTCATAAGTTTACATACACTCAATTAGTATTTGGTAGCATTGTCTTTAAATTGTTTAACCCCTGTGCGGCCTCCGTCCCGTATGACTCCTTTATGTTCCAAGAGCTTGTTCTTGTTAGCGCGTCTGAAGGCTGATCCAAATGCTTCGTCGGCCACGGAACAGCCATTTCGAGAAAATGCTTTTTTTCCCCATTTAGGTTCGTTCAAACATGTCAAACATTGTATAACATAAATCTTCAGGGCGTTTTTCAACAAGGGAGCCAATAAGATTCGAGGGGGGCGATTGCATTGTGTTTCAAAACGTTTCGAAAGGGGAGGGTAACCAGGGGCGCCGGCGTCATAATGGTGATGGCCCTCTCCGTGTGACCACGTTCCACAGCGTCTCATTCATTCAATTTTAACAGTAGAAGGCTCAAACCAATTTGTGAAGACTGGGGACATCTAGTGGAAGCAACAGGAAGTGCTCAATGAACCATAGCTCACGGTGTGATTAATAGGCAAAGGGATGAAGTTGAGTTCGCAATTCAGAATTCCACTTCCTGTTTCCATCTGTCTCGTGGTTTTGACTGCCATATGAGTTCTGTTATACTCACAGACACCATTCAAACAGTTTTAGAAACTTTAGGGTGTTTTCTATCCACAAGTATTAATTATAAGCATATCCTAGCTTCTGAGTTTGAGTAGGAGGCCGTTTAAAATGGGCACAAATTTTTTTCAAAAATCGCTTTAGCGCCCCCTATCCTAGGGGAACGCCAAGAGGTTAACTTGGGTCAAAAGTTTTGGGTGGCCTTCCACAAGCTTCCACAATAATTTGGGTGAATTTTGGCCCATTCCTCCTGACAGAGCTGGTGTAACTGAGTCAGGTTTGTAGGCCTCCTTGCTCGTACACACTTTTTCACTTATGCCCACAAATTTTCAGGTGGATTGAGATGTGTGCTTTGTGATGGCCACTGCAATACCTTGACTTTGTTGTCCTTAAGCCATTTTGACACAACTTTGGAAATATGCTTGGGGTCATTGTCGATTTGGAAGACCCATTTGCAACAAAGCTTTAACTTCCTGACTGATGTCTTGAGATGTTGCTTCAATATATCCACTTAATTTTCCTTCCTCGTGATGCGATTTTGTGAAGTGCACCAGTCCCTCCTGCAGCAAAGCACCCCCACAACATGATGCTGCCACCCCCGTGCTTCACGGTTGGGATGGTGTTCTTCGGCTTGCAAGCCTCCCCCTTTTTCCTCCAAACATAATGATGGTCATTACAGCCAAACAGTTCTATTTTTGTTTCATCAGACCAGAGGACATTTCTCCAAAAAGTACAAACTTTGTCCCCATGTGCTGTTGCAAACCGTGGTCTGGCATTTTTATGGTGGTTTTGGAGCAGTGGCTTTTTCCTTGCTGAGCGGCCTTTCAGGTTATGTCGATATAGGACTCGTTTTACTGTGGATATAGATACTTTTGTACCTGTTTCCTCCAGCATCTTCACACGGTCCTTTGCTGTTGTTCTGAGATTGATTTGCACTTTTCGCACCAAAGTACGTTCATCTCTAGGAGACGGAAAACGTCTCCTTCCTGAGCAAATGACAGCTGCGCGGTCCCATGGTGTTTATACTTGCGTACTATTGTTTGTACAGATGAACGTGGTACCTTCAGGCGTTTGGAAATTGCTCCCAAGGCTGAACCAGACTTGTGGAGGTCTCCAATTTTTTTCTGAGGTCTTGGATGATTTCTATTGATTTTCCCATGATGTCAAGCAAAGAGGCACAGAGTTTGAAGGTAGGCCTTGAAATACATCCACGGGTACACCTCTAATTGATGATGTCAATTAGCGTATCAGAAGCTTCTAAAGCCGTGACATAATTTTCTGTAATTTTCCAAGCTGTTTAAAGGTACATTTAACTTAGTGTATGTAAACTTCTGACCAACTGGAATTGTGATACAGTGAATTATAAGTGAAATAATCTGTCTGTAAACAATTGTTGGAAAAATTACTTTTGTCATGCACAAAGTAGATGTCCTAACCGACTTGCCAAAACTATAGTTTGTTAACAAGAAATTTGTGGAGTGGTTGAAAAACGAGTTTTAATGACTCCAACGTAAGTTTGTGTAAACTTCTGACTTCAACTGTATGTAGGCATATGCTAAACGGAGTGAATACAGTAGTGTACTAAACAACCAAAGATTTCAAGACTAAAGGCTGATTTATACTACGTCTATCGACATGTCTGTAGACAGTTGTCAGTAACATCATGAACATTCTATTGTTGTCCGACATCAAACTTGTCATTGTTTTTATGAAAAAGAATAAACACAAAAACGACAGATTGCATGACATCCGCAGCCTGGTGGTCCAAAATGGTATAACATGCCTATTTTACCACCAGTAAACCCATCCATTTAAAAATGAATTAGTATGTGACCCTGTTTCAGGAAACTAGATGTATGTTGCGGGTCACTACTGCATAGGAGAGCCATTTGAACGTAAACTTTGATTTTATCAAAATGCGTTAACCTCTCTGGGCTAGGCGGGACGAATTCGTCCCACCTACGTAACAGCCAGTTGAATCCTGTGGCGCGATTTTTAAAACCTTTGAAATGCTATTACTTCAATTTCTCAAACATATGACTATTTTACAGCTATTTAAAGACAAGACTCTCGTTAATCTAACCACACTGTCTGATTTCAAAAAGGCTTTACAACGAAAGCAAAACATTAGATTATGTCAGCAGAGTACCAAGCCAGAAATAATCAGACACCCATTTTTCAAGCTAGCATATAATGTCACAAAAACCCAGAAGACAGCTAAATGCAGCACTAACCTTTGATGATCTTCATCAGATGACAACCCTAGGACATTATGTTATACAATACATGCATGTTTTGTTCAATCAAGTTCATATTTATATCAAAAACCAGCTTTATACATTAGCATGTGACGTTCAGAACTAGCAAACTTCCGGGGAATTCGCTAACAATTTACTAAATTACTCACGATAAACGTTCACAAAAAGCATAACAATTATTTTAAGAATTATAGATACTGAACTCCTCTATGCACTCGATATGTCCGATTTTATAATACCTTTTTGGTGAAAGCACATTTTGCAATATTCTAAGTACATAGCCCAGGCATCACGGGCTAGCTATTTAGACACCCGGCAAGTTTAGCACTCACCAATATCAGCTTTACTATTATAAAAGTTTGATTACCTTTTGTTGTCTTCGTCAGAATGCACTCCCAGGACTGCTACTTCAATAACAAATGTTGGTTTGGTCCAAAATAATCCATCGTTATATCCGAATAGCGGCGTTTTGTTCGCACGTCCCAGACACTATCTGAAATGGTAAATCAGGGTCGCGCGCATGGCGCAATTTGTGACAAAAAAAATCTAAATATTCCATTACCGTACTTCGAAGCATGTCAACGGCTGTTTAAAATAAATTTTTATGCCATTTTTCTCGTAAAAAAGCGATCATATTCCGACCGGGAATGTCCATTTAGCTAAACAGAGGAAAGAAAACACAGCTTTCGGTCGACGCGGGCACGAGCCTGAGTCTCACAGTACTGTAACCAGCCACTACCCAAACGCGCTACTTTTTTTCAGCCAGAGCCTGCAAAGCCACGATTCCGCTTTTTGCCGCCTTCTGAGAACCTATGGCAGCCGTAGGAAGTGTCACGGGATAGCTAAAATCCTCACTCTTCGATAAACAGAGACAAGAAGAACGACACCTTGTCAGACAGGCCACTTCCTGTACAGAATCTCTCAGGTTTTTGCCTGCCATATGAGTTCTGTTATACTCACAGACACCATTCAAACAGTTTTAGAAACTTTAGGGTGTTTTCTATCCATATGTAATAAGTATATGCATATTCTAGTTACTGGGTAGGAGTGGTAACCAGATTAAATCGGGTACGTTTTTTATCCGGCGGTGTAAATACTGCCCCCTAGCCCTAACAAGTTAATTGGCAGAAATGCCTTCACGAACTTATGAACTTTCATGTGCCTTAATAACAAACTTTGATGTCATCTGTAAATACAAATACAATTGTTAAATTACAAGCCTAGTTGGTTTAGCCACAGAAAAATGCTGCAACCTTCTCGCAAGTCATGATTGGCTGAGATAATGAGTAGGCTGGACATTCTGAGAGATTAGTTTGGATTGGTCTGCCAGCTTCTGTCTATTTGAGCTGGTCAGTATGTCTAGGTAATCCTATCTAACGTTACTTTTTAAAAAACATATTGTGTATTAAAACTGCACAAGTGTTGCTCTCCCATTTTGGAGGAACGAGTTTTTAAATCAGTGGATTTTGAGTATGATAGCTAAGGAGATGGAGAAACCACCTGTCTCCGGATTACATCTTCAAACTAAGGGCAACCATGGCATCCAACAGGAGATGCGTCCATCCATGTATACAGGTAAGATGGTCTAGTTAGCTACATTTTCAGATATTACACGTTTCTAATTTTGACAGAAAGAGCCATTTGCTTGGCTAGCTATAGCTTAATTTTAGCTAGCTAACATTGAACCTGGTTGGTTAGTAACCTGCAGATTCATGCAGGGTAGTAATGTCATGAGTTGGGATTATGGTTCATTGTTTAGCTAGCTAGCTAACGTTCGCTGGCTGGCTCTCTAGCTAACGTTACATGTATGATGTTATTATTCGTATCGCAGAGCCATTTACTTGGCTAGCTATAGCCTAATGTTAGCTAGCTAACATTGAACCTGGTTGGTTAGCCACCTGCAGATTCATGCAGGGTAGTAACGTCATGAGTTGGGATTATGGTTCATTGTTTACCTAGCTAGCAAAGCTGTCATCAAGGCAAAGGGTGGTTACTTTTGAAGAATCTCAAATCTCAAATATATTTTTATTTGTTAAACACTTTTTTTGGTTACTACATGATTCCATTTCTATTATTTCATAGTTTTGATGTATTCACTATTATTCTACAATGTAGAAAATAGTAAAAATAAAGAAAAACCCTGGAATGAGTAGGTGTGTCCAAACTTTTGACTGGTATGGACGTATATACAGTACATTATTTTTGAACTGGTCCCAGGGGACCTTCAGATGAGTCTGAAGCAAAACAGTTTGCAGGCCAAACTGTTAGGACGGTACAGCCGATTTTGTGAGAAGAGCAATTTTCGTGAATGTCTCATTGTCTGACAAACACCGCTATAGCTCTGTCATCTTTCACCGCATCCATCAAAAAAAAAACATATCTCTAGCTTAAACTGATGGATTTTTATGTCGATTTTTTTTGTTATGCTAATTCAATTTCAAATCTAGGGGGTTAATTATTATACACATAATAATTCACATGTCCTTTTGCTGCAGGATTATTTTCCTGCTGTGAGAAACTGGTCAAATGAAGATGTCCATGTTGTAGCAAAGCATTCTGAAGCAAAGCTCTGGTTTCTGGTCATTGTTTTAAAGAATGAGATGCAGCACAGTAGACGTGGTCTAATTCACTTGGCAGCAAATTCTATTTCGCCACCTGACTAATTACTAACAGCGTTCTTTCTATCTCTCCATCTATCTCCATCTCTCGCCATGGAATAGGTTCAAGATCATTTAGATCTCAACATGTGTAAGTCAAAGCATTTGGCTCTGGATAAAGTGAGAAATACCTACCAGATGTGGCTGCTAGGAGGCAGAAACTCACATCAGCTTCCCTCCATGTGCTTAAGATTCTGCACTTTTTTAGTCTTGCATGATGGCCCATCGCAAAAGCAGTCAATATTATAGCACATTAGTCACTAATGGGAAAGCAGAATCCTCCTTTCAAGATGGGCTAAAGAGGAACACGGTCATTGGCTTGTCATTAGTTGAAAAAGAACTGTGTTCAAGGAATGTTCTGCATATTTATTCAGATAAAATCCAAATAGATGAGTGTGTTGATGAGCAGTGGAGGGTTTTAAGGTGTGAATGAATCGAAAGCCTCCATACATACTGCTCTTTGTTGCAGTGTATGGAACATTCAAATGTTAGATAAATATAGATCATTATGGAAAAAGGTTAGGCCTAAAGTTGATTTGAAAGATCAATGTAATTTTTTAAAGAAAACATTTACTCCCTCAAATTGTCTTGGTTTTAGAGTTTTTTGCAAAGTGATTCGTCAAAAGCGGAAACACGTCTGTGCAGTTTACATGTTTATCACTCATGTATCTTTTGAACTTAACGTTTTGCAAGAATAGGGAGGTACACAATTAAAGAAGATACAATGTCTCTACTCCATAAAGCCTTATAATCCAGTGCTATCCAATTCATTATAACTTCATCAAGCTCTCAATTTACATAAATGCAGCTGAATTCTTCACCCGTATCACAGAGCTAATGAGTGTGGCAGGTGCACTAGGTTGTAATTATAGGAAATATCTTATTGCAATAATATTCTGTCAGAGTGAATTATCTTAAATGTAGTTGAAAGTCCTACACTTCTACAATGGGCTCCCATGTTTTCACACTTATTTGTCCATGTGTCTGTCAAGCTAACCCAGTCAGTCTGTCTGTCAAGCTAACCCAGTCAGTCTGTCTGTCAAGCTAACCCAGTCAGTCTGTCTGTCAAGCTAACCCAGTCAGTCTGTCTGGGAGGTGTCTGTGTTGTCTGTGTCTGTTGGAGCTAGTGTAACAAATTACTTGTGTTATGGATAGCTAATCTTGGTTAGCCCAGAAGTAAAATCTTGCGTAATTTGGTCAGCTGCGTGATTAACTTCTTGGTCTATACTCGTTAGAAATTGAGAGTTCCGATCTGTGTGGGCACACGTGTGAAGCACTCGACACAAAGCAGTTTAAGCACTGCCTTCACCCAATCCTGATACATCCATATCCAGTGACGATAACCCAAAGACTGGAACTACTGCAGCTCGTTATCTCACGCATCGCATTCTTTGGTCTAAACGCAGGGAGATTAATGGACAGTTTATGTAGTGTAGCTCAGTTGGTAGAGCATGGTGCTTGCAACGCCAGGGTGGTGGGTTTGATTCCCAGGGGGGACCAGTACGAAAAAAGTATGAAAATGTATACACTCACCACTGTAAATCGCTCTGGATAAGAGTGTTTGCTACTTGACGTAAATGTAGTTCTTAGGTTTTATTGTTTTGTACCTCTTAACTTATTATAATCAATAAGACAGCTATTTCCTGTCTTACATCACCATACTCAGTATGCATTAGTCATATTTATTATATCTCTCTTTGGCACTCGGATCCCCTCCCCTGCATCCCGTATGACTGTCCTATGGATACGGCTGAAAACAATATTCCCTTTGCAGGGCATTCGTCATATTCATATTAAGATTCCACTTGGCTATAAGAGGAATCTGAGTTTCTAGTACTGCTGCTCTGACAATCTATGTCAAAGCCATCGAATACAAAGCATTAGATGATGAGGACTTACGTTGAGGATGTCTATCGCAGTGGTGTTACATAGATGGATGGCTCTTATGCGTTCCCCAAACAGTGTGTATGCTGCAGGGCTAGAGCTGTATTATTGGAAGCCGGAACTCGTTATGCAATAAATCCTAACCGCACTGTACAAGGGACTTATTTGACCACTGCATGTACAGTAATTCCATATCCATCATATTCTCAGAATTCCTGTAGCTATTTACAAAGTGTACATAGAATTTCTGTGTTAGAGCTGATTGGAGTGTGTTGCCATGTGTAAACTGATCAGAATGTGTGTGTGTGTGTGTGTGTGTGTGTGTGTGTGTGTGTGTGTGTGTGTGTGTGTGTGTGTCCTGTGTGTCCTCCAGGTTAACCATTCCCTCTGGTGTGGTGGTCAGAGACGTGCAGGCTGTGATTGATGGGTGGCGCCCTGTGAGTGAACCTATGGCAGTGAAACCACACAATACAGGTAAGTAGCACCGAGCAGTGCACAGGTGTTTGGAATCCACTTACCTCACACACCTACAGCAGAGCCAATCCCTGCGGGCCTTAACCTTACTGGTACGAAAACAAAGTTCTCTAGAGGAAAAACAAAGGTTGAGAAATCATTTAAAGGCTTTCGCTTCTAAAGAAGAAAGAATTGGGAAAGGAAGTGTTTGGGTGGAATGAGGTGGTACGAGGCTGGACTGATGATTGTTGTTTGTGTTGGCGTGGCTGAGTGAGGAGTGTTGAGGAGTATTGGACACATACTGTAGAAGCATGCAGGTTCCCTAGGGTTTATGATTTCTCTCAGACTAACCCCTGGGTGCCCTTAAGACAAGGGGGAGGAAAGGCTCCAGCTCCTGCAGCCTCCTGGTTATTGAAAGTCAGCAGGCATTCTTTCTCAAGGATTACGGTGGATTTTGACCCTGACCACATCAAATCAAATCTATAACCCCCTGGGGGTGCAGGAGCTGACCAAGGTCAGGACAGTCTGCCATTAAATGCATGAAGCTGAAAATCAAGAATTTTAAGATACTTTTTGTTATTGAGCACAGACCTCGAAAAAGTTGGTTGGAGGTCAGGTCAATTCTGGTGTTTGGATATAAGTTAAGTTTGAGTCTGTGTTGTGTTGTGCGCGGAAATATGTTGAAGATTTAAACATGCCTTCTGTTTTGCTACCCAGGTACAGCCAAAGGTTTTCAAAAGTATTGTGTCCCTACTGTATATGCCTTGCCAGAATGATTTGTTTCATTTTCACAGAAAAACCTAAATTAAAACTTTTTAAATTTTGCACAATTATCTCTTCAAGTGAATAGAAAAACAGCAGGAGGAATTTCAAGCCCTTATCCCTTTACCCTAAACCGGGTGCTGCTGAATCGAAGTTCACCAATCATTGCTGCTTTCAACATCGAAGTAAATGAATAGTCTACTACCGCTACACTGGGGACTTATTGCTTGATATGTTACAGTAAACTACACTCTTTCGCTGTATCTTTTCAGCAGCAAGACTTTTTCTCTGTTCTTGATATGGCTTCTGTTGTGAACACAGCTCCAGCTGCCCAGGTCCGTGGTGTGAGAAGGACGTACCTCTCTGACACGGCCACCACGGGTAGCCTTGCATTATGAGTCTCAGTAAGGCTTCCTCTGGCGGGAGTGGAGGATAAGATCTCTGGTTGTGAATTGGGAAATTGTGACAGCTGATACTGAGAGGTAAAATATGGGCAGTATGTAGAAGCATAACCGACGGCAGCCATTTTGAATCTGCTATAGCCTAACTGTGCCCAGCTGTGTCCTGTGTTTTCCATGTAGACCAAATAAATCAATCAACAATGCGGGGTAAAAACAATACAGTGGACCATGCAGTAGGGGAGGATCCATGTTTTATTACACCTGTCTTGTTGCCAATAAAAGGTGATATGCCATCTTAATCAGAGTTGGACAGAGAAGGGAGGAGAAAGGAGATGTATGATGTTAGAATCCCGCCCAGTCCGTGAAACTACATCCGCCAGGATTTGAGAGGAGGAATCCCGTCTAATTTCATGGGCAGTTCTAAGATTGATACACTCTGCTTCGGTGGTTTCTCTGTCTCTTTGAGGATAAGGGACTGAGAAAGTCAAGCACACTAACTCCTCTCCTGCAGGACATTTTATCGCATGGCTGTTAAAGCAATCCGCAACTCATTGCAATAAAACTTCTCTGTCCCTTTAAAATCAAATTGATTGCTTCAAAAGACTGTCATTTTATAAGACAGAAGAACTCATTGTAAAGTATTTTTAGACGGAAACTGGGATTACTGTAAAACTCTAAAATCATATAATGTACATAATATCTATTTGCTTCTACAGCGTTTTGGGCTATTTGCTCAGACAAAGAAAATCCACTTTCACAGAAAGAAAAGTGCAGGGTTAGGATTGTACTCTTATTATAATGATGCCATAACTCCTACACAACAATGACTGAGATAAAGCCTTGCATAATCCAATAAGAATAGATTTGACAACAGTTTGTTTGTCTGAGGATACTCATTCCTCTCTTTTCTAAGAGAACATCATGTTGTGTGTTTGTGAATGTGTGTTTTTAATTTTACTATCCTTGTGGGGGACCAGAAGTCCTCACAAGGATATTAAAACAAGGAAAGGGGCTATTTTAGGCTTAGGGGTTAGGGTTTGGGTTTAAGGTTAGGGTTAGGGAAAATAGGATTTTGAATGGGAATTAATTGTTTGGTCCCCACAAGGATAGTAAAACAAATGTGTGTGTGTGTGTATATATGTGCGTGCGTGCGTGCGCTTGCCTGCGTGCCTTTGTGCGCGTGCATGTGTGTGTGTGTGGGCACTAGATGTGCGTGTCTGACAGTACAGGCTATTCCATCCTATCTTTTCTAAGAGAGTAGGAGGATAACATGATGTTATTAGCTGCTAGAGGAGCCAGCTGAATGAGGCACTAGCACAAGGTTAATGGGTATTACATCTGAGGGTACAAATACGAATGACTCTCTTGACAAACAGAAATGATTTATTGCATGGACATAATTGTGCTGGATCATTTCACTCGTCACAGCCAGGGAATAGAAACCATTTTCCTCTATTCTCTATCATTTGAGGACAATTTGAAACAATGAAATGTATATCTTTTTTTACATTATTGTAAGTAAAATTCTACGTCTGTGTTAAAGAGTCTGAATGCTACTACATAGTGTAAACAGCAGTGTTAAAGAGTCTGAATGCTACTACATAGTGTAAACAGCAGTGTTAAAGAGTCTGAATGCTACTACATAGTGTAAACAGCAGTGTTAAAGAGTCTGAATGCTACAACATAGTGTAAACAGCAGTGTTAAAGAGTCTGAATGTTACTACATAGTGTAAACAGCAGTGATAAAGAGTCTGAATGCTACTACATAGTGTAAACAGCAGTGTTAGCTTCTCTAGGGCCAGTGGGACGATTTCGTCCCACCTACGTAACAGCCAGTGGAATCCCGTGGCGCGTTATTCAAATACCTTAGAAATGCTATTACTTCAATTTCTCAAACATATGACTATTTTACACCATTTTAAAGACAAGACTCTCGTTAGTCTAACCACACTGTCCGATTTCAAAAAGGCTTTACAACGAAAGCAAAACATTAGATTATGTCAGCAGAGTACCCAGCCAGAAATAATCAGACACCCATTTTTCAAGCTAGCATATAATGTCACATCAACCCAAATCACAGCTAAATGCAGCACTAACCTTTGATGATCTTCATCAGATGACAATCTTAGGACATTATGTTATACAATACATGCATGTTTTGTTCAATCAAGTTCATATTTATATAAAAAACCAGCTTTTTACATTAGCATGTGACGTTCAGAACTAGCATACCCCCCGCAAACTTCCGGTGAATTTACTAAATTACTCACGATAAACGTTCACAAAAAACATAACAATTATTTTAAGAATTATAGATACAGAACTCCTCTATGCACTCGCTATGTCCGATTTTAAAATAGCTTTTCGGTGAAAGCACATTTTGCAATATTCTAAGTAGATAGCCCGGCATCACAGGGCTAGCTATTTAGACACCCAACAAGTTTAGCCCTCACCAAAGTCAGATTTACTATAAGAAAAATGTTATTACCTTTGCTGTTCTTCGTCAGAATGCACTCCCAGGACTTCTACTTCAATAACAAATGTTGGTTTGGTTCCAAATAATCCATAGTTATATCCAAATAGCGGCGTTTTGTTCGTTCGTTCAAGACACTATCCGAAAGGGTAAAGAAGGGTGACGCACACGACGCGTTTCGTGACAAAACATTTCTAAATATTCCATTACCGTACTTCGAAGCATGTCAACCGCTGTTTAAAATCAATTTTTATGCCATTTTTCTCGTAAAAAAGCGATAATATTCCGACCGGGAAATCGTGTTTTAGTACGAAGAGAGAGAAAATAAAAACATGGTGTCGCCCCGTGCATGCGCCTCAGTCTGATGGTCCTCTGATAGAGCACTTACCAAAGGCGCTAATGTTTTTCAGCCTGGGGCTGGAATTACATCATTCAGCTTTTTCCCGGGTTCTGAGAGCCTATGGGAGCCGTAGGAAGTGTCACGTTACAGAAAAGATCCTAAGTTTTCAATAAACAGAGCCAAGAAGCCCAAGGAATGGTCAGAGAGGGTACTTCCTGTACAGAATCTTCTCAGGTTTTTGCCTGCCATATGAGTTCTGTTATACTCACAGACACCATTCAAACAGTTTTAGAAACTTTAGGGTGTTTTCTATCCAAAGCCAATAATTATATGCATATTCTAGTTTCTGGGCAGTAGTAATAACCAGATTAAATCGGTTACGTTTTTTATCCGGCCGTGTAAATACTGCCCCCTAGCCCTAACAGCTTAAAGAGTCTGAATGCTACTACATAGTGTAAACAGCAGTGTTAAAGAGTCTGAATGCTACTACATAGTGTAAACAGCAGTGTTAAAGAGTCTGAATGCTACTAGATAGTGTAAACAGCAGTGTTAAAGAGTCTGAATGCTACTACATAGTGTAAACAGCAGTGTTAAAGAGTCTGAATGCTTCTACATTAGTGTAAACAGCAGTGTTAAAGAGTCTGAATGCTACTACATTAGTGTAAACAGCAGTACACAATAGATCCCTCTGCAGTATCATGTCTGGAACCATCCATATTACTTGTTGTTCTACTCAGTGTTGTTGTTTGACTCCTGGAACAGTCATGTGAAGCTGGTGTCTTTGTGTCAGTGGTCCAGAGCAGTCAGAGAGAGAGAGAGAGAGAGTGCACACACATTTGAGCGCACGCATGCACGCACAGACACACACACACACACACACACACACACACACACACACACACACACACACACACACACACACACACACACACACACACACACACACACACACACACACACACACACACACCACACACACACACACACACACACAGTCAGATGTGCCTTACTCAAACACGTGTTCACCACTGGCTATGTCTGATTTTCTCTTGCAGAGATACTCCACATTAATCTGAATACATTTAATCAGCCTTATCATTGCTGTTCTAAGGAGATACAGTATGTCATTGCTGGGTATCCTTGGGGGAATCCCCCAAATTGGAGAGAAGATATGGACACCAATGGAACCCAACATAATAGTCAAGATTAAGAACCGTCTCTATGTCTCCATCAGAAGAGGACAACTCTGTATTTTCTCCATCTTAAAGGGACCCATTTTGCCCCGTTTGTTCCTCTGCGAGCTTCTGTGAGGTGTTTGGTTTTCATCCAAAAGGATTAGTTATTTAATGCCAACAGCCAGTGCGTAGGTTTTTTGCTGCAATGTTCTGAGAGTTGTGCTGTTGTGGAGAGTGCAGCGGTTGTATGGGGAGGCAGAGCTCCTCTGTAATCCTTCATTCTGTCTTAATGCCAGCAGCGGGACTCTGTGTCCAACCGGCGGAGGAATACGTGTGGGAGAGCGAGGGGATAAACACTTGCTGTGGTAGAGAAAACCATTCAAATGGAAGAAAGAACAGACCCACCAGCTCTCTGTTTTGTGTGGGCACAGACATGCATACACACATGCACACGTGCACACACACGTAACAGTGTTGCTTCCATCCCTCTCCTTGCCCCAACCTGGGCTTGAACCAGAGACCCTCTGCACACATCGACAACAGTCATCGTTACCTTTTAGAGGTCTTCACAGTTCCAAAAAGTTGGACCCGTTCCGAAATGGACCTGGTGCTTTCCCACCCAGACCCGATATACATAAATGTTTTAAATATAGAGACCTGTTCCGAACGGACCTGTTCGGATCCAAATTAATAAAATATTGTGAGAGAAATTGTGTATTTACCTGATTTATTTGATATTAATGGTTAACAATTCATATCTAACTAATAGTAAGACATTTCTGTCCTGCTAGTGTCTGTGTTTTTATGGTCTCCACTCTAGTGCCCTGCAGCTAATCTGGGCGTATGGTCACCAGAGATGGCTTGAGCTGACAAATGAGTTAAAGACTGCATTACATAGACAATAATGTGTTTTACTAGATAGCTTAGGAGTAGAAAAATCCCTCATTGTCTCAAAATCATCATTGCATCTGCAAGACTAAGCCAGGGTGGGGTTAACCTCTATGGGCTAGGTGGGACGCTAGCGTGCCACCCGTGGTGCACTCCATCAACAGCAGGTGCATTTCAAGAGCGGCAAATTTGAATCCAAATAAATGTCAAAATTCAAATTTTTCAAACATACAACTATTTTACACCCTTTGAAAGATAAACATCTCCTTAATCTAACCACGTTTTACGATTTCAAAAAGGTTTTACGGCGAAAGCATAAATTTAGAGTATGTTAGGACAGTACATTTACAAGAGTTGTGTGTAATGTTTTGTCAAGTCAAAGACAGGGTCACCAAAACCATAAAACCAGCTATAATGATGCACTAACCTTTTACAATCTCCATCAGATGACACTCCTAGGACATTATGTTAGACAATGCATGCATTTTTAGTTCTATCAAGTTCATATTTATATCCAAAAACAGCGTTTTACTATGGCATTGATGTTGAGGAAATCGTTTCCCTCCAATAACCGGCAGTCAAGTCAGCGTCACAAATTAAATAATTAAAATTAGAAAACATTGGTAAAATATTATATTGTCATTTAAAGAATTATAGATTTACATCTCTTGAACGCAATCAACTTGCCAGATTTAAAAATAACCTTACTGGGAAATCACACTTTGCAATAATCTGAGCACTGCGCCCAGAAAAATACGCGTTGCGATACAGACTAGACGTCATGTTGGGGAGATCTAAAATCGAAAATACTATGTAAATAATCCATTACCTTTGATTCTCTTCATCAGATGTCACTTCCAGGTATCACAGGTCCATAACGAATGTAGTTTTGTTCAAAAAAGCTCATCATTTATGTCCAAAAATCTCCGTCTTGTTAGCACATGATCTAAGCCAGCCGGACTTCTCGTCATGAACGAGGGGAAAAAATATATTTACGTTCGTTCAAACATGTCAAACGTTGTATAGCATAAATCATTAGGGCCTTTTTTAACCAGAACATGAATAATATTCAAGGTGGACGAATGCATACTCTTTTATAACGTATTGGAACGAGGGTACCCAACATGAACTCGCGCGCCAGGTGTCTAATGGGACATCATCGTTCCATGGCTCTTGTTCGGTCAGATCTCCCTCCAGAAGACTCAAAACACTTTGTAAAGGCTGGTGACATCTAGTGGAAGCAATAGGAAGTGCCAAAATATTCCTCAGCCCCTGTGTTTTTCAATGGGATAGGTTTAAAGTCAATACAACACATCAGGTATCCACTTCCTGTCAGAAAATGTCTCAGGGTTTTGCCTGCCAAATGAGTTCTGTTATACTCACAGACACCATTCAAACAGTTTTAGAAACTTTAGAGTGTTTTCTATCCATATATAATAAGTATATGCATATTCTAGTTACTGGGTAGGATTAGTAACCAGATTAAATCGGGTACATTTTTTTTATCCAGACGTGCAAATGCTGCCCCCTAGCCCTAACAGGTTAAGACAATACCCCCCCCCTTGCAGAAGACAGGATGAACCCAAAGTGGCTTATGATGCCCCAATCTGCATGGGAGGGGTGGAACCAACCATGTCTAAGCATTCTTAGTGTCAGTTATAAACTCAGAAGAAAAATAAACGTCCTCTCACTGTCAACTGTGTTTATTTTCAGCAAACTTAACATGTGTAAATATTTGTATGAACATAACATGATTCAACAACTGAGACATAAACTGAACAAGTTCCACAGACATGTGACTAACAGAAATTGAATAATGTGACCCTGAATAAAGGGGGGTCAAAATCAAAACAGTCCGTGTCTGGTGTGAACCCGCTCGGGTCCCAGATTTGTTCTCAGGTATTCATGTACAGGTGGGTCCGTAAATACCTCTATTACCTATCGCTCCACAAAATCTGCAGCCCTTGGAGAGCAAGTATATCAACTACTTCAAGGACTCTGTGCAAGTTACATCACTGATTGAAACGCTACTAGCGCACACCGCTAACTAGTTAGCCATCTCACACCGGTTACACTCGTCCCCGTTTTGACCTCCTTCTCCGCCGCAGCAAGTGATCCGAGTCAACATCATCAATATAACAGTATTGCTTCCATCCCTCTCCTTTCCTCAACTTCGGCATGAACCAAGGACCCTCTAAACAACAGTCACCTTCAAAGTACCGTTACCTATCATGCCACAAAAGCCACAGAGCAAGGGAATCAACAACTTCAAGCTCTCAGAACGAGAGACATCCCGTTTGAAAAGCTACTAGCTTGCACCTCTAACTAGCTAGCCATTTCACACCGGCTACACACACACACGTGTACACAGAAAAACATGCACAGACATACACACACAGTTAGGGCTTTAACCTTTCTGGCCTACAGCCAGTGAAATTGCAGGGTGCCAAATTCAAACAACAGAAATCTCATAATTAAAATTCCTCAAACAAACAAGAATTATACACCATTTTAGAGATAAACTTCTCGTTAATCCAACCACAGTGTCCGATTTCAAAAAGGCTTTACGGTGAAAGCACACCATGCAATTATGTTAGGTCAGCGCCTAGCCACAAAAAAAACATACAGCCATTTTCCAAAGAAGGAGCGGTGTCACAAAAGTCAGAAATAGCGTTAGAATTAATCACTAACCTTTGATGATCTTCATCTGGTGGCACTCCCAGGACTCCATGTTAGACAATAAATGTTTGTTTTGTTCGTAAAGTTAATCTTTATGTCCAAAAACCTCATTTGAAATTGGCGTGTTATGTTCAGAAATGCATTGTCTCAAACAAACATCCGGTGAAAATGCAGAGAGCCACATCAAATTACAGAAATACTCATCATAAACATTGATATAAGATACAAGTGTTATACATACGATTAAAGATACACTTCTTGTTAACCTGTTAGGGCTAGGGGGCAGTATTGACACGGCTGGATAAAAAACGTACCCGATTTAATCTGGTTACTACTCCTGCCCAGTAACTAGAATATGCATATAATTATTGGCTTTGGATAGAAAACACCCTAAAGTTTCTAAAACTGTTTGAATGGTGTCTGTGAGTATAACAGAACTCAAATGGCAGGTCAAAACCTGAGAAGATTCTGTACAGGAAGTACCCTGTCTGACCATTTCTTGGCCTTGTTGATTATCTCTATCAATTACAGGGGATCTCTGCTCTTACGTGACACTTTCTACGGCTCACATGGACTCTCAGAAGGCGGCAAAATGCTGAATCGTGGCTTTGCAGGCTCTGGCTGAAACAAAGTAGCGCGTTTGGGTAGTGGCTGGTTACAGTACTGTGAGACTCAGGCTCGTGCCCGCGTCGACCGAAAGCTTTCTTTTCCTTTGTCTGTTTACCTAAAAGGATATTCCCGGTCGGAATATTATCGCTTTTTTACGAGAAAAATGGCATAAAAATGGATTTTAAACAGCGGTTGACATGCTTCGAAGTACGGTAATGGAATATTTCGATTTTTTTTGTCACGAATTGCGCCATGCGTGCGACCCTGATTTACCATTTCGGATAGTTTCTGGAACGCATGAACAAAACGCCGCTATTCGGATATAACGATGGATTATTTTGGACCAAACCAACATTTGTTATTGAAGTAGCAGTCCTGGGAGTGCATTCTGACGAAGACAACAAAAGGTAATCAAACTTTTGTAATAGTAAATCTGATATTGGTGAGTGCTAAACTTGCCGGGTGTCTAAATAGCTAGCCCGTGATGGCTGGGCTATGTACTTAGAATATTGCAAAATGTGCTTTCACCAAAATGCTATTTTAAAATCGGACATATCGAGTGCATAGAGGAGTTCTGTTTCTATAATTCTTAAAATAATTGTTATGCTTTTTGTGAACGTTTATCGTGAGTAATTTAGTAAATTGTTAGTAAATTCCCCGGAAGTATGCTAGTTCTAAACGTCACATGCCAATGTAAAAAGCTGGTTTTTGATATAAATATGAACTTGATTGAACAAAACATGCATGTATTGTATAACATAATGTCCTAGGTGTGTCATCTGATGAAGATCATCAAAGGTCAGTGCTGCATTTAGCTGTCTTCTGGGTTTTTGTGACATTATATGCTAGCTTGAAAAATGGGTGTCTGATTATTTCTGGCTGGGTACTCTGCTGACATAATCTAATGTTTTGCTTTCGTTGTAAAGCCTTTTTGAAATCGGACAGTGTGGTTAGATTAACGAGAGTCTTGTCTTTAAATAGCTGTAAAATAGTAATATGTTTGAGAAATTGAAGTAATAGCATTTCTAAGGTATTTGAAAATCGCGCCACTGGATTAGACTGGCTGTTGCGTAGGTGGGACGAATTCGTCCCGCCTGCCCTAGAGAGGTTAATCCATCCGCTGTGTCCGATTTCAAAAAGGCTTTATGGTGAAAGCACACCATGCGATTATGTTAGGTCAGCGCCTAGCCACAAAAACCATACAGCCATTTTCCAACCAAGGAGAGGTGACACAAAAGTCAGAAATAGCATTAAAATGAATCACTTACCTTTGATGATCTTCATCTGATGGCACTCCCAGGACTCCATGTTAGACAATAAATGTTAGTTTTGTTCGATAAAGTTCATCTATATGTCCAAATACCTCCTTTTTGTTCACGCGTTTAGTCCAATAATCCAAATGCACAAAGAGCAGGCACAAAGTCTAGACAAAAAGTCAAAAAAATTCAATTTGAGTTCGTAGAAACATGTGAAATGATGTTTCTAATCAATCCTTAGGGTGTTTTTATCATACATATTCAATAATGTTTCAATTGGACAATACTGTTTTCATTAGAAAGGAAAGGGAACGGAGCTCGCGCGTGACTAAACTAAAGGCTTTCACCTGGGCCATCTGCTTAGAGTGCTCTTATTTGCTTCCCTTTCACAATAGAAGCCTGAAACAACTTCTAAAGACTGTTGACATCTAGTGGAAGCCTTAGGAAGTGCAATCTGACCCCACAGACACTGGATATTCGATAGGCATTCACTTGAAAACTACAAACCTCAGAATTCCCACTTCCTGATTGGATTTTTCTCAGGTTTTTGCCTGCCGTATGAGTTCTGTTATACTCACAGACATTATTTTAACAGTTTTGAAAACTTTAGAGTGTTTTATATCCAAATCTACTAATTATATGTATATTCTAGCTTCTGGACCTGAGTAACAGGCAGTTTACTCTGGGCACGCTTTTCATCCAAACTTCCCAATGCTGCCCCCTATCCCTAAAGAGTTCATTAATTAAGCATTTAGTAGGGTTACTTCTGCAACACTTCTTCTTGAGTACAATATAGGTCACAGTCTGCATTGATAATCACAATGCTGCTGTGATCATTGAAGTTGTTTGTGAGTGTGTCCACCCTGAGCACATACATTATATTACACAACACCACTTCAGGCAGTCTGCAGAGGAGGCCTGATGGATCCCAGTGGCAGCTGTCACCATGCCTAAGAAGCCAAGCTGAGGATAATTATTGATAATTGCTTTGGGAGTCATTATTTTCCCCGTTCCACCGGCCACACAACATGGCGCTGTGTGTGTGTGTGTGTGTGTGTGTGTGTGTGTGTGTGTGTGTGTGTGTGTGTGTGTGTGTGTGTGTGTGTGTGTGTGTGTGTGTGTGTGTGTGTGTGTGTGTGTGTGTGTGTGTGTGTGTGTGTGTGTGTGTGTGTGTGTGTGTGTGTGTGTGCCGTGCGTGTGTGTGTGCAGAGGGGGTTTAGTGTGACCAAGACAACTGGAAAACACAAACGGAGATCTATTTCTGCTGCCTGCAAGCTCTGACAGAAAAGCCTCTGTTGCTTTTTGTTGCTATTGGATAGATTTCTCCAAGGGGATACCCTAGCTTAATTGGATGGAGAGGCTTTAGTCCCAGTCACTCAAATGCCATTGGTTGATTCTCTCTGTGTAAGCAAGTCCATGTGAGTGCTGATGGCTTATATTTTCCATAGTTACTTAAGACTCAGTAAAGAGTGTCGATCATTTCACAGTTATAGTAGTCCAGCAGGGTAATTTCAGTCATTTCACAGTTATAGTAGTCCAGCAGGGTAATTTCAGTCATTTGTAGTTGTTATGCTCTTAGGTGTTACGGAAATTGACCCACTATGCTGTTTACTTTCTGCATCTACACCATATCGCTGAGTCTACCTTTAATGAAATAGATTCTGTGAATTACATTTATTGTATAAACAGTACCTTGTCAGCATTTGTATCCGTCATGTGTGAATGTTGCTGTTTGTATGTTTACTATATATATATATATATATATAGTGAGCACCATAATTCATTGGACAGTGACCATTTTTTTGTTATTTTGGTTCTGTACTCTAGCACTTTGAGTTTGAAAGGATACAATGACAATGAGGGTGAAGTACAGACTGTCAGCTTTAATTTTAAGGTATTTTCATACATATCGGATGAACCGTTTAGAAATTATAGAAGCTTTTGTACATAGTCCCCCCACCATTTTCAGGGATCAAAAAACGTTGGACAGTTTAACCTAATGTAGAATAAAGTAATAATTGTTAATATTTGGTCGCATATCCTTTGCATGCAATGACTGCTTGAAGTCTGCAATGCATCGACATCACCAGACGCTGGGTATCTTCTCTGGTGATGCTCTGCCAGGCCTGTACTGCAGCCATCTTCAGTTCCTGCTTGTTTCAGGGACTTATTGCCTTCAGTCTCCTCTTCAGCATGTAAAATGCATGTTCAATTGGATTCAGATCTGGTGATTGACTCGGCCAGACAAGGATTTTCCACTTTTTGGCCTTCAAAAACCCCTTCGTTGCTCTAGCAGTATGTTTAGGGTCATTGTCTTGTTGCATGATGAAGTGCCGTCCAATGAGTTTGGAGGCATTTGGTTTTATCTGAGCAGATAAAATATTTCTGTAGACTTCAGAATTCATTGTTCTACTTCTGTCTGCTGTCACATCATCAATGAAGACAAGTGAGCCTGTTCCACTGGCAGCCATACAGGTCCAAGCCATAACACCCCCTCCACCATGTTTCACGGATGAGGTGATATGCTTTGGATCATGGGCATGTCTTTTTTTTCTCCACACTTTCCTCTTTCCATCACTCTGGTACATGTTAATCTTTGTCTCATCTGTTCACAATACTTTTTTCCAAAAATCTTGGGGCTCTTTTAGGTGCTTTTTAGCAAACTGTAATCTCGCCTTTCTGTTCTTCAGGCTTATCAGTGGTTTGCATATTGTAGTGCACCCTCTATAGTCCTGCTGGTGTAGTCTTTTACGTATGGTAGGCTTTGACACATCTACACCTACATCCAGAAGAGTGTTTTTGATCTGTGGGGCTGTTGTCAGGGGTTTTTTCTTCACCATAGAGAGTATTCTCCGGTCATGCACTACAGTGGTCTTCCTCAGTCTACCGGGTCTTTTGACATAATTGAGTTCATCGGTTGTTTTTTTTCGTGTTAATGATGAACCAAACTGTTGACTTGGGCATGCCCAGGGTTTTTGCAATGTTCCTGATTGATTGATTTTCATTTCTGAGCCTTATGACGGCCAGCTTCATTTGAATCGACTGCTGTCTTCCTCATGTTGTCACACCCCAACAACAACCTACAAAGGCAATAGCAAAGTCTAGAATCAATACTATTCATCAACAACTCTCCTGCATTCACTAACGACACAAATGAATACACCTGCCTAACGACACACATCTGTGAAGCCAATTCAACAAATACATGTAGTACCTTAAAATGGGGGGACCATGTACAAAAGGTGCTGTCATTTCTAAACGGTTCATCTGATATGTATGAAAATACCCTCAAATTAAAGCTGACAGTCTGCACTTCACCCTCATTGTCATTGTATCCTTTCAAACGCAAAGTGCTAGAGTAAAGAACCAAAATAACAAAAAAATTGTCACTGTCCAATGAATTATGGTGCTCACTGTGTATATATATATATATATATATATATATATATATTATCTTTATCTTATCCGACCTGCCACAACTGAAGTAATTCAATTATGTATTTTATTTTATTTTTAGATCACTCTACTAATATATATTTTTGAGATGTTTTAACTTCCCTGGGCTAGGTGGGACGCTTGCGTCCCACCTAGTCAACAGCCAGTGGAATCGCGTGGCGCGAAATACAAATACCTCAAAAATGCTATAACTTCAATTTCTCAAACATATGACTATTTTACACCATTTTAAAGACAAGACTCTCGTTAATCTAACCACATTGTCCGATTTCAAAAAGGCTTTACAGCGAAAGCAAAACATTAGATTATGTCAGGAGAGTACCCTGCCAAAAATAATCACACAGCCATTTTCAAAGCAAGCATATATGTCGCAAAAACCAAAACCACAGCTAAATGCAGCACTAACCTTTGATGATCTTCATCAGATGACACTCCTAGGACATTATGTTATACAATACATGCATGTTTTGTTCAATCAAGTTCATATTTATATCAAAAACCAGCTTTTTACATTAGCATGTGATGTTCAAAACTAGCAAACTTCCGGTGAATTTACTAAATTACTCACAATTAACGTTTACAAAATACATAACAATTATTTTAAGAATTATAGATACAGAACTCCTTTATGCAATCGCGGTGTCAGATTTTAAAATAGCTTTTCGGCGAAAGCACATTTTGCAATATTCTGAGTACATAGCTCGGCCATCACAGGCTAGCTAATTTGACACCCACCAAGTTTGGCGCTCACTAAACTCAGAATTACTATTAGAAAAATTGGATTACCTTTGCTGTTCTTCATCAGAATGCACTCCTACTTCAACAACAAATGTTGTTTTGGTTCCAAATAATCCATAGTTATATTCAAATAGCTCCGTTTTGTTCATGCGTTCAGGTCTCTATCCGAAGGGTGACGCGCGAGCGCATTTCGTGACAAAAAATGTCAAAATATTCCATTACCTTACTTCGAAGCATGTCAAACGCTGTTTAAAATCTATTTTTATGCTATTTATCTCGTAAAATAGCGATAATATTCCAACCGAGCGACGTTCAAAGGCTGAAAGAAAAAAATAGAGAATTCTCATGAACGCGCATCTCCAGTGTCACTGTTCCCAGCCTGACCACTCACAAAATCTCCTGCTGTTCTTCGCCCAGAGACAGGAGACACTTCATTCCACTTTCTGGCGCTTTCTGAGAGCCAATGGAAGCCTTAGAAAATGTCACGTTACAGCAGAGATGCTGTATTTTCGATAGAGATGCAACAGAAGGACAATAAATTGTCAGACAGGACACTTCCTGTATGGGATCTTCTCAGGTTTTGGCCTGCCATATGAGTTCTGTTATACTCACAGACACCATTCAAACAGTTTTAGAAACTTTGGAGTGTTTTCTATCCAAATCTACTAATTATATGCATATTCTCGTTTCTGGGCAAGAGTAGTAACCAGTTTAAATCGGGGACGTTTTTTATCCGGCCGTGCAAATACTGCCCCCTAGCCCCAACAGGTTAAACATATGCTGTATGTGTGACACTCAATATTGGTATCCCCTGTACCTACCAGTCACTAGGCACATTTACACCTTAGCCCAGGGATAAGAGCCTCCTTAGCCTTGGGCTAGGGAAGATTTTAGCCCAGGTCTAAGCGAGTGTTCACACTTGCACATTCTAAAGTGGGTTAGCACCAACCTTAGCCCAGGGCTAGCTGGCCCTGCTCCTGAGCTTTCCCAAAAGGGATACCCTAAAAAACACGGTACCAAAATAGCCTGTGCGAAAGACGGTCAATCCTTAGAATGCTCACTGTCCAAACACCAAAGCTGTACTGTCACTTAATTTACATATGCTCATGATACCAGTAATGTGTTCTGCATGTATTCATCCTTCCATCTGAGGACAAAAAACAAAATATTTTAATCGGTGCAAAAAACATTGGTTGCTATGCTTAACAAAAATTATTACTTTGCATGCTGGCTAACTTCTTCTCACTTCGCCAAGCAACACACTGCCCCTGGAAAAGCAGCAAATTCTCCTCTGTTTTCCTCTGTTTTCATAGCTATTGACATTCATTTGGATATATCCATGATAATACTTGTTGCATGATTTCACCTGAATCAGTAAAGTTGATTTCTCATTCGTGCACAGCATTCTCTGTACAGGGACGAGATTGAATTTCAAAAGTGAAACATTGTTTTAGAGGTCGGATAGGCAGACCGCATGCTTTATACAAACCATCACTGTTGGAAATCAAATGCTAGGCTAGAATCAAGAGGAAATCAAATGCTGGGCTAGAATCAAGAGGAAATCAAATGCTGGGCTAGAAGCAAGAGGAAATCAAATGCTGGGCAAGAAGCAAGAGGCAATCAAATGCTGGGCTAGAAGCAAGAGGAAATCAAATGTTGGGCTTGCAGCAAGAGGAAATCATGTGTTGATAAATGTCTAATTGCTTGTAACATTGGTTGCGTGGCAGAGATAGAATGTTGGTTGCGTGTCAGAGATAGAATGTTGGTCGCGTGGCAGAGATAGAATGTTGGTCGCCTGTCAGAGATAGAATATTGGTCGGTTGGCAGAGATAGAATGTTGGTCGCCTGTCAGAGATAGAATGTTGGTCGCGTGGCAGAGATAGAATGTTGGTCGCGTGGCAGAGATAGAATGTTGGTCGCATGTCAGAGATAGAATGTTGGTCGCGTGGCAGAGATAGAATGTTGGTCGCGTGGCAGAGATAGAATGTTGGTCTCGTGGCAGAGATAGAATGTTGGTCTCGTGGCAGAGATAGAATGTTGGTCTCGTGGCAGAGACAGAATGTTGGTCACATGTTGTGTTTGTCCGTTAGCCCAGGGCTTTGGAATACAAGTGTGAATCCTTAGCCCAGGGCTAAAGCATAGCCCAGGGTTAACTAATGCTTGTGTGAACACAGGCTAAGCTAGCCCAAGGCCAGTCTAACCCAGGGCCAAGAACAATGCAAGGTGAAAAGGCCTACTGTGGGTCTACTCTGCTACTGAGTCCTGAGATGGGTTAGGTCTGTATTGAAAATCTGCCACGATAATAACTTTACTTCCCACGAGTCGACATAATTGCATCTTCGTGAGCGTTCCATTATCCCTGTATGAAATGCCCCGTCATTATTTCTTGAGTGACTTATTGTTTAGGTATTGCCTACATCCCAGGAAGTGATTCCGCTTATTTATCTTCTCATCTCTTTCACAGCAGTGCTGTGTGGCTCCAATTCAGATGGAAAGGCAAAGCACTAACCCCATCATGACATCCACCATCTCATCCTACAGTCTTATCAGTATATTCCATTTTCCATCTCTACGGATTGCATTCTTGGATTTGACCCTATACAGTGTTCTTATGATTATTGTTTGGGAAGTTTCAAAGAGACAATGGAATACCATTTTGTTTCTGGCCAGATGGGACTTCTTCACAGGCTAGCTATAACCCCCTCTGGGCAGCCACTGCATAGCCACTGCAGTGACTCCACTGTATTTCATTATTCCAATGAAGTATATACTGTATATATATATATATATATATATATATATATATATATATATATATATATATATATATATAGTAGAGAGGCACAGATAAACATAAATACTTTGTATGTATAGGGGGTAGATCATCTTTAATATTGCAGATATATTGTAGCTTCCATCAATGTAATTGTCTGCATCACTTCCAATCCCCCATATATTTTTGGGCAAATACATACATATATATGCACATCTTTTTTAAAATATATGTTCCTTTATTTCTTTCTAACCCTACCACCCCTCCCCTAATTGGTGTAAACTAGTGAACACAATGCTTAGGCTTCTACTTCCAGTTTATACATACTATAAACTTTACGGACACAGTCTATTTCACAATAGTTATATTTTGTTTGTTTTTACTCCTGTACTTCATCTAACGTTAACCTCTCCCATCTATTTATTTCACAAAAGTGCTGAACCTTGATACTTTTTAAGGACACAGTATGTTTTACATGAGTTATTTTAGTTGTTATTAGTTGTTATTATTCCCAACCTTCGGCTCCATTCAACCCCTCCCATCTATTTCTTAACACCATCCACATTGGATTTAACACCATCCAGATTGAATTTAACACCATCCAGATTGAATTTAACACCATCCACATTGGATTTAACACCATCCATATTGGCTTTAACACAATCCATATTGGATTTAAGGCCATCCACATTGGATTTAACGCCATCCACATTGAATTTAACACCATCCACATTGAATTTAACACCATCCACATTGAATTTAACATCATCCACATATTGGATTTAACACCATCCACATTTGATTTAACACCATCCACATTGGATTTAACACCATCCACATTGGATTTAACACCATCCACATTGGATTTAACACCATCCACATTGGATTTAACGCCATCCACATTGAATTTAACACTATCCACATTGAATTTAACACCATCCACATTGAATTTAACATCATCCACATATTGGATTTAACACCATCCACATTTGATTTAACACCATCCACATTGGATTTAACACCATCCACATTGGATTTAACACCATCCACATTGGATTTAACAACATCCACATTGGATTTAACACCATCCATATTGGATTCAACACCATTCACATTGGATTTAACACCGATTGACTATGACTTTTCAAATCACCCTGTAGAGCTATCTGCAGAGTTAGCTCCAGGTAAATGTTGCAATTCTTCATCCATTCCTGGACGTGTGACCAAAAACAAGCTACATATGGACAGTACCAAAACAAATGATCTAATGATTCTGTCTCTTCGCATAAAAATCTGCAGAGCTGGGAAGGTTGTATCCCCCATATATATAACATTCTCCCCATATATATAACATTCTATTGGTTGCAAGAATTTTGGATATTAATTTGAAAATTCAAAGTTTTGAATCAGGTGTTGTTTTGCGTATCAGTTCATAAACCATGTGCCATGAAATCGGTATGTTGAAAATCTCTTCCCAACTATTTTGTAATCTATATGGCACAGCTGTCAATTTTTGGTCCTTAAATGAAACTGGTATTCTTTTTTATTTTTCTCAATTTTCTTTAACCAATTATGGTCTTTAATGCAGGGCTGACAGACAGGTTCCCTACTTTTTCCCCCTTCCACTTTCCTCTTCCATTTTTATGGCAATGCTGCAATTAGTTGCAGTTTTGGGTAAATTTGATATTTCCATATATTTGTGTTAGCTGCATGTGTGACATAACTCCACCAGTCCTATTTATGATATAATTTACAAAGATGATACCTTTTTTAAACATTAAAAAAAAAAAAAAATATATATATATATATATATATTTAAATCAATTAGTATATTTGAGTTTAATAATTTTAACCACAGTATTTGTTGTATTATTTGTTCAGTTTTTTTCTGGTGGATTAAATTGAAATTGCAAACAACTTTCTATGGCTTTTTGTAAAAATAGCGATATTTGGGAGATTATTTCCTTTTCAAATAACTGAAAGTGCAAGGTTGTAATCTGAATAAAGGGAAAAAGGCCATTTGTGAACATGGGGTGAGACATTCTTATTAATTTGCTAGAGAACCAGTTCGGATTTAAGTATAACTTTTGTATGACTGAAACCTTTAGTGAGAGGTCTAATGCTTTAATATTCATATTTAATAATTTGTGCCCACCCGAATTTATATTAATTCTATAAATAGGCCCGTTTAATTTTGTCTGACTTGTCGTTCCAAAGAAAATTGAATCTTTTTCCTCATATAATTTAATTAACTGTTTGGTAAGGTGTAGGCAAGACCATAAGCAAATAGGTAAACTGGAATATGACTAAAGATTTAATTTTTGCACAAATAGACAGGTATTTTTGCTAGGTGTAGCAAAATCTTATGTATTTTCGCTAACTTTCTATTAAAATGTATTGCAGTGAGATCATTTATTTATTTTGGGATATGTATACCGACATCACCATCACACCATTTTATTGGTAAACTGCACGGTAATGTAAATGTTGTATTTTTTGTGATCCAATATGTAATATAGCACAACAATTTTGTTGTAATCCAGAGAGGTTAGAAAAAGTATCTAGATTCTCTATGAGGCTGTGGAGGGATCCAAATTGTGGATTTAAAAGAAAACATGAATCATCAGCATTCAATGACACCTTTGTTATTAAGCCCTGGATTTCTAACCCCTTGATATTATTGTTGGATCATAGCTAACATTTCGATGGCCATAATAAATAGATATTCCGATAGTAGACAACCTTGTTTTACTCATCTTGACAGTTTAAAACTTTCTGAGAGAAGTAGCCATTATTTACTATTTCACATCTAGGCTAACTATGTAGGCCGTCATTGTAAATAAGAATTTGTTCTTAACTGACATGCATAGTTAAATAAAGGTTAAATATACATATATTTTTAAACTACACATTACTTCAAAAAAAATTACCCCCTTTTCTCCACAATTGGTAGTTACAGTCTTGTCCCATCACTGCAACTCCCGTACGGACTCGGGAGAGATGAAGGTTGAGAGCCGTGTATCCTCCGAACAAGACCCCGCCAAGCCGCACTGCTTCTTTGACACAATGCTCGCTTAACCCGGAAGCCAGCCACACCAATGTGTCGGAAGAAACACCTGACGACCGTATCAGCTTGCATGCTCCTCGCCCGCCACAGGAGTCACTAGAGCGCGATGGGACAAGGACATCCCGGCCGGCCAAACCCTCCCCTAACCCAGACGATGCTGGGCCAATTGTGTGCCGCCTCATGGGTCTCCCAGTCGCGGCCAGCTGCGACACAGCCTGGGATTGAACCAGGATCTGTAGTGACACAGCTATCACTGCGATGCAGTGCCTTAGACCGCTGCACCACTCAGGAGGCCCCATTATACATGACTTTAACCCATTTTATAAGAGATTCTCCAAAATGGAAATGTTCCAGGCATTTATATATAAACTCCAGTCGTACTTTATCAAAAGCCTTCATATATTATCGCCAATGTATCATCCATGTAAAAATCCTGTCTGATTCGAATGAATAATATCCAATACCTTTTGAATTCTAGGCGCTTCACATTTTGCTACAATTTTTGCATCACAACACTGGGGCTTCCAATTTTTTAAAAGGACTGGATCTTTATATGTATCACTTGTATCCTGTTTCAGTAATAATGAAATCAGACCCTGTTGAGTGTCCGATAATCTACCATTTACATAGGAGTGGTTAAAACATGCTAATAATGGTCCTCTGAGTATATATAAAAAAAAGTTTGGTATACCTCAACTGGTATGCCATCCAGCCCTGGAGTTTTCCTAGACTTAAAGGCATTAATTGCACCAAGAAGTTCCTCCTCTGTAATTTTGCCTTCACATGAATCTTTCTGTACAGCTGTTAATTTTAAAATCTATACAATTAGCTTCAGTTAGAGGAGATGGATGAGACTGAAACGAAAACATATGCTTAAAGTACTTTGCTTCCTCTTTCAAAGTATAATTTGGTGAATCATGGGTGACATTTGTAACAAGTTCTGGTACATTATTTTTGGTAGCATTTCTGTTGAAGATTTTATTTTTTTATTGTGCATTTTTCCACATATTCCATCCAGTTTGCTTTATTTTATAATATATTACACTTAATCTTTCTTGAATAAGTTCCTCCTTTTCTTTTTCTTTTTCCTCTAACTTATTCTGAGCCTCTATGGTACAGTTTTATTGCTATCTATCTGTTCTGTTAGACCTTCTATTTCATTTGTTAACTTTTTTACCTAAATTTCTTTTGATTTAAAGCTGAGTACTGAATTGTATGGCCTCTAAAGGCACATTTAAAAGTGT
This sequence comes from Salmo salar, assembly GCF_965601325.2. Classification (NCBI taxonomy): domain Eukaryota; kingdom Metazoa; phylum Chordata; class Actinopteri; order Salmoniformes; family Salmonidae; genus Salmo; species Salmo salar. The sequence continues at coordinate 84,464,857 of NC_138296.1, read as the reverse complement.
CCCATGCAATAAGGGGATCTACTGTACCTATGTTATGTCGGAAAAAAATTGTTATACATTCCTCTGTCCTAGTCATCCAATAGGCTTTGATTAAATTTCCAATATCCTCGCCCATGTAGAAATTCAATAAGAGTAATATATATGCCAATTATCTGATGGTCTGACCGCATTCTTTACATAAAGACTGTTTATGGATTTTTTACTGTAAGCAGTTTCTCTAGACAATTTATGCTTCTTTTAGTATCCGAAACTGTCCTAACACAGAGCCATGCAGAGCGTCACTTCCAGAAAAGCAGCAGGACTTTGTATGCCACTTGTACTGACTTGGAAACATACAGTAAAGTAATATCAGGGCCTATTCGTATTTCATTGCTGTTTAATTGCTCTCATTACCTCGAGATTGCTCTGTGCTCTGTCGATAATTATTTTCTGGGATAATGAATCACTTTTTTCCCCAACTGTACGCATGCAGTTATCCGCAGTACAGTACTCAAAGTACCCTTGAAGGCCCTGTGTGAAGCACTTCTACAAAGACGAGGCTTAACAACAGAAAGCAAACATTACAAAGTGGGCCAACAACACTTGTGCTGAATTTGTTGTTCACAAAAGCACCGGAAGAATCCCAATGGAGAAAGCCATTGATCTTCTCAAGGCCAATAACTTCCACTCCACTCAAAGCCATTTACAAAACTATGATGAGTAGATGACCTTGGAAGGCATGCTGTGCCAATAGAAGTCAATAGACACCGCAACATATCAGCAACTGTGTCTGTAGTGAAATCTCTCTGTGATTTTAGCTCGATTTCTAATCTTCTTTAAAAAAAATAATGTTGCACCACTTTTGATTAGTTTAAAGGCTAGAGCACACTGGATAAGATCTGCCTTTTAATATTGCTTTGCTCAGAACCCAGTGAACTTCATACTCTCTGAACTATAGGCAGAAACTTAAGCAGGAAGCACCCGTGTGTCACGGTTGTCGTAGGGTTGAGACCAAGACGCAGCGGGAAAATGTACACTCATCTTCTTTTATTAAAGTGAAGAAGGAAAAACACCAAAAACGTATACAAAACACAAAACGAACTTGACAGTCTTGTCAGGCACACATAGCTAAACAAGAACATAAACCAAAAACCCTGGAACACATAAATCCAACACCCCTCTACATACACACACACCCCGAACCAAATAAAACAAATACCCCTCTACCTAAATACATAGCCCAAACCACATGAAACAAACACCCCCTGCTACATCCTGACCAAACTATAATAACAAATAACCCCTATTACTGGTCAGGATGTGACAGTACACCCCCCCCCCCCCCCCCCCAAAGGTGCAGACCCCGGATGCACCTCACACAAATAACCAAAAATGACCCCCAAAAAATAAATCCCAAATCTAAAGGGAGGGAAGGGAGGGTGGCTGCCATCACCGACGGCTCCTGTGCTACACCCCCCCTCCCCAAACCTCCTACAGTGGAGGTGGCTTAGGCTCAGGCCTTAATCTCCTACCGGACCAAACCACCCCCACTGCATACCTCTGCCTGAGGCCAGTCACTGAAGACCCTGGACTGGGCTCTGGGAGCTCTGGACTGTAGGGCAACTCTAGGAGCTCTGGACTGTAGGCAGACTCACTCGGTTCCGGACTGTAGGCAGACTCACTCAGTTCCGGACTGTAGGCCAACTCACTCGGTTCCGGACTATAGGCAGACTCACTCGGTGCCGGACTGTAGGCAGACTCACTCGGTGCCGGACTGTAGGCCGTCTCACTCGGTGCCGGACTGTAGGCCGTCTCACTCGGTGCCGGACTGTAGGCCGTCTCACTTGGTTCCGAACTGGACACTGTTACTGGATACTCTGGACGAGGTACTGTTGCCGGACACTCTGGACGAGGTACTGTTGCCGGACACTCTGGACGAGGTACTGTTGCCGGACACTCTGGATGAGGTACTGTTGCCGGACACTCTGGACGAGGTACTGTTGCCGGACACTCTGGACTGGGACTGGGCTGACGCACTGGAAGCCTAATGCGTGGGGCTGGTAGTGGAGGTACCAGACTGGGGACACGCACCTCAGGGCTAGTGCGGGGAGCAGGAACAGGACGAGTTGGACTGGGCTGACGCACTGGAAGCCTGGTGCGTGGTGCTGGTACTGGAGGTATCAGACTCGAGACACGCACTTCAAGGCTAGCGCGAGGAGCGGGAAACACTGGACCGTAGAGGCGCACTGGCGGTCTCGAGCGCAGGACTGGCACCGCCCGTACTGGCTGAGTGCCCACTTCCCCCTGGCAAATGCGGGGCGCTGGCACTGCGCACACCGGCCAGAAAATACTTGGCCTCGCCACAGTACGCATTACCCCTAAGCACGGGACCTGTCCAGTCATATGTTGCCTAAAAAAAGCACGGGGATTTGGCTTGGGGCTTAATCCTCGCCCAGCCAAACTACCCGTGTGCCCCCCAAAAAAATATTATTGGGGCTGCCTCTCGGGCTCCCTTAACTCCTCCATAGCCCTGGAAATGCTCATCCTCATCTCTGCCCATGTCCATCCTTCTTCCTCGTGCTCCTTACCCCGGTGCTTGGTCCATTTGTGGTGGGAGATTCTGTCACGGTTGTCGTAGGGTTGAGACCAAGACGCAGCGGGAAAATGTACACTCATCTTCTTTTATTTAAAGTGAAGAAGGAAAAACACCAAAAACGTATACAAAACACAAAACGAACTTGACAGTCTTGTCAGGCACACATAGCTAAACAAGAACATAAACCAAAAACCCCGGAACACATAAATCCAACACCCTTCTACATACACACACACCCCGAACCATATAAAACAAATACCCCTCTACCTAAATACATAGCCCAAACCACATGAAACAAACACCCCCTGCCACGTCCTGACCAAACTATAATAACAAATAACCCCTATTACTGGTCAGGACGTGACACCGTGGTAAAGACTGTTCAATGTTAGAATCTCTGCTTCAAGATTGTTTTGCACAAATCTAAAAGCACGAACCACCACATTTAACCAGAGCAAGGTGACTGTGAACATGGACGTGTACAAACAGACCATCTATTACAGGGTTCCCCAACTGGCGGCCTGCAGGCAAAATTTGACCCACGGTGGTTTTATTTGTCCCCCCCCCCCCAAGTTTTTATTTTAAATGTTTTTATTTTTTTAGAATTTTCATTGTTGGACATAAAATACTGTAAAAATACCAGGAAATCAGCTGCAATGGATTTTAATTTGGGAAATCTGTTCCCAAGTATTCCGACGCATAGTAGAGAGACACGCGATCGTAAACAAACGTAAGCAAGGTTTGAACTGATTATGTTTTAGTCAAATATTAAATCTATTTGGGCACCTTGCTGTCAATTTGCAGTCTACAAATTATTTTTAATTATGTTACAGCCCCCCGACCATCCTCTCAAGAAAAAATCGGTCTACAGCTGGATCTGGTTGATGATCCCTGATCTATGACCTCCGTAAGGCAATCAAAGAGGCAAAACATCAGTACAGAGACAAAGTGGAGTCGCAATTCAACGGCTCAGACACGAGACGCATGTGGCCACAATGCAGACACCGACACCTTGCTTCCGAACCTAAACACCTTCTGTGCTTGCTTCGAGGAAAATAACACAGAGCCATTTAAGTGTTAACCCTTCCAAGGCTGCCGGTCCAGACGGGAATATCTGTCAATCCTTTTCGCTCTCTCTCTTTCGCCATCCCTTTGTCCATCTCTGCCTTTCTGTGTCCTTGTGTCCCTCTGGTCCTCTTTGGGATCTTCACTGACTCTTTTTAAATGGGATTCCTCCTTGTGTATGAGCATGCAGGCTTCGTGTGGGAGGACGTGGGAGGCTGTCTGACACACACTGATAAGAGCGGAGTCACATCTCCAGGTCCCACTCAGAGAGAGAGAGAGAGAGAGAGAGAGAGAGAGAGAGAGAGAGAGAGAGAGAGAGAGAGGGCTGGCCAGGAGATAAGAACAAATTGTTATAGAAAGTGCTATAGGCAAGAGTCATATGATTGGATGATGATCGAAGTCAGAACAGCAGTGACAAGAGTGTGGGATGATGGTCCCTGTTTGAAGTGTGGTGTTGAGCGCTGCTATATTTACAGATGATGAGGATGAGGAGGATGAAGGCCTGTGGGTGCTTTGTCATTCATTCACAGGCTCACTGCCATTCTCATCACAGCAACAGGAATAGTACTGGTGAGTTGGTGACTAACACTGTCCTGTTATCAGTGATATTACTGACAGTCTCTTTCTCTCTCTCTCCCTTTCCCCCTCCCTCTACCAAGCTGCCCCCCCTCCCCGCTGTCCTTTCTTTAAAAACTGCCGTGCTAATCTTGTTTCGCCTCGGGTGGGCAGCTTATTCTCACTTACCAGTGGGAACACAACAAACTCCTCTCCCAAAGAGATTAGGAGTTAGTTTTTGTTGGACAGTATTTGTTTAATGCTCTTCATTTGATTAGTTATTCATTAGAGCGGGCCAGAGGTGAGAATGCAGTACCAGGGGAAGGCCCTAACTAAGTAAGCTGCCAGATGGGCCAACTACAGCTGACCGCCCAGCCAGGGAGACCAGTGGGACTGAGGGGACGTTGTGGGCGTCGGCTTATACAGATGCTCCCTGAGACACAGAGCTCTCTATCTCATCCCATTACCTGTGACTATGGTCCACTAGGGAGGCTAGCTGGGAACTATCCCCACAAGGATAGTAAAACAAGAAAAATTCTCCCTCGTGGGGACATTTCCCAGATCCCTATGAGGACAAAGGCTATTTTAAGCTTAGGGGTTAGCTTTAGGGTTACAATTAGGGTAAGGGCTTAGTGGTTAGGGTTAGGGTTAGGAGCTAGGTTAGGGTTAGGGAAAATAGGACATTTATTTTAGGCTCCCATGAGGATAGAAGAACAAAATGTGTGTGTGTGTGTGTGTGTGTGTGTGTGTGTGTGTGTGTGTGTGTGTGTGTGTGTGTGTGTGTGTGTGTGTGTGTGTGTGTGTGTGTGTGTGTGTGTGTGTGTGTGTGTGTGTGCATACCTGCACCTTTAGTCTGTGTGCATGTTTGTGCATGCATATCTTCATGTCTATTTAACTGCTTTGCCAACATACTTACAGAGGGCCTCTCTCTCTCTCTCTCTCTCTCTCTCTCTCTCTCTCTCTCTCTCTCTCTCTCTCTCTCTCTCTCTCTGGCTCTCTCTCTGGCTCTCCCTAGCTCTCTCTCTCTCTCTCTCTCTCTCTCTCTGGCTCTCTTTCTCTCCACCTGGTATTACACAGGGACTCTCTCTCGCCCTGGTATTACACAGGGTGTCCCTCTCCCCCTCTCGCTCGCTCGCTCTCTCGCTCTCTCGCTCTCCCTGCAGCCTGTAATCGTCCAGAGTATTCTCCTCTGAGAGATCTGACCATGAAGCCCGCTGATCTGTGGCAATGTGATCTATGGCGCTAAGGAGATGGAGACTATAACCGAATAGCAGGCATCCCAAAGACTTTGCTCTATTTGACCAAGGAAGGATCCAAATGCTGGCCTGAACCACTGGTTCATATATTTCATTTAGATTCCTAATTTTGGAGCAGGCAAAAGTAATCCCCTTTATATATCTTCCCAAAAGAGCAATTTATTATCCCTGAAAGGCATCCTTTGCCATGTCACACCAAAGAGGCCTTTGAGTAGGTGAACGGAGCATTAGCTGATGAGGTTAATTAAGCAGACAGTAGAGGAGCTATCTCATTGTGTCACCTCCACTTCCAACAGCCATTATTAATATTCATCTTTTCTATGGAGATAACTTGGCAGGAGAGAGAGAGAGAGAGAGAGAGAGAGAGAGGGAGAGAGAGAGAGAGAGAGAGAGAACAGCTTTGTGAATCAAGAGGCTCTGGTGTTATTAAAATGAGAGAGGGAGAGAGACAGGGCTCTGTAAGGGAGAGGGAGAGAGTGTTTTCTTTTCTATTAGTTAGCTGAATAAGCTCATCTTTAGCCCAGGCTAGCTGTTATGAAAACCCTCCCTGACACTTTTCATAAATGAGATCAGTGTTTCCTGAGAAATCCATGCAGCCATGCGGTAAGAACTAAAATGACACTGCAGAAGAAAAAGGTAACACATCACGAGAACTGAGCCTTACAGGGCGTGATGGTGTGTGTGTGCATTCTCGTGTGCATATGTCTGTCTGTCTGTGGTAGGATGCTTCATTTAACAAGCCTAGTGACCCACAGCTCTCCACTCCCTCCCCTTTACCCTGTGCCCTGTCATTTAGACCTCTTTCCCGCCCAAAATCACTGACATTTCCCCTAAACACTTAAACCGTCTCCATCAACTTGGTAATTCACTCTCTAAGTGCACACTCAGTTGCAGACTCTGCAGCCCTCTCTTCATGAAGGGTATGGGAGATTTCAGTCTGAAAGCTACTTAAAGCCTTTTCACTAAACCGCTAGCAGAAGAATGCTAATACAGAGCCGGTCTCCCCATGTCTTGAAGATTAAATAAAGTATCTGTGCTGATCCAGCTTCTGCGGCTTCTCCAGCCAAAGACTCAACACCCGGATCGAGGCATTTACACTGGATCTCTGTGTCTGCAACGTGACAGAGATGTGATTTTCATATGCATACAGGCAGAACCCTCTCAATCCAATATCATCATCTGACTAGAGTCATGATGCACACCATCCTAACATGCATCCTAACATGCATAATCCAAAATATTAATCTCACTAGAAACATGCAGTGTGTAGTCAGAACGTAGAGCACAAGTGCAGACAGACAAGCAGTATCCACATAGTCTTGTTCATTGTCAATGTAAATGGGAGAGCAGGTGTGGGTGAATATATCAATATCAGCCTCACTTTTTTTCTGAATACTTTTATTTAGATATGAGATGTGCCGGCCTGCAAACGAATTATAGAACTGCAAATACCCACATTTGGATGTGATGTGGAGGCTTGATATTTATCTGGGTTGTAAACATGTTACCTCCAGCTGAGAGTCTTAATGAGAGAGATACTTGTGAAACATTGTAAGAAACTGGTAAGAATATCATATCCATGGAAATATGCATCATCGTATCTTTTTCAAGAAGCATAGGTAGAGCTCTTAGACTATCGCTCAGCCTAACACCCAAACAGTCAGCACCCAACAAGAACATCATAACGTCAACAATAGATTTTCCCCTGAGGAAATTATGATTTGACAATAACAATGAATAATACAAGAATGAGTTAGCTACTTCGGTACAAACAACATTTTATTTGGCGAGTTGGATGAAGATCTGGGTTCCTTGTAAGGATCCGATGCCAAGCCGGTAATCTCCCTTTACCATCGGTCCTATTAGCCAACGTACAATCAATGGAAAATAAAATAGACGAACTACGATCACGTATATCCTACCAATGGGACATTAAAAACTGTAAGTTCTTATGTTTCACTGAGTCATGGCTGAACGACGACATGAATAACATACAGCTGGCGGGTTTTAAGCTTTTTCGGCAGGATAAAACAGCAGTAAGACAAGGGGTGACGGTCAATGAATATTTGTAAACAACAGCTGGTGCACAAAATCTAAGGAAGTCTCGCGGTTTTGCTCGCCTGAGGTAGAGTATCTCATGATAAGCTATAGACCACACTATTTACCAAGAGAGTTTTCATCTATATTCATTGTAACTGTCTATTTACCACCATAGACCGATTCTGGCACTAAGACCACACTCAATGAGTTGTATACGGCCATAAGCAAACAGGAAAACGCTCATTCAGAGGCGGCGCTCCTAGTGGCTGGGGACTTTAATGCAGGGAAACTTTAATCCATTTTACCTTGTTTCTATTTAGCATGTTAAATGTGCAACCAGAGGGAAAAAAAACTCTAGACCACCTTTACTCAACACACAGAGACGCGTACAAAGCTCTCCCTTGCCCTCCATTTGGCAAATCTGACCGTAATTCTATCATCATGTTTCCTGCTCATAAGCAAAAACTAAAACAGGAAGCACCAGTGACTCGGTCAATAACAAAGTGGTCAGTTAAAGCAGACGCTAAGCTTCAGGACTGTTTTGCTAGATCAGACTAGACCCACTCTAATTTGCATACCGCCCCAACAGATCCACAGATGATGCAATCTCTATTGCACTCAACACTGCCCTTTCCCACCTGGACAAAAGGAACACCTATGTGAGAATGCTATTCATTGACTACAGCTCAGCGTTCAACACGATAGTCCCCTCAAAGCTCATCAATAAGCTAAGGACCCTGGGACTAAACACCTCCCTCTGCAACTGGATCCTGGACTTCCTGACGGGCCGCCCCCAGGTGGTAAGGGTAGCTAACAACACATCCACCACGCTGATCCTCAACACGGGGGCCCCTCAGGGGTGTATGCTCAGTCCCGTCCTGTACTCCCTGTTCACTCATGACTGCATGGCCAGGCACGACTCCAACACCATCATCAAGTTTGCCAATGACACAACAGTGGTAGGCCTGATCACCGACAATGATGAGACAACCTATAGGGAGGAGGTCAGAGACCTGGCCATGTGGTGCCAGAACATCAACCTCTCCCTCAACGTGATCAAGACAAAGGAGATGATTGTGGACTACAGGAAATGGAGGACCAAGCACACCTCCATTCTCATTGACGGGGCTGTAGTGGAGCAGGTTGAGAGATTCAAGTTCTTTGGTGTCCACATCACCAACAAACTATTATGGTCCAAACACATTAAGACAGTCGTGAAGAGGACACGACAAAACATATTCCCCCTCAGGAGACTGAAAAGATTTGGCATGGGTCCTCAGATCCTAAAAAGGTTCTACAGCTGCACCACCGAGAGCATCTTGACTGGTTGCGTCACTGCCTGGTATGAAAACTGCTCGGCCTCCGACTGCAAGGCACTACAGAGGGTAGTGCGTACGGCCCAGTACATCACTGGGGCCAAGCTTCCTGCAATCCAGGACCTCTATGTCAGGCGGTGTCATATATTATGTCATATATTATTATCTATGCATAGTCACTCTACCTACATGTACATAGTACCTCAATTACATGAACTAACCGGTGCCCCTGCACATTGACTCTGTACCGGTACCCCCTGTATATAGCCTCGCTATTGTTAATTTACTGCTGCTGTTTAATTATTTGTTGCTTTTATTTTTTATTTTAAATGTTTTACTTAACACTTATTTTTCTTCACTTTTTAAAGCATTGTTGGTTAAGGGCTTGTAAGTAATAACTTCACTGTAAGGTCTACACCTGTTGTATTCAGCGCATGTGACAAATACAATTTGATTTGACTTGATTTGATTTTATAACATAAGAGTAATCATGCTGTCGTGGCCGCGGTGCTACCAACATTGCAACCAACATTCTATCCGAGTGCTATTAGTTCCTTTTCTTCCGTAAGGCAACTGATTAGCCCATATTGTAAGCAGACATTTTAACCTCTGTGATAATGTTCTGATTCACCTGCCAGTGGGTGAGCATGTTAAAAGCTATCCCTGTATTGATGTCTTCCCAGCTTCCCATGAGTATCCTGATTACAACCACGGTGTGCTGGTCAAATTATAATCCCACCATCCCAGTAGTGCCCCACATAGCTTGTCAATCTCTGCGGTTTTCCTAACTGCCTGACTTCAAATCAATCCATCTTCCCTAGGATCCGTATAGGATTCGTCCTTGAATCGTGATTTTGGCCAAGTGATTTAAGCCTTCCCCCTGGCGTCCATGCTCTATAGCATTGGGCCCATGTTATCCTGTGATTGAATTATCCTATTTTCAATGTACTGTGACTACTGTGGCTGGCTGGGTCAATGCGCAGATGACTCTAAGGTCAAGCCTCCTCTCTTATCCATCCTTCCTTAGGTTTGCCGCTGCTCTTTTCACCGGGCCAATGATTAGCCACCTCCATTTACTGGAGTACAAAAGCCTCAGATGCTTTGTGTTGCCAAAGGTTTTTGGAATTCTGCCACAAGTCGATATGAATACAAATGTGGTCAAATGATGCAAAAAATACACTGCTTTATAGCATATGCTACTTTATATGGAAATCCTGGTAAGATAATATATGAGAGAGAGAAAGAGAGAGAGAATTAATAGTTTTGGCTCATGGGGATAATGATTTGATGGGTGTATAAGGTCATAGAGGTGTGCGTGTGTGTTTGTAGGCTGCATGTGTGTGTGACTGACATTAACAAAGCAGACGGGAATATTAATGAAGGACGTTATAGACATGGGGGGGCAGTTGTGTTCCACATGACTGCATACCTATTTGTCTCTAATGAGTGGTCACAGACAGGGGCTTAGGCATGTCCTCTCTAATTTGATCTCTGAGGAATGCTCATTTATTTTAGGCCAGTCTCCCCTCTGTCTATTGCTTCATTAATATATACCTCTACCACCTGATCTCGAGTCAGTTCTGTACGGTGTCTCTAAGTGCCTGCTGTCCAATGCTTTGGGCTTGAGTTATTACCCAGCATTCCCTGATTACATTGAATATATTATGATTACAGTATATTATCTCCACCTGAGTGAAACATCCATCGTTGGAATTGACCCATGTCACATGACTTCCCCGTTAGAGAGCACTACGGTGTCCTCAGAGGGACACTTCATAAATGACAGAAGCCACTAAATAAATAGCCAACCTTTTGCATGATGAATGGCTCTATCATAAATGCAGTATAGTGTTTCAGACAAATTGTCCATGGTAAATCTAAATGAGTTGATGTCCCAGAGGAGCTCCATTTATGACTGTCTTATGGCTAGCTGTTAGTAGATAAGTTACTTAATTTATATTGTTTTGTCTTTGAAATGATTAATTCTGAGCCACGATTTGCTGTAAAGATTCCCTCCCACACAGCCCTCACACATGGACAGATGCACGCACACAAATACACACACACCCATCCGCCCACAGACAACAGATCAAACCTAGTTCAAATCCATGTGCATTTGATGATAGCTTTTGTGTCGGATCAAAGTGCAGTCTAATCGATACACATCAAGATGCCCCGTGGCGGCTGAAAATAACAGGCCTCAAAGCCCTACTGCTGTAACCTGTCAATAACAGGCCCCAAAACCCTACTGCTGTGTCAACAACAGGCCCCAAAACCCTACTGATGTAGCCTGTCAACAACAAGCCCCAAAACCCTACTGATGTAGCCTGTCAATAACAGGCCCCAAAACCCTACTGCTGTAGCCTGTCAACAACAAGCCCCAAAACCCTACAGCTGTAACCTGTCAACAACAAGCCCCAAAACTCTACTGATGTGTCAACAACAGGCCCAAAAACCCTACTGCTGTAGCCTGTCAACAACAAGCCCCAAAACTCTACTGATGTGTCAACAACAGGCCCAAAAACCCTACTGAAGTAGCCTGTAAACAACAGGCCCCAAAACCCTACTGATGTAACCTGTCAACAACAGGCCCCAAAACCCTACTGCTGTAACCTGTCAACAACGAGCCCCAAAACCCTACTGATGTAGTCTGTCAATAACAGGCCCCAAAACCCTACTGATGTAACCTGTCAACAACAGGCCCCAAAACCCTACTGCTGTAACCTGTCAACAACAGGCCCCAAAACCCTACTGATGTAGCCTGTCAATAACAGGCCCCAAAACCCTACTGATGTAACCTGTCAATAACAGGCCCCAAAACCCTACTGCTGTAGTCTGTCAATAACAGGCCCCAAAACCCTACTGCAGTAGCCTGTCAATAACAGGCCCCAAAACCCTACTGCTGTAGTCTGTCAACAACAGGCCCCAAAACCCTACTGCTGTAGTCTGTCAACAACAGGCCCCAAAACCCTACTGATGTAGCCTGTCAACAACAGGGCCCAAAACCCTACTGGTGTAGTCTGTCAATAACAGGCCCCAAAACCCTACTGCAGTAGCCTGTCAATAACAGGCCCCAAAACCCTACTGATGTAACCTGTCAATAACAGGCCCCAAAACCCTACTGCTGTAACCTGTCAACAACAGGCCCCAAAACCCTACTGATGTAGCCTGTCAATAACAGGCCCCAAAACCCTACTGATGTAACCTGTCAATAACAGGCCCCAAAACCCTACTGCTGTAGTCTGTCAATAACAGGCCCCAAAACCCTACTGCAGTAGCCTGTCAATAACAGGCCCCAAAACCCTACTGCTGTAGTCTGTCAATAACAGGCCCCAAAACCCTACTGCTGTAGTCTGTCAATAACAGGCCCCAAAACCCTACTCCTGTAGTCTGTCAATAACAGGCCCCAAAACCCTACTGCTGTAACCTGTCAACAACAGGCCCCAAAACCCTACTGCTGTAACCTGTCAACAACAGGCCCCAAAACCCTACTGATGTAGCCTGTCAACAACAGGCCCCAAAACCCTACTGCTGTAGTCTGTCAATAACAGGCCCCAAAACCCTACTGCTGGTAACCTGTCAACAACAGGCCCCAAAACCCTACTGCTGTAGTCTGTCAATAACAGGCCCCAAAACCCTACTGCAGTAGCCTGTAAACAACAGGCCCCAAAACCCTACTGATGTAGCCTGTCAACAACAGGGCCCAAAACCCTACTGCTGTAGCCTGTCAACAACAAGCCCCAAAACCCTACTGATGTAACCTGTCAACAACAAGCCCCAAAACCCTACTGCTGTAGCCTGTCAACAACAAGCCCCAAAACCCTACTGCTGTAACCTGTCAACAACAGGCCCCAAAACCCTACTGCTGTAGCCTGTCAACAACAAGCCCCAAAACCCTACTGATGTAACCTGTCAACAACAGGCCCCAAAACCCTACTGATGTAGCCTGTCAACAACAGGCCCCAAAACCCTACTGCTGTAGTCTGTCAATAACAGGCCCCAAAACCCTACTGATGTAACCTGTCAACAACAGGCCCCAAAACCCTACTGATATAACCTGTCAATAACAGGCCCCAAAACCCTACTGCTGTAACCTGTCAACAACAGGCCCCAAAACCCTACTGCTGTGTCAACAACAGGCCCCAAAACCCTACTGCTGTAGTCTGTCAATAACAGGCCCCAAAACCCTACGGCAGTAGCCTGTAAACAACAGGCCCCAAAACCCTACTGATGTAACCTGTCAACAACAAGCCCCAAAACCCTACTGCTGTAGCCTGTCAACAACAGGCCCCAAAACCCTACTGATGTAGCCTGTCAACAACAGGCCCCAAAACCCTACTGATGTAACCTGTCAACAACAAGCCCCAAAACCCTATTGATGTAACCTGTCAACAACAAGCCCCAAAACCCTACTGCTGTGACCTGTCAACAACAGGCCCCAAAACCCTACTGCTGTAGTCTGTCAATAACAGGCCCCAAAACCCTACTGCTGTAACCTGTCAACAACAGGCCCCAAAACCCTACTGCTGTGTCAACAACAGGCCCCAAAACCCTACTGCTGTAGTCTGTCAATAACAGGCCCCAAAACCCTACGGCAGTAGCCTGTAAACAACAGGCCCCAAAACCCTACTGATGTAACCTGTCAACAACAAGCCCCAAAACCCTACTGCTGTAGCCTGTCAACAACAGGCCCCAAAACCCTACTGATGTAGCCTGTCAACAACAGGCCCCAAAACCCTACTGATGTAACCTGTCAACAACAAGCCCCAAAACCCTACTGATGTAACCTGTCAACAACAAGCCCCAAAACCCTACTGCTGTGACCTGTCAACAACAGGCCCCAAAACCCTACTGCTGTAGTCTGTCAATAACAGGCCCCAAAACCCTACTGCTGTAACCTGTCAACAACAGGCCCCAAAACCCTACTGCTGTAGTCTGTCAACAACAAGCCCCAAAACCCTACTGCTGTAGCCTGTCAACAACAAGCCCCAAAACCCTACTGATGTAACCTGTCAACAAAATGCCCCAAAACCCTACTGATGTAGCCTGTCAACTACAGGCCCCAAAACCCTACTGCTGTCGTCTGTCAATAACAGGCCCCAAAATCCTACTGATGTAACCTGTCAACAACAGGCCCCAAAACCCTACTGATGTAGCCTGTCAACAACAGGCCCCAAAACACTACTGATGTAACCTTTCAACAACAGGCCCCAAAACCCTACTGCTGTAGCCTGTCAATAACAGGCCCCAAAACCCTACTGCTGTAGCCTGTCAACAACAGGCCCCAGAACCCTACTGATTTAGCCTGTCAACAACAGGCCCCAAAACCCTACTGCTGTGTCAACAACAGGCCCCAAAACCCTACTGCTGGAGCCTGTCAACAACAAGCCCCAAAACCCTACAGCTGTAACCTGTCATCAACAGGCCTCAAAGCCCTACTGCTGTAGCCTGTCAACAACAAGCCCCAAAACCCTACTGATGTAACCTGTCAACAACAGGCCCCAAAACCCTACTGATGTAACCTGTCAACAACAGGCCCCAAAACCCTACTGATGGAGCCTGTCAACAACAGGCCCCAAAACCCTACTGCTGTAGTCTGTCAATAACAGGCCCCAAAACCCTACTGCAGTAGCCTGTCAATAACTGGCCCCAAAACCCTACTGATGTAACCTGTCAATAACAGGCCCCAAAACCCTACTGCTGTAACCTGTCAACAACAGGCCCCAAAACCCTACTGATGTAGCCTGTCAATAACAGGCCCCAAAACCCTACTAATGTAACCTGTCAATAACAGGCCCCAAAACCCTACTGCAGTAGCCTGTCAATAACAGGCCCCAAAACCCTACTGCAGTAGCCTGTCAATAACAGGCCCCAAAACCCGACTGCTGTAGTCTGTCAATAACAGGCCCCAAAACCCTACTGCTGTAGTCTGTCAATAACAGGCCCCAAAACCCTACTGCTGTAACCTGTCAACAACAGGCCCCAACACCCTACTGCTGTAACCTGTCAACAACAGGCCCCAAAACCCTACTGATGTAGCCTGTCAACAACAGGCCCCAAAACCCTACTGCTGTAGTCTGTCAATAACAGGCCCCAAAACCCTACTGCTGGTAACCTGTCAACAACAGGCCCCAAAACCCTACTGCTGTAGTCTGTCAATAACAGGCCCCAAAACCCTACTGCAGTAGCCTGTAAACAACAGGCCCCAAAACCTTACTGATGTAGCCTGTCAACAACAGGGCCCAAAACCCTACTGCTGTAGCCTGTCAACAACAAGTCCCAAAACCCTACTGATGTAACCTGTCAACAACAAGCCCCAAAACCCTACTGCTGTAGCCTGTCAACAACAAGCCCCAAAACCCTACTGCTGTAGCCTGTCAACAACAAGCCCCAAAACCCTACTGATGTAACCTGTCAACAACAGGCCCCAAAACCCTACTGATGTAGCCTGTCAACAACAGGCCCCGAAACCCTACTGCTGTAGTCTGTCAATAACAGGCCCCAAAACCCTACTGATGTAACCTGTCAACAACAGGCCCCAAAACCCTACTGATATAACCTGTCAATAACAGGCCCCAAAACCCTACTGCTGTAACCTGTCAACAACAGGCCCCAAAACCCTACTGCTGTGTCAGCAACAGACCCCAAAACCCTACTGCTGTAGTCTGTCAATAACAGGCCCCAAAACCCTACGGCAGTAGCCTGTAAACAACAGGCCCCAAAACCCTACTGATGTAACCTGTCAACAACAAGCCCCAAAACCCTACTGCTGTAGCCTGTCAACAACAGGCCCCAAAACCCTACTGATGTAGCCTGTCAACAACAGGCCCCAAAACCCTACTGATATAACCTGTCAACAACAAGCCCCAAAACCCTACTGATGTAACCTGTCAACAACAAGCCCCAAAACCCTACTGCTGTGACCTGTCAACAACAGGCCCCAAAACCCTACTGCTGTAGTCTGTCAATAACAGGCCCCAAAACCCTACTGCTGTAACCTGTCAACAACAGGCCCCAAAACCCTACTGCTGTAGTCTGTCAACAACAAGCCCCAAAACCCTACTGCTGTAGCCTGTCAACAACAAGCCCCAAAACCCTACTGATGTAACCTGTCAACAACAGGCCCCAAAACCCTACTGATGTAGCCTGTCAACTACAGGCCCCAAAACCCTACTGCTGTAGTCTGTCAACAACAGGCCCCAAAACCCTACTGCAGTAGCCTGTCAATAACAGGCCCCAAAACCCTACTGCTGTAGTCTGTCAATAACAGGCCCCAAAACCCTACTGCTGTAGTCTGTCAATAACAGGCCCCAAAACCCTACTGGTGTAACCTGTCAACAACAGGCCCCAAAACCCTACTGCTGTAACCTGTCAACAACAGGCCCCAATACCCTACTGATGTAGCCTGTCAACAACAGGCCCCAAAACCCTACTGCTGGTAACCTGTCAACAACAGGCCCCAAAACCCTACTGCTGTAGTCTGTCAATAACAGGCCCCAAAACCCTACTGCAGTAGCCTGTAAACAACAGGCCCCAAAACCCTACTGATGTAGCCTGTCAACAACAGGGCCCAAAACCCTACTGCTGTAGCCTGTCAACAACAAGCCCCAAAACCCTACTGATGTAACCTGTCAACAACAAGCCCCAAAACCCTACTGCTGTAGCCTGTCAACAACAAGCCCCAAAACCCTACTGCTGTAACCTGTCAACAACAGGCCCCAAAACCCTACTGCTGTGTCAACAACAGGCCCCAAAACCCTACTGCTGTAGTCTGTCAATAACAGGCCCCAAAACCCTACGGCAGTAGCCTGTAAACAACAGGCCCCAAAACCCTACTGATGTAACCTGTCAACAACAAGCCCCAAAACCCTACTGCTGTAGCCTGTCAACAACAGGCCCCAAAACCCTACTGATGTAGCCTGTCAACAACAGGCCCCAAAACCCTACTGATGTAACCTGTCAACAACAAGCCCCAAAACCCTATTGATGTAACCTGTCAACAACAAGCCCCAAAACCCTACTGCTGTGACCTGTCAACAACAGGCCCCAAAACCCTACTGCTGTAGTCTGTCAATAACAGGCCCCAAAACCCTACTGCTGTAACCTGTCAACAACAGGCCCCAAAACCCTACTGCTGTGTCAACAACAGGCCCCAAAACCCTACTGCTGTAGTCTGTCAATAACAGGCCCCAAAACCCTACGGCAGTAGCCTGTAAACAACAGGCCCCAAAACCCTACTGATGTAACCTGTCAACAACAAGCCCCAAAACCCTACTGCTGTAGCCTGTCAACAACAGGCCCCAAAACCCTACTGATGTAGCCTGTCAACAACAGGCCCCAAAACCCTACTGATGTAACCTGTCAACAACAAGCCCCAAAACCCTACTGATGTAACCTGTCAACAACAAGCCCCAAAACCCTACTGCTGTGACCTGTCAACAACAGGCCCCAAAACCCTACTGCTGTAGTCTGTCAATAACAGGCCCCAAAACCCTACTGCTGTAACCTGTCAACAACAGGCCCCAAAACCCTACTGCTGTAGTCTGTCAACAACAAGCCCCAAAACCCTACTGCTGTAGCCTGTCAACAACAAGCCCCAAAACCCTACTGATGTAACCTGTCAACAAAATGCCCCAAAACCCTACTGATGTAGCCTGTCAACTACAGGCCCCAAAACCCTACTGCTGTCGTCTGTCAATAACAGGCCCCAAAATCCTACTGATGTAACCTGTCAACAACAGGCCCCAAAACCCTACTGATGTAGCCTGTCAACAACAGGCCCCAAAACACTACTGATGTAACCTTTCAACAACAGGCCCCAAAACCCTACTGCTGTAGCCTGTCAATAACAGGCCCCAAAACCCTACTGCTGTAGCCTGTCAACAACAGGCCCCAGAACCCTACTGATTTAGCCTGTCAACAACAGGCCCCAAAACCCTACTGCTGTGTCAACAACAGGCCCCAAAACCCTACTGCTGGAGCCTGTCAACAACAAGCCCCAAAACCCTACAGCTGTAACCTGTCATCAACAGGCCTCAAAGCCCTACTGCTGTAGCCTGTCAACAACAAGCCCCAAAACCCTACTGATGTAACCTGTCAACAACAGGCCCCAAAACCCTACTGATGTAACCTGTCAACAACAAGCCCCAAAACCCTACTGCTGTGACCTGTCAACAACAGGCCCCAAAACCCTACTGCTGTAGTCTGTCAATAACAGGCCCCAAAACCCTACTGCTGTAACCTGTCAACAACAGGCCCCAAAACCCTACTGCTGTGTCAACAACAGGCCCCAAAACCCTACTGCTGTAGTCTGTCAATAACAGGCCCCAAAACCCTACGGCAGTAGCCTGTAAACAACAGGCCCCAAAACCCTACTGATGTAACCTGTCAACAACAAGCCCCAAAACCCTACTGCTGTAGCCTGTCAACAACAGGCCCCAAAACCCTACTGATGTAGCCTGTCAACAACAGGCCCCAAAACCCTACTGATGTAACCTGTCAACAACAAGCCCCAAAACCCTACTGATGTAACCTGTCAACAACAAGCCCCAAAACCCTACTGCTGTGACCTGTCAACAACAGGCCCCAAAACCCTACTGCTGTAGTCTGTCAATAACAGGCCCCAAAACCCTACTGCTGTAACCTGTCAACAACAGGCCCCAAAACCCTACTGCTGTAGTCTGTCAACAACAAGCCCCAAAACCCTACTGCTGTAGCCTGTCAACAACAAGCCCCAAAACCCTACTGATGTAACCTGTCAACAAAATGCCCCAAAACCCTACTGATGTAGCCTGTCAACTACAGGCCCCAAAACCCTACTGCTGTCGTCTGTCAATAACAGGCCCCAAAATCCTACTGATGTAACCTGTCAACAACAGGCCCCAAAACCCTACTGATGTAGCCTGTCAACAACAGGCCCCAAAACCCTACTGCTGTAGTCTGTCAATAACAGGCCCCAAAACCCTACTGATGTAACCTGTCAACAACAGGCCCCAAAACCCTACTGATATAACCTGTCAATAACAGGCCCCAAAACCCTACTGCTGTAACCTGTCAACAACAGGCCCCAAAACCCTACTGCTGTGTCAACAACAGGCCCCAAAACCCTACTGCTGTAGTCTGTCAATAACAGGCCCCAAAACCCTACGGCAGTAGCCTGTAAACAACAGGCCCCAAAACCCTACTGATGTAACCTGTCAACAACAAGCCCCAAAACCCTACTGCTGTAGCCTGTCAACAACAGGCCCCAAAACCCTACTGATGTAGCCTGTCAACAACAGGCCCCAAAACCCTACTGATGTAACCTGTCAACAACAAGCCCCAAAACCCTATTGATGTAACCTGTCAACAACAAGCCCCAAAACCCTACTGCTGTGACCTGTCAACAACAGGCCCCAAAACCCTACTGCTGTAGTCTGTCAATAACAGGCCCCAAAACCCTACTGCTGTAACCTGTCAACAACAGGCCCCAAAACCCTACTGCTGTGTCAACAACAGGCCCCAAAACCCTACTGCTGTAGTCTGTCAATAACAGGCCCCAAAACCCTACGGCAGTAGCCTGTAAACAACAGGCCCCAAAACCCTACTGATGTAACCTGTCAACAACAAGCCCCAAAACCCTACTGCTGTAGCCTGTCAACAACAGGCCCCAAAACCCTACTGATGTAGCCTGTCAACAACAGGCCCCAAAACCCTACTGATGTAACCTGTCAACAACAAGCCCCAAAACCCTACTGATGTAACCTGTCAACAACAAGCCCCAAAACCCTACTGCTGTGACCTGTCAACAACAGGCCCCAAAACCCTACTGCTGTAGTCTGTCAATAACAGGCCCCAAAACCCTACTGCTGTAACCTGTCAACAACAGGCCCCAAAACCCTACTGCTGTAGTCTGTCAACAACAAGCCCCAAAACCCTACTGCTGTAGCCTGTCAACAACAAGCCCCAAAACCCTACTGATGTAACCTGTCAACAAAATGCCCCAAAACCCTACTGATGTAGCCTGTCAACTACAGGCCCCAAAACCCTACTGCTGTCGTCTGTCAATAACAGGCCCCAAAATCCTACTGATGTAACCTGTCAACAACAGGCCCCAAAACCCTACTGATGTAGCCTGTCAACAACAGGCCCCAAAACACTACTGATGTAACCTTTCAACAACAGGCCCCAAAACCCTACTGCTGTAGCCTGTCAATAACAGGCCCCAAAACCCTACTGCTGTAGCCTGTCAACAACAGGCCCCAGAACCCTACTGATTTAGCCTGTCAACAACAGGCCCCAAAACCCTACTGCTGTGTCAACAACAGGCCCCAAAACCCTACTGCTGGAGCCTGTCAACAACAAGCCCCAAAACCCTACAGCTGTAACCTGTCATCAACAGGCCTCAAAGCCCTACTGCTGTAGCCTGTCAACAACAAGCCCCAAAACCCTACTGATGTAACCTGTCAACAACAGGCCCCAAAACCCTACTGATGTAACCTGTCAACAACAGGCCCCAAAACCCTACTGATGGAGCCTGTCAACAACAGGCCCCAAAACCCTACTGCTGTAGTCTGTCAATAACAGGCCCCAAAACCCTACTGCAGTAGCCTGTCAATAACTGGCCCCAAAACCCTACTGATGTAACCTGTCAATAACAGGCCCCAAAACCCTACTGCTGTAACCTGTCAACAACAGGCCCCAAAACCCTACTGATGTAGCCTGTCAATAACAGGCCCCAAAACCCTACTAATGTAACCTGTCAATAACAGGCCCCAAAACCCTACTGCAGTAGCCTGTCAATAACAGGCCCCAAAACCCTACTGCAGTAGCCTGTCAATAACAGGCCCCAAAACCCGACTGCTGTAGTCTGTCAATAACAGGCCCCAAAACCCTACTGCTGTAGTCTGTCAATAACAGGCCCCAAAACCCTACTGCTGTAACCTGTCAACAACAGGCCCCAACACCCTACTGCTGTAACCTGTCAACAACAGGCCCCAAAACCCTACTGATGTAGCCTGTCAACAACAGGCCCCAAAACCCTACTGCTGTAGTCTGTCAATAACAGGCCCCAAAACCCTACTGCTGGTAACCTGTCAACAACAGGCCCCAAAACCCTACTGCTGTAGTCTGTCAATAACAGGCCCCAAAACCCTACTGCAGTAGCCTGTAAACAACAGGCCCCAAAACCTTACTGATGTAGCCTGTCAACAACAGGGCCCAAAACCCTACTGCTGTAGCCTGTCAACAACAAGTCCCAAAACCCTACTGATGTAACCTGTCAACAACAAGCCCCAAAACCCTACTGCTGTAGCCTGTCAACAACAAGCCCCAAAACCCTACTGCTGTAGCCTGTCAACAACAAGCCCCAAAACCCTACTGATGTAACCTGTCAACAACAGGCCCCAAAACCCTACTGATGTAGCCTGTCAACAACAGGCCCCGAAACCCTACTGCTGTAGTCTGTCAATAACAGGCCCCAAAACCCTACTGATGTAACCTGTCAACAACAGGCCCCAAAACCCTACTGATATAACCTGTCAATAACAGGCCCCAAAACCCTACTGCTGTAACCTGTCAACAACAGGCCCCAAAACCCTACTGCTGTGTCAGCAACAGACCCCAAAACCCTACTGCTGTAGTCTGTCAATAACAGGCCCCAAAACCCTACGGCAGTAGCCTGTAAACAACAGGCCCCAAAACCCTACTGATGTAACCTGTCAACAACAAGCCCCAAAACCCTACTGCTGTAGCCTGTCAACAACAGGCCCCAAAACCCTACTGATGTAGCCTGTCAACAACAGGCCCCAAAACCCTACTGATATAACCTGTCAACAACAAGCCCCAAAACCCTACTGATGTAACCTGTCAACAACAAGCCCCAAAACCCTACTGCTGTGACCTGTCAACAACAGGCCCCAAAACCCTACTGCTGTAGTCTGTCAATAACAGGCCCCAAAACCCTACTGCTGTAACCTGTCAACAACAGGCCCCAAAACCCTACTGCTGTAGTCTGTCAACAACAAGCCCCAAAACCCTACTGCTGTAGCCTGTCAACAACAAGCCCCAAAACCCTACTGATGTAACCTGTCAACAACAGGCCCCAAAACCCTACTGATGTAGCCTGTCAACTACAGGCCCCAAAACCCTACTGCTGTAGTCTGTCAACAACAGGCCCCAAAACCCTACTGCAGTAGCCTGTCAATAACAGGCCCCAAAACCCTACTGCTGTAGTCTGTCAATAACAGGCCCCAAAACCCTACTGCTGTAGTCTGTCAATAACAGGCCCCAAAACCCTACTGGTGTAACCTGTCAACAACAGGCCCCAAAACCCTACTGCTGTAACCTGTCAACAACAGGCCCCAATACCCTACTGATGTAGCCTGTCAACAACAGGCCCCAAAACCCTACTGCTGGTAACCTGTCAACAACAGGCCCCAAAACCCTACTGCTGTAGTCTGTCAATAACAGGCCCCAAAACCCTACTGCAGTAGCCTGTAAACAACAGGCCCCAAAACCCTACTGATGTAGCCTGTCAACAACAGGGCCCAAAACCCTACTGCTGTAGCCTGTCAACAACAAGCCCCAAAACCCTACTGATGTAACCTGTCAACAACAAGCCCCAAAACCCTACTGCTGTAGCCTGTCAACAACAAGCCCCAAAACCCTACTGCTGTAACCTGTCAACAACAGGCCCCAAAACCCTACTGCTGTGTCAACAACAGGCCCCAAAACCCTACTGCTGTAGTCTGTCAATAACAGGCCCCAAAACCCTACGGCAGTAGCCTGTAAACAACAGGCCCCAAAACCCTACTGATGTAACCTGTCAACAACAAGCCCCAAAACCCTACTGCTGTAGCCTGTCAACAACAGGCCCCAAAACCCTACTGATGTAGCCTGTCAACAACAGGCCCCAAAACCCTACTGATGTAACCTGTCAACAACAAGCCCCAAAACCCTATTGATGTAACCTGTCAACAACAAGCCCCAAAACCCTACTGCTGTGACCTGTCAACAACAGGCCCCAAAACCCTACTGCTGTAGTCTGTCAATAACAGGCCCCAAAACCCTACTGCTGTAACCTGTCAACAACAGGCCCCAAAACCCTACTGCTGTGTCAACAACAGGCCCCAAAACCCTACTGCTGTAGTCTGTCAATAACAGGCCCCAAAACCCTACGGCAGTAGCCTGTAAACAACAGGCCCCAAAACCCTACTGATGTAACCTGTCAACAACAAGCCCCAAAACCCTACTGCTGTAGCCTGTCAACAACAGGCCCCAAAACCCTACTGATGTAGCCTGTCAACAACAGGCCCCAAAACCCTACTGATGTAACCTGTCAACAACAAGCCCCAAAACCCTACTGATGTAACCTGTCAACAACAAGCCCCAAAACCCTACTGCTGTGACCTGTCAACAACAGGCCCCAAAACCCTACTGCTGTAGTCTGTCAATAACAGGCCCCAAAACCCTACTGCTGTAACCTGTCAACAACAGGCCCCAAAACCCTACTGCTGTAGTCTGTCAACAACAAGCCCCAAAACCCTACTGCTGTAGCCTGTCAACAACAAGCCCCAAAACCCTACTGATGTAACCTGTCAACAAAATGCCCCAAAACCCTACTGATGTAGCCTGTCAACTACAGGCCCCAAAACCCTACTGCTGTCGTCTGTCAATAACAGGCCCCAAAATCCTACTGATGTAACCTGTCAACAACAGGCCCCAAAACCCTACTGATGTAGCCTGTCAACAACAGGCCCCAAAACACTACTGATGTAACCTTTCAACAACAGGCCCCAAAACCCTACTGCTGTAGCCTGTCAATAACAGGCCCCAAAACCCTACTGCTGTAGCCTGTCAACAACAGGCCCCAGAACCCTACTGATTTAGCCTGTCAACAACAGGCCCCAAAACCCTACTGCTGTGTCAACAACAGGCCCCAAAACCCTACTGCTGGAGCCTGTCAACAACAAGCCCCAAAACCCTACAGCTGTAACCTGTCATCAACAGGCCTCAAAGCCCTACTGCTGTAGCCTGTCAACAACAAGCCCCAAAACCCTACTGATGTAACCTGTCAACAACAGGCCCCAAAACCCTACTGATGTAACCTGTCAACAACAAGCCCCAAAACCCTACTGCTGTGACCTGTCAACAACAGGCCCCAAAACCCTACTGCTGTAGTCTGTCAATAACAGGCCCCAAAACCCTACTGCTGTAACCTGTCAACAACAGGCCCCAAAACCCTACTGCTGTGTCAACAACAGGCCCCAAAACCCTACTGCTGTAGTCTGTCAATAACAGGCCCCAAAACCCTACGGCAGTAGCCTGTAAACAACAGGCCCCAAAACCCTACTGATGTAACCTGTCAACAACAAGCCCCAAAACCCTACTGCTGTAGCCTGTCAACAACAGGCCCCAAAACCCTACTGATGTAGCCTGTCAACAACAGGCCCCAAAACCCTACTGATGTAACCTGTCAACAACAAGCCCCAAAACCCTACTGATGTAACCTGTCAACAACAAGCCCCAAAACCCTACTGCTGTGACCTGTCAACAACAGGCCCCAAAACCCTACTGCTGTAGTCTGTCAATAACAGGCCCCAAAACCCTACTGCTGTAACCTGTCAACAACAGGCCCCAAAACCCTACTGCTGTAGTCTGTCAACAACAAGCCCCAAAACCCTACTGCTGTAGCCTGTCAACAACAAGCCCCAAAACCCTACTGATGTAACCTGTCAACAAAATGCCCCAAAACCCTACTGATGTAGCCTGTCAACTACAGGCCCCAAAACCCTACTGCTGTCGTCTGTCAATAACAGGCCCCAAAATCCTACTGATGTAACCTGTCAACAACAGGCCCCAAAACCCTACTGATGTAGCCTGTCAACAACAGGCCCCAAAACACTACTGATGTAACCTTTCAACAACAGGCCCCAAAACCCTACTGCTGTAGCCTGTCAATAACAGGCCCCAAAACCCTACTGCTGTAGCCTGTCAACAACAGGCCCCAGAACCCTACTGATTTAGCCTGTCAACAACAGGCCCCAAAACCCTACTGCTGTGTCAACAACAGGCCCCAAAACCCTACTGCTGGAGCCTGTCAACAACAAGCCCCAAAACCCTACAGCTGTAACCTGTCATCAACAGGCCTCAAAGCCCTACTGCTGTAGCCTGTCAACAACAAGCCCCAAAACCCTACTGATGTAACCTGTCAACAACAGGCCCCAAAACCCTACTGATGTAACCTGTCAACAACAGGCCCCAAAACCCTACTGATGGAGCCTGTCAACAACAGGCCCCAAAACCCTACTGCTGTAGTCTGTCAATAACAGGCCCCAAAACCCTACTGCAGTAGCCTGTCAATAACTGGCCCCAAAACCCTACTGATGTAACCTGTCAATAACAGGCCCCAAAACCCTACTGCTGTAACCTGTCAACAACAGGCCCCAAAACCCTACTGATGTAGCCTGTCAATAACAGGCCCCAAAACCCTACTAATGTAACCTGTCAATAACAGGCCCCAAAACCCTACTGCAGTAGCCTGTCAATAACAGGCCCCAAAACCCTACTGCAGTAGCCTGTCAATAACAGGCCCCAAAACCCGACTGCTGTAGTCTGTCAATAACAGGCCCCAAAACCCTACTGCTGTAGTCTGTCAATAACAGGCCCCAAAACCCTACTGCTGTAACCTGTCAACAACAGGCCCCAACACCCTACTGCTGTAACCTGTCAACAACAGGCCCCAAAACCCTACTGATGTAGCCTGTCAACAACAGGCCCCAAAACCCTACTGCTGTAGTCTGTCAATAACAGGCCCCAAAACCCTACTGCTGGTAACCTGTCAACAACAGGCCCCAAAACCCTACTGCTGTAGTCTGTCAATAACAGGCCCCAAAACCCTACTGCAGTAGCCTGTAAACAACAGGCCCCAAAACCTTACTGATGTAGCCTGTCAACAACAGGGCCCAAAACCCTACTGCTGTAGCCTGTCAACAACAAGTCCCAAAACCCTACTGATGTAACCTGTCAACAACAAGCTCCAAAACCCTACTGCTGTAGCCTGTCAACAACAAGCCCCAAAACCCTACTGCTGTAGCCTGTCAACAACAAGCCCCAAAACCCTACTGATGTAACCTGTCAACAACAGGCCCCAAAACCCTACTGATGTAGCCTGTCAACAACAGGCCCCGAAACCCTACTGCTGTAGTCTGTCAATAACAGGCCCCAAAACCCTACTGATGTAACCTGTCAACAACAGGCCCCAAAACCCTACTGATATAACCTGTCAATAACAGGCCCCAAAACCCTACTGCTGTAACCTGTCAACAACAGGCCCCAAAACCCTACTGCTGTGTCAGCAACAGACCCCAAAACCCTACTGCTGTAGTCTGTCAATAACAGGCCCCAAAACCCTACGGCAGTAGCCTGTAAACAACAGGCCCCAAAACCCTACTGATGTAACCTGTCAACAACAAGCCCCAAAACCCTACTGCTGTAGCCTGTCAACAACAGGCCCCAAAACCCTACTGATGTAACCTGTCAACAACAAGCCCCAAAACCCTACTGATGTAACCTGTCAACAACAAGCCCCAAAACCCTACTGCTGTGACCTGTCAACAACAGGCCCCAAAACCCTACTGCTGTAGTCTGTCAATAACAGGCCCCAAAACCCTACTGCTGTAACCTGTCAACAACAGGCCCCAAAACCCTACTGCTGTAGTCTGTCAACAACAAGCCCCAAAACCCTACTGCTGTAGCCTGTCAACAACAAGCCCCAAAACCCTACTGATGTAACCTGTCAACAACAGGCCCCAAAACCCTACTGATGTAGCCTGTCAACTACAGGCCCCAAAACCCTACTGCTGTAGTCTGTCAACAACAGGCCCCAAAACCCTACTCAGTAGCCTCTCAATAACAGGCCCCAAAACCCTACTGCTGTAGTCTGTCAATAACAGGCCCCAAAACCCTACTGCTGTAGTCTGTCAATAACAGGCCCCAAAACCCTACTGGTGTAACCTGTCAACAACAGGCCCCAAAACCCTACTGCTGTAACCTGTCAACAACAGGCCCCAATACCCTACTGATGTAGCCTGTCAACAACAGGCCCCAAAACCCTACTGCTGGTAACCTGTCAACAACAGGCCCCAAAACCCTACTGCTGTAGTCTGTCAATAACAGGCCCCAAAACCCTACTGCAGTAGCCTGTAAACAACAGGCCCCAAAACCCTACTGATGTAGCCTGTCAACAACAGGGCCCAAAACCCTACTGCTGTAGCCTGTCAACAACAAGCCCCAAAACCCTACTGATGTAACCTGTCAACAACAAGCCCCAAAACCCTACTGCTGTAGCCTGTCAACAACAAGCCCCAAAACCCTACTGCTGTAACCTGTCAACAACAGGCCCCAAAACCCTACTGCTGTAGCCTGTCAACAACAAGCCCCAAAACCCTACTGATGTAACCTGTCAACAACAGGCCCCAAAACCCTACTGATGTAGCCTGTCAACAACAGGCCCCAAAACCCTACTGCTGTAGTCTGTCAATAACAGGCCCCAAAACCCTACTGATGTAACCTGTCAACAACAGGCCCCAAAACCCTACTGATATAACCTGTCAATAACAGGCCCCAAAACCCTACTGCTGTAACCTGTCAACAACAGGCCCCAAAACCCTACTGCTGTGTCAACAACAGGCCCCAAAACCCTACTGCTGTAGTCTGTCAATAACAGGCCCCAAAACCCTACGGCAGTAGCCTGTAAACAACAGGCCCCAAAACCCTACTGCAGTAGCCTGTCAACAACAAGCCCCAAAACCCTACTGATGTAGCCTGTCAACAACAGGGCCCAAAACCCTACTGCTGTAGCCTGTCAACAACAAGCCCCAAAACCCTACTGATGTAACCTGTCAACAACAAGCCCCAAAACCCTACTGCTGTAGCCTGTCAACAACAAGCCCCAAAACCCTACTGCTGTAACCTGTCAACAACAGGCCCCAAAACCCTACTGCTGTAGCCTGTCAACAACAAGCCCCAAAACCCTACTGATGTAACCTGTCAACAACAGGCCCCAAAACCCTACTGATGTAGCCTGTCAACAACAGGCCCCGAAACCCTACTGCTGTAGTCTGTCAATAACAGGCCCCAAAACCCTACTGATGTAACCTGTCAACAACAGGCCCCAAAACCCTACTGCTGTGTCAACAACAGGCCCCAAAACCCTACTGCTGTAGTCTGTCAACAACAAGCCCCAAAACCCTACTGCTGTAGCCTGTCAACAACAAGCCCCAAAACCCTACTGATGTAACCTGTCAACAACAGGCCCCAAAACCCTACTGATGTAGCCTGTCAACTACAGGCCCCAAAACCCTACTGCTGTAGTCTGTCAATAACAGGCCCCAAAACCCTACTGCAGTAGCCTGTCAATAACAGGCCCCAAAACCCTACTGCTGTAGTCTGTCAATAACAGGCCCCAAAACCCTACTGCTGTAGTCTGTCAATAACAGGCCCCAAAACCCTACTGCTGTAACCTGTCAACAACAGGCCCCAAAACCCTACTGCTGTAACCTGTCAACAACAGGCCCCAATACCCTACTGATGTAGCCTGTCAACAACAGGCCCCAAAACCCTACTGCTGTAGTCTGTCAATAACAGGCCCCAAAACCCTACTGCAGTAGCCTGTAAACAACAGGCCCCAAAACCCTACTGATGTAGCCTGTCAACAACAGGGCCCAAAACCCTACTGCTGTAACCTGTCAACAACAGGCCCCAAAACCCTACTGCTGGTAACCTGTCAACAACAGGCCCCAAAACCCTACTGCTGTAGTCTGTCAATAACAGGCCCCAAAACCCTACTGCAGTAGCCTGTAAACAACAGGCCCCAAAACCCTACTGATGTAGCCTGTCAACAACAGGGCCCAAAACCCTACTGCTGTAGCCTGTCAACAACAAGCCCCAAAACCCTACTGATGTAACCTGTCAACAACAAGCCCCAAAACCCTACTGCTGTAGCCTGTCAACAACAAGCCCCAAAACCCTACTGCTGTAACCTGTCAACAACAGGCCCCAAAACCCTACTGCTGTAGCCTGTCAACAACAAGCCCCAAAACCCTACTGATGTAACCTGTCAACAACAGGCCCCAAAACCCTACTGATGTAGCCTGTCAACAACAGGCCCCAAAACCCTACTGCTGTAGTCTGTCAAAAACAGGCCCCAAAACCCTACTGATGTAACCTGTCAACAACAGGCCCCAAAACCCTACTGATATAACCTGTCAATAACAGGCCCCAAAACCCTACTGCTGTAACCTGTCAACAACAGGCCCCAAAACCCTACTGCTGTGTCAACCAACAACAGGCCCCAAAACCCTACTGCTGTAGTCTGTCAATAACAGGCCCCAAAACCCTACGGCAGTAGCCTGTAAACAACAGGCCCCAAAACCCTACGGCAGTAGCCTGTCAACAACAAGCCCCAAAACCCTACTGATGTAGCCTGTCAACAACAGGGCCCAAAACCCTACTGCTGTAGCCTGTCAACAACAAGCCCCAAAACCCTACTGCTGTAGCCTGTCAACAACAAGCCCCAAAACCCTACTGCTGTAACCTGTCAACAACAGGCCCCAAAACCCTACTGCTGTAGCCTGTCAACAACAAGCCCCAAAACCCTACTGATGTAACCTGTCAACAACAGGCCCCAAAACCCTACTGATGTAGCCTGTCAACAACAGGCCCCGAAACCCTACTGCTGTAGTCTGTCAATAACAGGCCCCAAAACCCTACTGATGTAACCTGTCAACAACAGGCCCCAAAACCCTACTGCTGTGTCAACAACAGGCCCCAAAACCCTACTGCTGTAGTCTGTCAATAACAGGCCCAAAAACCCTACGGCAGTAGCCTGTAAACAACAGGCCCCAAAACCCTACTGATGTAACATGTCAACAACAAGCCCCAAAACCCTACTGCTGTAACCTGTCAACAACAGGCCCCAAAACCCTACTGCTGTAGCCTGTCAACAACAAGCCCCAAAACCCTACTGCTGTAGCCTGTCAACAACAAGCCCCAAAACCCTACTGATGTAACCTGTCAACAACAGGCCCCAAAAACCTACTGATGTAGCCTGTCAACAACAGGCCCCGAAACCCTACTGCTGTAGTCTGTCAATAACAGGCCCCAAAACCCTACTGATGTAACCTGTCAACAACAGGCCCCAAAACCCTACTGCTGTGTCAACAACAGGCCCCAAAACCCTACTGCTGTAGTCTGTCAATAACAGGCCCCAAAACCCTACGGCAGTAGCCTGTAAACAACAGGCCCCAAAACCCTACTGATGTAACATGTCAACAACAAGCCCCAAAACCTTACTGCTGTAGCCTGTCAACAACAGGCCCCAAAACCCTACTGATGTAGCCTGTCAACAACAGGCCCCAAAACCCTACTGATGTAACCTGTCAACAACAAGCCCCAAAACCCTACTGATGTAACCTGTCAACAACAAGCCCCAAAACCCTACTGCTGTGACCTGTCAACAACAGGCCCCAAAACCCTACTGCTGTAGTCTGTCAATAACAGGCCCCAAAACCCTACTGCTGTAACCTGTCAACAACAGGCCCCAAAACCCTACTGCTGTAGTCTGTCAACAACAAGCCCCAAAACCCTACTGCTGTAGCCTGTCAACAACAAGCCCCAAAACCCTACTGATGTAACCTGTCAACAACAGGCCCCAAAACCCTACTGATGTAGCCTGTCAACTACAGGCCCCAAAACCCTACTGCTGTAGTCTGTCAATAACAGGCCCCAAAACCCTACTGCAGTAGCCTGTCAATAACAGGCCCCAAAACCCTACTGCTGTAGTCTGTCAATAACAGGCCCCAAAACCCTACTGCTGTAGTCTGTCAATAACAGGCCCCAAAACCCTACTGCTGTAACCTGTCAACAACAGGCCCCAAAACCCTACTGCTGTAACCTGTCAACAACAGGCCCCAATACCCTACTGATGTAGCCTGTCAACAACAGGCCCCAAAACCCTACTGCTGTAGTCTGTCAATAACAGGCCCCAAAACCCTACTGCAGTAGCCTGTAAACAACAGGCCCCAAAACCCTACTGATGTAGCCTGTCAACAACAGGGCCCAAAACCCTACTGCTGTAACCTGTCAACAACAGGCCCCAAAACCCTACTGCTGGTAACCTGTCAACAACAGGCCCCAAAACCCTACTGCTGTAGTCTGTCAATAACAGGCCCCAAAACCCTACTGCAGTAGCCTGTAAACAACAGGCCCCAAAACCCTACTGATGTAGCCTGTCAACAACAGGGCCCAAAACCCTACTGCTGTAGCCTGTCAACAACAAGCCCCAAAACCCTACTGATGTAACCTGTCAACAACAAGCCCCAAAACCCTACTGATGTAACCTGTCAACAACAGGCCCCAAAACCCTACTGATATAACCTGTCAATAACAGGCCCCAAAACCCTACTGCTGTAACCTGTCAACAACAGGCCCCAAAACCCTACTGCTGTGTCAACAACAGGCCCCAAAACCCTACTGCTGTAGTCTGTCAATAACAGGCCCCAAAACCCTACGGCAGTAGCCTGTAAACAACAGGCCCCAAAACCCTACTGCAGTAGCCTGTCAACAACAAGCCCCAAAACCCTACTGATGTAGCCTGTCAACAACAGGGCCCAAAACCCTACTGCTGTAGCCTGTCAACACCAAGCCCCAAAACCCTACTGCTGTAGCCTGTCAACAACAAGCCCCAAAACCCTACTGCTGTAACCTGTCAACAACAGGCCCCAAAACCCTACTGCTGTAGCCTGTCAACAACAAGCCCCAAAACCCTACTGATGTAACCTGTCAACAACAGGCCCCAAAACCCTACTGATGTAGCCTGTCAACAACAGGCCCCGAAACCCTACTGCTGTAGTCTGTCAATAACAGGCCCCAAAACCCTACTGATGTAACCTGTCAACAACAGGCCCCAAAACCCTACTGCTGTGTCAACAACAGGCCCCAAAACCCTACTGCTGTAGTCTGTCAATAACAGGCCCCAAAACCCTACGGCAGTAGCCTGTAAACAACAGGCCCCAAAACCCTACTGATGTAACATGTCAACAACAAGCCCCAAAACCCTACTGCTGTAACCTGTCAACAACAGGCCCCAAAACCCTACTGCTGTAGCCTGTCAACAACAAGCCCCAAAACCCTACTGCTGTAGCCTGTCAACAACAAGCCCCAAAACCCTACTGATGTAACCTGTCAACAACAGGCCCCAAAACCCTACTGATGTAGCCTGTCAACAACAGGCCCCGAAACCCTACTGCTGTAGTCTGTCAATAACAGGCCCCAAAACCCTACTGATGTAACCTGTCAACAACAGGCCCCAAAACCCTACTGCTGTGTCAACAACAGGCCCCAAAACCCTACTGCTGTAGTCTGTCAATAACAGGCCCCAAAACCCTACGGCAGTAGCCTGTAAACAACAGGCCCCAAAACCCTACTGATGTAACATGTCAACAACAAGCCCCAAAACCTTACTGCTGTAGCCTGTCAACAACAGGCCCCAAAAGCCTACTGATGTAGCCTGTCAACAACAGGCCCCAAAACCCTAATGATGTAACCTGTCAACAACAAGCCCCAAAACCCTACTGATGTAACCTGTCAACAACAAGCCCCAAAACCCTACTGCTATGACCTGTCAACAACAGGCCCCAAAACCCTACTGCTGTAGTCTGTCAATAACAGGCCCCAAAACCCTACTGCTGTAACCTGTCAACAACAGGCCCCAAA
The DNA here is from genome assembly GCF_965601325.2 of Salmo salar. Lineage (NCBI taxonomy): Eukaryota > Metazoa > Chordata > Actinopteri > Salmoniformes > Salmonidae > Salmo > Salmo salar. Next base: position 84,432,296 of record NC_138296.1, on the reverse strand, counting down.
ACCCTACTGCTGTAGTCTGTCAACAACAAGCCCCAAAACCCTACTGCTGTAGCCTGTCAACAACAAGCCCCAAAACCCTACTGATGTAACCTGTCAACAACAGGCCCCAAAACCCTACTGATGTAGCCTGTCAACTACAGGCCCCAAAACCCTACTGCTGTAGTCTGTCAATAACAGGCCCCAAAACCCTACTGCAGTAGCCTGTCAATAACAGGCCCCAAAACCCTACTGCTGTAGTCTGTCAATAACAGGCCCCAAAACCCTACTGCTGTAGTCTGTCAATAACAGGCCCCAAAACCCTACTGCTGTAACCTGTCAACAACAGGCCCCAAAACCCTACTGCTGTAACCTGTCAACAACAGGCCCCAATACCCTACTGATGTAGCCTGTCAACAACAGGCCCCAAAACCCTACTGCTGTAGTCTGTCAATAACAGGCCCCAAAACCCTACTGCAGTAGCCTGTAAACAACAGGCCCCAAAACCCTACTGATGTAGCCTGTCAACAACAGGGCCCAAAACCCTACTGCTGTAACCTGTCAACAACAGGCCCCAAAACCCTACTGCTGGTAACCTGTCAACAACAGGCCCCAAAACCCTACTGCTGTAGTCTGTCAATAACAGGCCCCAAAACCCTACTGCAGTAGCCTGTAAACAACAGGCCCCAAAACCCTACTGATGTAGCCTGTCAACAACAGGGCCCAAAACCCTACTGCTGTAGCCTGTCAACAACAAGCCCCAAAACCCTACTGATGTAACCTGTCAACAACAAGCCCCAAAACCCTACTGCTGTAGCCTGTCAACAACAAGCCCCAAAACCCTACTGCTGTAACCTGTCAACAACAGGCCCCAAAACCCTACTGCTGTAGCCTGTCAACAACAAGCCCCAAAACCCTACTGATGTAACCTGTCAACAACAGGCCCCAAAACCCTACTGATGTAGCCTGTCAACAACAGGCCCCAAAACCCTACTGCTGTAGTCTGTCAATAACAGGCCCCAAAACCCTACTGATGTAACCTGTCAACAACAGGCCCCAAAACCCTACTGATATAACCTGTCAATAACAGGCCCCAAAACCCTACTGCTGTAACCTGTCAACAACAGGCCCCAAAACCCTACTGCTGTGTCAACAACAGGCCCCAAAACCCTACTGCTGTAGTCTGTCAATAACAGGCCCCAAAACCCTACGGCAGTAGCCTGTAAACAACAGGCCCCAAAACCCTACTGCAGTAGCCTGTCAACAACAAGCCCCAAAACCCTACTGATGTAGCCTGTCAACAACAGGGCCCAAAACCCTACTGCTGTAGCCTGTCAACAACAAGCCCCAAAACCCTACTGATTTAACCTGTCAACAACAAGCCCCAAAACCCTACTGCTGTAGCCTGTCAACAACAAGCCCCAAAACCCTACTGATGTAACCTGTCAACAACAGGCCCCAAAACCCTACTGATGTAGCCTGTCAACAACAGGCCCCGAAACCCTACTGCTGTAGTCTGTCAATAACAGGCCCCAAAACCCTACTGATGTAACCTGTCAACAACAGGCCCCAAAACCCTACTGCTGTGTCAACAACAGGCCCCAAAACCCTACTGCTGTAGTCTGTCAATAACAGGCCCCAAAACCCTACGGCAGTAGCCTGTAAACAACAGGCCCCAAAACCCTACTGATGTAGCCTGTCAACAACAGGCCCCAAAACCCTACTGATGTAACCTGTCAACAACAAGCCCCAAAACCCTACTGATGTAACCTGTCAACAACAAGCCCCAAAACCCTACTGCTGTGACCTGTCAACAACAGGCCCCAAAACCCTACTGCTGTAGTCTGTCAATAACAGGCCCCAAAACCCTACTGCTGTAACCTGTCAACAACAGGCCCCAAAACCCTACTGCTGTAGTCTGTCAACAACAAGCCCCAAAACCCTACTGCTGTAGCCTGTCAACAACAAGCCCCAAAACCCTACTGATGTAACCTGTCAACAACAGGCCCCAAAACCCTACTGATGTAGCCTGTCAACTACAGGCCCCAAAACCCTACTGCTGTAGTCTGTCAATAACAGGCCCCAAAACCCTACTGCAGTAGCCTGTCAATAACAGGCCCCAAAACCCTACTGCTGTAGTCTGTCAATAACAGGCCCCAAAACCCTACTGCTGTAGTCTGTCAATAACAGGCCCCAAAACCCTACTGCTGTAACCTGTCAACAACAGGCCCCAAAACCCTACTGCTGTAACCTGTCAACAACAGGCCCCAAAACCCTACTGATGTAGCCTGTCAACAACAGGCCCCAAAACCCTACTGCTGTAGTCTGTCAATAACAGGCCCCAAAACCCTACTGCAGTAGCCTGTAAACAACAGGCCCCAAAACCCTACTGATGTAGCCTGTCAACAACAGGGCCCAAAACCCTACTGCTGGTAACCTGTCAACAACAGGCCCCAAAACCCTACTGCTGTAGTCTGTCAATAACAGGCCCCAAAACCCTACTGCAGTAGCCTGTAAACAACAGGCCCCAAAACCCTACTGATGTAGCCTGTCAACAACAGGGCCCAAAACCCTACTGCTGTAGCCTGTCAACAACAAGCCCCAAAACCCTACTGATGTAACCTGTCAACAACAAGCCCCAAAACCCTACTGCTGTAGCCTGTCAACAACAAGCCCAAAAACCCTACTGCTGTAACCTGTCAACAACAGGCCCCAAAACCCTACTGCTGTAGCCTGTCAACAACAAGCCCCAAAACCCTACTGATGTAACCTGTCAACAACAGGCCCCAAAACCCTACTGATGTAGCCTGTCAACAACAGGCCCCAAAACCCTACTGCTGTAGTCTGTCAATAACAGGCCCCAAAACCCTACTGATGTAACCTGTCAACAACAGGCCCCAAAACCCTACTGATATAACCTGTCAATAACAGGCCCCAAAACCCTACTGCTGTAACCTGTCAACAACAGGCCCCAAAACCCTACTAATGTAACCTGTCAATAACGGGCCCCAAAACCCTACTGCTGTAGTCTGTCAATAACAGGCCCCAAAACCCTACTGCAGTAGCCTGTCAATAACAGGCCCCAAAACCCTACTGCTGTAACCTGTCAACAACAGGCCCCAAAACCCTACTGCTGTAGTCTGTCAACAACAAGCCCCAAAACCCTACTGCTGTAGCCTGTCAACAACAAGCCCCAAAACCCTACTGATGTAGCCTGTCAACAACAGGCCCCAAAACCCTACTGATGTAACCTGTCAACAACAAGCCCCAAAACCCTACTGATGTAACCTGTCAACAACAAGCCCCAAAACCCTACTGCTGTGACCTGTCAACAACAGGCCCCAAAACCCTACTGCTGTAGTCTGTCAATAACAGGCCCCAAAACCCTACTGCTGTAACCTGTCAACAACAGGCCCCAAAACCCTACTGCTGTAGTCTGTCAACAACAAGCCCCAAAACCCTACTGCTGTAGCCTGTCAACAACAAGCCCCAAAACCCTACTGATGTAACCTGTCAACAACAGGCCCCAAAACCCTACTGATGTAGCCTGTCAACTACAGGCCCCAAAACCCTACTGCTGTAGTCTGTCAATAACAGGCCCCAAAACCCTACTGCAGTAGCCTGTCAATAACAGGCCCCAAAACCCTACTGCTGTAGTCTGTCAATAACAGGCCCCAAAACCCTACTGCTGTAGTCTGTCAATAACAGGCCCCAAAACCCTACTGCTGTAACCTGTCAACAACAGGCCCCAAAACCCTACTGCTGTAACCTGTCAACAACAGGCCCCAATACCCTACTGATGTAGCCTGTCAACAACAGGCCCCAAAACCCTACTGCTGTAGTCTGTCAATAACAGGCCGCAAAACCCTACTGCAGTAGCCTGTAAACAACAGGCCCCAAAACCCTACTGATGTAGCCTGTCAACAACAGGGCCCAAAACCCTACTGCTGTAACCTGTCAACAACAGGCCCCAAAACCCTACTGCTGGTAACCTGTCAACAACAGGCCCCAAAACCCTACTGCTGTAGTCTGTCAATAACAGGCCCCAAAACCCTACTGCAGTAGCCTGTAAACAACAGGCCCCAAAACCCTACTGATGTAGCCTGTCAACAACAGGGCCCAAAACCCTACTGCTGTAGCCTGTCAACAACAAGCCCCAAAACCCTACTGATGTAACCTGTCAACAACAAGCCCCAAAACCCTACTGCTGTAGCCTGTCAACAACAAGCCCCAAAACCCTACTGCTGTAACCTGTCAACAACAGGCCCCAAAACCCTACTGCTGTAGCCTGTCAACAACAAGCCCCAAAACCCTACTGATGTAACCTGTCAACAACAGGCCCCAAAACCCTACTGATGTAGCCTGTCAACAACAGGCCCCAAAACCCTACTGCTGTAGTCTGTCAATAACAGGCCCCAAAACCCTACTGATGTAACCTGTCAACAACAGGCCCCAAAACCCTACTGATATAACCTGTCAATAACAGGCCCCAAAACCCTACTGCTGTAACCTGTCAACAACAGGCCCCAAAACCCTACTGCTGTGTCAACAACAGGCCCCAAAACCCTACTGCTGTAGTCTGTCAATAACAGGCCCCAAAACCCTACGGCAGTAGCCTGTAAACAACAGGCCCCAAAACCCTACTGCAGTAGCCTGTCAACAACAAGCCCCAAAACCCTACTGATGTAGCCTGTCAACAACAGGGCCCAAAACCCTACTGCTGTAGCCTGTCAACAACAAGCCCCAAAACCCTACTGATGTAACCTGTCAACAACAAGCCCCAAAACCCTACTGCTGTAGCCTGTCAACAACAAGCCCCAAAACCCTACTGATGTAACCTGTCAACAACAGGCCCCAAAACCCTACTGATGTAGCCTGTCAACAACAGGCCCCGAAACCCTACTGCTGTAGTCTGTCAATAACAGGCCCCAAAACCCTACTGATGTAACCTGTCAACAACAGGCCCCAAAACCCTACTGCTGTGTCAACAACAGGCCCCAAAACCCTACTGCTGTAGTCTGTCAATAACAGGCCCCAAAACCCTACGGCAGTAGCCTGTAAACAGCAGGCCCCAAAACCCTACTGATGTAACACTTCAACAACAAGCCCCAAAACCCTACTGCTGTAGCCTGTCAACAACAGGCCCCAAAACCCTACTGATGTAGCCTGTCAACAACAGGCCCCAAAACCCTACTGATGTAACCTGTCAACAACAAGCCCCAAAACCCTACTGATGTAACCTGTCAACAACAAGCCCCAAAACCCTACTGCTGTGACCTGTCAACAACAGGCCCCAAAACCCTACTGCTGTAGTCTGTCAATAACAGGCCCCAAAACCCTACTGCTGTAACCTGTCAACAACAGGCCCCAAAACCCTACTGCTGTAGTCTGTCAACAACAAGCCCCAAAACCCTACTGCTGTAGCCTGTCAACAACAAGCCCCAAAACCCTACTGATGTAACCTGTCAACAACAGGCCCCAAAACCCTACTGATGTAGCCTGTCAACTACAGGCCCCAAAACCCTACTGCTGTAGTCTGTCAATAACAGGCCCCAAAACCCTACTGCAGTAGCCTGTCAATAACAGGCCCCAAAACCCTACTGCTGTAGTCTGTCAATAACAGGCCCCAAAACCCTACTGCTGTAGTCTGTCAATAACAGGCCCCAAAACCCTACTGCTGTAACCTGTCAACAACAGGCCCCAAAACCCTACTGCTGTAACCTGTCAACAACAGGCCCCAATACCCTACTGATGTAGCCTGTCAACAACAGGCCCCAAAACCCTACTGCTGTAGTCTGTCAATAACAGGCCCCAAAACCCTACTGCAGTAGCCTGTAAACAACAGGCCCCAAAACCCTACTGATGTAGCCTGTCAACAACAGGGCCCAAAACCCTACTGCTGTAACCTGTCAACAACAGGCCCCAAAACCCTACTGCTGGTAACCTGTCAACAACAGGCCCCAAAACCCTACTGCTGTAGTCTGTCAATAACAGGCCCCAAAACCCTACTGCAGTAGCCTGTAAACAACAGGCCCCAAAACCCTACTGATGTAGCCTGTCAACAACAGGGCCCAAAACCCTACTGCTGTAGCCTGTCAACAACAAGCCCCAAAACCCTACTGATGTAACCTGTCAACAACAAGCCCCAAAACCCTACTGCTGTAGCCTGTCAACAACAAGCCCCAAAACCCTACTGCTGTAACCTGTCAACAACAGGCCCCAAAACCCTACTGCTGTAGCCTGTCAACAACAAGCCCCAAAACCCTACTGATGTAACCTGTCAACAACAGGCCTCAAAACCCTACTGATGTAGCCTGTCAACAACAGGCCCCAAAACCCTACTGCTGTATTCTGTCAATAACAGGCCCCAAAACCCTACTGATGTAACCTGTCAACAACAGGCCCCAAAACCCTACTGATATAACCTGTCAATAACAGGCCCCAAAACCCTACTGCTGTAACCTGTCAACAACAGGCCCCAAAACCCTACTAATGTAACCTGTCAATAACGGGCCCCAAAACCCTACTGCTGTAGTCTGTCAATAACAGGCCCCAAAACCCTACTGCAGTAGCCTGTCAATAACAGGCCCCAAAACCCTACTGCTGTAACCTGTCAACAACAGGCCCCAAAACCCTACTGCTGTAGTCTGTCAACAACAAGCCCCAAAACCCTACTGCTGTAGCCTGTCAACAACAAGCCCCAAAACCCTACTGATGTAACCTGTCAACAACAGGCCCCAAAACCCTACTGATGTAGCCTGTCAACTACAGGCCCCAAAACCCTACTGCTGTAGTCTGTCAATAACAGGCCCCAAAACCCTACTGCAGTAGTCTGTCAATAACAGGCCCCAAAACCCTACTGCTGTAGTCTGTCAATAACAGGCCCCAAAACCCTACTGCTGTAGTCTGTCAATAACAGGCCCCAAAACCCTACTGCTGTAACCTGTCAACAACAGGCCCCAAAACCCTACTGCTGTAACCTGTCAACAACAGGGCCCAAAACCCTACTGCTGTAGCCTGTCAACAACAAGCCCCAAAACCCTACTGATGTAACCTGTCAACAACAAGCCCCAAAACCCTACTGATGTAGCCTGTCAACAACAGGCCCCAAAACCCTACTGCTGGTAACCTGTCAACAACAGGCCCCAAAACCCTACTGCTGTAGTCTGTCAATAACAGGCCCCAAAACCCTACTGCAGTAGCCTGTAAACAACAGGCCCCAAAACCCTACTGATGTAGCCTGTCAACAACAGGGCCCAAAACCCTACTGCTGTAGCCTGTCAACAACAAGCCCCAAAACCCTACTGATGTAACCTGTCAACAACAAGCCCCAAAACCCTACTGCTGTAGCCTGTCAACAACAAGCCCCAAAACCCTACTGCTGTAACCTGTCAACAACAGGCCCCAAAACCCTACTGCTGTAGCCTGTCAACAACAAGCCCCAAAACCCTACTGATGTAACCTGTCAACAACAGGCCCCAAAACCCTACTGATGTAGCCTGTCAACAACAGGCCGCAAAACCCTACTGCTGTAGTCTGTCAATAACAGGCCCCAAAACCCTACTGATGTAACCTGTCAACAACAGGCCCCAAAACCCTACTGATTTAACCTGTCAATAACAGGCCCCAAAACCCTACTGCTGTAACCTGTCAACAACAGGCCCCAAAACCCTACTGCTGTAGTCTGTCAATAACAGGCCCCAAAACCCTACTGCAGTAGCCTGTCAATAACAGGCCCCAAAACCCTACTGCTGTAGTCTGTCAATAACAGGCCCCAAAACCCTACTGCTGTAGTCTGTCAATAACAGGCCCCAAAACCCTACTGCTGTAACCTGTCAACAACAGGCCCCAAAACCCTACTGCTGTAACCTGTCAACAACAGGCCCCAATACCCTACTGATGTAGCCTGTCAACAACAGGCCCCAAAACCCTACTGCTGTAGTCTGTCAATAACAGGCCCCAAAACCCTACTGCAGTAGCCTGTAAACAACAGGCCCCAAAACCCTACTGATGTAGCCTGTCAACAACAGGGCCCAAAACCCTACTGCTGTAACCTGTCAACAACAGGCCCCAAAACCCTACTGCTGGTAACCTGTCAACAACAGGCCCCAAAACCCTACTGCTGTAGTCTGTCAATAACAGGCCCCAAAACCCTACTGCAGTAGCCTGTAAACAACAGGCCCCAAAACCCTACTGATGTAGCCTGTCAACAACAGGGCCCAAAACCCTACTGCTGTAGCCTGTCAACAACAAGCCCCAAAACCCTACTGATGTAACCTGTCAACAACAAGCCCCAAAACCCTACTGCTGTAGCCTGTCAACAACAAGCCCCAAAACCCTACTGCTGTAACCTGTCAACAACAGGCCCCAAAACCCTACTGCTGTAGCCTGTCAACAACAAGCCCCAAAACCCTACTGATGTAACCTGTCAACAACAGGCCTCAAAACCCTACTGATGTAGCCTGTCAACAACAGGCCCCAAAACCCTACTGCTGTAGTCTGTCAATAACAGGCCCCAAAACCCTACTGATGTAACCTGTCAACAACAGGCCCCAAAACCCTACTGATATAACCTGTCAATAACAGGCCCCAAAACCCTACTGCTGTAGCCTGTCAACAACAAGCCCCAAAACCCTACTGATGTAACCTGTCAACAACAGGCCCCAAAACCCTACTGATGTAGCCTGTCAACAACAGGCCCCAAAACCCTACTGCTGTAGTCTGTCAATAACAGGCCCCAAAACCCTACTGATGTAACCTGTCAACAACAGGCCCCAAAACCCTACTGATATAACCTGTCAATAACAGGCCCCAAAACCCTACTGATGTAACCTGTCAACAACAAGCCCCAAAACCCTACTGCTGTGACCTGTCAACAACAGGCCCCAAAACCCTACTGCTGTAGTCTGTCAATAACAGGCCCCAAAACCCTACTGCTGTAACCTGTCAACAACAGGCCCCAAAACCCTACTGCTGTAGTCTGTCAACAACAAGCCCCAAAACCCTACTGCTGTAGCCTGTCAACAACAAGCCCCAAAACCCTACTGATGTAACCTGTCAACAACAGGCCCCAAAACCCTACTGATGTAGCCTGTCAACTACAGGCCCCAAAACCCTACTGCTGTAGTCTGTCAATAACAGGCCCCAAAACCCTACTGCAGTAGCCTGTCAATAACAGGCCCCAAAACCCTACTGCTGTAGTCTGTCAATAACAGGCCCCAAAACCCTACTGCTGTAGTCTGTCAATAACAGGCCCCAAAACCCTACTGCTGTAACCTGTCAACAACAGGCCCCAAAACCCTACTGCTGTAACCTGTCAACAACAGGCCCCAATACCCTACTGATGTAGCCTGTCAACAACAGGCCCCAAAACCCTACTGCTGTAGTCTGTCAATAACAGGCCCCAAAACCCTACTGCAGTAGCCTGTAAACAACAGGCCCCAAAACCCTACTGATGTAGCCTGTCAACAACAGGGCCCAAAACCCTACTGCTGTAACCTGTCAACAACAGGCCCCAAAACCCTACTGCTGGTAACCTGTCAACAACAGGCCCCAAAACCCTACTGCTGTAGTCTGTCAATAACAGGCCCCAAAACCCTACTGCAGTAGCCTGTAAACAACAGGCCCCAAAACCCTACTGATGTAGCCTGTCAACAACAGGGCCCAAAACCCTACTGCTGTAGCCTGTCAACAACAAGCCCCAAAACCCTACTGATGTAACCTGTCAACAACAAGCCCCAAAACCCTACTGCTGTAGCCTGTCAACAACAAGCCCCAAAACCCTACTGCTGTAACCTGTCAACAACAGGCCCCAAAACCCTACTGCTGTAGCCTGTCAACAACAAGCCCCAAAACCCTACTGATGTAACCTGTCAACAACAGGCCCCAAAACCCTACTGATGTAGCCTGTCAACAACAGGCCCCAAAACCCTACTGCTGTAGTCTGTCAATAACAGGCCCCAAAACCCTACTGATGTAACCTGTCAACAACAGGCCCCAAAACCCTACTGATATAACCTGTCAATAACAGGCCCCAAAACCCTACTGCTGTAACCTGTCAACAACAGGCCCCAAAACCCTACTAATGTAACCTGTCAATAACGGGCCCCAAAACCCTACTGCTGTAGTCTGTCAATAACAGGCCCCAAAACCCTACTGCAGTAGCCTGTCAATAACAGGCCCCAAAACCCTACTGCTGTAACCTGTCAACAACAGGCCCCAAAACCCTACTGCTGTAGTCTGTCAACAACAAGCCCCAAAACCCTACTGCTGTAGCCTGTCAACAACAAGCCCCAAAACCCTACTGATGTAACCTGTCAACAACAGGCCCCAAAACCCTACTGATGTAGCCTGTCAACTACAGGCCCCAAAACCCTACTGCTGTAGTCTGTCAATAACAGGCCCCAAAACCCTACTGCAGTAGTCTGTCAATAACAGGCCCCAAAACCCTACTGCTGTAGTCTGTCAATAACAGGCCCCAAAACCCTACTGCAGTAGCCTGTCAATAACAGGCCCCAAAACCCTACTGCTGTAGTCTGTCAATAACAGGCCCCAAAACCCTACTGCTGTAGTCTGTCAATAACAGGCCCCAAAACCCTACTGCTGTAACCTGTCAACAACAGGCCCCAAAACCCTACTGCTGTAACCTGTCAACAACAGGCCCCAATACCCTACTGATGTAGCCTGTCAACAACAGGCCCCAAAACCCTACTGCTGTAGTCTGTCAATAACAGGCCCCAAAACCCTACTGCAGTAGCCTGTAAACAACAGGCCCCAAAACCCTACTGATGTAGCCTGTCAACAACAGGGCCCAAAACCCTACTGCTGTAACCTGTCAACAACAGGCCCCAAAACCCTACTGCTGGTAACCTGTCAACAACAGGCCCCAAAACCCTACTGCTGTAGTCTGTCAATAACAGGCCCCAAAACCCTACTGCAGTAGCCTGTAAACAACAGGCCCCAAAACCCTACTGATGTAGCCTGTCAACAACAGGGCCCAAAACCCTACTGCTGTAGCCTGTCAACAACAAGCCCCAAAACCCTACTGATGTAACCTGTCAACAACAAGCCCCAAAACCCTACTGCTGTAGCCTGTCAACAACAAGCCCCAAAACCCTACTGCTGTAACCTGTCAACAACAGGCCCCAAAACCCTACTGCTGTAGCCTGTCAACAACAAGCCCCAAAACCCTACTGATGTAACCTGTCAACAACAGGCCCCAAAACCCTACTGATGTAGCCTGTCAACAACAGGCCCCAAAACCCTACTGCTGTAGTCTGTCAATAACAGGCCCCAAAACCCTACTGATGTAACCTGTCAACAACAGGCCCCAAAACCCTACTGATATAACCTGTCAATAACAGGCCCCAAAACCCTACTGCTGTAACCTGTCAACAACAGGCCCCAAAACCCTACTAATGTAACCTGTCAATAACGGGCCCCAAAACCCTACTGCTGTAGTCTGTCAATAACAGGCCCCAAAACCCTACTGCAGTAGCCTGTCAATAACAGGCCCCAAAACCCTACTGCTGTAACCTGTCAACAACAGGCCCCAAAACCCTACTGCTGTAGTCTGTCAACAACAAGCCCCAAAACCCTACTGCTGTAGCCTGTCAACAACAAGCCCCAAAACCCTACTGATGTAACCTGTCAACAACAGGCCCCAAAACCCTACTGATGTAGCCTGTCAACTACAGGCCCCAAAACCCTACTGCTGTAGTCTGTCAATAACAGGCCCCAAAACCCTACTGCAGTAGTCTGTCAATAACAGGCCCCAAAACCCTACTGCTGTAGTCTGTCAATAACAGGCCCCAAAACCCTACTGCTGTAGTCTGTCAATAACAGGCCCCAAAACCCTACTGCTGTAACCTGTCAACAACAGGCCCCAAAACCCTACTGCTGTAACCTGTCAACAACAGGGCCCAAAACCCTACTGCTGTAGCCTGTCAACAACAAGCCCCAAAACCCTACTGATGTAACCTGTCAACAACAAGCCCCAAAACCCTACTGATGTAGCCTGTCAACAACAGGCCCCAAAACCCTACTGCTGGTAACCTGTCAACAACAGGCCCCAAAACCCTACTGCTGTAGTCTGTCAATAACAGGCCCCAAAACCCTACTGCAGTAGCCTGTAAACAACAGGCCCCAAAACCCTACTGATGTAGCCTGTCAACAACAGGGCCCAAAACCCTACTGCTGTAGCCTGTCAACAACAAGCCCCAAAACCCTACTGATGTAACCTGTCAACAACAAGCCCCAAAACCCTACTGCTGTAGCCTGTCAACAACAAGCCCCAAAACCCTACTGCTGTAACCTGTCAACAACAGGCCCCAAAACCCTACTGCTGTAGCCTGTCAACAACAAGCCCCAAAACCCTACTGATGTAACCTGTCAACAACAGGCCCCAAAACCCTACTGATGTAGCCTGTCAACAACAGGCCGCAAAACCCTACTGCTGTAGTCTGTCAATAACAGGCCCCAAAACCCTACTGATGTAACCTGTCAACAACAGGCCCCAAAACCCTACTGATTTAACCTGTCAATAACAGGCCCCAAAACCCTACTGCTGTAACCTGTCAACAACAGGCCCCAAAACCCTACTGCTGTGTCAACAACAGGCCCCAAAACCCTACTGCTGTAGTCTGTCAATAACAGGCCCCAAAACCCTACGGCAGTAGCCTGTAAACAACAGGCCCCAAAACCCTACTGATGTAACCTGTCAACAACAAGCCCCAAAACCCTACTGCTGTAGCCTGTCAACAACAAGCCCCAAAACCCTACTGATGTAGCCTGTCAACAACAGGCCCCAAAACCCTACTGATGTAACCTGTCAACAACAAGCCCCAAAACCCTACTGATGTAACCTGTCAACAACAAGCCCCAAAACCCTACTGCTGTGACCTGTCAACAACAGGCCCCAAAACCCTACTGCTGTAGTCTGTCAATAACAGGCCCCAAAACCCTACTGCTGTAACCTGTCAACAACAGGCCCCAAAACCCTACTGCTGTAACCTGTCAACAACAAGCCCCAAAACCCTACTGCTGTAGTCTGTCAATAACAGGCCCCAAAATCCTACTGATGTAACCTGTCAACAACAGGCCCCAAAACCCTACTGATGTAACCTGTCAACAACAGGCCCCAAAACACTACTGATGTAACCTTTCAACAACAGGCCCCAAAACCCTACTGCTGTAGCCTGTCAATAACAGGCCCCAAAACCCTACTGCTGTAGCCTGTCAACAACAGGCCCCAGAACCCTACTGATTTAGCCTGTCAACAACAGGCCCCAAAACCCTACTGCTGTGTCAACAACAGGCCCCAAAACCCTACTGCTGTAGCCTGTCAACAACAAGCCCCAAAACCCTACAGCTGTAACCTGTCATCAACAGGCCTCAAAGCCCTACTGCTGTAGCCTGTCAACAACAAGCCCCAAAACCCTACAGATGTAGCCTGTCAAAAACAGGCCCCAACACCCTACTGCTCTAGGCAGAGATCCTCACAGATAGTTTACATGAGATCATGATTGTCTGCCACAGTGAAAGGAGAAGTAGACTGCGTACTATGGAAGAACTAATCATGTATTTCTTTCTCTCTCTCTCTCTCTCTCTCTCTCTCTCTCTCTGTCCCTCCACCTCTCTCTCTCCCTCCACCTCTCTCTCTCTTCTCCTATTTTCTATTCTCTTCTCTCTCTCTCTCTCTCCCTCTCTCTCTCTCTCCCTCCACCTCTCTCTCTCTTCTCCTATTTTCTATTCTCTTCTCTCTCTCTCTGTCTCTATCTCTTCCTCTCTCTCTCTCTCTGTAGGTTCCTTTGTGTGACTCTACCATGGACCACATCCTCTGTTGCCTGCTGGTCCTGGGAACCGCAGTGTTGATGGCCCACGCATGCCCAAAGTACTGTGTGTGCCAGAACCTGTCCGAGTCCCTGGGGACCCTGTGTCCCTCCAAAGGCTTGCTCTTCGTCCCACTGGACATCGACCGGCGCACTGTGGAGCTCCGGCTGGGCGGAAACTACATCCTCCGCATCACCCAGCAGGACTTTGCCAACATGACCGACCTGGTGGACCTTACGCTTAGCCGCAACACCATCAGCTACATCCAGCCCTTCTCCTTCAGCGACCTGGAGACCCTGCGCTCCTTACACCTGGACAACAACCGCCTCATAGAGCTGGGTCCCGATGATCTCCGGGGCCTGGTCAATCTACAGCACCTCATCCTTAACAACAACCAGCTGGGGCGCATCTCAGACCGGGCCTTGGAAGACCTGGCACCCTCCCTAGAGGATCTGGATCTGTCTTACAACAACCTGAGGAGCCTGCCCTGGGACTCAGTCAAGCTGATGGTCTCTCTCCACCAGTTGAGTCTTGACCATAACCTCCTGGACTTCATCCCTGAGGGGACCTTTACTGATCTAGAGAGACTGGCTCGCCTGGATCTCACCTCCAACCGACTGCAGAAGCTGCCCCCAGACCCCATCTTTGCCAGGGCCCAGGACTCAGTGATGATGACCACTCCCTACGCCCCCCAGCTGTCCCTTGGCATCGGTGGAAACCCCCTGCATTGTAACTGTGAGGTGCTGTGGCTGCGGCGGCTGGATAGGGACGATGATCAGGAGACATGCGCTTCCCCTTCCAACCTGAAGGGGCGCTACTTCTGGTATGTGAGGGAGGAGGAGTTTGTGTGTGAGCCACCCCTCATCACTCAGCACACCCACAGGATGCTGGTGCTGGAGGGCCAGATGGCCAGCCTGAGGTGCGAGGCCATTGGAGACCCCACCCCCACCATCCACTGGATGGCCCCCGACGACCGTGTCCTTGGCAACTCGTCCAGAACCGTCGTCTACGGCAACGGCACACTGGAGATTCTCATCACCACCTCCAAGGACTACGGTACCTTCACCTGCATCGCGGCCAACGTGGCTGGGGAGTCCACCGCCTCAGTGGATCTGTCAATCATCCAGCTGCCCCACCTCAGCAACGGCACCGGTCAGGCCTCACAGCCCAAGTCCCGCCTCTCGGACATCACCGGCACCACCAGGATAAGCAAGGGGGTTCCAAAGACCCCCCTGGAGAAAGTGGTCACTGTGTCAGAGGTGACGGCCATTTCAGCCTTGGTTAAGTGGACCGTCAGCAAGGCAGCGCCCAAGGTAAAGATGTACCAGCTCCAGTACAACTGTTCCGATGATGAAGTCCTCATCTACAGGTAACAAACCTTCATTTTCAGAGAAGTAGGAACATCGATAGCTTTGATCTATGAGGAAACAAAAGATGGAGGAGGCGCTCAATACAAGTGTTGTTTTAAGACTCCAGTCGACTTGTTTTGTTTACCTAAAGATAATGTCTCTCAGCTTTCACAAAAGATGAATGATGAAGATGAATTGTGCAAACAGTAAATCATGCTGTTTACTCTGAACAAAATACACAGTATCAATAACACTGCCATGTGTACAGAACCAGCAGCTTTCATACCCAGTTTTCCATAACAATATAGCCTACAATGGTGTTGTTAATCCTAAGTGATCCATCCATCATCCATTGTTTCTGTCTGTCCGTTGAATTGTTGGACAGCGAGACAACTCACTCTTCACTTTCCACAGACTTTTTTATCATCTGACGTTTCGGTCGCTAAGCATCAGCTCCATTATGCTAAGTAGGCCATAAATAAGGGAATTTCATTCCTAAGCTTAATGGATGGATATTCTGTCAATCCACTACAGCAGCTATTTGATGAGGCTGAAAGTGTATTACAGGAAGCTGATATATAGTATATTAGCACATCTCCAAACGACTGTGAAACCAGTTGGAAAGGAAATCCAATTATTTCATGCCATTTAAATTAGTTACTCTGTTAAAACCTAGAGAAAGGCAGATCATTTCAGCCATAGACTTCGAGAGTTGTACTGTAACACTTTAGTGACATATAGGTCTATATCTCATCAGACAGTATTTATTTCTGCTTATCATTACCACTACACTTGGCTATGATTGCTTTACAGTTTATTATATAAAAAATTTTTTCAAAGGGATTGGAATGTAAATGAACTCTAACTCGTACTATACCTGCCATGAAAATAATGATATGTAGTCCTATAGTCAGTGTAGAGCTTTGTTATCGCATACAGTATGACTCTCCATTAGAACAACCAGTCCTTCTTCCTCTTCAAAACAAATCTGTAGAAAATCCTAAGTGTTTTCTCTTTTCTCTGACAAATCTGATTCACCAGGCGATAAAAGACGCTGGGCTCGGAGAACAATATAATAGTATATTTATTTACCCTATGGTTAGAGCAAGATCGAATATATACCCAGAATACGTTAAGCACATTATCTTCATCCATCAGGATTGTATAAGCAGCAATAGAAGCCAAAGAAGGTGCTATACGTGGACATAGTAATGGAAGTTATGTGTCAGACACGGACTTTCAGTAATATTTCAGTTCAATTGCAATGAGTCCCTCAGAGCAATCCTTTACCATGTAATGGTTTGATTGTACCATCCCATGTGATTTAATGCCTATGCTTCTGCTCGGCTTGACAATGTGTTTCAGAAATGATAGCAAGGTCCTGGGGCCACTATTTTTGGCTGTTAGCTGGAGTCACGGAGAGTGGGGGTGGATCCACGCTTCATACCTCTTGCATCACAGAGAAACGTGTTAGCTTTGGTATTTGGTGTTTTATTAGGATCCCCATTAGCTTTTGCGAAAACAGCAGCTACTCTTGCTGGGTCCACACAAAGCATGAAATATGACATAGTGCAGAACATTAATAGACAAGAACAGCTCATGCACAGAACTACATGAATTTAAAAACGGCACACATAGCCTACATATCAATACATACACACAGTATCTACGTCAAATAGGGGAGAGGCGCTGTGCCGTGAGGTGTTGCTTTATCGTTTTTTTTAAAACCAGGTTTGCTATTTATTTGAGCAATATATACATGTATAGTTCCATGCAATAATTTCTCTATGTAATACTGTAAGCTTTCTTGAATTTTTTCTGGATTTGGGGACTGTGAAAAGACCCCTGGTGACATGTCTGGTGGTGTAAGAGTGTGTGTCAGAGCTGTGTGTAAGTTAACTATGTAAACAATTGGACATTTTTAACACATTCATGTTTTTTGTAAAAGAAGAAGTGATGCAGTCAGTCTCTCCTCAACTCTTAACCAAGAGAGACTGGCATGCATAATACTTATATTAGCCCTCTGATTACAATTAAGAGGAAGACGTGCTGCTCTGTTTTGGGCCAGCTGCAGCTTAACTTGGTATTATTTTCAGCAGTTGACCACATGACTGGACAATAATCAAGACAAGACAAAACTAGAGCCTGCAGGACTTTCTTGAGTGTGGTTTCCGAAAAGCAGAGCATCTCTTTATTATGGACAGGCCTCCCCCATCTTTACAACCATTTAATATACACTGCTCAAAAAAAATAAAGGGAACACTTAAACAACACAATGTAACTCCAAGTCAATCACACTTCTGTGAAATCAAACTGTCCACTTAGGAAGCAACACTGATTGACAATAAATTTCACATGCTGTTGTGCAAATGGAATAGACAACAGGTAGAAATTATAGGCAATAAGCAAGACACCCCCAATAAAGGAGTGGTTCTGCAGGTGGAGACCACAGACCACTTCTCAGTTCCTATGCTTCCTGGCTGATGTTTTGGTCACTTTTGAATGCTGGCGGTGCTTTCACTCTAGTGGTAGCTGAGACGGAGTCTACAACCCACACAAGTGGCTCAGGTAGTGCAGCTCATCCAGGATGGCACATCAATGCGAGCTGTGGCAAGAAGGTTTGCTGTGTCTGTCAGCGTAGTGTCCAGAGCATGGAGGCGCTACCAGGAGACAGGCCAGTACATCAGGAGACGTGGAGGAGGCCGTAGGAGGGCAACAACCCAGCAGCAGGACCGCTACCTCCGCCTTTGTGCAAGGAGGAGCAGGAGGAGCACTGCCAGAGCCCTGCAAAATGACGTGCTCTTTACATATGAAGCAGGTTCACACTGATCCTCCAACATGACTAAATGACCGGTTTGGCGGTGGGTCAGTCATGGTGTGGGGTGGCATTTCTTTGGGGGGCTGCACAGCCCTCCATGTGCTCGCCAGAGGTAGCCTGACTGCCATTAGGTACCGAGATGAGATCCTCAGACCCCTTATGAGACCATATGCTGGTGCGGTTGGCCCTGGGTTCCTCCTAATGCAAGACAATGCTAGACCTCATGTGGCTGGAGTGTGTCAGCAGTTCCTGCAAGATGGACTGGCCCGCCCATTCCCCAGACCTGAATCCAATTGAGCACATCTGGGACATCATGTCTCGCTCCATCCACCAACGCCACGTTGCACTACAGACTGTCCAGGAGTTGGCGGATGCTTTAGTCCAGGTCTGGGAGGAGATCCCTCAGGAGACCATCCGCCACCTTATCAGGAGCATGCCCAGGCGTTGTAGGGAGGTCATACAGGCACGTGGAGGCCACACACACTACTGAGCCTCATTTTGACTTGTTTTAAGGACATTACATCAAAGTTGTATCAGCCTGTAGTGTGGTTTTCCACTTTAATTTTGAGTATGACTCCAAATCCAGGACTCCATGGGTTGATAAATTGGATATCCATTGATTATTTTTGTGTGATTTTGTTGTCAGCACATTCAACTATGTAAAGAAAAAAGTATTTAATAAGATTGTTTCTTTCATTCAGATCTAGAATGTGTTGTTTAAGTGTTCCCTTTATTTTTTTGAGCAGTGTATATGTTTTGACCATGACAATTTATATTCTAAGGTAACACCAAGTAGTTTAGTCTCCTCAACTTCTTCAACAGCCACACCATTCATTACCAGATTCAGCTGAGGTCTAGAACTTAGGGAATGATTTGTACCAAAATACAATGCTCTTAGTTTTAGATATGTTCAGGCCCAGTTTATTACTTGCCACGTCTGCTCCCGCTCTTCCCTTCCTCTGGCGCTTGAGGGCGCCAGATTACCCTGCATCACACTCTCCTGCCATCCATCATGCACACCTGCCTTCCCTCGTCACTTGCATTCAGCGTTATTGGACTCACCTGGACTCACTTATCTCCTGTTCATTTCCTCCCCTATATTTGTCAGTTCCCTAGCTGTAACGGATCTTCTTAGAGAAGTGGAGGAGTCAGGCGCAGGACACAGGGATGAAGGTAAACCAAAACGTGTTTACTAAAATTATTAAATCCATCTTCTCTTAAAAATACATAGTCTGGAGAACACACCTCCAACTACACTAAACAGATAAACAATCACCGACAAGACAAACAGGAAATGCAGAGGTTTAAATAATGAACATAATTAGGGAAACTCAAAACAGGTGTACACAATAAAGACAAAACCAAACGAACAGTGAAACATCGATCGGTGGCAACTAGTAAGCCGGTGACGTCGACCGCCGAACGCCGCCCGAACAAGGAGAGGGGTCGACTTCGGTGGGAGTCGTGACAGTACCACCCCCCCCCCTGACGCGCGGCTCCAGCAGCACGCCGACACCGGCCTCGGGGACGACCCGGAGGACGGGGAGCAGGGCAATCCGGACGGAAGCGATGAAAATCCTGGATTAACGATGGATCCAGGATGTCTTCCGCCGGTACCCAGCTTCGCTCCTCCGGGCCATACCCCTCCCACTCCACGAGGTACTGAAGGCCCCCCGCCCGACGTCTGGAGTCCATAATGGCTCGTACGGTATATGCCGGGGCCCCCTCGATGTCCAGAGGGGGCGGAGGAACCTCCCGTACCTCCGACTGCTGGAGCGGACCAGTTACCACCGGCCTGAGGAGAGACACATGGAACGAGGGGTTAATATGATAATCATGGGGAAGTTATAACCTCTTACATCTAGACGTTCCGCTAGCGGAACACCTGCTCCAATATCCAATGATAGGCGTGGCGCGAATTACAAATTCCTCAAAAATACAAAAACTTCAATTTTTCAAACATATAACTATTTCACAGCATTTTAAAGACAAGACTCTCCTTTATCTAACCACACTGTCCGATTTCAAAAAGGCTTTACAGCGAAAGCAAAACATTAGATTATGTCAGCAGAGTACCCAGCCAGAAATAATCAGACACCCATTTTTCAAGCTAGCATATAATGTCACAAAAACCCAGAAGACAGCTAAATGCAGCACTAACCTTTGATGATCTTCATCAGATGACACACCTAGGACATTATGTTATACAATACATGCATGTTTTGTTCAATCAAGTTCATATTTATATAAAAAAACAGCTTTTTACATTAGCATGTGACGTTCAGAACTAGCATACCCCCCGCAAACTTCCGGGGAATTTACTTACAATTTACTAAATTACTCACGATAAACGTTCACAAAAAGCATAACAATTATTTTAAGAATTATAGATACAGAACTCCTCTATGCACTCGATATGTCCGATTTTAAAATAGCTTTTTGGTGAAAGCACATTTTGCAATATTCTAAGTACATAGCCCAGCCATCCCGGGCTAGCTATTTAGACACCCGGCAAGTTTAGCCTTCACCAAAATCAGATTTACTATAACAAAAATGTTATTACCTTTGTTGTCTTCGTCAGAATGCACTCCCAGGACTGCTACTTCAATAACAAATGTTGGTTTGGTCCCAAATAATCCATCGTTATATCCGAATAGCGGCGTTTTGTTCGTGCGTTCCAGACACTATCCGAAATGGTAAATCAGGGTCGTGCGCATGGCGCAATTCGTGACAAAAAAATTCTAAATATTCCATTACCGTACTTCGAAGCATGTCAACCGCTGTTTAAAATCAATTTTTATGCAATTTTTCTCGTAAAAAAGCGATAATATTCCAACCGGGAATGTCCATTTAGCTAAACAGAGGAAAGAAAACAAAGCTTTCGGTCGACGCGGGCACGAGCCTGAGTCTCACAGTACTGTAACCAGCCACTACCCAAACGCGCTACTTTTTTTCAGCCAGAGCCTGCAAAGCCACGATTCAGCATTTTGCCGCCTTCTGAGAGCCTATGGCAGCCGTAGGAAGTGTCACGGGACAGCTAAGATCCTCACTCTTCAATAAACAGAGACAAGAAGAACGACACCTTGTCAGACAGGCCACTTCCTGCATGAAATCTTCTCAGGTTTTTGCCTGCCATATGAGTTCTGTTATACTCACAGACACCATTCAAACAGTTTTAGAAACTTTAGGGTGTTTTCTATCCAAAGCCAATAATTATATGCATATTCTAGTTACTGGGCAGGAGTAGTAACCAGATTAAATTGGGTACGTTTTTTATCCAGCCGTGAAAATACTGCCCCCTAGCCATAACAGGACCTATAACAAACCTCGTTCAATCTCCTCAGGACTTTAAATGGCCCCACAAACCGCGGACCCAGCTTCCGGCAGGGCAGGTGAAGGGGCAGGTGAAGGGTCGAGAGCCAGACCCGATCCCCCGATGCATAAACCGGGTCCTCACTGCGGTGGCTGTCGGCACTCGCCTTTTGCCGCCTGATGGCCCGTTGCAGACGTACATGGGCAGCGTTCCATGTCTCCTCCGAGTGCCGAAACCATTCATCCACCGCAGGAGCCTCGATCTGGCTCTGATGCCATGGTGCCAGGACCGGCTGATACCCTAGCACACACTGAAAAGGGGTAAGGTTAGTGGAAGAGTGGCGTAAGGAATTTTGGGCCATCTCCGCCCAAGGGATAAATGATGCCCACTCTCCCGGTCGGTCCTGGCAATAGGACCGCAGAAACCTACCCACCTCTTGGTTGACTCTTTCCACCTGCCCATTACTCTCGGGGTGGAACCCTGAGGTAAGACTGACCGAGACCCCCAGGCGTTCCATAAACGCCCTCCAGACTCTAGACGTAAATTGGGGACCCCGATCAGAGACTATATCCTCAGGCACCCCGTAGTGCCAGAATACATGGGTAAATAGGGCCTCCGCAGTCTGTAGGGCCGTAGGGAGACCGGGCAAAGGAAGGAGACGGCAGGACTTAGAAAACCGATCCACAACGACCAGGATCGTGGTGTTCCCCCGTGACGGGGGAAGATCTGTCACGAAATCCACCGATAGGTGTGACCACGGTCGTTGCGGAACGGGAAGGGGTTGTAATTTCCCTCTGGGCAGATGTCTAGGTGCCTTGCACTGTGCGCATACCGAACAGGAGGAGACATAAACCCTCACATCCTTGGCTAACGTGGGCCACCAGTACTTCCCCGTCAGGCAGCGCACCGTCCGACCTATACCAGGATGACCAGAGGAGGGTGATGTGTGGGCCCAACAGATCAAACGATCGTGAACATCAAACGGCACGTACACGCGCCCAACGGGACACTGGGAGGGAGTGGGTTCTGCACGTGACGCCTGTTCGATGTCCGCGTCCACCTCCCATACCACCGGTGCCACCAGGCATGAGGCTGGAATTATGGGAGTGGGCTCTGTGGACCGCTCCTCTGTATCATACAGCCGGGACAGTGCGTCTACCTTGACATTCTGGGAACCTGGTTTATAAGAAAGAGTGAAAGAAAAGCGTGTGAAAAACATAGCCCACCTAGCCTGGCGAGGGTTCAGTCTCCTCGCTGCCCGAATATACTCCAGATTTCGGTGGTCAGTCCAAATGAGGAAAGGGTGTCTAGCCCCCTCAAGCCAATGTCTCCACGCTTTCAGAGCCCCGACAACAGCTAACAACTCCCTATCCCCCACGTCATAGTTTCGCTCCGCCGGGCTGAGCTTCTTCGAAAAGAAAGATCAGGGGCGGAGTTTTGGTGGGTTACCCGAGCGCTGAGATAGCACAGCCCCTATTCCAGCTTCGGATGCATCCACCTCAACTATGAACGCTAAGGAGGGATCAGGATGCGCCAGCACTGGAGCCATGGTAAACAGAGCCTTCAGGTTGCCAAAAGCTCTATCCGCCTCAGCCGACCACCGCAACCGCACCGGTCCCCCCTTCAGTAAGGAGGTAATGGGAGCCGCCACCTGGCCAAAGCCCCGGATAAACCTCCGGTAGTAGTTGGCAAACCCTAAAAACCGCTGCACCTCCTTTACCGTGGTTGGAGTCGGCCAATTACGCATGGCTGAAATGCGGTCAGTCTCCATCTCCACCCCTGACGCGGACAAACGGTACCCAAGGAAGGAGACGGACTGTTGAAAGAACAGACATTTCTCCGCCTTGACGTAAAGGTCATGCTCCAACAGTCGACCAAGCACCGTACGCACAAGGGACACATGCTCAGCGCGGGTGGTAGAGTATATGAGAATATCATCTATATACACCACTACACCCCGCCCGTGCAGGTCCCTGAAGATCTCATCCACAAATGATTGGAAGACGGATGGAGCATTCATTAACCCATACGGCATGACGAGGTACTCATAGTGCCCAGATGTAGTGCTAAATGCCGTCTTCCACTCATCCCCTCCCCTGATACGCACCAGATTGTACGCGCTCCTGAGGTCCAATTTTGTGAAGAAGCGCGCCCCGAGCAATGACTCTGTCATACTGGCGATCAGAGGTAGCGGGTAACTGTATTTCACAGTAATCTGGTTCAAACCTCGATAGTCAATGCACGGGCGTAAACCTCCATCCTTCTTCTTCACAAAAAATAAGCTCGAGGAGACAGGTGAAATGGAGGGCCGAATGTATCCCTGTCCCAGAGATTCAGCGACATATGTTTCCATAGCCGCCGTCTCCTCCTGTGACAGAGGATACACGTGACTCCTGGGAAGTGCAGCACCCTCCAGGAGATTTATCGCACAATCCCCCGGTCGATGGGGTGGTAATTGAGTCGCCTTCCTTTTACAGAAAGCGATTGCCAAATCGGCATATTCGGGGGGAATGTGCATGGTGGAAACCTGGTTTGGACTTTCCACCGTAGTGGCACCTAAGGAAACACCTAAACACCTCCCTGAACACTGACAGGACCATCCCTTGAGAACCCTCTGTTGCCACGAAATAATAGGATCATGAGAAGTCAACCAGGGAAGCCCCAATACAACGGGAAACGCAGGAGCGTCAATCAGAAAGAGACTAATCCTCTCTTCCTGACTCTCCTGCGTCACCATAGCAATGGGAACTGTGACCTCCCTAATCAGCCCAGACCCCAAAGGACGACTATCTAGGGCATGTATAGGGAAGGGAACATCAACGGGAACAATAGGAATCCCTAATCTATTGGCCAAAGACCGATCTATAAAGTTCCCAGCTGCGCCTGAATCTACTAGCGCCTTATGCTGTGAATGCGGGGAAAACCCCGGAAATCTTATAGACAACCACATGTGAGCAACAGGGGGGTCTGGGTGAGTCGTGTGCCTACTCACCTGAGATGAACCACCAGTGTTCCGCCTACCACCTCGACGACCTGGAAAACCTCCCCAGCACCGACCAGCAGTGTGTCCTCTGCGGTCACCTCTGGTGCATGGAACGGTTTCCCCTCCGGTCTCCCTAGTACCAGCCCCGCCCAACTCCATTGGTGTTGGGTCTAAGGGACTGGAGGATGGAACCAACGGACCCCGATCCGGACGTCCGCAGGAGGCCAGCAGGTTATCCAGCTGGATAGATAAGTCCATCAGCTGGTCCAGGTGGAGGGTGGTGTCCCTGCAGGCTAGCTCCCTACGAACGTCCTCTCGCAAACCACACCTGTAGTGATCGATCAGGGCCCGCTCATTCCATCCTGCACCAGCCGCTAGAGTTCTAAAATCCAGTGCGAACTCCCGAGCGCTCCTCATCTCCTGCTTTAAATGGAACAAGCGCTCTCCCTCCGCTTTTCCTTCTGGTGGATGATCAAACACTGCCCGAAAGCGGCGGGAGAAATCCTCGTAGTTTTCCCGAGTCGGATCTTCCACCTCACAGATGGCGTTGGCCCACTCTAGGGCTTTACCAGTCAAACAGGAGATGAGGGCGCTCACTCTCTCGCGTCCCGAGGGCGGCGGCCGGACAGCCGCCAGGTAGAGCTCCAGCTGGAGTAGGAACCCCTGACACCCGGCAGCTGTTCCGTCATACGCTCCCGGGAGCGAGAGCCAAATCCCACCGGATCCAGACGGCGGTTGGATAGGATCCAGAGATGTACCGGGCGGTGGTGTGGCTGGGTCGACGGGACATCCTTTCCTCTCCAATCTCTCCATGGTTAGCAGCACGCAATCCATGGCAGTCATTAGATCCTGGATCATATTCGCCTGCTGCTTAACGCGCTCCTCTATATGACTAGGAGAACTGGCTGCTCCTGCTGACTCCATTTGTGGTCGGTGATTCTGTAACGGAGAGAAGTGGAGGAGTCAGGCGCAGGACACAGGGATGAAGGTAAACCAAAACTTGTTTACTAAAATTATTAAATCCATCTTCTCTTAAAAATACATAGTCTGGAGAACACACCTCCAACTACACTAAACAGACAAACAATCACCGACAAGACAAACAGGAAATGCAGAGGTTTAACCTCTTACATCTAGACGTTCCGCTAGCGGAACACCTGCTCCAATATCCAATGATAGGCGTGGCGCGAATTACAAATTCCTCAAAAATACAAAAACTTCAATTTTTCAAACATATGACTATTTCACAGCATTTTAAAGACAAGACTCTCCTTTATCTAACCACACTGTCCGATTTCAAAAAGGCTTTACAGCGAAAGCAAAACATTAGATTATGTCAGCAGAGTACCCAGCCAGAAATAATCAGACACCAATTTTTCAAGCTAGCATATAATGTCACAAAAACCCAGAAGACAGCTAAATGCAGCACTAACCTTTGATGATCTTCATCAGATGACACACCTAGGACATTATGTTATACAATACATGCATGTTTTGTTCAATCAAGTTCATATTTATATAAAAAAAACAGCTTTTTACATTAGCATGTGACGTTCAGAACTAGCATACCCCCCGCAAACTTCCGGGGAATTTACTAACAATTTACTAAATTACTCACGATAAATGTTCACAAAAAGCATAACAATTATTTTAACCTCTTATGGCTAGGGGGCAGTATTTTCACGGTTGGATAAAAAACGTACCCGATTTAATCTGGTTACTAATCCTACCCAGTAACTAGAATATGCATATACTTATTATATATGGATAGAAAACACCTTAAAGTTTCTAAAACTGTTTGAATGGTGTCTGTGAGTATAACAGAACTCAAATGGCAGGTCAAAACCTGAGAGATTCCTTTACAGGAAGTGGCCTGTCTGACCATTTCTGGAACTTCTTTGCCATCTCTATATTTACTAAGGATCTCTGTTCTAACGTGACACTTCCTACGTCGTCCATGGGCGCTCAGAGCCCGGGAAAAACCTGAATGTCGTCATCCCAGCCCAGGCTGAAACACATTATCGCCTTTCTCAAGTGGCCGATCAAGGGACTGTGGGCTTAGGCGCGTGACCTGACCGCCCCCGTCTTTGTGATTTTTTCCTCTGTTTGCCGAAAAGGAGATTCCCGGTCGGAATATTATCGCTTTTCTACGAGAAAAATGGCATAAAAATTGATTTTAAACAGCGGTTGACATGCTTCGAAGTACGGTAATGGAATATTTAGAATTTTTTTGTCACGAATTGCGCCATGCGCGCGACCCTTCTTTACCATTTCGGATAGTGTCTGGAACGCACGAACAAAACGCCGCTATTCGGATATAACGATGGATTATTTTGGACCAAACCAACATTTGTTATTGAAGTAGCAGTCCTGGGAGTGCATTCTGACGAAGACAACAAAAGGTAATGAAACTTTTGTAATAGTAAATCGGAGTTTGATCAGGGCTAAACTTGGTCGGTGTCTAAATGGCTAGCCGTGATGGCTGGGCTATCTACTGAGAATATTGCAAAATGTGCTTTCACCGAAAAGCTATTTTAAAATTGGACATAGCGAGTGCATAGAGGAGTTCTGTATCTATAATTCTTAAAATAATTGTTATGTTTTTTGTGAACGTTTATCGTGAGTAATTTAGTAAATTCACCGGATGTTTGCTGGGGGTATGCTAGTTCTGAACGTCACATGCTAATGTAAAAAGCTGGTTTTTGATATAAATATGAACTTGATTGAACAAAACATGCATGCATTGTATAACATAATGTCCTAGGGTTGTCATCTGATGAAGATCATCAAAGGTTAGTGCTGCATTTAGCAGTGTTTTTGTTTTTTGTGACATTATATGCTAGCTTGAAAAATGGGTGTCTGATTATTTATGGCTTGGTACTCTGCTGACATAATCTAATGTTTTGCTTTCGCTGTAAAGCCTTTTTGAAATCGGACAGTGTGGTTAGATAAAGGAGAGTCTTGTCTTTAAAATGCTGTGAAATAGTCATATGTTTGAAAAATTGAAGTTTTTGTATTTTTGAGGAATTTGTAATTCGCGCCACGCCTATCATTGGATATTGGAGCAGGTGTTCCGCTAGCGGAACGTCTAGATGTAAGAGGTTAAGAATTATAGATACAGAACTCCTCTATGCACTCGATATGTCCGATTTTAAAATAGCTTTTTGGTGAAAGCACATTTTGCAATATTCTAAGTACATAGCCCAGCCATCACGGGCTAGCTATTTAGACACCCGGCAAGTTTAGCCTTCACCAAAATCAGATTTACTATAACAAAAATGTTATTACCTTTGTTGTCTTCGTCAGAATGCACTCCCAGGACTACTACTTCAATAACAAATGTTGGTTTGGTCCCAAATAATCCATTGTTATATCCGAATAGCGCCGTTTTGTTCGTGCGTTCCAGAAACTATCCGAAATGGTAAATCAGGGTCGCACGCATGGCGCAATTCGTGACAAAAAAAATCTAAATATTCCATTACCGTACTTCGAAGCATGTCAACCGCTGTTTAAAATCAATTTATATGCAATTTATCTCGTAAAAAACCGATAATATTCCGACCGGGAATCTCCTTTTCGGCAAACAGAGGAAAAATCACAAAGACGGGGGCGGCCAGGGCACGCGCCTAAGCCCACAGTCCCTTGATCGGCCACTTGAGAAAGGCGATAATGTGTTTCAGCCTGGGGCTGGGATGACGACATTCTGTTTTTTCCCGGGCTCTGAGAGCCTATGGAAGACGTAGGAAGTGTCACGTTAGAGCAGAGATCATTTGTAATTGAATGAGATGGCAAAGAAGTTCAAGAAATGGTCAGACAGGCCACTTCCTGTAAAGGAATCTCTCAGGTTTTGACCTGCCATTTGAGTTCTGTTATACTCACAGACACCATTCAAACAGTTTTAGAAACTTTGGAGTGTTTTCTATCCAAAGCCAATAATTATATGCATATTCTAGTTACTGGGCAGGAGTAGTAACCAGATTAAATCGGTTACGTTTTTTATCCAGCCGTGAAAATACTGCCCCCTAACCATAACAGGTTAAATAATGAACATAATTAGGGAAACTCAAAACAGGTGTACACAATAAAGACAAAACCAAACGAACAGTGAAACATCGATCGGTGGCAACTAGTAAGCCGGTGACGTCGACCGCCGAACGCCGCCCGAACAAGGAGAGGGGTCGACTTCGGCGGGAGTCGTGACACTAGCTCTGTTCCCTGCTGCTTCATTGTATTGTTTTTGTCTTTAGTTTTAGTCTTTGAAGCTGTTCCTGTCTCGTCTCTGTCCGTTATTATTAAATATTTACTCCCCGTACCTGCTTCATCCCTCCAGCGTCATTCCGCATGACAGAATGAAGCAGCCAACAAACGAAGCATCGGGGAGTACTGGCGTTCCGGTTGGAATGGTGGCAGCAGTTCTGGGTCGCCACCGAAGGAACCGGGGATGCCTAGCCAGCTCGTCGGGCTTCCACGCCCTAGCTGGCTCAAGAGGTTTCCTGGTCCGGTTGGCTCGGATGGCTCACATCCCACGTCGGGCCTCAGCTGGATCGGCAGTTTTTGTTCACCCAGCCGGTCCAGGAGTGTTTTTTGTTTGTCTTGTGTTTTGTTGGTGACGTCGGGGTGGATTCCACTGCCGATGGAACCGGGATGCCTAAGCCAGCCCGTCAGGCTTTCACGCCCTGGCTGGCTCGAGAGGTTTTCCTGGCTCGGCGGCTTCCCATCCCATGTCACACTCCACGGGATCATCGGGCTTCCCTTCCCCTTCTGCTGTGGGATCCACAGGCGTCTTGCCTCAGCCGGATCATCAGGCTCTCATGCCTCGGCCGGCTCGCCAGGCTCTCATGCTCCTGCCGGTTCGTCAGGTTTTCACGCTCCAACCGGCTTGCCCAGTGCCCATGTCTCGGCCGGTTCGCCCAGGCTGGACGCCGGGTGGTATCCCAAAAGGGAGAGGTACTGTCACATCTGCTCCCGATCTTCCCTTCCTCTGGCGCTTGAGGGGGCCAGATTACCCTGCATCACACGCTCCTGCCATCCATCATGCACACCTGCCTTCCCTCGTCACTCGCATTCAGCGTTATTGGACTCACCTGGACTCACTTATCTCCTGTTTATTTCCTCCCCTATATTTGTCAGTTCCCTAGCTCTGTTCCCTGCTGCTTCATTGTATTGTTTTTGTCTTTAGTTTTAGTCTTTGACGCTGTTCCTGTCTCGTCTCTGTCCGTTATTATTAAATGTTTACTCCCCGTACCTGCTTCGTCCCTCCAGCGTCATTCCGCGTGACATTACTGGCCACCCATTCCAAAACTGACTGCAGCTCCTTGACAGCTTTGCACATTCTTGGCATTCTCTCAACCATTCTCTCAACCAGCTTCATGAGGTGGTCACCTGGAATTCATTTCCATTAACCTGTTGGGTCTAGGGGGCAGCATTTGCACGTCTGGATAAAAAAAATGTACCCGATTTAATCTGGTTACTAATCCTACCCAGTAACTAGAATATGCATATACTTATTATATATGGATAGAAAACACTCTAAAGTTTCCAAAACTGTTTGAATGGTGTCTGTGAGTATAACAGAACTCATTTGGCAGGCAAAACCCTGAGACATTTTCTGACAGGAAGTGGATACCTGATGTGTTGTATTGATTTTAAACCTATCCCATTGAAAAACACAGGGGTTTAGGAATATTTTGGCACTTCCTATTGCTTCCACTAGATGTCACCAGCCTTTACAAAGTGTTTTGAGTCTTCTGGAGGGAGATCTGACCGAACAAGAGCCATGGAACGGTGATGTCCCATTAGACACCTGGCGCGCTACTTCATGTTGGGTACCCTCGTTCCAATACGTTATAAAAGGCTATGCATTCGTCCACCTTGAATATTATTCATGTTCTGGTTAAAAAAGGCCCTAATGATTTATGCTATACAACGTTTGACATGTTTGAACGAACGGAAATATATTTTTTCCCCTCGTTCATGACGAGAAGTCCGGCTGGCTTACATCATGTGCTAACGAGACGGAGATTTTTGGACATAAATGATGAGCTTTTTTGAACAAAACTACATTCGTTATGGACCTGTGATACCTGGAAGTGACATCTGATGAAGAGAATCAAAGGTAATGGATTATTTACATAGTATTTTCGATTTTAGATCTCCCCAACATGACGTCTAGTCTGTATCGCAACGCGTATTTTTCTGGGCACAGTGCTCAGATTATTGCAAAGTGTGATTTCCCAGTAAGGTTATTTTTAAATCTGGCAAGTTGATTGCGTTCAAAAGATGTAAATCTATAATTCTTTAAATGACAATATAATATTTTACCAATGTTTTCTAATTTTAATTATTTAATTTGTGACGCTGACTTGACTGCCGGTTATTGGAGGGAAACGATTTCCTCAACATCAATGCCATAGTAAAACGCTGTTTTTGTATATAAATATGAACTTGATAGAACTAAAAATGCATGCATTGTCTAACATAATGTCCTAGGAGTGTCATCTGATGGAGATTGTAAAAGGTTAGTGTATCATTTTAGCTGGTTTTATGGTTTTGGTGACCCTGTCGTTGACTTGACAAAACATTACACACAACTCTTGTAAATGTACTGTCCTAACATACTCTAAATTTATGCTTTCGCCGTAAAACCTTTTTGAAATCGTAAAACGTGGTTAGATTAAGGAGATGTTTATCTTTCAAATGGTGTAACATAGTTGTATTTTTGAAAAATTTGAATTTTGACATTTATTTGGATTCAAATTTGCCGCTCTTGAAATGCACCTGCTGTTGATGGAGTGCACCACAGGTGGCACGCTAGCGTCCCACCTAGCCCCAAGAGGTTAACAGGTGTGGAATTTATTTTCTTCTTAATGCATTCGAGCCAATCAGTTGTGTTGTGACAAGGTAGGGGTGTTATACAGAAGATAGCCCTATTTGGTAAAATACCAAGTCCATATTATGGCAAGAACAGCTCAAATAAGCATAGAAAAGTGATAGTCCATCATTACTTTAAGACATGAAGGTCAGTCAATCAGAAACATTTCAAGAACTTTGAAAGTTTCTTCAGGTGCAGTCGCAAAAACCATCAAGCGCTATGATGAAACTGGCTCTCATGAGGACCACCACCGCAGCCCAAATAAATGCTTCACTGATTTCAAGTAACAAACACATCTCAACATCAACTATTCAGAGGAGACTGTGTGAATCAACTACTAAAGGACACCAATAATAAGAAGAGACTTGCTTGGGCCAAGAAACACGAGTAATGGACATTAGTCCGGTGGTAATCTGTCCTTTGGTCTGATGAGTCCAAATTTTTGATTTTTGGTTCCAACCTCCGTGACTTTGTGAGACGCAGCGTAGGTGAATGGATGATCTCTGCATATGTGGTTCCCACCGTGAAGCATGGAGGAAGAGGTGTAATGGTGTGGGGGTGCTTTGCTGGTGAAGCTGTCAGTGATTTATTTAGAATTCAAGTCACACTTAACCAGCATGACTAACACAGCATTCTGCAGCGTTAGGCAAAGGGTGGCTACTTTGAAGAATCTCAAATATAACATTTATTTTGATTTTTTAACACTTTTTTGGTTACTACATGATTCCATATGTGTTATTTCATAGTTTTGATGTATTCACTATTATTCTACAATGTAGAAAATAGTAAAAATAAAGAAAAACCCTTGAATAAGTAGGTGTGTCCAAACTTTTGACTGGTACTGTATATGGTTGAATCATCAGCATACAGTACATGAACACACATGCTTTGTTTAATGCCAGTGGCAGGTTATTGGTAAAAAAGAAAAGAGTAGTAGGCCTAGAAAGCTGCCCTGCGGTACACCACACCCTACGTGTTTAATAAGATAATTATATGTTATATATAGGGGCGTATAGCCTCCAGGGTAGAGTGTTGGGCCAGCAACCGAAAAGTTGGTTGTTTCTGATCCTGGAGCCGACAAGGTGAAAACTCATCATTGTGCCCTTGTACAAGGCACTTAACCCCAATTGCTCCAGGGGTGCTGTACAATGGTATCCCTGCCCGTGCAAAAAACACATTTCCATTACACACTTGTACTAGTGTTTGACAGCCAAATATAAGCACCCCCCAAATGATATACCCATTACTCTTTAGACAAAGTAGTGATCTTGCCCATCTAGAACCTTGCTCTGGACCCATTTGATATTTTATCTGTAGAACCTATCCTTAGGCCAAGACATTAATACTTGATAATGTGGTCTTTAAATGTGTCTGATTTGGGTATGAGTGAACAGATAACATCCCATGTCAGTAATAACGTAATGAAATATTCCGGCATTCCACAAGGTTTAGAGAGTCTTTTTACAGAAATTAAATGGGATCTGCATTTGCATATTAATGGTGCGTTTCAGGCAGATAGTGATGCCGTCATCTTTATGATGAATAGTTTTATAGTGATCATAAGCTTTGGATTTAACAACCCTTATTGTAATCGTTGTGTGTATTGATGTGCTCGTAGGAGGATTATCTTTGAAAAGCCAAAGTTCTTCAAAAAAGAGTTTACAAGCTCTGATATGCTTATTTATTCTTTGTAAAGGCAAAACATCACAAGACAAACCACTAACCAAACCTTGAGCTTAACAACACAAGCCAACACACTAACCAAACCTTGAGCTTAGCAACATAAGCCAAAACACACTAACCAAACCTTGAGCTTAATAACACAAGCCAACATACTAACCAAACCTTGAGCTTAGCAACACAAGCCAAAACACACGAACCAAACCTTGAGCTTAACAACACAAGCCAACATACTAACCAAACCTTGAGCTTAACAACACAAGCCAACACACTAATCAACCTTGAGCTTAACAACACAAGCGATCATACTAACAAAACCTTGAGCTTAACAACACAAGCCAAAACACACGAACCAAACCTTGAGCTTAACAACACAAGCCAACATACTAACCAGACCTTGAGCTTAACAACACAAGCCAAAACACTAATCAAACCTTGAGCTAATGCTGCAGTTGTACTGTTTGACACTCCCAAAGTTAGCTGTTTTTCTAAAATGAACTCATCCATTATAGTTACCATAGCAGGATGTTTTATGGCAGGATATATACTCAAGGGTATGGACACAGACACAGGCAAGCGTCAAGTTCCATTTAATCTCCCCACTACCGCTATAGTACAATTCAGCAGCATCTCCCAATAAATGCCCTAGCAGAAAGTGCAGAGCCCATTAGGGATTTTTGCTTATATAAGCATAATCACATTTCCCAGCACCCTGACATTTAGGCTGAATCAATGGAGCAAGAGACCCATTTGGCATGACCTTGTCTGTTATCCAGATAAAGAGGCCGCCTTAAGAAATCATACAGTCCTCCTGGGGGGGAATTAGCCATGAAATACTTTAATGATTGTTGAGTGGGAGAAATGCTATAACCTGAAGTAATGACTTGTTTGTTTGTTTTCAGTTCTTTTTTCTTTCTTGCCAGTGAGGAAGTGTGTTGAAACTGTATCTGACAATAGCTTTTAAACTGTTTGGGAGGAAGAGGGTAGCTGTGGCTGATTGGTGCCTATCCCTATCCCCTTCCCCACTACTTTTCCTTCCCAGAAGCAATGTTTAAGGACTTGCATCCTCTCTCACTCTGATTAATGTTATGGCCTCATGCCGTCACTGGAAACGATTTAAAGCAATCTCCAAATTGCCTTTCGATGCCCAAAGGGTGTAGGGGAAAAAAACGTGTATTCATTTCCCCATGATAAGCACAGCCAGACGTTTTTCCTGAGTTCCACTTTGTCCCGATGTATTTTAATTCAGCTGAATGAAACAGTCAACACAGACGGCCTGACATGAATCAGTCACAGGACAGAGCAGTGCCCGGCAAAATATTCACTAAGCACTGGAATTTCCCTCCCTCCCATGCCGATGCCAAGCAAGCAATTATCACTCTGTAATAGATTACATCCCCTGAGGACCAAAACATTAAATATGATCAACCTTTTATCAAATCAAATCAAATTCAAATCACATTCTTTTGGTCACATACACATGGTTAGCAGATGTTAATGCGAGTGTAGTGAAATGCTTGTGCTTCTAGTTCCGACCATGCAGTAATATCTAACAAGTAATCTAACAATTTTACAACAACTACCTTATACACACAAGTGTAAAGGAATGAATAAGAATATGTACATGTAAATATATGGATGAGCGATGGCCGAACGGCATAGGCAAGATGCAGTAGATGGTATAGAGTACAGTATATACATATGAGATGAGTAATGTAGGGTATGTAAACATTATATAAAGTGGCATTGTTTAAAGTGACTAGTGATACATTTATTACATGCAATTTTAAATTATTAAAGTGGCTAGTGATTTGAGTCAGTATGTTGGCAGCAGCCACTCAATGTTAGTGATGGCTGTTCAACAGTCTGATGGCTTTGAGATAGAAGCTGTTTTTCAGCGTCTTGGTCCCAGCTTTGATGCACCTGTACTGACCTCGCCTTCTGGATGATAGTGGGGTGAACATGCAGTGGCTCGGGTCATTGTTGTCCTTGATGACCTTTTTGGCCTTCCTGTGACATCGGGTGGTGTAGATGTCCTGGAGGGCAGGTAGTTTGCCCCCGGTGATGCATTGTGCAGACTACCTCTGGAAAGCCTTACGGTTGTTGGCAAAGCAGTTGCCGTACCAGGCGGTGATACAGCCCAACAGGATGCTCTCAATTGTGCATCTGTAAGCGTTTGTGAGTGTTCATCGTGACAAGCCAAATTTCTTCAGCCTCCTGAGGTTGAAGAGGCGCTGTTGCGCCTTCTTCACCACGCTGTCTGTGTGGGTGGACCATTTCAGTTTGTCCGTGATGTGTACGCCGAGGAACTTAAAACTTTCCACCTTCTCCACTATTGTCCCGTTCGATGTGGATAGGGGGGTGCTCCCTCTGCTGTTTCGTGAAGTCCACGATCATCTCCTTTGTTTTGTTGACATTGAGTGTGAGGTTATTTTCCTGACACCACACTCCGAGGGCCCTCACCTCCTCCCTGTAAGCCATCTCGCTGTTGTTGGTAATAAAGCCTACCACTGTAGTGTCGTCTGCAAACTTGATGATTGAGTTGGAGGCGTGCATGGCCATGCAGTCATGGGTGAACAGGGAGTACAGGAGAGGGCTGAGAACGCACCCTTGTGGGGCCCCAGTGTTGAGGATCAGCGGGGTGGAGATGTTGTTTCCTACCCTCACCACCTGGGACGTCCCGTCAGAAAGTCCAGGACCCAGTTGCACAGGGCGGGGTCGAGACCCAGGGTCTCGAGCTTAATGACGAGTTTGGAGGGTACTATGGTGTTAAATGCTGAGCTGTAGTCGATGAACAGCATTCTTACATAGGTATTCCTCTTGTCCAGATGGGTTAGGGCAGTGTGCATCGTGTTTGCGATTGCGTTGTCTGTAGACCTATTGGGGTAGTAAGCAAATTGGAGTGTGTCTAGGCTGTCAGGTAGGGTGCAGGTGATATGATCCTTGACTAGTCTCTCAAAGCACTTCATGATGACGGAAGTGAGTGCTACGGGGCAATAGTCGTTTAGCTCAGTTACCTTAGCATTCTTGGAAACAGGAACAATGGTGGCCCTCTTGAAGCATGTGGGAACAGCAGACTGGGATAGGGATTGATTGAATATGTCCATTAACACACCAGCCAGTTGGTCTGCGCATGCTCTGAGGACGCGTCTAGGGATGTCGTCTGGGCCGGCAGCCTTGCAAGGGTCAACACGTTTAAATGTTTTACTCACGTTGGCTGCGGTGAAGAAGAGCCCGCAGGTTTTGGTAGCGTGCTGTGTCGGTGGCACTGTATTGTCCTCAAAGCAAGCAAAGAAGCTGTTTAGTTTGTCTGGGAGCAAGACATTGTGGTCCGCGACGGGGCTGGTTTTCTTTTTGTAGTCCGTGATTGCGAATGCTGCCATCAATCCACGGTTTCTGGTTGGGGAAGGTTTTAATAGTCGCTGTGGGTACAACATCACCGATGCACTTGCTAATAAACTCACTCACCGAATCAGCGTATACATCAATGTTGTTGTTCGACACTATCTGGAACATGTCCCAGTCCATGTGATCGCAGCAATCTTGAAGCGTGGATCAGATTGGTCGGACCAGCGTTGAACAGACCTGAGCACGGGCGTTTCCTGTTTTAGTTTCTTTTGCATTATTTTGCATCTTTTGCTACAGTATTAGTGTGGAGTGAGTTATCAGAACACACAGAACAATGTGAAAGAAAAGGTATGGCATCATTGGTTATAGTTATTATCATATGGTTATATATCACATGGGTGTTTATGGCCAGCTTATCACATGGGTGTTGATGGCCAGCTTATCACATGGGTGTTTATTTCCAGCATACTACATGGGTGTGCATGGCCAGCTACTGTGACTGAATGATTGATGTTGTCGAACAGCTCCGAGTCAGTTCCCTGGACATACCTCGTCATGTTCTCAGACAGGTTCCTGCCTTATAAGCAGACTAAGACTCGCCTGAGCAACATAGGTATCTGAGGCTCTAGCTGTTACAGAAGCCTTTCAATCTTCTCCTTTTCCCTCTCTTTCACTCTTTTTTCACTCTTTTCCTCTGTGTTCTGGTTATTTATTCTTCTCACATCTCCATGGCTCAGACATGGGGTAGAGCGTCTGTTTGCTGCAGCAGGACAGATGGTTTAGAGAGATAAAGCCAATTACAGCTGTCTGTCTGTTAGACTAGAACCTCAACCACAAAGAGACTTAACACTGGACAACTCCTCAGGAATGAACCTAAGAACACAGAAGCCCTGCTTTTCTTTCAGTGGAAATGACATAAAGAACACTCAAGCACAGTTTTATATTGATATGAAATGTATGGTGTTAAGAAAGATGCATGTTAATAGCATTATCCTCCAAATCAATTAAATTGTATCAAATGTGGTAGGTTTTCACAGCTGACTTTCCCAGGTTTTCACGGATGTCCAACAATGATTATGCTGACTCGACTCAGTCATCACCATGTTTAACTCTTCCTCTCCATTTCTATAGGATGATCCCAGCCTCCAGCCAAGCCTTCCTGGTGACCAACTTGGTGTCGGGGACCAAGTACGATTTGTGTGTCCTGGCCGCCTGGGACGACACCGCCACCACCCTGACGGCCACCAACGTGGTGGGCTGTGCCCAGTTCTTTACCCGCGATGACTACACACAGTGCCAGTCTCTCCACAGCCAGTTTCTGGGGGGCACCATGATCCTGGTGGTGGGTGGCATCATCGTGGCGACGCTACTCGTCTTCATCGTTATCCTGATGGTGCGCTACAAAGCCACCGACCATGAGGGGGGTGGCATCGGGGGGAGCGGCAAGCTGACCAGCGTTAGTGACACCCACTCACAGAACAATGGGGGCCGGCTGGGACAGAACGGCGTGCCCCTTCCCCTGCCCAAACCAAAGGCCAAAGTGACCCTCCAGGATGAGGTGGTGGAGTTTAAATGTGGTTCCCTCCAGAGCACCTCGTCCTCATCCTCGTCGGGGGGCTCGGTGGTCGGGGAGGGTTCCTACAGCCCCAACAGCACCCTGGCCATTATGTGGAGGCAGGCTGCCCCCTCTAAGCCCAGGGCAAACCTGGATCACCTGTTGGGGGCCTTCAACTCCCTAGAGCTCCGGGGGCCCCAGGGCAGGGGAGACCTGGGGGAGCCCTCATCCAGCAGTAGCACTCCGGTGGCGGGTGGCGATAGGCCCCACACGGACAGAGAGCCCCTGCTGGGCCGGACAATGGACTCGCGGCTGAGCCGGCTGCTCATGCTGTCTCATGACTCCAAACCAAAAAGGAGCCAGTCGTTTGACATGGGGGACTGTATGGATACAGATCAACAAACAGACCAAGCGATGGCCTCTAGCACCTCCACTGCCACAACGCCGGTGTGCAGTTACCCGCGGCGCATCAGCAACATCTGGACTAAGAGGAGCCTGTCTGTGAACGGCATGCTGCTACAGTGTGACGAGGAAGGGGATATGGGGGGGGGCAAGGGGACCTTTGACAGCCAAGAGTGGGTCATGGAGAGTACCGTCTAGGAGAGATGAGGATTTGCTTTGTGTCTTCTAAAACACTGCCCCAGAGAGATAGCAATACGCCTCAGTTCTGATAGACCTCCAGGCTGGAGGAGAAGTCCATGCCTCCTCCCTCCTCGTCCTGCATGGAATTCATTCATGTTAATCTATTGTGGATCCTCCATTGTTGTGACAGATATGTACAAAGTTCCCCCAAGTGGGTAAGTCGGCTAATGACGCTTGGTGGATGGAGCTGATTCGTGGAGTGTGGTTGTTTTGTGTTTGTATGTGTGTGTTCTCTACATGGAGACGGGGAATGCACAGTAATGGTCAACTTCAAACTACAAGTAAGGCATGCAATGAAACCTAGGAAATGGGAAGCAGGCCTGATGTTCCTAAGTAGAGCCATGGTTTCTCTGACACAAGGAACGTGAAACAAATCACTGTATTTGTTGACTTGTAAAATGGCATAACAGTGAAAGTCCCTCTTGTTACTGTTGCTGAGATGATGGGCCATGCATGGCCCTGGACTAATACTGCTGTAAGTGAATATGAAATATGTAATGAATTTAATGTTTTTACATGTTTTATTTTGCTGATCAAACACACATTGTCTAATACTGTTTTTCCCCTCTGAACACGACGGGGCTCTGACTTCAATATTTGCATTATGAAAAACCTCAATATACTGTCAGGTCCAAAATGATTGGCACCCTTGATAAAGATGAACTTAAAAGACTACACAAAATAAATAATACAAATACTGAGCTATATTGTATGCAAAAAAAGGACATTATATTATTTTGTACTAATACATTTGCTCAGAGAAAGAGGTGACATCAAAATAGAGCTCTTTGGTTATGTACACCAGTGGTGGGTTTGGTGTCGAAAACTGAAGCATATGCATAAAAGTACCTCATACCTAAGGTAAAATATGATGATGCATCTTTGATGTTATGGGGCTATTTTGTATCCACTGGTCCTTTGGCCCTTGTTAAGGTCAACGGCATCGTGAACTTTACCAAATACCAGAAGATTGTAGCCAAAAACCTGGTTCCCTCTGCCAGGAGGCTGACACTTTGATATAACTGGATCTTCCAGCAAAACATCAAAATCTACAAAGAAATTGTTTATTGACCACAAAATCAACATTTTGCAATGGCCATCTCAGCCTCCACTTGAACCCCATTGAAAACCTGTGGTTTGAATTGAAAAGCGCAGTCTATAAGCGCAGACGAAGGATGTCAAGGATCTGGAAGGATTCTGTATGGAGGAACGATCTAAGATCTCTCCCAATGTGTTCTCCAATCTCATAAAACATTTGAGAAAAAGGCTCAGTGCTGTTATCCTCGCAAGGGGAGGGTGCTGTAGTACTAAAAACAGGGGTGACAATACATTTAATCCCTATCTTTCTTAGATTTGTTTTATTACTTATTAAACAAAAGCCCTTTCCCTGAGTGTAAAATAATATGATTTTTTTTTTAAAGTAGCATGCAGTTTGTATTATTTATTTTATACAGCCTTTTTTGTTCCTCTTTAACAAGGGTGCCAATAATTATGGACCTGACCGTATATCCATCCGCATTTTTTTAATATCCGCAGTACCATATGTACACTTTATATAGGCAATTTAGTTAATCATTAAAAAAAATGTATATATGAAATGATTTCATGAAACCACTGTATTTGAATATTTTAACTTTGTATACAGAATGTTTATTTGAGGCTTCATTAAATAATGCCATATCTGGTTCCTATCAAGTTGTATTCATGTATAAAGCGAGCAAACAATTCATCCTCAAAACCATGAAATATTTTTTTTAAGATAGCAATGTGAAATGGGTAAGGTCTTAAGTGAAAATGTAACTGTTATCGTGATGTCACTTAAAAGGTTCATTAGAGGGGAGTCCTATAATGAGTTTCAGCAAAAGAACATGGCCCCTGTTGGCCTCCAAATCAATTAACCCAGTATAGAGCTAACAACCAGCAGGAGTTTACCCTCTCTTGCACAGAAAGATTAAGCCCTCAGAAAAACTGCAGCTCAACATGCTTAATCTTTGAGAGACAAGCATCCTTCTCCAATTCCAAGGAACATTTTTACTTTTTCATGTACACTACCATTCAAAAGTTTGGGGTCACTTAGAAATGGCCTTGTTTTTGAAAGAAAATCAATTTTTTTGTTCATTAAAATAATATCAAATTGATCAGAAATACAGTGTAGACATTGTTAATGTTGTAAATGACTATTGTAGCTGGAAATGGCTGATTTTTTTATGGAATATCTACGTATATCTGCGTACAGAGGCCCATTATTAGCCAACATCACTCCTGTGTTCCAATGGAACGTTGTTTTAGCTAATCCAAGTTTATCATTTTAAAAGTCTAATTGATCATTAGAAAACCCTTTTGCAATTATGTTAGCACAGCTGAAAACTGTCGTTCTGATTAAAGAAGCAATAAAACTGGCCTTTTTTAGACTAGTTGAGTATCTGGAGCATCAGCATTTGTGGGTTTAATTACAGGCTCAAAATAGCCAAAAACAAAAACCTTTCTTCTGAACCTCGTCAGTATTTTCTTGTTCTGAGAAATGAAGGCTATCCCATGCAAGAAATTGCCAAGAAACTGAAGATCTCATACAACTCTGTGTTCTACTCCCTTCACAGAACAGCGCAAACTGTCTCTAACCAGAATAGAAAGAGGAGTGGGAGGCCCCGGTGCACAACTGAGCAAGAGGACAAGTACATTAGAGTGTCTAGTTTGAGAAACTGACGCCTCACAAGTCCTCAACTGGCAGCTTCATTAAATAGTACCCGCAAAACACCAGTCACAGTGAAGAGGCGACTCCGGGATGCTGGCCTTCTAGGCAGAGTTCCTTTGTCCAGTGTCTGTGTTCTTTTGCCCATCTTAATCTTTTCTTTTCATTGGCCAGTCTGAGATATGGCTTTTTCTTTGCAACTCTGCCTGGA
Source organism: Salmo salar (assembly GCF_965601325.2). Taxonomy (NCBI): domain Eukaryota; kingdom Metazoa; phylum Chordata; class Actinopteri; order Salmoniformes; family Salmonidae; genus Salmo; species Salmo salar. Next base: position 84,391,031 of record NC_138296.1, on the reverse strand, counting down.
AGGCCGTCATCCCGGAGTCGCATCTTCACTGTTGACGCTGAGACTGGTGTTTTGCAGGTACTATTTAATGAGGCTGCAAGTTGAGGACATGTGATGCGTCTGTTTCTCAAACTTGACACTACTGTACTTGTCTACTGTACTTGTCCTCTTGCTCAGTTGTGCACTGGGGCCTCCCACTCCTCTATTCTATTCTGGTTAGAGACAGTTTGCGCTGTTCTGTGAAGGGAGTAGTACACAGCATTGGCAATTTATCGCATGGAATAGCCTTCATTTCTCAGAACAAGAATAGACTGATGAGTTTCAGCAGAAAGGCCTTTGTTTTTGGCCATTTTGAGCTTGTAATCGAACCCACAAATGCTGATGCTCCAGATACTGAACTAGTCTAAAGAAGGCCAGTTTTATTGCTTCTTTAATCTGCACAACAGTTTTCAGCTGTGATAACATAATTGCAAAAGGGTTTTCTAGTGATCATTTAGCCTTTTAAAATGGTAAACTTGGATTAGCTAACACAACGTGCCATTGGAACACAGGATTGATGTTGGCTGATAATGGGCCTCTGTACGCCTATGTAGATATTCCATAAAAAAACCTGCCGTTTCCAGCTACAATAGTGAGTTACAACATTAACAAAGTCTACACTGTATTTTTGATCAATTTGATGTTATTTTAATGGACAAAAAATGTGCTTTGGTTTCAATAACAAGGACATTTCTAAGTGACCCCAAGCTTTTGAATGGTAGTGTACTTAGATACACTTACCTGTGTAATGTATCTGGATCTCATCACCTAAAATGTTTGACATTTGAGGGTAAGCAAAAACCTTGCCTCCCTCAGCAGTTATTGGCATGAGAAATGTACTGGAAATTCATGGTAAACTGTCTGTGTCTAGGAATTATCAAACTTGATTTTCTTTTGTTTGGTAGCATAAATTGACAGGTACCATAAATGTACAGTGCAAAATGGCTCTCAACTATGCTGAAGTTGTTGGCTTTTCTGTAACGTGTACAACTTGCATGTTTACCGAGGACTAACTCATGAGCCCGTTAAGAACCTTATACGCTATCTGTCTTTCCTCACATTGTGTTGTCTGAATTACTTTTTTGTGACATTCTGGATCAACTGCATCTGTACATTGACTCTGTATATTGACTTTTTATATATATAATTGATGGAGAATGAACAAAAGCTGTACACTAGTGTCTTTATTTTCTTGGTAGGCATATAGAAATAAAGAGGTGCCTCACTGTATATTTACAGTATAACCATTTATATTTCTCATTTGGAGTTGTAGACAATGTTTCTGTGGTCAAACCTATTGTTTTTTGCTACAAAAATATAAAAAAATCTAGATAATCTGAGCGTTCGTGTTTTGTCAGACCCTCATTATAAGACGTGGTAATGTGCAACATTTGTCATTTAATTGTATTGCATTGTTTAGCAATGATCTTCTATTGTCAGCCTCTGGTAGGTCCGGGGTAAACAGTAAGTAGATCTGTATGAAGCAGCTCTGAGGAGATCATGGATTTCTGGGAATTTCAGCATTCCAGAACCAATGTGGATTTCAGCGGTCCGGAATCCCGGAGAGCACCTCAGCATCACATGTCACACCACTAATTGGCCCGACTGACGTCCAATTCGGAGAAAAAAAGGAATGGGTTACCCCGCATTAACCTGCCCTGGACTCCTTACGTCATAGCATAGCCGGACTAGGATAAGGGGAAGTCTCCTAACACCCTGTGTTGACGATCTTATTCACATGCCTCCTAGATATCCACTTAGCTCCTGCATGCATTTTAAAATGGGTTTGTGCAGGGGAAGAGTTGGAGGCAAGTAGGGGCATAAATGAGCTTAACCAGGGGAGATCATGTGGTTAGAGGTGGAGTGAGGTGTATAAAGCCCCTTTTAAGCCAAAGCAGAGTGCACACTGGGTCGTATTTGTTAGGCACCAAGATGAAGATTATGGACTGAAACACGGAACTACTACCTGAACTTGTCCGATAAGAAACACTCATTCTTGCTTTCCGTTGCAAATTGTTTTGTTATGGTGTGCCCGAATGAATATGACCCTGCCCACTGGGCAAAAACGTTTGAATCAACGTAGTTTCCACGTGATTTCAACAAAGAAATGTATGTGTGATGACATTGAATCAACTTGGAAAACTGATTGGATTTGGTGTGTGGACCCTGTGGGGGAACGTGCATGTGAGGGATATTTAAGGGGTGTGAGACGCTCTGTGCTGGGTGAGAAAGATGGTGATGGTGGCTGGTGGGTGGCATGGTGGGTAGAGCAGAGGAGAGGTAATAGTGCATAGTTCTGGCTCAGTGTGGAGGAGGCACAGCTTGCATGGCAGGCTGCCCATGGCTCAGACCCTCCCCACCACATCCATATAGAGGCGCTGCAGCAGCAGAGGACAGGATAGGATAGGAGGCTGTCAGTCTCAGTAATTCAATGTGATTCAAAACGCAGCATCATATGATACAAAATGCATCATACGGGGATGATTTCTGCATTTTGAAAGTTATTTATCTTGAAAACTTGATTGCTGACAAGCAAAACATTTTGAGACCATGTCAACAATGGTCTAATGAAACAAATACAAATACCAAAAGTTTTCCTTTAAGGATTCTCGTTGATTGCAATGCCTTAATGCAATATAAACACTTAATGATTTACCCATCATCAATTACCAATGGGTTTTAACTTATTGTAATGACCTCGAAAGATCATAAATAAGAGAATGTCCACAACATTTCTTGAGTTTTTTATGAATTGAATGGTTTATTGACCCAGAACGAGCACAGGCTACTGTCTGGCCGTAACTTATGCCAAATAAATACGACATAACAATATCAGGTATTCAATTCACTGTCAGGACCTAGATAAAGGGATAACAATGCAAGCATGGAAATATACCAGACATGAAGTGCCCAGCCCCTTCCCAGCCTGTCCGCTGTTCCACCAACCAGTGTCTTTATTTTCTTGGTAGGCATACAGAAATAAAGTGGTTTCTCACTGTATATTTACAGTATAACCATGTATATTTCGCACCTGGATTTGTAGACAATGTTTCTGCTGTCCAAAATATTGTGTTTTGCTACAAAAATAGAAAAAAAAATCTAGATATTCTGAAACTTTCGTGTTTTGTCAGACCCTTATTATAAGACGTGGTAATGTGCAACATTTGTCATGTAATTGTATTGCATTGTTCAGCAATGATCTTCTATTGTCAGCCTCTGGTAGGTCTGGGGTAAACAGTAAGTAGATCTGTATGAAGCAGCTCTGAGGAGATCATGGATTTCTGGGAATTTCAGCGTTCCGGAATCCCGGAGACTACCTCAGCATCACATGTCAGACCACTAATTGGCCTGACTGACGTCCAATTCGGAGAAAAAAAACTAATGGGTTACCCCGCATTAACCTGCCCTGGACTCCTTACGTCATAGCATAGCCGGACTAGGATAAGGGGAAGTCTCCTAACACCCTGTGTTGACGATCTTATTCACATGCCTCCTAGATATCCACTTAGCTCCTGCATGCATTTTAAAATGGGTTTGTGCAGGGGAAGAGTTGGAGGCAAGTAGGGGCATAAATGAGCTTAACCAGGGGAGATCATGTGGTTAGAGGTGGAGTGAGGTGTATAAAGCCCCTTTTAAGCCAAAGCAGAGTGCACACTGGGTAGTATTTGTTAGGCACCAAGATGAAGATTATGGACTGAAACACGGAACTACTACCTGAACTTGTCCGATAAGAAACACTCATTCTTGCTTTCCGTTGCAAATTGTTTTGTTATGGTGTGCCCGAATGAATATGACCCTGCCCACTGGGCAAAAACTTTTGAATCAACGTAGTTTCCACGTGATTTCAACAAAAAAATGTATGTGTGATGACATTGAATCAACTTGGAAAACTGATTGGATTTGGTGTGTCTGCATGGACCCTATTGGGGAATGTGCATGTGAGGGATATTTAAGGGGTGTGAGACGCTCTGTGCTGGGTGAGAAAGATGGTGATGGTGGCTGGTGGGTGGCATGGTGGGTAGAGCAGAGGAAAGGTAATAGTGCATAGTTCTGGCTCAGTGTGGAGGAGGCACAGCTTGCATGGCAGGCTGCCCATGGCTCAGACCCTCCCCGCCACATCCATATAGAGGCGCTGCAGCAGCAGAGGACAGGATAGGATAGGAGGCTGTCAGTCTCAGTAATTGAATGTGATTCAAAACGCAGCATCATATGATACAAAATGCATCATACGGGGATGATTTCTGCATTTGGAAAGTTACATATCTTGAAAACTTGATTGCTGACAAGCAAAACATTTTGAGACCATGTCAACAATGACCTAATGAAACAAATACAAATACCAAAAGTTTTCCTTTAAGGAATCTCGTTGATTGCAATGCCTTAATTCAGTCTAAACATTCAATGATATACCCATCATCAATTACCAATGGGTTTTAACTTATTTTAATGACCTCGAAAGATCATAAATGAGAGAATGTCCACAACATTTCTTGAGTTTTTTATGAATTGAATGGTTTACTGACCCACAAAGAGCACAGTCTACTGTCTGGCGTAACCTATGCCAAATAAATATGACATAACAATATCAGGTATTCAATTCACTGTCAGGACCTAGATAAAGGGATAACAATGCAAGCATGGAAATATACCAGACATGAAGTGCCCAGCCCCTTCCCAGCCTGTCCGCTGTTCCACCAACCACATGGACGCCTGGCACTGACACATTCCAGGCATTCCCTTCATCGAACCCCGCCTAAACCAGAGCTAACTGATAAACGTGCCCTAATAACCACACAACAACAGAACATCAGAACGCAGGCATATATAGTGCATTTGGAAAGTATTCAGACCCCTTGACTTTTTCCCCAAAAAATTATGACACAGCCTTATTCTAAAAATGATTAAATTGTTGTTTTTTTCTGATCAATATATACAAAATATCACATGATGACAAAGCAACAAGTTTTTGCAAGTGTATTAAAAATAAAAACGGAAATGTTACGTTTACATAAGTATTCAGACCCTTTACTCAGTACTTTGCTGAAGCACCTTTGGCAGCGAATACACCTCGAATCTTCTTGGGTATGACGCTTCAAGCTTGGCACACCTGTATTTGGGGAGTTTCTCACATTCTTCTCTGCAGATCCTCTCAAGCTCTGTTAGGTTGGATGGGGAGCGTCACTGCACAGCTCTAGCTGGGCCACTCAAGGAGATTCAGAGACATGTCCCGAAGCCACTCCTGCATCGTCTTGGCTGCGTGCTTAGGGTCGTTGTCCTGTTGGAAGGTGAACCTTCGCCCTAGTCTGAGGTCCTGAGCACTCTGGAGCAGGTTTTCATCCAGAATCTCTCTGTACTTTGCTCCGTTCATATTTCTCTCGATCCTGACTAGTCTCCCAATCCCGGTCGCTAAAAAACATCCCCACGTTATGATGAAGCCACCACCATGCTTCACAGCAGGGATGGTGCTAGGTTTCCTCCAGTCGTGATGCTTGGTATTCAGGCCAAAGAGTTCAATCTTGGTTTCATTAGACCAGAGAAAATTGTTTCTCATGGTCTGAGAGGTTTTAGGTGCTTTTGGCAAACTGCAAGTGAGCTGTCATGTGCCTTTTACTGAGGAGTAGCTTCCGTCTAGCCATTCTACCATAAAGGCCTGACTGGTGGAGTGCTGCAGAGATCGTTGTCCTTCTGGAAGTTTCTCCCATCTCCACAGAGGAACTCTGCAGCTCTGTCAGAGTGACCATTGGGTTCTTGGTCACCTCCCTGACCAGGGCCCTTCTCCCCTGACTGCTCAGTTTGGCCGGGCGGCCAGCTCTAGGAAGAGTCTTGGTGGTTGCAGAATTCTTCCATTTAAGAATGATGGTGGCCACTGTGTTCTTGGGGACCTTCAATGCTGCACAAATCCTGTCTTGGAGCTCTACGGACAATTCCTTCATGGCACTGTCAACCGCGCGACCTTATATAGACAGGTGTGTGCCTTTCCAGATCATGTCCAATCCATTGAATTTACAACAGGTGGACTCCAGTCAAGTTGTCGAAACATCTCAAGGATGGTCAATGGAAACAGAATGCACCTGAGCTCAATTTCGAACTCATAGCAAAGGGTCTGAATACTTACATGTATAAGGTATTTTGTTTTTTTATTTGTAATGAATATTAATAAATAAACAGTTTGTCGCTTTGTTATTATTGAGGTATTGTGTGCAGATCGATGACATTATTTTTGTATCAAATTAAGAATAAGGCTGTAACATAACAAAATGTGGAAAAAGTTAAGTGGTCAGAATACTTGTAACTGTCCAAATGGGTCGCCACTAAGGTTAAAGTGGAAACTTGGTGTTTTTACTGATTCTAAGTGCAAAAAATAATATTTGATGGGTCGCATGGATACACTTGTGTTGTGCCTATATGACCAGTGTTCTACACAAACACCCATTCTCTTCATCTCTAAAACTTTATGAAATAGAACATAGTCAACAAATACATGTTGCAGTATTTACAATTGCATAAACAACTTACCACGAACTTACTACCTGAAAACCAAACAAGTGCATGAGATGTTTCTTCCTGGAACCTTTCAGAAGTGTGTCCTTACTGCACCAAATAATCAGGGTCATCTTGACTCGTGTGGATTATTTACTTGGTCGTGTGGCTGTTCTTCCAGGGTTGCCATAACTGAAACATGAATCCCGAGGTGGAGAGTATTGGTGTACTGGAGCCATGGGAAGTGCCAGGGGGAATGGAACCCATTGGCTGAAACCTTCCACTTAGCCATTAGGGTCTTATTGAGCATTGACAACATGATGTCTAGCATAGGAAAAGGTTGATCTATTTAACATAACTCTAGAGAGCACCACACACAGTCTATATGTTTTCCATATTTGATTATGCCTGTATTTTGTATAATTTACAACTGAAGTTACAGTGAAGTTACAGTTACAGAATACTGATGAGGTAAAATTGAATAGGTAGGTGCCTTTATTAAAATGAGTGAGCTTTAAAGAACATTCAGATATGCATAGACAGACACCTATGTGATGTGCAGAAGTGGTCAACATCCCACATAATACAGTAGTGCCTCCCTGTGGTTGTAAGTTACCTGTACAGATTGTTGAAATACAGTAGAATCATTTGCCAAGTACATTTACACATACTCAGACTTCTACTTGGTGATATGGTACTGCTAGTGATAGACAACGTTTATAGACAGAATACAGACAGATGAATTTACATACATTGTATACAAATAGGTAGAGTGAACGTAAGAGAATGAGCAGTGGATCTGGAGTGGATAACTGGAGGTTGAAGGTTACAAGGACCTCAGTAACCTCTAAGGCAGATAAAGTAAAACCAAAAGTCAACAAAATGACAGATGTCTGTGAACAAAGATGAAAATGGACATCATGCTAATATTAACTCAATGAATTTACCTACAGTAAGCTCTTGAGTGAGACTGCCCCGTCCAAGTTGAATATATTTACAATAGGTCTATAGAAACAGGCCGAAGGACCTACAAACAGGATATGTAAATTGAGGACGTTATCCAATCACATTTTTGACTGGTCAACAGAGTTGTTCTTCACATTGGTCGACAGATTCATGTCCCAAGGAAATTCATACACCACATAGTGAAATGGGGGTAGGCCTTTTGGGCTCCCGAGTGGTGCAGCTGTCTAAGGCCCTGCATCTCAGTGCTTGAGACATCACTACAGACACCCTGGTTCAAATCCAGGCTGTATCTCAACCAGCTGTGATTGGGAGTCCCATAGGGTGGTGCACAATTGGCCCAGCGCTGTCTGGGTTTGGCCATTGTAGGCCGTGAATGAGAATTTGTTCTTAATTGACTTGCCTAGTTAAATAAAGGTAAAATTAAAAAATACAACTGATGTATCCACTGGGTCATGTTCTAAATTATTAAACACAGACTCAAAGCTTTATTTGTGAAGTGAGTGACAGCTGTGTTCCTGTATGTTGGGGGTCAAATGTTATAGGAGTAGGTAGAGGTCAATCACCCCAGTGACTAGCATAAGCAGGTAGCTAGAGACCACAGTTTAATACTACTGTATTTCAAACCATAGAAAAATCCAGTAAAGGAGTGGACTCCCATTCTATTTATACTTAAATGGAAGATCTGGGTTGCCTGGCGGCAGATAGCCTAGCGGTTAAGAACATTTGGCCACTAAGTGTAAATATTGCTGGTTCTAATCCCCGAGCCGACTAGGTGAAATATCTATTGATGTGCCCTTTAGCAAGGCACTTAACCCAAATTACTCCTGTAAGTCACTCTGGATACGAGTGTCTGCTAAATGATTAAGGGCTCTGTTCAATCAAGACCCATATCCACAAAGCATCTCAAAGTAGGAGTGTGGATCTAGGATCTGTCCATATAATCTTATTCATTATGATCTAAAAAACTGATCCCAGATCAGCACTCCTACTCTTGAGACACTTTGAGGATAAGTGCTAAGGAGTATTTTTCTCTGCACAGCTGAGTATTTTTCTCCACACATACAGGAGTAATGAAGGCCTAGTTCACAAATTTCATGGAATTATTATTATTATTTTTATTTTTTTATTCATCGTGCGGTGCTGCAGCCTAACCTTAACCTCTAACCCCTAGCCTAGCTAACATTAGCCACAACAAATTGGAATTCGAAACATGTCATACATTTTGCAAATGCGTAACATAATGTACCAATTGCAATTCGGAACATATCATACTAATTGTTATTTGTTACATATTATACCATATTATCCACAAATTAATGCATACCATTACAAAACATAATATATAATCTTAATTGAAGTCTTCCAGATTTACGTTTAATATGTTACGTTTACCCCTGAGTCCAGGTTGGGTGATACCCATGACTTGATGTTTCAGGTCAATTGAACTCAAACAGCTTCTGGTAAACAATATTGACATAAAGAAAGGTTATGTTTGGGTCTACCCCACTTTTTGTGTCTACTCCAGTGATTTCCTTTTATGTGTTTTGTTATGTTGTTGCTTGTCATTCTGCTATGACTAGGGTTGGCTTTTTTTGTTCCTTTTGAACTGTGTGCACCTGTCAGTGCATCTGTCAGTTCACTAATATGAATTTCTGCAACAGTCAGTTCACTAAAGCAACTAACCGGTAAAGATGAACAAAATAAGGTAAGGTTTTCCGATCTTTCTGGAAATGTTCCTGCTATATTTGTATACTGTATTAATGCATTTGTTTCAAGTTACATGCATTTATGTTTTGTCCAAGACAATTCATCTATGTATCAATCTCAGCTGCATATCAGCAGCATACCACCCTGCATCACACTGCTGGCTTGCCTTTGAACTAAAGCAGGGTTGGTCCTGGTCAGTCCCTGGATGGGAGACCAGATGCTGCTGGAAGTGGTTTTGGAGGATCAGTAGGGGCACTCTTCTTACAGGGCTATTCTTAATGGTCTAAGCCGTTGGAGGGGTTCTAAGATGACATATGGAATTGTTTTCAGAAGGTCATACCATGGATTATTTAGCTATTTGATAAAAAGAAATTAGGACCCCTTTAGGTATCAAAATAAACATTTTTACATTTTGCATTTGGCCTTTACTACTATAGCCCATAGAAATACATTGAATAGCACATGCATAAATGGCAAAATAGAAAGTTTTAAAAAATTATCTTAAGGTTTTGAAGCGTCTGGCCTATATATAGGAGATATAAGAAACCTCAGGAAATATTTATTTTTCTTGACACATTTAACCCCTTTTTTGTTGGCAAAAAACTACCTCCATTCTTCCATTCTTTTGTAGGAGTTACCTTTAGACGAATTCTGTGACAAAACGGAGACACCATCGAGTCTCCCCTTTCTTTAGAGTGGTAAAGAAAGAGGAAAGAGTTATCGGGGGATGCAAAGTATATTTTGGAAGCAGGTGCTTCCACACAGGTGCGGTTCCTGACTTAATTAAGCAATTAAAACTTAGGCTCATGTTGAAAAATGTAAGTTGGCAATTATTTTGGCTACCATGACTAGAATAAGAGATCTCAGTGACTTTGAAAGAGGGGTCTCAAATGAGCATGGGGGTTTAAAGGGTGTGTGTGTGTGTGTGTGTGTGTGTGTGTGTGTGTGTGTGTGTGTGTGTGTGTGTGTGTGTGTGTGTGTGTGTGTGTGTGTGTGTGTGTGTGTGTGTGTGTGTGTGTGTGTGTGTGTGTGGTGTGTGTGTGTGTGTGTGTGTGTGTGTGTCTTAGTCACCAGATCTCATATGTAGTATGTAAATTTCGGTTCTGAGAGAGACTTGGACAATTATTCAAATGAACGTCTTTATTCAACATCGATTAATTATTGCAAGAATGAAACCGTCGACTCTAGGTTGTGTTACCGAGAGCTTAACTGATAATGAAAAATCAACGATGTTATATAGGCCCTAAATGCTCAGTCAGTCATTTCCCATAAGCCATCTTGATCCATCTCCTGGTTATTTGCACAGGATGTTGTTTTACTTCCAACCCGGCTTAGTTTCCCAGTTGCCAGGAAGATGAGACAATGACACATTGTTCTACACTCTTCTAGGCCTTCTCTATCTCGGGTCACACACAAACATCTTGTCTATAGAATGCCAGCTTTTAAAATGTTATCACCAAATCATTGTCAGCTCAAGCTATCCCTAGCAAAACCCATTTCCTTAACCAGATGCCCAGACAAACTGCAGGAAGCTAGAGTGGAGACCATAAAAACTCAGCATTAGCAGGCCAGTCTTACTCTTAGTTAAATATATAACCGTTTACTATTAATATCAAACAAATCAGGTAAGTATGTAATTTTTCCCTGACACATCCCTGCGTTTTCCACCACCATCAATGAAACACCAAATTACGTAATTTCTCATGGAAGAATGGACTCAGCAATATTTGGACTAAGAGGAGCCTGTATGTGAACGGCATGCTGCTACAGTGTGACGAGGAAGGGGATTTGGGGGGAAGCAAGGGGACCTTCGACAGCCAAGAGTGGGTCATGGAGAGTACCGTCTAGGAGAGATGAGGATTTGCTTTGTGTCTTCTAAAACACTGCCCCAGAGAGATAGCAATACGCCTCAGTTCTGATAGACCTCCAGGCTGGAGGAGAAGTCCATGCCTCCTCCCTCCTCGTCCTGCATGGAATTCATTCATGTTAATCTATTGTGGATCCTCCATTGTTGTGACAGATATGTACAAAGTTCCCCCAAGTGGGTAAGTTGGCTAACGACGCTTGGTGGACGAAGCTGATTCATGGAGTGAGAGAGATTTGTGTTTGTATGTGTGTGTTCTCTGGGGAGGGGGAACATACACAGTAATGGTCAACTACAAATTATGGCATGCAATGAAACCTAGGAAATGGGAAGCAGGCCTGTTGTAGACAATGTTTCTTTCTTCAAACCTATTGCTTTTTGCAACAAAAATATAATAAGAGATATTCTGAAACATTCATGTTGTGTCAGACCCTCATTATAAGACGTGGTAAAGTGCAACATTTGTCAAGTAATTGTATTGCATTGTTCAGCATTGATCTTCTATTGTCAGCCTCTGGTAGGTCCGTATGAAGCAGCTCTGAGGGGCTCATGGATTTCCTTGAATTTCACCATTCCAGAACCAATGTGGATTTCAGCATTCCGGAATCCCGGGGACAGCTACCTCTGCTTTACATGTCAAGTCTGACCACTAATTGACCGCTAATTGACCCTACTGACATCCAATTCTGAGAAAACTCATGGAAAACCGCATTAACCTGCTCTGAACTCCTTAGGTCACAGCATAGCCAGAATAGGATAAGGGGAAGTCTCTTAACACCCTGTGTTGACGATCTCATTCACATGCCTTCTCAACTTAGTTAATGTGTGCATTTTACAATGTTGGGACACACTGGGGTGCTGCACCATGCTGCACCATGGCCCACAGAAAAAAATCTAGATAATCTGATGATCTCATTCACATGCCTCCATGTGAATTCACTTTGCTCCTGCATGCATTTTACTAAGGGGTTGTGCAGGGGGAGAATTAGAGCTCTCTTTTTAATAGAGGCCATCAAAACTCGTTTTTTCACACAATTGCATAGTCTATTCGTCTTATTCTGGAACGTCACAGTGATCGCGGCGAGTTAGTTGCAATTGTTTTTCTATTTCCGGCAACGCTAGCGAATGCTAGAGGCGCGAGGCCAAAGTGACACTTTTAGTTGAGAGATTGATAGTTTTACACTGACAGAACCGCACACACTCCTAAAATCGATCAACATGACAAGCATTATATGTTCAGTATGAGGCTGTCACAATAATTGGATGAAGAGGAGGCAGTTTTTACAACAACAATGTTTTGAACACCAACCTCTACGATGTCGATCTGAAAGTACCTGTGGAGCCCCATACGACCTGCATCCACCTCCTAAAGAGACTGTCGTTGCGACTCTGGCTCAAAATGTTAAACCTAAAGAAACCACCAAAATGTCCCTTCGTGTGCTCCTACCACTTCTTTGACAAGAAGCCTAGAGTGGAGCATACTTATCCAGAAAAATGGCTTGGCTACGATGCTCCACTTGTGAAGAAGTGTCGGGCGTTGGTCAGGCAGTGACAGGTAAGCCAAACGCTTGAGCAGTTTGCCTGCTCTCATTGTGTGTCTCCCTCTTGCTCTTGTATCTAAGCACAGTCTCATAATAGCACAATTGATTTCCTCTACAACTCAATAAAAAAAATCCCATTTTATATACTTAATTATTATGATTATTAAATATTATTAGGAGCGTTCATGCAGTATGGTGTTTTATTGTACGGTTTTGTCCATTGAATTGTTTAACAAGTCATACTGATTAATTAACAGATGACAGGCTCAAGCGTTCACCAAATTGAAAATGGGGATTGACCAACACAGATAGAAGGAATGGATTTGCCTTCAGAGAAGGATGCCCAAACCCAATGGGAAGACCCATCTCTAAGTGATCACAACTACAGCTCAGGTGATCATGTAAAGCCCACTACCTGTGAGGCAGGGACACAGTGCCCAGCAGCACCTCTACAAAACCCTGCTGAGGAACGAAGCACTCTGTCCACTGCATACAGGCTTGTCTCTTGCTGCCTTTTCTACCCTGGCGGAACATCTTCTACCCCTCTACAAAGGCAGCTTTTAGTTAGACCTGACAGACCAACTTTCGATGACACTGATGAAGCTGACGCTCAACTTGCTGCAGCAGTACCTAGCAGAAAGGTTTGGTGTTTCCCGGAATATTGTCAGTCGAGTGATTAGTTATTGGATTGACGGAAGAGAATCTGAGGGAGTACATTCCATGGTTGCCAAGAGAGACCATCAGTGCTACAATGCAGAGGTGGGACTAAGTCATTGTTTTACAAGTCACAAGAAAGTCTCAAGTCTTAGCACTCAAGTCCCAAGTCAAGTCAGGCAAGTCCAAGTCAAGTCTCAAGTCAAGATCGACAAGTCTCAAGTCAAGTCCTAAACGTTGAGCTTCGAGTCCTAAACAAGTCATAATTTGCTCTTCACCAAATGTAATACCATTTCATATTTTTAACAAAAGTAATAGTTAGTATATTACATTTACACAAATCATGAATGCTTTTACAAATATATATTTACTACTTTCCAAATAAACTCTATATTTCCATGGAAATACATGGGTAGCCATGAGAAAGACCCCCCCCCCCTCCCTCCCTCCATAGCGATCGACTATTGAGGATTGCTATGGGGGCGCAATCTGGCTATGTAGGCTTGTTCACAATTGCCCAACCTTAACACACACACACACACCCACACCCTCTCTGTGTGTGGTTACAGTAGGCTAACGTATGTCAATGGTTTTAGGAACAGCAGTAACATCAGGCAGGATTTAGGCTACCAACTGCCTAGCCAGTTGTAGCTCAATCTTGGGTGCAATGATCACGTTCCCACACTGACTGACTGTGACTGTGTGGAGGCTCATTGATTTAACGTTACGTTAGCCTACATGCTACACTAGCAAAGTTATAAATGATATAGCTGTCGGCTATATTAGCCACGACTTACCATTCTTTGTGCAGCTTCAAATGTCGAACAAAGTTGGAAGTTGTTGCGCCGCCGTCTGTCATTTACTTCCCGCATGTTTTGCAAGTTGCAATCCGTTTTTTGTTGATACAGCATAGTCTTTATATCTGAAAATAATAATTTTGGGTATCATCTTTCCAAGGGCTCCATCTGAATTCACCCGCCGAAGTTACTCTGCCACGCGCAACTTTTTCTCAGCTGGCACAATTTGATTGGCTGCTGTCTGATCCAAACTGTAACCCGTTAAATGAAGAGTTGATGAGCTGCACACTTTTTTTATAGCATAATTTGTTATATTTGGGCTTGGGGAGTTCAAGTCAGTTCGAGTCAAAAGGCTCAAGTCCAAGTTAAGTCACGAGTCATTGGTGTTAAAGTCAAAGTCGAGTTGCAAGTCATCATATTTGTGACTCGAGTCCAAATCATGTGACTCGAGTCCAAATCATGTGACTCGAGTCCACACCTCTGCTACAATTTGACAATGTTTTAAGGACCACTACCCAGGAACAACCTGCATTATTGACTGCTCAGAAAATGCTTTACAGAAGTGCAAGAATCTGGATTCAAGGGGGGAGTCATTCAGCCATTACTACGCCCAGAACACTATCAAGTACCTGATGGCCATTGCACCTTGTGGTCTAGTGATGTTCATCTCCTCAGCATATGGAGGTAGTTGTAGCGACAAATATATAACATCGGATTCTGGGTTCCTGGAGTACCTCTGTCCAGGTGATGTGGTCATGGCTGACCGGGTCTTCACAATCAGTGATCTGCTACACGAGAGGAAGGTCAAATTAACAATTCCAGCCTTCACAAAAAGAGGCACACAGCTGTCAGAGGGGGACACCACATGTACAAGATGGATAGCTAACGTGAGGGTTCATGTAGAACGTGTAATTCAAAGGCTCAAACGGTTTAGAATCATTTCACAGACAGTGCCAATCAACCTCTCATCTAAAATGGACTAAATACTTTGAATCTGTGCCACCCTGTGTAACCTGCGTGGTGATATTATTCATGAAGATGCTGAATGAACTGACTAGTCAATGCCATTTACAAGGTCGATTTCCCAATATGAATTAAAGTTGTCAAAAGTTACAATTAAATAAATGTCAATTAATTCTATAACAACTCGACTTAATTATTTGTTTTACATACTCATTAATACAAAATATAGCCATAAAAACAATTTCCACAATACTGAGACTGTTGAGGAATTAAGTCAGGCTTTTTAACTGAAAAACAAAGTGTTAATAGTAACTGCAAACAGAAGAGACATCTGACTACATACTTCTACAGAGATGCATATATTTGTCACTCAGCGACAATCTGCCTGCCTGATGCTCCTCAACAATAAATGGCAGCATGTGTGTTGAGTAGAATGCCTTCAACCTCAGGACAGCCTTTGCACAGAACTGTGCATAATTGGGAGCATGGATGACAACTTGCTGGGACGGAGTCCAGATGAGCACCTTACTTTCTCTCAGTCCTGTGGAAAACATACCAATTTGCACCTGCTTGTAATAGCCACGTGGTCCATGGGGTTGCAGTTGGGGTGTGCCCTCCACCTACACATCATAGGCTTTCCCATTGAAGACATCATCCAGAGAATCACAGCCCTTCCCCATGACAGGACACTTGATCTCCAACAGCTCCTTGGAGTTCAGCACTCCCGTCAGGGCTTGCTGGCAGCCATGGCTTTTCAACACTGACAACAGTGCCTTTATGGTCCACAGTATCCACAGTCTTCCAGCCCCTGGGAGGCCATCAGCTCATTATCGTAAAATACATTAAAATGGTACAGCTACAAATAAATGTTCCTTTCAGTCCAATTTTACCTGGGATGCTACTGGCTGTGATATTGTTGCCGGTTCAGCATTAACACACTTATAGAGCAGACTCCCCACATGCATATTCAGATATCTCAGTCTCCTATTTAATTCCTCCTGTGAGTGGAATGCAGGAGTGGGAGGCAGGGGTGGACATTCTGGTTGCTTTTCTGCATATTGGTCACTGGACTTATGGTGTGTGAAGTCAATGCTGTTTAACAGCTTTGGCTAAAGGTTCCTCCGAGTCCCTGCATTCCAATGTCACTGCTCATCTGTGCAGGCTATGCCAGTTAACCCACTGGACACTGCATTAGTTATGTTGATCCACAAATACATGTTATTAACATAACCAATAAATCATGACATTCTCAATTCAGCCTTAATCCAACAAAACGTTTGGTCTAACTGCTATGTTAAGCCTGACTATTTTATCAATCAATCAAATGTATTTATAAAGCCCTTCTTACATCACCTGATGTCACAAAGTGCTGTACAGAAACACAGCCTAAAACCCCAAACAGCAAGCAAAGCAGATGTAGAAGCACAGTGGCTAGGAAAAACTCCCTAGAAAGGCCAGAACCTAGGAAGAAACCTAGAGAGGAACCAGGCTCTGAGGGGTGGCCAGTCCTCTTCTGGCTGTGCCAGGTGGAGATTATAACAGAACATGGCCAAGATGTTCAAATGTTCATAGATGACCAGCAGGGTCAAATAATAATAATAATCACAGTGGTTGTTGAGGATGCAACAGGTCAGCACCTCATGAGTAAATGTCAGTTGGCTTTTCATAACCAATCATTCAGAGTATCTCTACCGCTCCTGCTGTCTCTAGAGAGTTGAAAACAGCAGGTCTGGGAGAGGTAGCACGTTCGGTGAGCAGGTCATGGTTCCATAGCTGCAGGCAGAACAGTTGAAACTGGAGCAGCAGCACGGCCAGGTGGACTGGGGACAGCAAGGAGTCCTCAGGCCAGGTAGTCCCGAGGCATGATCCTAGGGCTCAGGTCCTCAGAGAGAGAGAAAGAAAGAAAGAAAGAAAGAAAGAAAGAAAGAAAGAAAGAAAGAAAGAAAGAAAGAAAGAAAGAAAGAAAGAAAGAAAGAAAGAAAGAAAGAAAGAAAGAAAGAAAGAAAGAAAGAAAGAAAGAAAGAAAAAGTGAGAAAGAGAGAATTAGAGAGAGCATACTTACATTCACACAGGAAACCGGATAAGACAGGAGAAATACTCCAGATATAACAGACTGACCCTAGCCCCCCGACACATAAACTACTGCAGCATAAATACTGGAGGCTGAGACAGGAGGGGTCGGGAGACACTGTGGACCCGTCCGACGATATCCCCGGACAGGGCCAAACAGGCAGGATATAACCCCACCCACTTTGCCAAAGCACAGCCCCCACACCACTAGAGGGATATCTTCAAACACCAACTTACCATGCTGAGACAAGGCCCGAGTAAAGCCCACAAAGATCTCCGCCAAGGCACAAACCCAAGGGGGGGCACCAACCCGGACAGGAAGATCACGTCAGTGACTAAACCCACTCAAGTGTTGCACCCCTCCTAGGGATGGCATGGAAGAGCACCAGTAAGCCAGTGACTCAGCCCCTGTAATAGGGTTAGAGGCAGAGAATCCCAGTGGAGAGAGGGGAACCAGCCAGGCAGAGACAGCAAGGGCGGTTTGTTGCTCCAGTGCCTTTCCATTCACCTTCACACTCCTGGGCCAGACTACACTCAATCATAGGACCTACTGAAGAGATGAGTCTTCAATAAAGACTTAAAGGTTGAGACCGAGTCTGCGTCTCTCACATGGATAGGCAGACCATTCCATAAAAATTGAGCTCTATAGGAGAAAGACCTGCCTCCAGCTGTTTGCTTAAAAATTATAGGGACAATTAGGAGGCCTGCGTCTTGTGACCGTATCGTACGTGTAGGTATGTACGGCAGGACCAAATCGGAAAGATAGGTAGGAGCAAGCCCATGTAATGCTTTGTAGGTTAGCAGTAAAACCTTGAAATCAGCCCTTGCCTTAACAGGAAGCCAGTGTAGAGAGGCTAGCACTGGAGTAATATAATTTAAAAAAATTGGTTCTGGTCAAGATTCTAGCAGCCGTATTTAGCACTAACTGAAGTTTATTTAGTGCTTTATCTGGGTAGCTGGAAAGTAGAGCATTGCAGTAGTCTAACCTAGAAGTGACAAAAGCATAGATTAATTTTCTGCATCATTTTTGGACAGAAAGTGTCTGATTTTTGCAATGTTACGTAGATGGAAAAAGCTGTCCTTGAAACAGTCTTGATATGTTTGTCAAAAGAGAGATCAGGGTCCAGAGTAATGCCGAGGTCCTTCACAGTTTAATTTGAGACGACAGTACAACCATTAAGATTAATTGTCAGAACCAACAGATCTCTTTGTTTCTTGGGACCTAGAACAAGCGTCTCTGCTTTGTCCGAGTTTAAAAGTAGAAGATTTGCCGCCATCCACTTCCTTATGTCTGAAACACAGGCTTCCAGGGAGGACAATTTTGGAGCTTGTCGGGTCTTTGGCATCATTAAAGTGAAGACTGTTATTTTATCTAATCAATTCTTTGTAATTATTATTACGTTAAACTAATCATGTAAATGTAATTAACTAGGATGTTGGGGCACCAAGGACAATCTTCAGATTACAAAGTTATAATTTTCCTAATATAACTCTTCAGATATTTCAATATCTAATCAATTAGTCTTATAATGAATAAATTATTCTTCACCTCACGTTAGTCTCATTCCAAATTGTTGGTTATCTGCACGAACGCAACCTTTACTATGAATCATCAATACATCAATTGTCTTAATCATTTATTTATTAACTAACTAAATAATCACAGAAATGCATAAACAAACAAAAAGTAGATATGGTTACAAGGAAATTATAGGGGAGGTTCCCTAGTGGGCTAAGCCGATATGACGGCTTGGTGGACAAAGCGAAGTGGGTGTGGACTGAGAAAGGCGGGAAAGCCAAAAAAGGAGTCACTACACAGTTGATAATTATATTAATTTAAATGCCAACCCTTTGCACATGAACGCTCCCTCATTCGGGAATAATTGCAATTAATATATATTTATGCTCAGTGTGTCGTTTGGATCTCTGTTGGAAAAGTCAGTCTTTCTGTCGGAAAGTTCATCCGAGCGTCTCTCTGCTTCCCTGAAGTCTTCCGTGGTTAGAATTGATACTTCAGAGTACCATTCAGAAATGTTCTTATAGAATAGATGTTTCGGCGGTTGTCGGTCTCCTCATCCCAGGTTGACATAATTTCTAACTGCAGACTAGTAATTACTATCTAAGATTTGCTCTTATTCTGTCGGGATCGATAGTCTCAGAGTTTCACCATTTCCCGCCGTGTAGCCAATGCTCCACGTCATATGGTTAGGAATTCAACAACCATTACAACCTTTACTTAAACTGAGGTTTTTGTGGTCTCTACTCAAACCTTTGCCCCCTCAGCTGACCGAATTATGCATGGTCTGAAGAGGATTTCTTCAGGTGGGGTTTTTATTCATAACAGTAGAAAATGGCTGTTCCATGACACCAGATCATGTCTGTGCTCACAGGGCGAGCCAATGACTTGGTTAAACTTTAACCTGTTAGGGCTAGGGGGCAGTATTGACACGGCTGGATAAAAAACATACCCGATTTAATCTGGTTACCACTCCTACCCAGTAACTAGAATATGCATATACTTATTACATATGGATAGAAAACACCCTAAAGTTTCTAAAACTGTTTGAATGGTGTCTGTGAGTATAACAGAACTCAAATGGCAGGTCAAAACCTGAGAGATTCCTTTACAGGAAGTGGCCTGTCTGACCATTTCATGAACTTCTTTTCCATCTCTATCTTTTACTAAGGATCTCTGCTCTAACGTGACACTTCCCACGTCTTCCATAGGCGCTCAGAGCCCGGGAAAAAACAGAATGTCGTCATCCCAGCCCCAGGCTGAAACACATTATCGCCTTTCTCAAGTGGCCGATCAAGGGACTCTGGGCTTATGCGCATGACCCGACCGCCCCCGCCTTTGTGATTTTTTCCTCTGTTTGCCGAAAAGGAGATTCCCTGTCGGAATATTATCGCTTTTCTATGAGAAAAATGGCGTAAAAATTGACTTTAAACAGCGGTTGACATGCTTCGAAGTACGGTAATGGAATATTTAGAATTTTTTTGTCACGAATTGCGCCATGCGCGCGACCCTTCTTTACCATTTCGGATAGTGTCTGGAACGCACGAACAAAACGCCGCTATTCGGATATAACGATGGATTATTTTGGACCAAACCAACATTTGTTATTGAAGTAGCAGTCCTGGGAGTGCATTCTGACGAAGACAACAAAAGGTAATCAAACTTTTCTAATAGTAAATATGATTATGGTGAGTGCTAAACTTGCCGGGTGTCTAAATAGCGAGCCCGTGATGCCTGGGCTATGTACTTAGAATATTGCAAAATGTGCTTTCACCAAAAAGCTATTTTAAAATCGGACATATCGAGTGCATAGAGGAGGTCTGTATCTATAATTCTTAAAATAATTGTTATGCTTTTTGTGAACGTTTATCGTGAGTAATTTAGTAAAATGTTAGCGAATTCCCCGGAAGTTTGCGGGGGGTATGCTAGTTCTGAACGTCACATGCTAATGTAAAAAGCTGGTTTTTGATATAAATATGAACTTGATTGAACAAAACATGCATGTATTGTATAACATAATGTCCTAGGGTTGTCATCTGATGAAGATCATCAAAGGTGAGTGCTGCATTTAGCTGTCTTCTGGGTTTTGGTGACATTATATGCTGGCTTGAAAAATGGGTGTCTGATTATTTCTGGCTTGGTACTCTGCTGACATAATCTAATGTTTTGCTTTCGTTGTAAAGCCTTTTTGAAATCGGACAGTGTGGTTAGATTAACGAGAGTCTTGTCTTTAAATAGCTGTAAAATAGTCATATGTTTGAGAAATTGAAGTAATAGGATTTTTAAGGTTTTGAAAATCGCGCCACAGGCTTAACCTCTCTGGGCTAGGCGGGACGAATTCGTCCCACCTACGTAACAGCCACTTGCAGCCTGTGGCGCGATTTTCAAAACCTTAAAAATCCTATTACTTCAATTTCTCAAACATATGACTATTTTACAGCTATTTAAAGACAAGACTCTCTTTACTATTATAAAAGTTTGATTACCTTTTGTTGTCTTCGTCAGAATGCACACCCAGGACTGCTACTTCAATAACAAATGTTGGTTTGGTCCAAAATAATCCATCGTTATATCCGAATAGCGGCGTTTTGTTCGTGCGTTCCAGACACTATCCGAAATAGTAAAGAAGTGTCGCGCGCATGGCGCAATTCGTGACAATAAAATTCTAAATATTCCATTACCGTACTTCGAAGCATGTCAACCGCTGTTTAAAACCAATTTTTATGCCATTTATCTCGTAGAAAAGCGATAATATTCCGACCGGGAATCTCCTTTTCGGCAAACAGAGGAAAAATCACAAAGACGGGGGCGGCCAGGGCACGCGCCTAAGCCCACAGTCCCTTGATCGGCCACTTGAGAAAGGCGATAATGTGTTTCAGCCTGGGGCTGGGATGACGACATTCAGGTTTTTCCCGGGCTCTGAGCGCCCATGGAAGACGTAGGAAGTGTCACGTTAGAGCAGAGATCCTTTGTAAAAGATAGAGATGGCAAAGAAGTTCAAGAAATGGTCAGACAGGCCACTTCCTGTAAAGGAATCTCTCAGGTTTTGACCTGCCATTTGAGTTCTGTTATACTCACAGACACCATTCAAACAGTTTTAGAAACTTTAGGGTGTTTTCTATCCATATGTAATAAGTATATGCATATTCTAGTTACTGGGTAGGAGTGGTAACCAGATTAAATCGAGTATGTTTTTTATCCAGCCGTGTCAATACTGCCCCCTAGCCCTAACAGGTTAACAGGCCTCCATGCCTGTTTAGCCCACTAGGGCACATTACTCCACCAATGCTTTGTAACAATAACCAACTGTTTGTATGCTTTCTGTGAATTACTTAGTTTAGTAAATAAATGATTTTAAGACAATTTATGTATGGATGACTCTTAGTAAAGGCTGGGTTCATGCAGATACAACAATTTACGACGTTTGGAATGAGACTGGATGCGAGGTAAAATACACCATTTAAACCAGAAGATAATCGGCCTATTCTATAATATAATATAATATATAATGTTATAATATAGGAAAGTTATATTAGGAATATTAGAACTTTGTAATCTGAATATTTTCCTTGGTGCCCCAATCTCCTAGTTAATTACAGTTAAACGATTAATCAGTTTAATCGCGTAATAATAATTACAGGGAGTTAATTGATAAACATGTCTTCAGTTAATGGTGCCCAAAGACACGACAGCGCATTCTCTGAGTACATGGCCTGGTAATCTATCTGGCCCCACAGCCTGTGAATTTTGATCTGTTTAAAGTTCTTGCGCACACCAGGGCCTTCCTAGTGGTGCAGCATTCTAAGGCACTGCATCTCAGTGCTAGAGGCATCACTACAGTCTCTGGTTCGATCCTGACCTGTATTACAACTGGTTGTGATCGGGAGTCCCGTAGGGCGGCGCACAATTGGCCCAGCTTCGTCCGGTTTAGGGGAGTGTTTGGCCGGGGTAGGCCGTCATTGTAAATAAGAATTTGTTCTTAACTGACTTGCCTAGTTAAATAAATGTTAAATAAAAAACATTGGCTACGGAGTGTGATCACACAGTCGTGTCTGTTTGCTTGTTTGATGGTTCGTCTGAGGGCATAGCAGGATTTCTTATAAGCATCCGGATGAGTGTCCTGCTCCTTGAATGCGTCAATTCTAGCCTTTAGCTCGGTGCGGATGTTGCCTGAAATCCATGGCTTCTGGTTGGGATATGTATGTACGGTCATTGTGGGGACGATGTCGTTGATGCGTTTATTGATGAAGTCGGTGACTGAGGTGGTATACTCATCAATACCATTGGATGAATCTCAAAACATATTCCGGTCTGTGCTAGCAAAACAGTATTGTAGCGTAGCATCCGCGTCATCTGACCCCTTCCGTTTTGATCGAGTCACTGGTACTTCCTGCTTTAATTTTTGTATGTTAGCAGGATTCAGGAAGATAGAAGGTTTTTTATTTATTTGCATTTTTAATTTAAACTTTATTTAACCAGTCAAGTCAGTTAAGAACAAATTTCGGTCATAAGAGACGGTAGCAGCAACATTATAGTATGTACAAAATAAGTTATAAACAATGTGAAAAAACAAACAAAATAGCATAGTTGGTTAGGAGCCCATAAAACGGCAGCCATCCCCTTCAGTGCCATTACTCCCAGGAACTGCAGGAACTCAATTCCAGCATCTTCACATTGCCAAGGTCATCGGTATGGAGACTAATTTGTATTCTCCCATTTTATCAGCCCTGCAGCACATTCCATCCTTGAGACAGAGAAAAAGAAAAGAAGAAGAAAAGATCAAAACAAAGGATAGAGAGTTGGGCCTTTGCACAATGTCAATCAAACAACGCAGCATCTCTTCATTACAAATCCACTCACTCTGCCACCGACACACTGCACAACAGAGTCAGCGTTCAGTCCAACTCCCCACTAGATGCTCAAGCTGAAATTACACTCTTTCTGCTCTTTCTGTGGGTTACCGTCATTGTGTAGAACAGCACTATGTGGTTCCTGTCCGAATCAGACCTCCCTGTTGACCACAACAATCTGTGTGCAGGGGGCAGCCACTGTCCAATAGTGCGCAATGAGGGGTTGTTGTGTGTGTTTGTCTCTGGTGTGTGTGTGTGTGTGTGTGTGTGTGTGTGTGTGTGTGTGTGTGTGTGTGTGTGTGTGTGTGTGTGTGTGTGTGGTGTGTGGTGTGTGTGTGTGTGTGTGTGTGGGTGTGTGTGTGTGTGTGGTACGTGTGTGTGTGTGTGTACGTGTGTACGTGTGTACGTGGATGAATGCATGTGTGTGGACCCTGTGGGGGAACGTGCATGTGAGGGATATTTAAGGGGTGTGAGACGCTCTGTGCTGGGTGAGAAAGATGGTGATGGTGGCTGGTGGGTGGCATGGTGGGTAGAGCAGAGGAGAGGTAATAGTGCATAGTGCTGCTCAGTGTGGAGGAGGCACAGCAAGCTCAGACCCTCCCTGCCACATCCATCCATAGGCGCTGCAGCAGCAGAGGATAGGATAGTAGGCTGTCAGTCTCAGCTACCTTCCCCTTCAAGAGTAGCCACACCAAATCAAATTACATGGTCAGAGAGAGCGCTTCCTGTTTAGAATCTTCTCAGGTTTTGGCCTGCCAAATGAGTTCTGTTATACTCACAGACACCATTCAAACAGTTTTAGAAACTTTAGGGTGTTTTCTATCCAAATCAAACAATTATATGCATATTCTAGTTACTGGGCAGGAGTAGTAACCAGATTAAATCGGGTACGTTTTTTTATCCGGCTGTGCAAATACTGCCCCCTATCCCCAACAGGAGCCTTTTGGACCTAGACTTGACACTCCGGTACCACTTGCCATGCGGTAGCAGAGAAAACAGCCTATGACTTGGGTGACTGGAGTCTTTGACAATTTTATGGACCTTCCTATGACACCACCTAGTATAAAGGTCCTGGATAGCAGGAAGCTTGGCCCCAGTGATGTACTGGGTCATATGCAGTACACTCTGTAGCGCATTATGGTCTGATGCCAAGCAGTTACCATACCAGGTGGTGATGCAACCGGTCAGGATGCTCTCGATGGTGCAGCTGTAGAGCTTTATGAGGATCTGGGGACACATGCCAAATCTTTTCAGTCTCCTGAGAGGGAAAAGGTGTTGTCGTGCACTCTTCATGACTGTCTTGGTGTGTTTGGACCATGATAGTTTGTTGGTGATGTGGACACCAAGGAACTTGAAACTCTTGACTCGCTCCACTACAGCCCTGTCGATGTTAATTGGGGCCTGTTCGGCCCTCCTTTTCCTGTAGTCCACGATCGGCTCCTTTGTCTTGCTCACATTGAGGGAGAGGTTGTTGTCCTGGCACCACACTGCCAGGTCTCTGACCTACTCCTTATAGGCTGTCTCATTGTTGTCGGTGATCAGGCCTACCACTGTTGTGTCATCAGCAAACTTAATGATGGTGTTGGAGTCGCGCTTGGCCATGCAGTCGTGGGTGAATAGGGAGTACAGGAAGGGACTAAGTACACACCCCTGAGGGACCCCAGTGTTGAGGATCAGCGTGGCAGATGTGTTGTTGCTCTACAACAAACCATGAACTCACAGCAGCATCCCAACCAGCAGGAGACAACAGTGGAAGAATCAAACAATGGTTTTGCATTGAAATGAACACACCATGCAGATGCAGCAGCCACTCATGTTGTCTTTCAAAGCAATGGTGCTTCCAGTAAACATACAATGGCTCCTGTTTGATGCTTAATTCACTTAGTGAACGGTTCAAATGGAACACTGCAATGACATGGTCGTTACCGTGTATCTGCATAATGTAAATGATGCTGGAGCCTGTTGTGGACCATCAGCTAACTGACCAATAGGCAATCTGTATATTAAATCAAATACTTAACTTCTATGGGCTAGGTGGGATGTTTGCGTCCCACCCTAGTCAACAGCCAGTGGAATCGCGTGGCGCGAAATACAAATACCTAAAAAATGCTATAACTTCAATTTCTCAAACATATGACTATTTTACACCATTTTAAAGACAAGACTCTCGTTAATCTAACCACATTGTCCAATTTCAAAAAGGCTTTACAGCAAATGCAAAACATTAGATTATGTCAGGAGAGTACCCTGCCAAAAATAATCACACAGCCATTTTCCAAGCAAGCATATATGTCACAAAAACCAAAACCACAGCTAAATGCAGCACTAACCTTTGATGATCTTCATCAGATGACACTCCTAGGACATTATGTTATACAATACATGCATGTTTTGTTCAATCAAGTTCATATTTATATCAAAAAACAGCTTTTTACATTAGCATGTGATGTTCAGAACTAGCATACCCACCGAAAAATTCCAGTGAATTTATTAAATTACTCATGATAAACGTTGACAACATACATAACAATTATTTTAAGAATTATAGATACAGAACTCCTTTATGCAAACGCTATGTCAGATTTTAAAATAGCTTTTCGGCAAAATCACATTTTGCAATATTCTGAGTACATAGCTCGGCCATCACAGGCTAGCTAATTTGACACCCACCAAGTTTGGGGCTCACTAAACTCAGAATTACTATTAGAAAAATTGGATTACCTTTGCTGTTCTTCGTCAGAATGCACTCCCAGGACTTCTACTTCAACAACAAATGTTTGGTTCCAAATAATCCATAGTTATATCCAAATACCTCCGTTTTGTTTGTGCGTTCAGGTCACTATCCGAAGGGTAACGCGCGAGCGCATTTCGTGACAAAATATTTCAAAATATTCCATTACCGTACTTAGAAGCATGTCAAACGCTGTTTAAAATCAATTTTTATGCTATTTCTCTCGTAAAATAGTGATAATATTCCAACCGGGCAACGTTGTATTCATTCAAAGGCTGAAAGAAAAGAAATGGAGAAGTCTCGTGAACACGCATCTCAGTCTCACTGTCCCCAGGCTGACCACTTACAAACAGAGCTGCTGTACTTTGCCCAGAGACAGCAGACACCCCATTCCACTTTCTGGCAGCTTTAGAGAGCCAATGGATGCCTTAGAAAGTGTTACGTTACAGCACAGATGCTGTATTTTCGATAGAGATGCAACAGAAGGACAACACATTTTCAGACAGGGCACATCCTGTATGGAATCTTCTCAGGTTTTGGCCTGCCATATGAGTTGTGTTATACTCACAGACACCATTCAAACAGTTTAAGAAACTTTACAGTGTTTTCTATCCAAATCTACTAATTATATGCATATTCTCGTTTCTGGGCAAGAGTAGTGACCAGTTTAAATCAGGGTACGTTTTTTATCCGGCCGTGAAAATACTGCCCCCTAGCCCCAACAGGTTAACAGTAATACAGTAATTAAAGGAATATCATTGATTGAATTGCTTTAATGCAATATAAACATTTAATGATTTACCCATTATCAATTACCAATGGGTTTTATGTTATTGCAATGACCTTGATAGATCCTAAATGAGAGAATGTGCACAACAGTACTTGAGTTCTCGAATTGAACGGTTTATTAACCCAGAAATCACACAGGCTATTGTCTGGACATAGCCTGAGCCAAATAAATAATAAGAGGAATTACAATGCAAGCATGAAAGTATACCAGACATGAAGTGCCCAGCCCCTACCCAGCCTGCCTGCTGTTCCACCAACTACAAGGACGCCTGGCACTGACACATTCCAGGCATTCCCTTGATTGGCAGACAGCAGAGGGACTGGCATGCTGGACCCCGACTAAACCAGAGCTAACTGATAAACGTGCCCTAAAAACCACACAACAACAGAACATCAGAACACAGGCACATAACTGTCCAAGCAGGTCGCTACATATTTCTGTCTTAGTCTTCAGGTCCTGGTCACTAAGGTTAAAGTGGGAACCTGGTGTTATTAGACTGATTCCAAGTGCACAAATAATATTTGATGAGTCGGATGGATACACTTGTGTTGTGCCTATATGACCAGTATTCTACACAAACACCCATTCTCTTCATCTCTAAAACTTTATGAAATAGGACATAGTCAACAAATATATTTTTTATGCAATTGTGAATGCTGCAACAACTTACCAACAATTTACGACCTCAAAACCAAACAAGTGCATGAGATGTTTGTTCCTGGAACCTTTCAGAAGTGTGTCCTTACTGCACCAAATAATCAGGGTCATCTTGACTCGTGTGGATTATTTAGTTGGTCGTGTGGCTGTTCCTCCAGGTTTGCTATGACTAAACATGAATTCCAAGGTGGAGAGTATTGGTAATGGAACCCAAGGGTTGAAACCTTCCACTTAGCCATTAGGGTCTTATTGAGCATTGACAACATGATGTCTAGCATAGGGAAAGGTTGATCTATTTAAAATAACTCTAGAGAGCACCACACACAGACTATATGTTTTCTCATATTTGATTATGCCTGTATTTTGTATAATTTACAATTAAAGTTACAGTGAACTCAAGGAAAATATTGATGAGGTAAAAGTGAATAGGTAGGTA
The DNA here is from genome assembly GCF_965601325.2 of Salmo salar. NCBI lineage: Eukaryota > Metazoa > Chordata > Actinopteri > Salmoniformes > Salmonidae > Salmo > Salmo salar. Next base: position 84,362,991 of record NC_138296.1, on the reverse strand, counting down.
CCTTTATTAAAATGAGTGAGCTTTAAAGTACATTCAGGCATGCATAGATAGACACCTATGTGTGCAAAAAGGATCCACATAGTACAGTAGTGCCTCCCTGTGGTTATAAGTTAGCTGTACATGCTGTTGAAATACAGTAGAATCTGAATCACCTTAAAGTACATTTGCGCATACTCAGACTTTGACGTGGTGATAGACAACATTCATACATTATATACAAATATGTAGAGTGAACATAGAGATAAAAAGCCTTGTTCACACTGCAGGCCTTATTACTCAAATCAGTTTTGTTATTCAAATCCATTTTGGAATACTGACTGTCAAAACAGAAAGTTACAAATGACCAAATCGGATTTGTGTGTTCAGACAGCAGTCATTTGCTGACATGGCTGGTTGTCATTGTAATGACAGGTGTGTGTGCAGTGGTGTAGGTTGTTTGGTGGTGGTTCTCCTGCTTCCTATCACTCAGAAGTTATGTAGCAAGCTAAGGCGAGAACACTGCCTGCCATCAGTGCTGTAAAGTACTTAAGTAAAAAATACTTTAAAGTTCTACTTAAGTAGTTTTTGGGGGTATTATATTCTTGACAACTTTTACTTTTACTTCACTACATTCCTAAAGAAAATAATGTACGTTTTACTCAATACATTTTCCCGACACCCAAAAGTACTCGTTACACTTTGAATGGCTAGCAGGACAGGAAAATTGTCAAATTGATGTACTTATCAAGAGAACATCCCTGTTCATCCCTATTGCCTCTGATCTGGCAAACTCACTAAACACAAATGCTTCGTTTGTAAATTATGTCTTCGTGTTGGAGTGTGCCCCTGGCTATCTGTAAATAAATTAAAAATTTAAAATAATATGGTTCCATCTGGTTTGCTTAATATAAGAAATTAGAAATGATTTATACTTTTGCTTTTAATACCTGAATATACACTGCTCAAAAAAATAAAGGGAACACTTAAACAACACATCCTAGATCTGAATGAAATAAATAATCTTATTAAATACTTTTTTCTTTAAATAGTTCAATGTGCTGACATCAAAATCACACAAAAATAATCAATGGAAATCCAATTTTTCAACCCATGGAGGTCTGGATTTGGAGTCATACTCAAAATTAAAGTGGAAAACCACACTACAGGCTGATCCAACTTTGATGTAATGTCCTTTAAACAAGTCAAAATGAGTCTCAGTAGTGTGTGTGGTCTCCACGTGCCTGTATGACCTCCCTACAACGCCTGGGCATGCTCCTGATAAGGTGGCGGATGGTCTCCTGAGGGATCTCCTCCCAGACCTGGACTAAAGCATGGATGGAGCGAGACATGATGTCCCAGATGTGCTCAATTGGATTCAGGTTTGGGGAACGGGCGGGCCAGTCCATAGCATCAATGCCTTCCTCTTGCAGGAACTGCTGACACACTCCAGCCACATGAGGTCTAGCATTGTCTTGCATTAGGAGGAACCCAGGGCCAACCGCACCAGCATATGGTCTCACAAGGGGTCTGAAGATCTCATCTCGGTACCTAATGGCAGTCAGGCTACCTCTGGCGAGCACATGGAGGGCTGTGCGGCCCCCCAAAGAAATGCCACCCCACACCATGACTGACCCACCGCCAAACCGGTCATGCTGGAGGATGTTGCAGGCAGCAGAACGTTCTCCACTGCGTCTCCAGACTCTGTCACATCTGTCACGTGCTCAGTGTGAACCTGCTTTCATCTGTGAAGAGCACAGGGCGCCCGTGGTGAATTTGCCAATCTTGGTGTTCTCTGGCAAATGCCAAACGTCCTGCACGGTGTTGGGCTGTAAGCACAACCCCCACCTGTGGACGTCGGGCCCTCATACCACCCTCATGGAGTCTGTTTCTGACTGTTTGAGCAGACACATGCACATTTGTGGCCTGCTGGAGGTCATTTTGCAGGGCTCTGGCAGTGCTCCTCCTGCTCCTCCTTGCACAAAGGCGGAGGTAGCGGTCCTGCTGCTGGGTTGTTGCCCTCCTACGGCCTCCTCCACGTCTCCTGATGTACTGGCCTGTCTCCTGGTAGCGCCTTCATGCTCTGGACACTACGCTGACAGACACAGCAAACCTTCTTGTCACAGCTCGCATTGATGTGCCATCCTGGATGAGCTGCACTACCTGAGCCACTTGTGTGGGTTGTAGACTCCGTCTCATGCTACCACTAGAGTGAAAGCACCGCCAGCATTCAAAAGTGACCAAAACATCAGCCAGGAAGCACAGGAACTGAGAAGTGGTCTGTGGTTTCCACCTGCAGAACCACTCTTTTATTGGGGGTGTCTTGCTTATTGCCTATAATTTCCACCTGTTGTCTATTCCATTTGCACAACAGCATGTGAAATTTATTGTCAATCAGTGTTGCTTCCTAAGTGGACAGTTTGATTTCACAGAAGTGTGATTGACTTGGAGTTACATTGTGTTGTTTAAGTGTTCCCTTTATTTTTTTGAGCAGTATATTTTAGCAATGACATTTACTTTTAATACTTAAGTATATTTTAAACCAAATACTTTTAGACTCAAGTAGTATTTTACTGGTTGACTTTCACTTTTACTTCAGTAATTTTCTGTTAAGGTATCTCTACTTTTACTCAAGTATGACATGTGGGTACTTTTTCCACGACTGCCTGCCATGGACATTTCCCAGTGTCATTGAATGTTCAAAACCAAAGATGATTGAACTTTACAAATGTGTCCTTTTTGGCCAGCCACAGCAATCAAGATACCTAGGAAGCTGTTCAGCTTTCTGGCACATTCACTAATTTGTTTGTAAACAATTAACAAGCTAGTTAGCTACCACATGATCTTGTCAAGCTGTCAACAAAATAGCTAACAAGCAACAAGATATGCAAATGAACAGTCTAAAAACCACTTGAGGGCGAATAAATCAGATTTTACCATTCAGACACAAGTCACATGACCAGGAGTCAAATTTATATCTGATTATAAACCACCTACGAAAATGATTTGAAATGTGGCTAGTAGTATCCGATTCCATGTGCTTTTTGGCTGTTCAGACTGCAGGAGAAAGAACAGATTCGAATCGGATATGCAAAAAAAATGTTTTGGAGCCACTTCAAACTGTCCAAATGAACAAGGCTGTAGAGAATGAGCAGTGGCTAGGGCTGTGGTGGTCACGCAATTTCGTCAGCTGGTGATTGTCAAGAAAAGAACTGTCAGTCTCACGGTAATTGACGTTAATTAACATAAACACATTTAGCATCTCCTGGCTTCCACACAAGCCACGGATGCAGACCTTTGGAACATCTACATTTTAAAGAGTCTAATAAATCCATGTAATATAGCCTACACTTTCACAATAAATACATTATTTATTTTAGACAGGTCTAAAGAAGCATGATATGAAGAAAATGTAGTATTTTTCAGAAGAACAGAATAGCATACTCTGAGTTGTCTTCATGTTAGGTCCAGATCTAGCTATGCCGAATGACAGTGGGCTACACTAGTTCATTTAGCAGACAAGATTTGTTTAGAATTCCGTTACATTATTTTATAGTATGAAGAATACAAATAAATAAAGCTGAAAAAAATTGAAAGGACATTTTCTCCAAACGATTTGAGGGAGTGCGCATGTGGCTATTCTGTGTTGAGCGGTTTTATTTATTTATTTATTTCACCTTTATTTAACCAGGTAGGCAAGTTGAGAACAAGTTCTCATTTACAACTGCGACCTGGCCAAGATAAAGCAAAGCAGTTCGACACATACAACAACACAGAGTTACACATGGAGTAAAACAAACATAGTCAATAACACAGTAGAAAAATAGGTCTATATACAATATGAGCAAAATAGGTGAGATAAGGGAAGTAAAGGCAATAAATAGGCCATGGTGGCAAAGTAAATACAATATAGCAAGTCAAATACTGGAATGGTAGATTTGCAGTGGATGAATGTGCAAAGTAGAAATACTGGAGTGCAAAGGAGCAAAATAAATAAATACAGTAGGGGAAGAGGTAGTTGTTTGGGCTAATTATAGATGTGCTATGTACAGGAGCAGTAATCTGTGAGCTGCTCTGATCGATGGTGCTTAAAGGTAGAGAGGGAGATAAGTGTTTCCAGTTTCAGAGATTTTTGTAGTTCGTTCCAGTCATTGGCAGCAGAGAACTGTAAGGAGAGGCGGCCAAAGGAGGAATTGGCTTTGGGGGTGACCAGTGAGATATACGTGCTGGAGCGCGTGCTACGGATGGGTGCTGCTATGGTAACCTGCGAGCTGAGATAAGGGGGGACTTTACAGGGTCTTGTAGATGCAGGGTCTTGTAGATGATCTGGAGCCAGTGGGTTTGGCGATGAGTATGAAGCGAGGGCCAGCCAACGAGAGCGTACAGGTCGCAGCGGTGGGTAGTATATGGGGCTTTGGTGACAAAACGGATGGCACTGTGATAGACTGCATCCAAATGATTGAGTAGGGTATTGGAGGTGTCGTGTCTTTGGGCACCATTAAACTGAAGACATGTTTATCAAAATAACTCCCTGTTATTATTATTACGCGATTAAACTGATTAATCGTTTAACTGTAATTAACTAGGAGATTTGGGCACCAAGGAAAATATTCAGATTACAAAGTTATAATTTTCCTAATATAACTTTTCTATATTATAACATTATATATTATATTATAGTATAGGCCGATTATCTTCTGGTTTAAATGGTGTATTATACCTCGCGTCCGTCTCATTCCAAACGTCGTAAATTGTTGTATCTGCACGAGCCCAGTCTTTACTAAATCATCCATACATCAATTGTCTTAAAATCATTTATTTACTAAACTAAGTAATTCACAGAAAGCATACAAACAGTAATTATCGTCACAAAGAATTGGTAGAGAAATGTGCCCTAGTGTGCTAAACCGGCATGGCTGGTGTCTTGTTAAAACAAAGGGTCATAAAGGGCTGCTGAGAAGACCCAACAGAGTTGATAAATATTAACCTTACACGGCCGGATAAAAAACGTACCCGATTTAATCTGGTTATTACTACTGCCCAGAAACTAGAATATGCATGTAATTATTGGCTTTGGATAGAAAACACCCTAAAGTTTCTAAAACTGTTTGAATGGTGTCTGTGAGTATAACAGAACTCATATGGCAGGCAAAAACCTGAGAAGATTCCTTACAGGAAGTGCCCTCTCTGACCATTCCTTGAGCTTCTTGTCTCTGTTTATTGAAGACTGAGGATCTTTGCTGTAACGTGACACTTCCTACGGCTCCCATAGGCTCTCAGAAGGCGGGAAAAAGCTGAATGATGTAATTCCAGCCCCAGGCTGAAAAACATTAGCGCTTTTGGCAAGTGCTCTATCAGAGGACAATGGGCGGAGGCGCATGCACGAGGGGATCCCATGCTTTTATTTTCTATCGTCTTTGAACCTAAACACAGATTCCCGGTCGGAATATTATCGTTTCTTTACGAGAAAAATGGCATAAAAATTTATTTTAAACAGCGGTTGACATGCTTCGAAGTACGGTAATGGAATATTTAGAATTTTTTTGTCACGAAATGCGTCGTGCGCGTCAGCCTTCTTTACCATTCGGATAGTGTCTTGAACGCACGAACAAAACAGAGGATATTTGAACATAACTAGGGATTATTTTGAACCAAACCAACATTTGTTATTGAACTAGAAGTCCTGGGAGTGCATTCTGACGAAGACAGCAAAGGTAATAACATTTTTCTTATAGTAAATCTGACTTTGGTCAGGGCTAAACTTGCTGGGTGTCTAAAGAGCTAGCCCTGTGATGCCGGGCTATCTACTCAGAATATTGCAAAATGTGCTTTCACCGAAAAGCTATTTTAAAATCGGACATAGCGAGTGCATAGAGGAGTTCTGTATCTATAATTCTTTAAATAATTGTTATGTTTTTTGTGAACGTTTATCGTGAGTAATTTAGTAAAATGTTAGCGAATTCCCCGGAAGTTTGCGGGGGGTATGCTAGTTCTGAACGTCACATGCTAATGTAAAAAGCTGTTTTTTGATATAAATATGAACTTCATTGAACAAAACATGCATGTATTGTATAACATAATGTCCTAGGGTTGTCATCTGATGAAGATCATCAAAGGTTAGTGCTGCATTTAGCTGTGGTTTGGGTTTATGTGACATTATATGCTAGCTTGAAAAATGGGTGTCTGATTATTTCTGGCTGGGTACTCTGCTGACATAATCTAATGTTTTGCTTTCGTTGTAAAGCCTTTTTGAAATCGGACAGTGTGGTTAGATTAACTAGAGTCTTGTCTTTAAAATGGTGTAAAATAGTCATATGTTTGAGAAATTGAAGTAATAGCATTTCTAAGGTATTTGAATAACGCGCCACGGGATTCAACTGGCTGTTGAGTAGGTGGGACGATTTCGTCCCGCCGACCCTAGAGAGGTTAACAATTGATATGCTAAGCCTTTGCACATGAACGCTCACTCATTCGGGAACAATTGCAATCAATATATATATTCACGGTCAGTGTGTCGTCAGGATCCTTGTTGGAGAGTTTTTGTCCTGTTGGAGAGTTTTTGTCCGCGTTCTCTCTCTCTCGGTTAGAATGGATCTTTCAAAGCAACATTCATTAGCGTCGTTATAGAATGGATGTTTCGTCGGTCTTCGCATTCAATGATACTGATTTCTAGCTGCAGACTAGTACTTAATATCAAAGACTTGTTCTTATTCTGTATCGATAGTTTAACCACGTGGTTTGGTTAAAGTTCAGTAGAGGAATACATGGTCAAACCTATTGGCCAACTCGTAATGGAGTGGAGGCCTGGTCTGAAGAAAGTAAATCTGGGTGGGGGTTTTATTCGGAATGACAGAAAAAGGCTGTCTCATGACGCCAGGTCTTGTCTGTGTCCCTGGCGGCGTGTCGATGACTGAGTTAAGCTTTGAACAGAAATACAATTATATCACATTAACATCAGTACATAGCCTCTCAACATATTCCAAATAGCTTTAATCTTATTAAATCATTGTATACAACCATTTAGATGCAAGTCCCATAGCTGAGGCTATTATATAAACCTTAGTATGGTAATATGGTACTATTGTCTCCAATGGGTATCACAAAATTGTAACAAGCGGACCAGTTCGTAGCTGGATTCTTCACCGATCTTTTATACCTTTTCCAGAACATAAATGTTGTTCGGTTCCCCAATTCTGTGAGTTGGAAGAATTTCCTTTGTCTCTCTATGAAACCCCTCTCTGTCTCAACTGGGCCATGCGGCAGGACATTCTCCTTTAGAATTTTACAACCGCCCTTCACAGGGCCTGGGTAGGGAGAGGTAGGTAGGGGGATGGTGCAAGGGGGAGGGGGGTCAACTGTGCTCCCTGTTCCCAGAGAGAGAGGGCAACGTCATGACAGAGGCTATTTTGTAAATGACATCGCCGAAGTCAAGGATCGGTAGGATGGTCAGTTTTACGAGGGTATGTTTGGCAGCATGAGTGAAGGATGCTTTGTTGCGAAATAGGAAGCCAATTCTAGATTTAACTTTGGATTGGAGATGTTTGATGTGAGTCTGGAAGGAGAGTTTACAGTCTAGCCAGACATCTAGGTATTTGTAGTTGTCCACATATTCTAAGTCAGAACCGTCCAGAGTAGTGATACTGGACGGGTGGGCAGGTGCAGGCAGCGATCGGTTGAAGAGCATGCATTTAGTTTTACTTGTATTTAAGAGCAGTTGGAGGCCACGGAAGGAGAGTTGTATGGCATTGAAACTCGTCTGGAGGGTTGTTAATACAGTGTCCAAAGAAGGGCCAGAAGTATACAGAATGGTGTTGTCTGCATAGAGGTGGATCAGAGAATCACCAGCAGCAAGAGCGACATCATTGATGTTTACAGAGAAGAGAGTCGGCCCAAGAATTGAGCCCTGTGGCATGTTTTGATTTTCAATAAATTGTAAGGCTGCATGATGTGACTCTAATGATGATTTGGAAAAAAGTCACTTGAAAGCCATGAGCTGTACACACTTTATTAAAGGGAAAGGGCAAGGGGGATACCTAGTCAGTTGTACAACTGAATGCATTCAACTGAAATGGGAATCAGAGAGGTGCGGGGGGCTGCCATAATCGACATCCTCGTCTTCGAAGCCGGGGAGCAGTGGGTTAATATTAGTCTCTCATTCACAATTTTGACAACCAATGCCTCGAATTTCACGGCGACATCCTCTTTGTGTGGCCGTAATGTACCCTAAAAAAACGCACCCCACAACCGTCCATATCGAATTCTGAGGTGCTTATTTAAGATATTGGAAGAACTGTCCAAATTTACTTTTCGTCAGCCAACAAGATGAGTATGCCTAACGAACAGCAAAAGCACTAGCCCATGTCAATCTACTATTCCCCATAGGACAAAAGTTGACCTATTCTATTCTGTGCGAGAAATAAATATTTGAAACATAGTCTGGGACAGTTGTGGGATGTGATAGATCCCAAATGAATACAACGACTAGTATCAAACAAAACTTTTTTACGCAATGTGGCTGACGTAGCAGATCAGAACGTTTAGCTTTAAATTTTGATAAACTATTAGACTATTTCTTCACATTATACGCGCAGACATGACACATAAGCTTGAATGTTCCATTAGCGGGAAACATCATTATCAAAAGTGACCGCAAATGTGATTATATTTGTAATGTTTTCATTATAAAGGTGAATTTTTGTGGTGAAAATGAATCTTCCCCAAACTTGAAACACTGCTTATGGACAGTGGACTCTGAAAGTATTCAGACCCTTGACTTTTTCCACATTTTGTTAAGTTACAGCCTTATTCTAAAATGGATTAAATAGTTAGTTTTTTTCTCATCAATCTACACAAAATACGTCAAAAATATCCCAAAAGTCTAAGGGTAGAGCTAGAAAATTCAAACCGCTTGGGTGCTGCCATAGTTACATTAGAAGTGGCCATCCAAGAAGGCTCAAGGTCATTGGCCACAGATAAAATCTCATCAAATCACATTATATCTACAGTAGCTTTGATTGGACTGAACATCATACTTTCAAAATCTTAGCTACCAGTCATCATCATGAATCAAGTCAACAATGTACTGGCAAATCCTTTTTAATCTTTGTCATATGAAGAGAAATAATGAAGAGAAAATTATAGATAAAACATATCGGTGCTCATCCGCCATTGGAAATTACACAACAAGTTGGAAATCACAAATTCAACAATGAGTGGTTTGGAAGGAATCAGTGACAGTGGCTAACTGCAAGCCTCCCTACACTGGCTTCCTGTTAAGGCAAGGGCTGATTTCAAGGTTTTACTGCTAACCTACAAAGCATTACATGGGCTTGCTCCTACCTATCTTTCCGATTTGGTCCTGCCATACATACCTACACGTACGCTACGGTCACAAGACGCAGGCCTCCTAATTGTCCCTAGAATTTCTAAGCAAACGGCTGGAGGTAGAGCTTTCTCCTATAGAGCTCCATCATTATGGAATGGTCTGCCTACCCATGTGAGAGACGCAGACTCAGTCTCAACCTTTAAGTCTTTACTGAAGACTTATCTCTTCAGTAGGTCCTATGATTAAGTATAGTCTGGCCCAGGAGTGTGAAGGTGAACGGAAAGGCTGGAGCAACGAACCGCCCTTGCTCTCTCTGCCTTGCCGGTTCCCCTCCACTGGGATTCTCTGCCTCTAACCCTATTACAGGGGCTGAGTCACTGGCTTACTGGTGTTCTTCCATGCCGTCCATGGGAAGGGTGCATCACTTGAGTGGGTTGGGTCACTGACGTGGTCTTCCTGTCTGGGTTGGCGCCCCCCCCCCCCCCCCCCCCCCTTGGGTTGTGCCGTGGCGGAGATCTTTGTGGGCTATACTCGGCCTTGTCTTAGGACGGTAAGTTGGTGGTTGGAGACATCCCTCTAGTGGTGTGGGGGCTGTGCTTTTGCAAAGTGGGTGGGGTTATATCCTGCCTGTTTGGCCCTGTCCAGGGGTATCATCGGATGGGGCCACAGTGTCTTCTGATCCCTCCTGTCTCAGCCTCCAGTATTTATGCTGCAGTAGTTTATGTGTCGGGGGGCTAGGGTCAGTCTGTTACATCTGGAGTATTTCTCTTGTCTTATCCGGTGTCCTGTGTGAATTTAAATATGCTCTCTCTAATTCTCTCTTTCTCTCTTTCTTTCTTTCTCTCGGAGGACCTGAGCCCTAGGACCATGCCTCAGGACTACCTGGCATGATGACTCCTTGCTGTCCCCAGTCCACCTGGCCGTGCTGCTGCTCCAGTTTCAACTGTTCTACCTGCGGCTATGGAACCCTGACCTGTTCACCGGACGTGCTTGTTGCACCCTCGACAACTACTATGATTATTATTATTTGACCATGCTGGTCATTTATGAACATTTTAACATCTTGACCATGTTCTGTTATAATATCCACCCGGCACAGCCAGAAGAGGACTGGCCACCCCTCATAGCCTGGTTCCTCTCTAGGTTTCTTCCTTGGTTTTTCGCCTTTCTAGGGAGTTTTTCCTAGGGAGTTTTTCCTAGCCACCGTGCTTCTTTCACATGCATTGCTTGCTGTTTGGGGTTTTAGGCTGGGTTTCTGTACAGCCCTTTGAGATATCAGCTGATGTACGAAGGGCTATATAAATCAATTTGATTTGATTTGATTTGATTGCAAAGCAATCACTAGCCTGCTATTCAGTGGAGTGGATGTGTGGTCCCAAATCTGGGATTAGTGGGCTCTTTTCCAAGTTTAAAATGATAAACATTCAACATTGGCCATGCTGTCAATGAAGCATAATTTGTGACTTCAGTGAGTTCAAGACAACTGGGAAGTTGGGAATAAACTTTTTTTTTTAAAGTTTTGAACGGTCATCCAACTCGGAATTGTAAATCGTCCTCTTTCTAGAGCTACGACCTGAAGATCAATGACGTTATCATGATTCAAACTTGTTTTTTTCCGAGTTCACAATTGTTTTGAAAGCACCACAAATCCAGAGAATGCCAGACTTTGATGACAAAAGTTTCCCACAAGGACCGCCAAGGACCACCTTCCTGTTCAAGTGAGCACAGAACAACAAGGTGAGTCCAAAAATGTATGGTATGCTGCAGCATAAATGATGTAATATGCCAGGGAGATATGTATACTGTAGATAAGAAAGTAATACTAAGTGTATGTTGTGTAGTAAGCTGTTAGTAGCCCATGTGCCTTACCCTAATAATTTGGCCTATTTACCGCTCTTAATTTCACCTACAGTTCTGAATTGGTGGTGCACATGTAGCCTATAACCTGTTTTAGAGATATGTAATCATAAAATATTGTAAGAGCTTTCATAGTTTGCTTATATGCCCGCTTTATTTATCCTACGGTTCTGACTAGTGTAGAGGGAGAACACTGTAAGAACCGCCCATGTTTGGAATTCTGTCACTGTACATTTCAAAGGTGCTAAACAAATAGTTATATTGACTACGTACATCCTAGCTAGCTCATTAATGTCTTAATTGAAATTACGGATTGCCTCTTATCTGCTTCTCGTCCCCTTATGCCATAGTTTGTACATCTCAAATGTCATTACAAACCACATATTTAAGCAAGTCAACCATATCAGCAATGTTTTTTTTAAAGGCAGTAAATAAGTCTGAATGAACTGTTTCACTGCCAGACAAGGCTCCGCTGATAGCCAGGTGTAGCAGTGGTAAGATGTTGGGACTGCTGTTGGGACAGCTTTATGTAGACTCTAACAGTTTGTGGGCACCGTTTGTCACCGTTATAGTGCAATTAATGTATTGTTTAGTGTTGTGTTGTGTAGTGGCATTGCTGGCATGCATCCCACTTGTTTTGGTTTTTTGCGCCACCAAGATTTACATGCTAAAATCGCCACTGGTCTGTCTGCATATTTCAAGACATGGCATATGAGAGTACAGAGAGATATCCGATGGGTTGGACGATATTTTTCTCAATCATCTTGAAAACACATGTACTTAAAAACTGGGAATCAACCAATCCTCCATCATTAAAACAATGGAAAGATAAAATGCTTCATTATCTAAATGTTGAAAGTGCGTGGGTGACGGAGAGATACAAAATGGTGCCGTTTGAGGCCATGTGGCAGAGAGTGATGTAGGCGCTGGAGACAGGAGTGTGAGCACGTGGGGCAGGGGGGATGTTGTGGATGTTTGTACATGTTTTGTATTGTTTATATATATTTCTAAGATTATAAACAGTACCAGTCAAAGGTTTGGACACACCTACTCATTCAAGGTTTTTTCTTTATTTTTACTATTTTCTACATTGTAGAATAATAGTGAAGACATCAAAACTATGAAATAGCACATGGAATTATGTAGTAACCAAAAAAGTGTATTTATATTTATATTTGAGATTTATATTTGAGATTCTTCAAAGTAGCCACCCTTTGCCTTGATGACAACTTTGCAGAATCTTGGCATTCTCTCAACCAGCTTCACCTGGAATGTTTTTCCAACAGTCTTGAAGGAGTTTCCACATATGCTGAGCACTTGTTTGCTGCTTTTCCTTCACTCTGTGGTCCAACTCATCCCAAACCATCTCAATTGGGTTGAGGTCAGGTGATTGTGGAGGCCAGGTCATCTGATGCAGCCCTTCATCACTCTCCTTGGTCATATAGCCCTTACACAGCCTGGAGGTGTGTTGGGTCATTGACCTATTAAAAAATATATATATTTTACCTTTATTTAACTAGGCAAGTCAGTTAAGAACAAATTCTTATTTACAATGACGGCCTACCCCGGCCAAACCCGGACGACGCTGGGCCAATTGTGCGCCGCCCTATGGGACTCCCAATCACAGCCGGTTGTGATACAGCCTGGAATCGAACCAGGGTCTGTAGTGATGCCTCTAGCACTGAGATGCAGGGCCCTAGACTACTGCACCACTCGAGAGGTCTTGACCCCATAACTGGTGTCTGGGGTACTTTCTCTTTAAGGGACGGTTTCCCGGACACAGATAAAGCCTCTTATTACATAGGCCTAACTGTGATCCAAATGTCTAACGTAAATAAATTAAATATCCTACTTGTGACAATATAGCTAATGTATTTATCTAGATGCTACTGTAATGTGTCCCATGTTAAAGCCTTGTCTGTAATATTATTGTAAAAAATAGCAAGTGCATTTGACTGCTTGGCATATTGTTTACTCAATAACTCATGTGAACTGATGTACATGTATAGTCTAATCCTTTTCTGTACAATGAGTGCTTTGTCCTTCATGTGATTGAATAAAATTATATTCCTTACATGCTTATTGACAAAAGCAACATAAAGGTTGAGAATTAAAGAGATCCACTCCAGGCTGTAGTGATGCTGACATTAATATCCAGTAAGAATCTTTGTGGACTTAATCTGTTACAATTCCATGTTGCACAATCACAAATAATAATGAGGAAGGTATAAGCGTATGATGTAATGGCGAACAACAGAGCATATTCCATATGCTGCAAAAACACCTATATGTTCTCATTCTAGTAGCTTATGCACTCACTCACTACCTGGTAATATTTTAAGAAAACGTTCACAAAAATACAAAACAATTTGTGTGATTGTTACATGCTGACCACACCACTCGCGTCGCATTCGCAAAATAAATGTACTCATACATGTTATTCAATCATTGCACCCACACTTCTCGCGCGCGTCACCGAGCGTCTGCGTAGCCAGGTGCTAAACTAGAACTTGGTTCTGTTTGTGACGCTTGACGCATTGCAAGCCCCACCTCTCCCATCTCCTCATTGGTTTTTAGAAGCATATACCCACGTGCCATCTCCTCATTGGTTTTTAGGAGTATATACCCATGTGGGTGATTGAAAGATGAACTGAGGTCCACACTCCAGTCCAGTTGGTAATGGTAATGCACATTAAAGTTGGTTGCCAACCGCCATATAAAGTTGAATATGCCCAGTGTCAGTAAACGTCAACAAAAAATAGTCATTAAATTATTGCCAGCAGCACAGTTACAGTCACCAAGGCTCTGGACAACATGAAAACAGCCTAACCAGCTCTGTTGTGGTGAGAAAAATGGTTAGTTATACAAACATTTGTTCTCTCTGCTGGTGGTTGCGTGTTCTCTGTTGTCTAGCTAGCTAACTAGCTGGCTAACGTTCGTCAGCCAGGAGTAGGCAAGCCCATGGGCAAGCCACTACTGTACCAGCAGAGAGGAGCCCTTAAATCTACAGCTAACTGTGGTTGCTAGCTAGCTACCCAAAAACATTTCTCTAATCCACTTATTTAGCACAGGGCTCCTGTCTTTTGACCAAGTGTATCAGTATTCGCCAAAATGGATTTCATTCATAGCTAGCTATATATTTAGTTCATTGACTAGTTCATTGACTCCTGTTGTCCTTCATTTACATTCATTGGTGGTTGGTCGACAGTATTGCACCACTTGGTTTTAGCCATTCGATTGTTGCATTTTCTTCTCAGACAGTTTTATGTTGCTGGAGAGAATTTGAGGAGTGAGAGAGTCCTTCAAGTCAACTAACTCTACTGCTAGGTAATGTGCTTGTCATTACCCACAGAATAAATCAAATAGAATAAGCTACATCATGACATGCTTGCTGTCCTGTTTTATTCAGAGGGAAGAACTAGGTAGTTAAACCAGGAAATGAACACACGAAATGGAGGAAACAGGCACTGGGGTAAGTTACATCATTTTGTTTTATCTCTCATTCCCTTCCTCATGTCTTATGTTCCCTTTTTTTCTCAGCAACGTGAGGTACACTACCGTTTAAAAGTTTCGGGTCACTTAGAAATGTCCTTGTTTTTGAAAGAAAAGCACATTTTTTGTACATTAAAATAACATCAAATTGATCAGTCGCCTCTTCACTGTTGACATTGAGACTGGTGTTTTGTGGGTACTATTTAATGAAGCTGCCAGTTGAGGACTTGTGAGGCATCTGTTTCTCAAACTAGACACTCTAATGTACTTGTCCTCTTGCTCAGTTGTGCACCAGGGCCTCACTTCTCTTTCTATTCTGGTTAGAGCCAGTTTGCACTGTACTATGAAGGGAGTCGTACACAGCGTTGTACGAGAAATTCAGTTTATTGTCAATTTCTCGCATGGAATAGCATTAATTTCTCAGAACAATAATAGACTGATGAGTTTCAGAAGAAAGGTCTTTGTTTCTAGCCATTTTGAGCCTGTAATCAAACCCACAAATGCTTATGCTCCAGATACTCAACTAGTCTAAAGAAGGCCAGTTTTATGTAGATATTCCATAAAAAAATAAGCCGTTTTCTAGCTACGATAGTCATTTACAACATTAACAATGTCTACACTGTATTTATGATCAATTTTATGTTATTTTAATGGACAAAAAAATGTGCTTTTCTTTCAAAAACAGGGACATTTCTAAGTGACCCCAAACTTTTGAACGATAGTGTAAGTTATTCAACTGATAATAGCATTGACTATGCAGAAATGGTTTGGGTAAGCTACAGACTGGGCAATCTACTGTTGCTAGACCCAATTCTGACTTCTGCTCTCGCAAAAGCCTAGGTTTTCTGCACGTTAACTCTAGAATCTTATTACCTAAAATGTATCAATTGAAAGTGTGGGTCCACAGCTCCAATCCAAATGTGTTGGTCATTACTGAGACTTGGTTAAGAAAGAGGGTTTTGAACACTGATGTTAACTTTTCTGGTTCTAACCTTTTTTGGCACAACAGATCTTCCAAAGATGGTGGAGTGGCAGTCTTTACCAAGAATCACCTTCAGTGCTCGATTGTCTCCAGCAAGTCTGTCCCCAAAGAATTTGATTTTCTGGTTTTAAGCATTGAGCTTTCAAATAGCTCTTTGTTGACTGTTA
Organism: Salmo salar; assembly: GCF_965601325.2. Taxonomy (NCBI): domain Eukaryota; kingdom Metazoa; phylum Chordata; class Actinopteri; order Salmoniformes; family Salmonidae; genus Salmo; species Salmo salar. Next base: position 84,347,192 of record NC_138296.1, on the reverse strand, counting down.
TCATCCACCATCAGCACCGGCCTGTACCCTACCTTCCCTAAGCTCTCTCCTGGCCCCTTACACTAAGTCTGAATTTGTCCTACTAGGTGACCTAAACTAGGACATTCTTAAACCCCCTGAACAAGTCCTAAAGCAATGGGACTCCCTAAATCTTTCTCAGATTATTACCAATCACACAAGGTATGATTCCAAACACCCAGAAAAGGCTACTCTCTTTGATGTTATCCTCACAAATAATCCTGATAGGTATCAGTCTTGTGTTTTCTGTAATGATATTAGTGATCACTGTTTTACAGCCTGTGTTCGTAATGGCTGCTCAGTGAAACGACCTGTCCTGATTTGTCATAGACACCTGCTAAAAAACTTTAATGAGCAAGCCTTTCTTCATGACCTGGCCTCTATAAATTGATATAGAATCAGCTTGATCCCCTCTGTGAAAGATGCTTGGACCTTTTTTGTTGGGGGTAGGGGGCAGTATTTGCACGGCCGGATAAAAAAACGTACCCGATTTAATCTGATTATTACTACTGCCCAGAAACTAGAATATGCATATAATTAGTGGCTTTGGATAGAAAACACCCTAAAGATTCTAAAACTGTTTGAATGGTGTCTGTGAGTATAACAGAACTCATATGCCAGGCAAAAACCTGAGAAGATTCCTTACAGGAAGTGACCTGTCTGACAAGTTCTTGTTCTTCTTGGCTCTCTTTAATGAAAACTGAGGATCTTTGCTGTAACGTGACACTTCCTACGGCTCCCATAGGCTCTCAGAATGCGGGAAAAAGCTGAATGATGTAATTCCAGCCACTGGCTGAAAAACATTAGCGCTTTTGATAAGTGCTCTATCAGAGGACAATGGGACTGAGGCACGTGCACGAGTCGACCCCATGTTTTTATTTTCTCTCTCTTTGAACCTAAACACGCTTTCCCGGTTGGAATATTATCGCTTTTTTACGAGAAAAATTGCATAAAAATTGATTTTAAACAGCGGTTGACATGCTTTGAAGTACGGTAATGGAATATTTAGAATTTTTTTGTCACGAAATGCGTCGTGCGCGTCAGCCTTCTTTACCATTCGGATAGTGTCTTGAACGCACGAACAAAACAGAGGATATTTGAACATAACTATGGATTATTTTGAACCAAACCAACATTTGTTATTGAACTAGAAGTCCTGGGAGTGCATTCTGACGAAGAACAGCAAAGGTAATAACATTTTTCTTACAGTAAATCTGACTTTGGTGAGGGCTAAACTTGGTGGGAGTCTAAATAGCTAGCCCTGTGATGCCGGGCTATCTACTTAGAATATTGCAAAATGTGCTTTCACCGAAAAGCTATTTTAAAATCGGACATAGCGAGTGCATAGAGGAGTTCTGTATCTATAATTCTTAAAATAATTGTTATGTTTTTTTGTGAACGTTTATCGTGAGTAATTTAGTAAATTCACCGGAAGTTTGCGGGGGGTATGCTAGTTCTGAACGTCACATGCTAATGCAAAAAGCTGTTTTTTGATATAAATATGAACTTGATTGAACAAAACATGCATGTATTGTATAACATAATGTTCTAGGGTTGTCATCTGATGAAGATCATCAAAGGTTAGTGCTGCATTTAGCTGTGGTTTGGGTTTATGTGACATTATATGCTAGCTTGAAAAATGGGTGTCTGATTATTTCTGGCTGGGTACTCTGCTGACATAATCTAATGTTTTGCTTTCGTTGTAAAGCCTTTTTGAAATCGGACAGTGTGGTTAGATTAACGAGAGTCTTGTCTTTAAAATGGTGTAAAATAGTCATATGTTTGAAAAATTTAAGTTTTTGCATTTTTGAGGTATTTGGATATCGCGCCACGGGATTACACTGGCTGTTGAGTAGGTGGGACGCAAGCGTCCCACCTAGCCCATAGAGGTTAACACTTAAGACATTAGTTTATACTGGATTAAGAGTATATTTTAGTTGTGCCATTATCAGTTATTTTTAAGTCTTGGTTCCAATAGTTTATATTTTTTCTAAGAGATCGTCAGTTGGATAGTCTCTCTGCAAGGTGTTGTATATCTTACCTATCTATCATCTGAACATCTTTTTCTATGTCAGGTTGTGCGCTACTGGTATAGAAGTCAGGTGCAGGAGAGCAGAGTGTTGTGATCAGGTGCACACTTTATTTGGCAGAAGCAACAACAGACGGACGCAACTGCGTCAAAAAACCTCCAGCCAATGGCAAAAGTGAAAAGCGCGACAACAGTCACAATGATGCAAATGTTTAACAATTAAACATACTTCGGGTTAATCACGGTACCTGGGGAAAAACCAGCCTGGCGTGTCACACAAAACATGTAACAAAACAATTCCACACAAAGACATGGGGGGAACAGAGGGAATATATATGTAGTGTGATTAGGGAATGTAAACCAGGTGTGCGTGGAAACAAGACAAAACACATGGAACAATGAAAAGTGGAGTGGCGATGGCTAGAAGACCGGTGATGTCGACCGCCGAACGCCTTCCGAACAAGGACAGGAGCCGACTTTGGCAGAAGTCGTGACATTCTAACTCAAATAGGATTCCCTCAAAATTGCTCTGACGTCCAAAAGATTTCTAAGGATTGTTCCACAGGGTTGTAATGGAAATACACTTTACGGTTTCTATGCCTTTTAGTTTTCCATATGGACCAATTTGTTGGTGAGTTCTGACAAGCTATCTAAGGATTGTTCCATAGGGTTGTGTTTTTAGGGATTGATATTGGTTGTTGTAGAATACGTGTCATTTTCTTCCAAATTGTTATAGTGTTCTTAAAATTAGTTGTTAATGTTCTTATCCTTTGAAAATAGACATGTGAAAAGATTCTACATATATTTATGTTGTGTCCAAGAAAATGCATCTACAGTATATATCAATAACAGCTGCCTGTTTCTATTCAATATTGATACATATAAGTTTTATTTAAATAAAGATTGCAACTGTGTGAATGTTCACTTCCACGAGTCTGTAAAGTCCAGGGGGAGCCTTAATTATCAAATGTGCCTAAGCACAAAAAGACTCCAAACCTTGTGTGCGTCACTTTTCCTGCAAACGTGGATGTTTATAAAAAGTAAACTTTGTGTGCATATCTCCATGCAAATCTCAGACCATGCGTAAGTACAACTTCTAGTGGTTGAATAATTGTATTTATTACAAGCAAATATTTTTTTTTAGGAAATTTTGAGGTGTTTGACAGAAGGGAATTATAATAATGGTATTCTAATAAAAATATTAAAACAAAGCCTAATGATAAACCGCTGCATTTGCCATTGGTAAGGATATCATGTAGCCTATTGTCACGACTTCCACCGAAGTTGGTCCCTCTCCTTGTTCTGGCGGTGTTCGGAGGTCGATGTCACCGGTCTTCTAGCCATCGCTGATCCAGTTTTCATTTTCCATTGTTTTGTCTTGTCTTACTTCACACCTGGTTCCAATCCCATCAATTACATGTTGTGTATTTAACCCTCTGTTTCCCCTCATGTCTTCGTCGATGATTGTTTGTTGTATGTTTTGTTCAAGTCATGTTTTGGTGTGCGACGGGGTTTTGTACCCTTTTATATTATATTTGTATATATTGGTTTTCTGAGTTTTTTAGCATTTATTAAACTGCTCCGTTAATACCAAGTTCACTCTCCTGCGCCTGACTTCCCTGCCACCAGCACGCACCCATTACAGAATCACCGACCCATTTATGGAGTCAGCAGGACAAGGTACCCCGTCCATAGAGGTGGAGGAGTGCGTCCAGGAGCATGCAGCAATGCTTCACCATCTTGGAATCGCCATGGACTGCGTTGTCCAGAGAATTGACCGCTGGGAGAGACAGGGAGTTCTTCCAGCGCCTCCACCAGCACAACCGGGGTCTCCCCTGAGCACCCCTTTTCCACCTGTTTCCAGTGGGATTCGTCTCTCCATGCCCCAGGAGTACGACGGAGAGGCTGCGGGCTGCCGGGGTTCCTACTTCAACTAGAGCTATACTGGCCACCGTCCACCTGGCTCCATCTGGCCGTGAGAGGGTGTCTGCCCTCGTCTCATTACTCACCGGGAAAGCCCTGGAGTGGGCCAATGCCGTGTGGAGAGAGGGAGATGCGGCGTTGGACCAGTTTGAGGAGTTCAGTCTTCCACCACCCGCCTGAGGGTAGAGCGGCGGGTGAACGCCTCTACCATCTGAGGCAGGAGACGAGGAGCGCCCAGGAGTTCGCACTTGAGTTTAGGACCCTGGCTGCCGGCGCAGGATGGAACAACAAGGCCCTGATCGACCATTACCGCTGCAATCTGCGCGAGGACGTCCGTTGGAAGCTGGGCTGCAGAGACACCACCCTCACGTTTGCCCAGCTGGTGGACCTGTCCATCCGGCTGGACAACCTGCTGGCTGCTCGCGGACGTTCAGATCGGGGTCTGGTGGTTCCATCCTCTCGCACCCCCTCTCCGATACCCATGGAGCTGGGAGGGGCGGTGCGCAGGGAGACCGGAGGGGGTTCCCGCTCGTGCACCATCTGTGGCCGCAGAGGTCACACTGCCGGTCGGTGCCGGGTTGGTTCCTCTAAGAATCGAGGCAGCAGGCAGGGCACTCTGGCGTCACCCCAGGTAAGCCGGCACCATTCTCACACAGAGCCCTCTGTTGCACAACTGTTTGTGTTTGTCACTTTTCCTGAGTTTTCCCCGCATTCCCAGCATAAGACGCTCGTCGATTCAGGCGCGGCTGGGAATTTCATTAATAGAGCGTTAGACCATAGTTTAGGGATCCCCATTGTTCCTGTGGATGTGCCTTTCCCCGTTCACGCCTTAGATAGTCGACCATTAGGGTCAGGGTTGATTAGGGAGGTCACCGCTCCTTTGGGCATGGTGACGCAGGGGGATCACACGGAGAGAATGAGTATTTTCCTTATTGACGCTCCTGCGTTTCCCGTGGTGCTGGGCCTACCCTGGTTATCTTGTCATAACCCCACTGTTTCTTGGCCACAGAGGGCTCTCACGGGGTGGTCGTGAGAGTGCTCAGGGAGGTGTTTAGGGGTTTCCGTTGGTGCTACTACAGTGGAGAGTCCAGACCAGGTCTCCACCGCGCGCATTCCCCCTGAATATGCCAATTTGGCTCTCGCCTTCTCCAAAAAGATGGTGACTCAATTACCACCTCATCGAAGGGGGGATTGTGCAATAGATCTCCTGGTAGACGCTGCACTTCCCAGGAGTCATGTGTATCCCCTCTCACAGGCGGAGACGGAGGCTATGGAAACATATGTCTCTGAATCCCTGCGTCAGGGGTACATTCGGTCCTCCACCTCACCAGCCTCCCCGAGTTTCTTTTTTGTGAAGAAGGAGGGAGGTCTGCCCTGTGAGGTATAGTTACCCGCTATCGCTCATAGGCACAGCGATAGAGTCAATGCACGGGGCGCGCTTCTTCACTAAACTAGATCTCAGGAGCGCTTACAAGCTGGTGCATATCCGAGAGGGAGACGAGTGGAAGACGGCTTTTAGTACCACCTCAGGGCACTATGAGTACCTCATCATGCCGTACGGGTTGATGAATGCGCCATCAGTCTTCCAAGCCTTTGTAGATGAGATTTTCAGGGACCTGCACGGGCAGAGTGTGGTGGTGTATATTGAGGACATTTTGATATACTCTGCTACACGCGCCGAGCATGTGTCCCTGGTTGTCAGGGTGCTTGGTCGCCTGTTGGAGCATGACCTGTACGTCAAGGCTGAGAAGTGCTTGTTCTTTCAACAGTCTCTTTCCTAGGGTATCGCATTTCCACCTCAGGGGTGGAGATGGAGAGTGACCGCATTTCAGCCGTGCGTAATTGGCCGACTCCCACCACGGTAAAGGAGGTGCAGCGATTCTTAGGGTTTGCCAACTACTACCGGAGGTTTATCCGGGGTTTTGGTCAGGTAGCAGCTCCCATTACCTCACTTCTGAAGGTGCGCCCTGTGAGCTTGCAGTGGTCAGCTGAGGCAGACAGGGCTTTTAGTCACCTGAGGGCTCTGTTTACCTCGGCTCCCGTGTTGGCCCATCCGGATCCCTCTTTGACGTTCATAGTGGAGGTGGAAGCATCCGAGGCTGGGATAGGAGCTGTGCTCTCTCAGCGCTCGGGTACTCCACCGACGCTCCGCCCCTGTGCCTTCTTCTCGAAGAAGCTCAGCCCGGCGGAGCAAAACTATGATGTGGGGGATCGGGAGCTGTTGGCTGTCGTCAAGGCCTTGAAGGCATGGAGACATTGGCTTGAGGGGGCTAGACACCCTTGGTGTCTGGACTGACCACCGCAATCTGGACTGACCACCGCAATCTGGAGTACATCCGGGTGGCGAGGAGACTGAACCCTCACCAGGAAAGGTGGGCCATGTTTTTCACCCGTTTTGTGTTTACCCTTTCTTACAGACCTGGCTCCCAGAACGCTAAGGCAGACGCATTATCCCGGCTGTATGACACAGAGGAGCGGCCCATGGATCCCACTCCCATACTCCCCGCCTCTTGCCTGGTGGCGCCTGTAGTGTGGGAGCTGGACGCGGACGTTGACAATGAAAGTTACACAGTACTCTCCTCGAATTATCTGATTACAGCACTGCATTTTTCTTTTAACATAGGAACTACTAAATCAAAGGGACGGTAAATCCCACGTCGGGAAGTTGACTCAATGTCATATAAAATGCGAATCAATTTATAACATTTTTGACATGCGTTTTTCTGGATATTTTTGTTGTTATTCTGTCTCTCACTGTTCAAATAGACCTACCATTAAAATTATAGACTGATCCTTTCTTTGTCAGTGGGCAAACGTCCAAAATCAGCAGGGGATCAAATACTTTTTCCCCCCACTGAACGTTGTGTGGAAAATGTCCAAATCAAAGAGAATGTTTTGGTAATGATGAAATGTGAAGTTAGTTGTCTAAAATTGGATTTGAGTAAAATCTAGACCTTGCCTCTTAACTTGGTACGCCCAGAGAATTGCCCTAAAAGCGGTTACGCCCACTTCTGACCTGAGGGTATAAGACATGGGAGTTAAGAATGAACAGATCAGACTAAGTGACCCAAGCTGCAGCCGAGGTCTAAAAAGTCAACGAACCCCAAAACGCAACACAAGGAAGGAGACAAAGAAATATTTTTCTACCCATGCTATGGATGAGAAGCCGTGTCTAAGCGTGTGAACTCAAGCCGGAACACCTGGCCTACACTCCCAATTGAATCGTGGTATGTACGCTGTTTCATTCCTACGCTGTGAGCTCTGAGCTACAGAGCTGTCTGTCCTCAGAAGACCCCTATCAGAGCAAGCCCGAGGAATCAGACCACTAAGCCAAAAGAACACTGACATTGTGAGGACAACCAGAGAGTTGCGCCGGAGAAGTGCATCATTGAGAAGCCTAAACGACCCACGTAGAGCTTCCCATCTGAGACCTCCAACACGTAATTACATCATTATATTCTGACCCATAAGAGCGGCAGTTCGGGGCAGGCTAGGGTTAAAATAAGCATAGCTGACAAATGCACCCAAATGTATATTTCTCTCATGTACTTTCTCTTTTTCTCTCTCTTTTAAATCCCCATTTGGGTAACACGCGCCATAGTGTGTTGGCCCGTTATACTAAGTCCTAATCAATAGCCTAGACTGTGTTTTGTGTATGTGTATCTTTTATTATCATTTTAGCTTTCTAGTAAATAAATAATCAACTAAGATTGGTGTGGTACGAACTCATTGGTGGGACCCGGGTTTGTGCAGATTCCCGGATTATGCGACGTTCAGAATGAGACAGTAGAGGAAATTGATTAATTGGCGACTGTTGTAAAATCGATATTCTGATATTCTTTGAGTTAATTTGGGAAATAGAAACTCAATAAAACAAATTTTCCCATGGTGCCCCAGGTTAATGAGTTAATAATTGCTTGATTCATTTAATCACGCAATTAGAAACCTTTACTCATTCGATGAGCAACAGTCGTCACATTAACTAATACAACGTCACGACACTACCATCGCTCATTCAATAGCCAAGCATGCTCGAAAGTAAATAGACCGGTAGCCAAGACAGTTTATGTAGGTCTAGGCTGCAGTATTGCTGTGAGATAGGAATACGACATCATAGCCTACCGTATTTAATCTCAGAGCCTAAACCAAGACAGGAGGTACACTGTAAAACCGTGACACGATTATAACCTAAACGTCTGTGTTTAACTTAAATATTAGGCATTTAGATTTGCCAATAAGTGTTCTCATCTTCAACAGGCCATAATGCAAGATTAAACATTTTTTCCAGTCAGTTTCCAACCAGGAGAACACCTATATCTGTTCCGATTTGAAACAATTCTTAGAACTCCTCCCTCTGGCTGGATTCTAATAGAAATTTCTAATCACGTCATAAACCAGCGTATTATGACTTATAGGTCTGATGTGGCCCATGAGCCAGGATTTCAGACCACAATGTCTAGGATAACTAGGCCAAAGCTAAAGCCCTTATGACATGTGTAATATGTGGTCATAAAGGGTTTACTTAGGCAGTGCATTCGAAAAGTATTCAGACCCTTTCATTTATCCACATTTTGTTATGTTACAGCCTTATTCTAAAATTGATGAATTATTATTCTTTCTCATCAATCTACACACAATACCCCATAATGACCAAAGTGAGAATAGGTATTTAGAAATACCTTATTTACATAAGTATTCAGACCCTTTGCTGTGAGACTCGAAATTGAGCTCAGGTGGATCCTGTTTCCATTGATCATCCTTGAGATGTTTCTACAACTTCATTGGAGTCCACCTGTGGTAAATTCAATTGATTGGACATGATTTGGAAAGGCACACACCTGTCTATATAAGGTCCCACAGTTGACAGTGCATGTCAAAGCAAATACCAAGTCATGAGGTTGAAGGAATTGTCCTTAGAGCGCCAAGACAGGATTGTGTCGAGGCACAGATCTGGGGAAGCGTACCAAAACATTTCTGCAGCATTGAAGCTCCCCAAGAACACCGTGGCCTCCAATATTCTTAAATGGAAGAAGTTTGGAGCCACCAAGACTCTTCCTAGAGCTGGCCGCCCGGACAAACTGAGCAATCAGGTGAGAACGGCCTTGGTCAGGGAGGTGACCAAGAACCCAATGGTCACTCTGACAGAGCTCCATCCAGAGTTCCTCTGTGTAGATGGGAGAACCTTCCAGAAGGACAACCATATCTGCAGCACTCCATTAATCAGGTCTTTATGGTAGAGTGGCCAGACAGAAGCCACTCCTCAGTCAAAGGCACATGACACCCCACTTGGAGTTTGCCAAAACGCACCTAAAGGACACTCAGACCATGAGAAAATAGATTATTTGGTCTAATGAAACCAAGATTGAACTCTTTGGCCTGAATACCAAGCATCACATCTGGAGGAAACCGGTGGAGCATGGTGGTAACATCATTATGCTATTGGGAGGTTTTTTAGCAGCAGGGACTGGGAGACTAGTCAGGATTGAGGGAAAGATGAACCGAGCAAAGTACAGAGAGATCCTTGCTCCAGAGCACTCAGCACCTCAGACTGGGGTGAAGGTTCACATTCCAACAAGACAACAAACCTAAGCACACAGCCAAAACAACGCAGGAGTGGCTTTGGGACAAGTCTCTGAATGTCCTTGAGTGGCCCAGTTGAACCCGATCAAACATCTCTGGAGACACCTGAAAATAGCTGTGCAGCGATGCTCCCCATCCAACATGACAGAGCTTGACAGGATCTGCAGAGAAGAATGGGAGAAACTCCCCAAATACAGGTGTGCCAAGCTTGTAGCATCATACCCAAGAAGACTTGAGGCTGTAATCGCTGCCAAAGGTGCTTCAGCAAAGGAACTGAGTGAAGGGTCTGAATACTTATGCAAATATTATATTTATTTATTTTTCTAAAAACTGTTTTTGTTTAGTCATTATTGGGTATTGTGTGTAGATTGATGAGGAAAAAAACAAGACCGTAACATAACAAAATGTGGAAAAAAGTGAAGTGGTCTGAATGCACTCTAAAAATTAGGGGTTCAACAAGGGTTCCTCTAAGATCCTCAAAGTTCTTCGAAGAACCTTAGGGTTCATGGCACTGAATATTTCCCCCAAAAGGTTCTTCCAAGAACCCCATAGAAGGTGGGGCTCATCGAGGAACCTCCTTAGTTGGTGGGGGTTCTTGCAGGAGCCTAACTGCCAAACAGAAACATTTGGATTTTAATTTGAAAGGACAGCAGTTGCAGGCACTTAACTGAAAAATTTGAAGATCTTCTCAGTTTAAGGTATGATTTGTCCCCTGTGTGATCTAAATTGATTTGAATTATGATAATACTATATATCTTTTCATATTTCTAAAATCAGAAAATGGACACAATTCAATGGATATCAATCAACGAAGAGGTAAGAATATGTAGGCAAGCTGTATTGGCTGCAGATGACTGAACTGCTTACTTTTGTTGGCAAATATACATACGAGGAGGCATACAAAGGTATGTCAATTGGTATTGGTATGTTATGCAAAGCATATTTACAATGAATATCCCATAGGCCTCTACATTATGGACAAGGTATGTGTATGAAAAGCATTATCAAAACAGTTTTTTTCATTCACATTTACCACAAAAACCAAGGTATGAATACTGTCGTGTGCTTAATCATCTGTTACTATTTTTCGGATTCACGGACTTCACCCTCCTTACACCTCTGATGAATATAACATGAAACCTGTTCGATCACCATGCACTGCAAAATCATTCTGACTATGGATATGGAGAACGTCAACACACCAGAGGATATAACCATTATACTTGGGGCTCTGCTGGGAGTTTACCTCATATTTAAAAAAAAATTATTCTGCTTTGCACAGTAAAATAATAACACAATATTTTTGTTGTCAGTGTTTATTATTGTTGTTATGCATATTATTAATAATAATGGGGGGTAGTTATAAAATTCACCCACAAAGGTTTTTCGAGGAACCATTAAAGGGGGGGTCTTTGAAAAACCATTGGCCCAGCATCGTCCAGGTTTCGGCAGGGGTAGGCCGACATTGTAAATAAGAATTTGCTCTTAATAACTGACTTGCCTAGTCAAATAAAAAATCCAACGTAAAACATGTTTATACACCATTTATAGAGTATGTCATACACTTAGATTACTTGTGAGTGCTTATGAAGCCTTTATGTAATGCTTATGAAGCCTTTATGTAGCGCTTATGAAGCCTTTAATGTAGTGCTTATGAAGCATTTGTGTAGTGCTTGTGAAGCATTTGTGTAGTGCTTATGATGCCTTTATGTTGTGCTTATGAAGCATTTGTGTAGGCTGTAAAGCCTTTATAAGTTGTGCTTCCTTTGAAGTGGGAACCATATTTGTCATGTCAACATTGTTTTGTTGAATTCCTTGGTATATTTCAAGACTTTGTCAATGATCAACATGGCCATTTGTTTTAATTTGTGGAATTGTCGGCCACTGCCTGCTGGAGAGCTATAGCTAAGCAAAACCAAAGTAGACATATTGGTTGAATGGTTAAATGATTTATGTGCCTAAATAAATACATACTTGGAGATGTTTGGACTGAATGGGTCAGTTCTGCAAGTTTTTCAATTAGACCTATTGTTTAAGAAAATCCAAACTACAAACTTTTAAGATTTCTGAAGAGATTATGTCATTGGTCTTGAACAAAACTATAGACCTGATGTTTTGATGTTTTTATTGTTCCCAAAAGAGTCTCGTACACTCTAAAAAGAAAAGGTTCCTGGAGTATCCTTTAGGGGTTCTTTAAATTGATACTGTGGGGGAACACCTATAAGTTCTTTGAGGAACCATTTAAAAGGATTTGTTAAAGAACCCGTTTTAATGCTTCCTCGAAGAACCTTTTGAATAACCTTTTGGGGTTAATCATTTTTTAATTATCCACCTCCCTATATTTTTTTAAAATATTATTATTAATAATAATAATACATGTAACAATAACCCAATATTTTAGTTCTCAGTTTTTATTATGATTTTAGTGGCAAAGCAGAATAAAAAAATCTAAATATGAGGTAAACATTCCTGCAGAGCCCCAAGTCCTCTGGCATGTTGATGTTAATGTGTTGATGTTCTCTGTATCCATAGCTAGAATGGTTTTGCAGGGCATTGTGATCGAACAGGTTTCCTGTTATATTCATCTGAGGTGTAGAGAGGGTGCAGTCTGTGAATCCAAAAAATAGTAATTATACAGATGATTAACAAAACATGCACACAACAGTATTCATACATTGGTATTTGTGGTGAATGTGAATGAAAAAAACTGTTTTGATCATGGTTTTCATACCTTGTCCATAATGTAGAGGCCTATGGGATATTCATTGAAGAGGTAATGGAGGAGGGTGGTAAATGTGATCTGCATAACATACCAATACCTTGACATACCTTTGTTTGCCTTCAACATATTCTTATTGCCTACATATTCTTACTTCTTTGTTGATTGATATCCATTGAATTGTGTCCATCTTTCTGTTTTAGAAAGATTTTCACAAATATGAAAATATATATGGTATCATCATGAAGCAATATCAATTTACATCATACAAGGGACAAACCTTACCTGAAACTGAGGAGATATTTAAATGTTTCAGTTAAGTGTATGCCTGCTGTTTTTTCAAATCGAAATGCTTCAGTTGGGCAGTTAGGTTCCTGCAAGAACCCGCACCAACTAAGGAAGTTCCTCGATGAACCCCACCTCCTATGGGTTCTTGGAAAAACCTTTTGGTGGCAATTTTCAATTTTCAATGTCAAGAACCCAACATCAGCGGCTACATTGTAACGATTTAATTCAGAGAACATTTGGTTAAAATATTAGATCCAGGCGCCTGCGTAGTAGCACTGTACTGCGGAGGGAAATCCCACTCCCAGTTCAGATGTGTGTTGGGGGCGGTTGCTGTGAAATGAGGGTCCTGTAGCCGATGTGTGTGAATGTAGGCTAATCCTGCGTGTGTGCTTGAACGTGTATATTATAATAGTTCGAAGTATTAGAATAGTTCGGCCTACATACAAACAATACAAGTATTTTAATTAACCTAGTAGGCTACCATGGACAGTATGTGCGATTTTATGTTTTATAAATAGCGTATGCATGAACTGCGGTCTCATTGAAGGACACGAACGAGGGGCATTAGTAAAGCAATCGGACCTCAGATCATCATGTCTACGTCGGCTACGAACAATGGTAGACTCCATACGGACGAGAAATGCAAACAGCGAAAATACCAATCTTTTCTATTCTATCAGGCCGTGCGGGATCTAAAGCCTGTTTGGATGTTGGAGGACATGCGGACAATGGAGACTTTTTACTGGGAGGAAGACGCCAGCCAGAGATCCTACACTCCCTCGGAGGCATTGCTGTACGCTATCGTACATGACCACCAAGCCTACGCTCAATACTTGCTCAGTCACTACACTGATGAAGCATTGGCCATGCCTGGCGAGCGCTTTTGCTGCTGTCCATCATCGGCCCCGCATTTGGCGATGGCTGTCAGATATGACAGACGGGACATACTGGGTCTCATATTGCAAGAAGCGCATCGACTACCTAGTCTGCGGTCATATATGAACCGAGGCGGATGTTTTCACATGGAGGACGGTAAAACTCCACTACATCTGGCCTGTGAGCTCTTGCGCTCAGAGTCCGTTATTCTGTTGTTGGGCAACGGCGCCTCGCCACAGGCAGAAGATCAAAACGGTATGACGCCATTGGATGTCATTTTGGAACAGCTGTGGGACTCCAAAGTGAACATTGGGCCCAAAAAGCTGTGCCTTGACAACTTGTTAATGTTTATGCCAGAGATTCGTTTCAAAATGAAGAGTGCGCTCGAAGGAGACCCAGTTTGTTGGTCCAAAGTCCTAGGTGAGGACAAATTCAAATACCTCGTTGGACAGAAGCCAGCTCCACTGTTTCTCATGGCTATGCAAACAATTCTGAGGCAGCTTCCCCCAGAGCAGTTCCCTGACAGCCTAGATGAGCTTCCCATACCCTCCTCATTAAAACCACTACCCTGCAAACAGCTTGGACAGCTGAAAGTGTTTTAAACGTGTTTTGACAAGTTTTAAAACTGTCTACATGATGTATTTATATGAATGTTTTAGCATGATTAAGATATCAGTGTGATGAGCATGTAGGCCCTATGTATTGTTGTGTCAATACAAACCCCTTGTATGAAATTAAGAGGCTATAAGAATGGGTGCTAATTATGATAATATCTGTGATTCAAGTTTCATATGAAATTAAGAGGTAATTGTGTAAATTATTTTAATTTTATTTTTAAACCTTTTTATATAAGTTATATGCAAATGTCTCAGAATGGAGACTACAGTATAACAATATATTTTCATTGCTGTGCTGAATTTTACGCTTTTATAGCCTACAGAATAAAGACCATGTGTGATTGGTTATCTGTATAGAATGTTTACCTCAAATATGTTTAATATCTTAATAGGAATTATGATCAAGGAACTTTTAAACATATTTAAAATGCCACTATCAATTCCATTATGCTTCTCCAGTGATCGCTTTCCTCATTATCAACATAATACTCAAGAGAAAAGAGAACTTGAGAAACAAATAAATCGAAACTCGCATCATTGTTGTTTCTTCTCTTCAGTCTTTTCTAATTTGAATAGAAGTGACAAGCTTATAGGCATATTGATTGGTATCTTTCCTATTGCCTTAACTGATTGTTAGATCATTTGTAGTCAGCAGCAGCTCCGCTCTCTGCCGGCATACGGTGGCCTAGATGTGTCATAGTGCTGTCAGTGTTTTGTTTTAAAGCTCTACCATGCCTCCGAACACATTCAAATTCCCTTTATAAGCTTAATAAGGACTATTTAAATGCCCTGTATAAGCTTCATAAGGACTGTTTAAATGCCATGTATAAGCTTTATAAGGCCTATTTATTTAAACATATATTATTACAAGTCATATGAGGCGTGTGTCACAATTGGCTAAGAGACAAATAAAGGCCTGTTATGATACCCTTATATACCCTAATATAGTCAATCAAATGTATTTATAAAGCCCTTATTACATCAGTCAATGTCACAAAGAGCTATACAGAAACCCAGCCTAAAACCCCAAACAGCAAGCAATGCAGATGTAGAAGCACAGTGGCTAGGAAAAACTCCATAGAAAGGCAGGAAACCTAGAGAAGAACAAGGCTCCGAGGGGTGGCCAGTCCTCTTCTGGCTGTGCCGGGTAGAGATTATCACAACATGGCCAAGATGTTCAAATGTTCATAGATGACCAGCAGGGTCAAATAATAATAATCAGTGGTTGAAGAGGGTGCAATAGGTCAGCACCTCAGGAGTAAAGGTCAGTTGGCTTTTCATAGCCGAGCATTCAGAGTTAGAGACAGCAGGTGCGGTAGCGAGAGAGTCAAAAACAGCACGTCCGGGACAAGGTAGCACGTCGGGTGAACAACTCGGGGTTCCATAGCCGCAGGCAAAACAGTTGAAACTGGAGCAGCAGCACAACCAGGTGGACTGGGGACAAGGAGGAGAGTCATCAGGCCAGGACAAGCAAGGAGTCATCAGGCCAGGTAGTCCTGAGGCATGGTCCCAGGGCTCAGGTCCTCCAGGAGGGGAGGAAGAAGGAGAGAGAATTAGAGGGAGCATACTTCAATTCACACAGGACACCAGATAAGACAGGAAAAATACTCCAGATATAACAGACTGACCCTAGACACATAAACTATTGCAGCATAAATACTGGAGGCTGAGACAGGAGGGGTCAGGAGACACTGTGGCCCCGTCTGACGATACCCCCAGACAGAGCCAACCAGGCAGGATATAACCCCACCCACTTTGCCAAAGCACAGCCCCCACACCACTAGAGGGATATCTTCAAC
Source organism: Salmo salar (assembly GCF_965601325.2). Lineage (NCBI taxonomy): Eukaryota > Metazoa > Chordata > Actinopteri > Salmoniformes > Salmonidae > Salmo > Salmo salar. Next base: position 84,331,343 of record NC_138296.1, on the reverse strand, counting down.
CATCAACTTACTACCCTGAGACAAGGCTGAGTATAGCCCACGAAGATCTCCCTTACAGCACAAACCCAAGGGGGGGCGCCAACCCGGACAGGAAGATCACGTCAGTGACTCAACCCACTCAAATGATGCCAAAGGGACGGCATGGAAGAGCACCAGTAAGCCAGTGACTCAGCCCCCGTAATGGGGTTAGAGGCAGAGAATCCCAGTGGAGAGAGGGGAACCGGCCAGTCAGAGAGAGCAAGGGTGGTTCGTCACTCCAGTGCTTTTCTGTTCACCTTCACACCCCTGGGCCAGACTACACTCAATCATAGGACCTACTGAAGAGATGAGTCTTCAATAAAGACTTAAAGGTTGAGACCGATTCTGCGTCTCTCACATGGATAGGCAGACCATTCGATAAAAATGGAGCTCTATAGGAGAAAGCCCTGCCTCCAGCTGTTTGCTTAGAAATTCTAGGGACAATTAGGAGGCCTGCGTCTTGTGACCATAGCGTACGTGTAGGTATGTACAGCAGGACCAAATCGGAGAGATAGGTAGGAGCAAGCCCATGTAATGCTTTGTAGGTTAGCAGTAAAACCTTGAAAATCAGCCCTTGCCTTAACAGGAAGCCAGTGTAGAGAGGCTAGCACTGGAGTAATATGATCACATTATTATTATTACTTTTATTTTTTTTGGTTCTAGTCAATACAGTGTGACATTTGCTTAAACATGATTTGTGGGTTTGAATGGGTTTCAAGCCATCAATATCACACACATATTAGGCCTACATTACAATGATGATAGTTTCTCCTGGCAGTCGTTGACCAGAGGCCAGCGCTCACACAATATTTGGTTCTGGATTGATGATATTAAAATGATGATAATGATTCTGATAATAAGCACTGACAGTACACTCATTATGGTCAGAAAATACAGTCTCTCAAACAGACTTGCGGGGACATGGGAAATGTAGACTGACTGCAGTTCGTCTATCCAAATATCCACCAGGAAAGGTACTGTATGGTAGTCCTCTGTATTTGTGGGCCCCTATTCTTATTCTATTGATGACGGGACCTGAAAAACCTACTCAGATCACTTTGTTGAATCATTTTGAGGCCTGATCAATACACATGTTATTATCCTCCAAATCAGCATCATCCATAGTTGAATTATTGTCTGATCTGTGTTTACTTATCAGTGAGACCACTGTAACAACTTCAAAAGAGTGTTTGTTTACGTGAAATTAGTGTTTATCGTATCTAATCGGTCAATGATTAATCACCTACACATCAAATCTTTTTTTATAATCTGAAGAAACATGGAGGAAAAACTGCCACAAGGCTTACTGTGGAACACTAGATGCTTAACTGGCTTGACTGGCGTACGCACTACAGTCAGTGTACTTCCTCTGTTAGAAGGAAAGGCTGCCCAACAGATCCATTCAACCTTCAGTTATTTATTAATCATGGATGTGTTGCATAGTAAGCATGTGTTCTCTGAAATGTGAAGAGAGAATTACAGAATAATGAATACAGGAAGACGTAGTAGCCATTAAATAGTAAACAACCACAGACCTATCATGCATGAGCATATAAAATACAATGTCACTTGTAAACTATAATACAGCTCTGCCGCTAGATGTCAGTATCTACTTCTAAAAAGGCCACTAAGCACAACTCCCTCAAAGAGACGGAAAAACACCTTGCTGTCCAGTAATTGGTAACGCGAACCGCCATTTTAGACATAAACAGTCCACATGAAAGTATACCAATAAAGTGCCAATAAGTGGTATAAAGCGCTGTAATATCACAAATAAAGGAACATAATAATAAGGCTGTAATAACCTAATACCTTGATAAGGTTACATACAGAGATAATATGGAACAGCTGTATAGGAATTAGTGGAGTGCTCACATATTAAATATAAACCATTGGAGGCAGAAATGCAGACAATACAGGTAATATATCAGAATAAACAAACCAAGGGCGGGAATATGCATACTGTGAGTGGCATTTCTGAAAAACATTAAGTACAAAACTCGAAACTGATAACACTTGTAATGTCATAACCTTTAATTGTGCATTCATTGGAGTCGAACACACCCCACCTTTTAAGTTTTTTGTTTAAACGAAACGTTCTGTCAGTAATATATTAGATAATGATATGTAAAATGACTCAACGGGGAGCCTAACATTTCATCCACTAGCAAAAAATACATTATAAACTGGGTGGTTCGAATGCTGATTGGCTTAAAGCCGTGGTATACCACGGGTATGACAAAACATTTTTACTGCTCTAATTATGTTGGTAACCAGTTTATAATAACAATAAGGCACCTCAGGGGTTTGTTATATATGGCCAATATACCATGGCTAAGGGTTATATTGGCCATATACCACACCCCCTCAGGTGATATTGCTCATTTATACAATTTTCTAAACTGTCTTTTTGAAGTGCTAATCATTTGTTTGTATCATATGTAAGTTTGGGGAATGTGGTAAAAATGTCAGTCTTACAGTTGTGGTATCCTCTATACAGAGCATATGTAGATTCAATTGTCAGATATAGGGGTAGAATGTATTGTAAAGCAGTAGACTACAGTAAAAAGGTATTGTAAAGCAGTAGACTACAGTAAAAAGGTATTGTAAAGCAGTAGACTACAGTAAAAAGGTATTGTAAAGCAGTAGACTACAGTAAAAAGCTATTGTAAAGCAGTAGACTATAGTAAAAAGATATTGTTGCAGCATGGTGTACAGTGCATTCAGAAAGTATTCAGACCCCTTGACTTTTTCCACATTTTGTTACATTACAGCTTTATTTCTAAAATTGATTATATTATTCATTTTTTTCCTTTGTCACTCTACACACAATACCCCATAATGACAAAGCAAATAATACCCCAAATACAATACCCCATAATGACAAGGCAAAAACAGATTTTTTGCAAATGTATAAAACCCCCCGCCCCCTGAAATATCACATTTACATAAGTATTCAGACCATCCTTACTTTGTTGAACCACCTTTGGCAGCGATTACAGCCTCGAGTCTTCTTGGGTATGACGCTACAAGCTTGGCACAGCTGTATTTGGGGAGTTTTTCCCATTCTTCTTGGCAAATCCTCTCAAGCTCTGTCAGGTTGGATGGGGAGCGTTGCTGCACAGCTATTTTCAGGTCTCTCCAGAGATGTTCGATCGGGTTCAAGAACGGGCTCAGGCTGGGCCACTCAAGGACATTGAGACTTGTCCGGAAGCCAATCCTGCGTCTTGGTGGTGTGCTTAGGGTCATTGTCCTGTTGGAAGGTGAACCTTCACCCCAGTCTGAGGTCCTGAGTGCTCTGGGGCAGGTTTTCAAGGATCAAGGATCTCTATGTACTTTGCTCCGTTCATCTTTCCCTCGATCTGGACCAGTCTCCCAGTACCTAATGCCGAAAAACATCCCCACAGCATGATGCTGCCACAACCATGCTTCACTGTAGGGATGGTGCCAGGTTTCTTCCAGACGTGACACTTGGCATTCAGGTCAAAGAGTTCAATCTTGGTTTCATCAGACCAGAGAGTCTTGTTTCTCATGGTCTGAGAGTCCTTTAGGTTCCGTTTGGCAAACTCCAAGTGGGCTGTCTGATGGGCGGAGCAGCACAGGGGAACCCAAGAACAGACTCAGACAAGGAAAAAGGGATAAATGAACCAAGGTATTTATTGTGACACAGGGAGATATGGAGTGCAGATCCGGGGAAGCTCAGATGAGTTGTAAGAAACTAGATATGGAGGCTGAGGTTGGAACAGGGTAAACAGGGTCAGGAGGGGAATCCAATGGAGTGGTGGTGTGGTGAATCCAGAACAGGGTAGCAGGGTGGTGAGATGTGGAACAGGAGACATGAGCCAGAGTCAGAGCGGCAAAACTGCAGTGAGAGGATAAACAGCGTCAGGCAGGGTAACAGACACAGCAGCTTAACAGGATCTTGAATAATCATATATAGCTAGAATCATAAACTGACTGAGCAGAGATTACGATCTGGCCGAGTGGAAGTGGCAGGACTGAGTATTTGTAGAGGTCTTGATTATGGAATGGGTTGCAGCTGGTGGGGATCTGCTCTGACTCCAGCACACCTGTCTCCAACCACACAATCATACTGTCACGCCCTGACCTTAAAGAGCCTTTTTATTTCTCTATTTGGTTAGGTCAGGGTGTGATTTGGGTGGGCATTCTAGTTTTTCTATTTCTATGTTTGCCGAGTATGGTTCCCAATCAGAGGCAGCTGTCTCTGATTGGGGATCATACTTAGGCAGCATTTTTTCCACCTTAGTTTGTGGGATCTTGTTTTTGTATAGTTGCTGTGTAGCCTGCAGAACTTTACGTTCGTTCAGTATTTTGTCGGTGTTCATTTTAAATAAAAGTAAAATGTTCGCATACCACGCTGTACCTTTGTCCAATCTTTACGACGAGTGTAACACACACAGGGGGGGAAGAGAGAGAGAGAGAGAGAGAGAGAGAGAGAGAGAGAGAGAGAGAGAGAGAGAGAGAGAGAGAGAGAGAGAGAGAGAGAGAGAGAGAGAGAGAGAGAGAGAGAGAGAGAGAGAGAGAGAGAGAGAGAGAGAGAGAGAGAGAGAGAGAGAGAGAGAGAGAGAGAGAGAGAGAACGAGCAGCTGTCTCGACTTTAAGGAGCCATGGAAGTGATCAGACAAGGGAACATTCACGCAGTCGCACATTTTATACAACGATATACAGTCTCATTTTACTCATTAGGTCCAACGATTTTTTTAAAACTAATATCGATATACAGTTGGTTTTCTATATCGGTACTCATTATTAATTAGCGTACAATATAATATAAACCAGGAACTCTTTGTTTAAATGTCGAATGAGGTCAGGAAAGTTTTTTGTAAACTTTGGCATTTTCACTGAACTATGAAGAGCAGGATTAGCAAACAAAACCACAATGCCTTCAGGTTCTACTCACTGGGCACACCACGTCATTTCAGCGTGGATAATTGGATAATATTTGGTTGAGAGTGATGTTGATCAATGAGATTACAAGCTTTATTCACCCACTCAAAAAGAGAGCCAAACGTTAGTTAAATGTCTAATGTGTTATTACTGTGCTTTCAACCATCTAATAGGCACAACCAAATTCCAATGGAAAAACAATGTCAGATTTTTTTGGTTTAGTTTTCATCTAAATGTCTATCACTGTGCTTTCAACCATTTAAAAGTTTCCATGGAAAAACAATGCCAGATAATGTGTTTATTTATAAAACAGATGTATGCCTTATTACTCTATAATGTATGGTTCCAGGAAACCTCAATGTGGCCATGGATGTCTTACTCATTGTAAGGTTGAATGTTAGATTAGTTTGTAAGACAGCCTTAACTTCAGGCTATTTACTGGATTACAAAAGTAATATAGAATTTTGTTTAGTTGACAATGTAACCAAAAAGCAACATTTAAAGGAGATGTACAGTATCTACTGCTTGGATAGGTCCATCTGAGCCACTGGCTTAATCCCATTCTTTAACTTTTATTTTTGGTTAAATTGGAGACGTTAATCCAACATATGGTCAAGTTAATAGGCTATTTATGCATTTCAAAAATTATATTGAATTGTGATTGGTTGTCAATGCAACCAAATATAAACAATTGAAGAAGAAAATCAAGTTAAATAATATAACTAAATCAAATCAAACTTGAAATAAAGTTTGATTTGATTTATCCCTATTCTTTCATTTTTCGTTGAGATGGAGTCGTGAATCCAACATATCAATTGTTAATATGTCGACATTTAAAGCCAGGCTAAGTCCATGGCACAGATGCAACTATACAAGCATAATATAAACTCCTTTAAACGTTGATATTTGGTGCAAAACCCTTGATTCCTGATTCATCAGACACCTCTCTTCTTCAATTTCTCTCTTGCGCATTCTCCCTGCCTCTCACTCAAACTTACACACATAATGCAGTTGAAGAGGAAGAGATGTGCCAATCACACCCATCTCTAACAATGTTTGTTGCAGGAATGATTTGACATACGTATAACTTCTGAGAAATATAATATTTTACTGTCTCTTTACACATACCTCAATGTTTTCATTTGTGTGTTTATAAACAAAATTATTTGGTGAATTTCAATAATGTAAATAATGATATTGATGATGGTGAGAGCGCAGTAACCCATGGACTCCATCGCTTTCATAATTTTTGTCTATAAAATCACAATGTTTCCATTTCTATTGTCATGTGAGTAATTTTTTAAAATTGAAATTAAAAAATGTCAGCCTTTTGCCAGGTCCAGATATTTTCGTAGGAACTGTTTATTTTCAGAAATGCGTTAGTGTCACGTCCTGACCCTAGTAAGATGTCATTTTCTATAGTAGAATAGGTCAGGGCGTGACAGGGGGTGTTTTGGGTTGTTCTATGTTTATCTATTTCTATGTTGGGATTGTTTGGGTTGATCTCTAATTGGAGGCAGCTGATCCTCGTTGCCTCTGATTGGAGATCATATTTAAGTAGCGTTTTTTTGTTCCTGGGTTTTGTGGGTAGTTGTTTTCTGTTTAGTGTATGTCACCTGACGGAACTGTTGTCGGTCGTTTTGTTAAAAAGTATTTTTAGAAGTAAATATGAGCACTCTACACGCTGCGCCTTGGTCCCCTTTATACGACCCGTGTTACAGTTAGCCTATAATACAACATATAAGCCTTAAAATCTGCCTTTCTAAACTAATTTATTTTAGACCAAAGCCTAAGTAACAGCTACACGATTTAATGAAAAGCAATAAATAGACATAGCATTGTTTCACTTTACTTAAAAAAAGACTAATGAACAGAAACAGGAAATAGGCTACAGCTGGCTTCACTGTTTCCCCGCCAAATAGACCTACAATGAAACTCAATGTATCGTAATGAGGTTGAGTGCACTTGGGTCTGTACAGCAGAGTAGTACATTCTCCAAAAATATTTCCTAAAGAAATAGAGCATATAGACAATATGTTTATCAGTGGCCTACTGCAGTTTCGCAAAAACATGTGAAGTTTTATAGGTAATCTCATGCTAGAGAGTTTTATATGTTTAGAGAGAATTGTACATTTTTCAAGTACATTTTGTGCTATTCTACACACTTTGCCATAAGGCTGAGTGAGAACTTTGCCGTTTTACAGCTAATTTCCTGTAATTCTAAACATTTTTAGTCATGGTTAATTACCTGTTCATATTCTATCTGGGGGAGGGGAGGGGGGGGGGGGGGGGTACACCAGTGATGGTAATAGCTAATCAGAAGAGACTAATTAAACCAAATACCATTTGTAAATATCGTGAACAACCCTGTACTCCTTATGTTTTCCTACATGGTCACAGGCATAACAAATAGCTTGGATGAACTCTTGACTCAGTTGAACCAGATGTCGCTGAGCAGAAAAGTGTTCATGCCACTGAAAGTAGCGCAGATATGCCTCATCATCCTTGTCCAACTTCAGCAGGAATTCAGCCAGGGCTTTTGCATTGGGAAAGTCATTAACATGGATGAAGGAATCTCCCGGGACAAAGTCCTCATAGTTCTGTCTCGGTGGGCCCAATACTACTGGCACAGTTCCTGCCGCAAGTGGTCCGTTTAGCTTCTCAGTGATGTAGTCTCTGTGGACTGAGTTCTCAAAGGAGAGGTAGAACTTACAGCTGGAGAGTGTTGAGTAGTAGTCCTCATATCTCAAGAATCTTGCAAAGGCTTTTCCAAAGAGATCCACCTTAATATGTTTGACAAGTTCTCTGTAATAGTTATCCCTTACTGCTGTTCCAGTTGCAGGGTTATTGTTACTCACAATCCAGCAAACTAATTTATCCTTCCTGGGCAGCACAAAGTCCTCACCCAGGCCTTTCCTTGCAGTTAAGCGCCAACGTACAGGGATGTCTGCGTCTTCCCTATAACTCAAGGTCAAGTTGAAAAGGTTCTCTAGACCAGGTATCCTAATTGTGTTTGTAGGTGATTCCACATGGTACCAGATCCACTTCTGGAATGGTGGTCGAGGTGATGGAGGCAAGTTGGATAAATCATGTTTGATGGATTTGTGAAAGATGAGCACCCCGTCTGCCTTGTTGTACAGAGACCGGTCATCTGTCAGTTGGCAGCCATCAATGTTGAAGAAAGTGGTGCAATCGCTAAAATCAAACCTGCGGTTTTCAGGCCAGAACCACAACAGCATGATGGGCTTGTCTGGTTCTGGCTGCTTCTTAGACAAGGAGCTGTTCTCAGGTGGCTTTGAGTAATGACGTGGCAAAGCAGGTTGGGGAGGGCAGATCTGAGATGGAGCTGATTGATAGTACATTACAAACAGCGTCAGAAATCCTCCTAGACCAAGGATCGAGAACAGGACAACACGTACAACTCCAGAAACCATTTTGGGCGTTCTGCAAAAAAAGAGTCAACTTTTTAAATGATTTTAAGTCAATTGAATCTTCCTGTACACAAAACAGGTTGTTTTAACTCTTAACAGTCTGTTTGACTTCTTAACTGCTTGTTTTACTTGATAACAGCTTGTTTTACTTACTAACTGCTTGTTTAACTTACTAACAGTTTGTTTTACTTACTAACAGTTTATTTTACTTCATAACTGCTTGTTTTACTTGATAACAGTTTGTTTTACTTACTAACAGTTTATTTTACTTCATAACTGCTTGTTTTACTTGATAACAGTTTGTTTTACTTACTAACAGTTTGTTTTACTTCATAACTGCTTGTTTTACTTCTTAACAGCTTGTTTTGTGTGCAGGAAGAAAGTATGAGAACATAGCAACTGCACAAAGTATATGTCAGCCCAGAACTGTAAACCAAATCCTTTTACAACAAAGGGGAACCGAACGATATAAGGCCAAGCAACATGATAAGAGATGTCGGTTAACTTATTCAAGAGGGACAAGTCTACTTTTATCCATAAAATAGACTTTTATTTGTTCATTTGCTTTTACCCTGTAGCTGAAAGACAACTATCACCCCTCTCTTGTTCACGCCATACACACCCACCTCAGGTTTGTGTCTGTCAATAGTTACCCTTTGGTCTCAGTACAACACAATTTTATGGCCATTTTACAATGGTAGGTGAGGTGTATTTTAAACAAGTAACTTCAAATCTCTACCCTTTACTAATACAGTTCCAACCTGCTCTTCTGCTTTGTTCTGCACTGTGATATGGTTTAGGTAGATGACAATCTCTTCTAAAATGGTTTCAAATGTATTTTTCATGTGTAAAAACACAATCAGACTTGACCTAAGGATTTGCCAATACAGTAAATAAAGCATGTGTTTTGATCATTTCACTTGACCTTTCAAAATGGCCCTAAGAACCTTCTCCCTTCATATTTACAAGCAGATCTATAAAACTGAAAATCTATGTTCACTTAGCGTAGCATATTCTTAGATAAGTGAAGTCTGTTGTTTTGTGAGGTCTATAATTAAAGAGAAAAAGATCAAGACTCACCAGAAGACAGGTTGTTCTTGTTATAGCTTGTTCAGAGTTGTTCGGTGATGATCTGCTTTGTGATCGGTTTTGTAATACCTACACACACCCAGTCAGAAATGTTGAACTGTGTGATTCGTTTCTCAGTCACATACTCATCTGTTCAAGTATATAAACGTGAAACAGTGAGAAGCTGTATCAAATTATCTTCAAAATATACAGCTATTGTTTACATTTGAAAAGGAAGAACCATCCGACAGCGGCAGAAAACATTCTCAATACGCTTCAGCGGAAAATTTCAGGAGTTGCAAAGCAGATTGTTGTACTTCCTCCTTAGCCACAGCCAAGGGCAGAAAAGGCGAAAAACGACCGTAAACTCTGCCAGAGAGAATTCTTCTGGATCCATACTTAATGAACCCTACAGCGATTAGGACTTAATTAGGATTTTGATATGAGGGTCATATTTTAAATTTTAAATTCCTATTGTCAGTATCTTAGCTTCAAACATAGCCCCCCTCCCAGGTATTAGGGTGTCCTGTATCCATGACGCCACAGGTGTGGCCTGATACTACCCGGACAGTTGACGATAACCTTTACCTTTATCTAGTTGTTTTTAGAAAGATCCTGGTTCTACATAGCTATCTATCATAGCCCACTGCGCTTTATCATGGGCGACAGTTTTGGTGTTCATCATTGCATTATCTACCAGAAAGTTGGATGGCCCTCTGATGTCACGTACTGTAGGTTGATACATTGCTATGTTTTTATTTATAAAGCATTTTTACAAAAACTCCCACTGTACCTAACATCATTACTAAACTTTAGACACACGAGTTACCACACCCGGTCTCAGTGATGGCTAACTCTGGAAAGGAATTTGGTCTCTACCGAGTTAGGTAAATCAGCATTTCGTTTTTTTTACACCGTATTTGTGGAACAGTCTTCAAAATGTTCTAAAATGTAATGTTCTGGCCCCGCTAGTGTCATTCAGAAAGCTGAATGAGGACCTTATTACTGATGAATGTGTTTGTTTTTATGACCGTGTTTTTCTTTCTGCTTGCATTTTGCATTTATATGTTGATGTGTGTATATTCTGTCATTTATGTAATTCAGGGCTCATCTGTAAAATAGACCTTGTTCTCAGTATGACTCCATGATAAAATAAAGGTAAATAATAATAATAAACATATGTATATATAGTGTTGCATATCTTTTCAATTTCTTTCTTTTTTTGTGCCGTTTTTCGGCTGTATTGCTCTGTTTCTGCGATTGTGGGTTCCATATACTAACACCTAAGTTGTTATTTGTACATGTGTTTTGTTCTAGTAGAAATACATCTATAATATGTTCTGTTCTATCTAGCGTTTGTAGTTCTATTTGATATTATGACATCTAGTGGCCCTTTTGGCTACTTTAGTTAACCACAGGTGTCTGTAGTTATCTGTGGCTCACTGTGTGGCCGTGTCTGTCCCACTATTGTTTGTGGAGACATGCATTCTGAGAGGATCCCTGTGAACAGTAGATGTGTGCCAGAAAAGAGGGATAGACCAATGAGTGATATATGGTTGGCTTCTTAGCAATGGTGCTCATCTTTACCGCAGAGATGGATCGTCAGTCTCAGAAAATAGATGTTGTGGTGGCAGCTGCAGATAAGTACTTGGGGGTACGAGATTTGACATCAGGGGATTTATAGGTTGTGTTGAGTGGTAGTGTCCCGTCCTCTCGGGTCGTAGGCCTGTGGTAGGATCAGATATGGTTAAAGTAGCGGAATAAGGTGGTTCGTTTGAATGAGTGGGTTGCTCTATGCCGAAAGAATCCATTGAAACCAGACCCTAGCCACGGTTGCCTAGGGTCGGGTTTTCGATACTATTACATTATTAAGGGATCCATGGGCTGCCTTACGTTGATTTTGGCTTCTTTTAGAGGCAGCTCGCTGAAGCATATTGACATTTAGTGTCCCAAAGGCTACAGTAGAACCCAACTCCTATTCGTCGGTGACTTGCGATTGTCTGGGGAACAACGCATTTGAGCAATTGGCTGGGGAATGACTGCTGGCTAGTGGCATAATATTGTAGGTTTATGTAATTTGACGGAATTATTGGCGGAATATTGTATAAATAAATAAAAATGTGCTGCATTCGTTACCTTTCTTTTAGACATAATAAATAAAACAGGGTTGGCAGAATAACTTGAAAATGTCATCCATAAGCCTACAAATACATGAATTAAAAACGCCCCATTATTGTCCATCAGTGGGACATAAGTATTACTGAGTCTATTTGATGATGCGCTATTAACGGCTAATCCTGGACTTTCCTTTAGTGGTTCTTCACATTTAAACCCCCCCCCCCCTATTATTATTATTAATACAATAACACAATATTTGTTCTGTCAGTGTTTATTATGATTTTAGTGGCAAAGCAGAATAAAAAAATCTAAATATGAGGTAAACTCCCTGCAGAGCCCCAAGTCCTCTGGCATGTTGATGTTAATGTGTTGATGTTCTCTGTATCCATAGCTAGAATGGTTTTGCAGGGCATTGTGATCGAACAGGTTTCCTGTTATATTCATCTGAGGTGTAGAGAGGGTGCAGTCTGTGAATCCAAAAAATAGTAATTATACAGATGATTAACAAAACATGAACACAACAGTATTCCTACCTTGGTAGTTGTGGTGAATGTAAATTACATTTTTGGGGGGGGATTATGGTTTTCATACACAGACCTTGTCCATAATGTAGAGGCCTATGGGATATCCATTGAATAGGTAATGGAGGAGGATGGTACATGTGATCTGCATAACATACCAATACCAGTTGGCATACTTTTGTGTGCCTCCTCGTCTGTATAACTACAGACACAATAGTCATCTGCACCCAAAACAGCTAGCCTTCAACACATTATTACAGCCTACATATTATCATCTGCACCCAATACAGCTAGACATCAACACATTATTATATCCTACATATTATCATCTGCACCCAATACAGCTAGACATCAACACATTATTATATCCTACATATTATCATCTGCACCCAATACAGCTAGACATCAACACATTATTATATCCTACATATTATCATCTGCACCCAATACAGCTAGCCTTCAACACATTATTACAGCCTACATATTATCATCTGCACCCAATACAGCTAGACATCAACACATTATTATAGCCTACATATTATCATCTGCACCGAATACAGCTAGACATCAACACATTATTATATCCTACATATTATCATCTGCACCCAATACAGCTAGCCTTCAACACATTATTATATCCTACATATTATCATCTGCACCGAATACAGCTAGACATCAACACATTATTATATCCTACATATTATCATCTGCACCCAATACAGCTAGACATCAACACATTATTATATCCTACATATTATCATCTGCACCCAATACAGCTAGACATCAACACATTATTATATCCTACATATTATCATCTGCACCCAATACAGCTAGCCTTCAACACATTATTATATCCTACATATTCTTACCTCTTTGTTGATTGATATAATTTGAGTTGTGTCCATTTTCTATTTTAGAAAGATTTGTACAAATATGAAAAGATAGATTTTATCATCATAACTCAAAATAAATGTAGATCATACAAGGGACAAACCTTATCTTAAATTGAGAAGATCTTCACATTTTTCAGTTAAGTGCCTGCACCTGCTGTCCTTTCAAATTAAAATCCAAATGTTTCAGTTGGTTAGTTAGGTTCCTGAAAGAACCCCCACAACTAAGGAGGTTCCTCGATGAGCCCCACCTCCTTCGATGTGCATTTGGTATCGAGCTATTTAGTTATGCCTAGTGATATTGTCGACCATCATCAGCGATCTTGGAGAAAAATAATCTGAATGACAGTCAAGTGACAAACAGCTTCTGTGATAGGCCTATTGCATGGATAAAACACAGCCAGTGCGGGAAAAAGAATATCCAGAATATGTTGGTGTCTAGTACTTTACACCAGTGACCTTGGGATCCATGTTACCCATACATTTAATGTTGATTATCTGCTATTGTTTGCTTGATTTACAGCAGGGTTTGGAAGATCATCAGTCTAGAAGATTTAACAGAGAAAGAGTAAAGGTAATGAGTTAATGGTTTCATATTTTTCTGTGCGTCTCATTGGACACGATATGCTGTGCGCAAATTGTGTTGGATAGCCTGGGCTGTTACGCTTACACCCAACGGGTTTTCCCTTTCTATTAGTCAGGTCATTTAATGATAACAAATTAGTTGCCAACTGGCCTTATAAACACAATGATCTGGTGAATTTTAATGAATTAAATTATGATGATGTGAGGGCCCAGTAACAAATGGGCTCAATCACTTTCATCATAGAGGCTATTATTACTTTTTGTCTCTAAAATTAAAATGTTTCCATTTCTATTGTCATGTGACAGTCTTTATTTTATTGAACAACCAAATATTGGCCTTTTGCCAGATCCTAAAATGTTTGCATTAACTATTTATTTTCATAAATTCGTTAGCCTATACTACAAAAGATACGCCTTAAAATCTGCCAGTATGAACGAATGTAGTTTAGGCCATAGGCCATGGGCTTGCTAGATCGAATCCCCGAGCTGACAAGGTACAAATCTGTCGTTCTGCCCCTGAACAAGGCAGTTAACCCACTGTGCCTACGTCGTCATTGTAAATAAGAGCTTGTTCTTATTAACTAAGTTGCCTGATTAAATAAAACATTATTTAAAAAAAAGAAAAGCAGCAAAAAGTATTTAATAAAATAATGATAAACAGAAACAGCTACAGCTGTTTTCATAGATTCCCCGTCAAAAAGACCTACAAGGAACCTCGTATCTCGATGCGGTTGAGTGCACGGTGATCTGTACAACCAACACAATCTCCCATTCAATTCGTGCCTATGTGTACATAATGCATTTCAGCAAATTTCGTGCGTTTTTGTGTGGCTAAATTTGTGAGAAAAGACACGAATTTATGTGCTACTTAATTCGTGAGAAAAGACACGAATTTATGTGCTACTTAATTCGTGAGAAAAGACACACATTTAACCAGTAGACTACACACAAGCCTTTGCAACAACCATAGACGCGATAGCCTATATTTCATTTGTGTCCTTCTTTCTGTCTAATTCAACGTTATGAATATACAGAAATGCTGTCTCAATTTAACCCCGTTTTAAAATGTGCAGGTGTAGCCTATGTACTTTTTTAGACTTGCTGAACAGAATTTGTAAGAAAAGACACCCATTTACGTGAGACTTGATTCGTGGGAAAATGTGTTTTATTAATGCCAATGCTGTTTTCTATGCTTGATTTCGCTTAATACTTTGGGATACTGGTGCACTTGTAATCAGAAGAGCCCTTTTTTTCGTGTAGGCAACAGTACACGATTTTCTTCATAACGCATTTCATATTTCGTGGAGCCTAAATTACACCATTTTCTTCATAATGCATTTATTACATGTTAAACAGATTAATGTAAAATGATGAATTATGTTGGCTTACGCTTATGGCACTTCCAAGGCCTTTCCATGATGATTATTACGGTCATGTCAATCGTGTTATATACTTAGACTACTGTAACGCGTTCAACCAGTTAGCAAGTCAGAAATGTCAGTTTCCTAGTACCGACTAGGACTTTAATGATGTATCATGCTGACTTCACATTCTCGTGGGAAATGGGAAAATGGGAAGTTGTAACTCCGACATCGAGCAGACAGCAATGCAATCTCTATAGACAAACATTGGCAGCAGAGTGGCCTTACTGAAGAGCTCAGTGATTTTCAATGTGGAACCGTCATAGGATGCCAACTTTTCAACAAGTCAAATTTCTGCCCTGCTAGAGCTGCCTGATCAACTGTAACTGCTGTTATTGTGAAGTGGAGACGTCTAGGGGCAACAAGTGGTAGGCCACACAAGCTCACAGAACAGGACCGCCAGTGCTGAAGCTCGTAACGCTTAAAAATCATCTGTCCTCTGTTGCAACCCTCACTACCGAATTCCAAACTGCCTCTGGAAGCAACGACAGCACAATAACGGTTTGTCGGGAGCGTCGTGAAATGGGTTTCCATGGCCGAGCAGCCACACACAAGCCTAAGATCACCATGTGCAATGCCAAGCATCGGCTGGAGTGGTGCAAAGCCTGCCGCCATTGAACTCTGGAGCAGCGGAAATGTGTTCTCTGGAGTAATGAATCACACTTCACTATCTGGCAGTCCGACAGACTAAATTTGTGTTTGGCAGATGCCAGGAGAACGCTACCTGCCCCAATGCATAGTGCCAACATCAGTGCCCCACCTCACTAATGCTCTTGTGGTTGAATGGACACAAGTCCCCGCCACAATATTACAACATCTAGTGAAAAAGCCTTCCCAAAAGAGTGGAGGCTGTTAAAGCAGCAAAGGGGCGGACCAACTCCATATTAATGCCCATGATTTTGGAATGAGATGTTTGACGAGCAGGTGTCCACATCATTTTAGTCATGTAGTGTTTATTGACAACCCTTAGCACAGTGTCGTGGAAAATTGTCTTAAGAACATAATACTCTTACAAGAACTTGTGAATTCAATATAGACTTTAATACAGAGTAGCAAAGCCGAGCCCTTCCATGGAAGGGCCCTACCACACACGCAACAGAGCCGAGCCCCTCCATGAAAAAGACTCCATTCTCATATTACAGAGTCCTTTTTTTATATGATTCTGTCTTTGCATAACGTATAGAGTCCCCTCCCTCTATATGAAAATAGCTTCCCTTGACCGTTCTTTACCATTATCTCTCCATATCAGTTGTTGCTTGTTAACGCCCACATCCGACAGCTGTATAGATTATAATGCTAGCAGGGCCTCCTCATGTGGTTTCTCTGTACTTCTTTGTCTGGCTATCTTGAGTATTTGGGGCCCTTTCTGCATAACTCAAGTCTGGTTGTCAGGTCGCTATGCCTCCCACCGTGGCCTGTTGCTCTATCAGAACCGGATGTCTTCTTCTCTTCCTATAGCCAAAATATTTATGTTCTTTCCCCCTCAGCACATCTTATCTCCCACAAAAATCCCTCCTCTGGGACTAATTAGTCCCACACTAAAATAATATCTAATTACAAGCAACAAGGATGGAAGCAGAATGATACACACACAGAATAATGAACACTAGAACGACATGTGAAATAAGATATAGACATAAACTGGACCAAACATCTCCAATCCAATAACATAGACAAGAGTAAAAGACCCACTCAACCTTAGAAATGAAAATGAAAACACACATAATAAACCAATATATTATGATGAAGCAATGAGCATGTAGTACATAGCCTTGCCTGAGGTTATCTCAGTTATTTAAAACATAAAGAAAATAAGAAAACCCTTATAAAGTCATTCTAAATACGACACTTAAACAAGATCCTTCCTTGTAGACACCTCTGTAACAACAGTGAAATCACAAATGAAAACACCTGCTAAAGGACTAAGGACATGGTCCATGGACACTTGTAACCGGAATTTCCCCATTTTACCCACAAGTTTAAGTATACAAAATTCAGAAGTTCTAACTT
This sequence comes from Salmo salar, assembly GCF_965601325.2. Lineage (NCBI taxonomy): Eukaryota > Metazoa > Chordata > Actinopteri > Salmoniformes > Salmonidae > Salmo > Salmo salar. The sequence goes on along the minus strand of NC_138296.1, from coordinate 84,314,373 downwards.
AATTTATCCCTTGTCAAAGGTAGAAAGGAAATAGACAATACACTCCATAGTAAATGATTACCAGGTTATACATATTGCATCAGTCCAGTTTTCAATCAAGCACATAATAATCAGGAGCTTTACTAAAACAGGAAGCCCTTGAACACCATGATCATTGCGATCATGTCCTGATTCTTTAATATTGCAAGAGATAGTGTTACTTGAGTTATATTACCACATGTACCTTTGTGATCCATAATCATTCCTTTATCATCAAATTTACTAACTCCTGCAGTTTCTAACACCCAAATAGTTTATTAACAATTAACTGTAGTGTTTCTCACATCTATCCCATTATCTCCATAGCTGTAGAAACATTCATATCTACTTTTTACAATAGTAAACCTATCATTATGAGAACCATTTAATTCAGTTCTTAAGTCATATGTTGCACATTCATGTTCTCCCAACATATTTTTGTTTATTTCACTTCTACCTATGGTGCTACCTAATGCCAAGCTGCATTCTATGTTACACAAAGGTATGCATTATTTTCTCTGAATACATTGAACATTTTCCACCTAACACATTCTTCAAAAGATGCAAGTTCAGGTACTATTAAAAGATCAGACAAAAGTGATTTGTTACACAAATTGCGATTGTCCATCCTACATTTAGCTGTTGTGTACTAATCTCTAGTGGGAGGTGATTTTACAATTTCTTCTAGGTTTGTCGCTGTCAAGGCCATTCTACCGTTCTTCATCTGTCCTGGTTCACTGTCTGTTAGGAAAACCATGTGAGGACAGAAAGTCTCCTTTCCATTCTTCTGTCGTTGTTTCTCCATCCCCTTGGACAGCACCTCTGTCAAGGGTATCTGTCAGCGTAGGTATGTCATCAGGACCCATCTGTCTATCTCCTCATTTGAATTCCATGCTGTCACAGTTACCAGCCCTTTCAAGCTTAACATCCTTATCATTTATCGCCCTCCAGGTTCCCTTGGAGAGTTCATCAATGAGCTTGACGCCTTGATAAGTTCCTTTCCTGAGGATGACTCACCTCTCACAGTTCTGGGTGACTTTAACCTCCCCACGTCTACCTTTGACTCATTCCTCTCTGCCTCCTTCTTTCCACTCGCCTCCCTGCGGACCTGGCATCCTTTCACTCCCTCCTCTCTACATTCTCCTCTTCTGTCTCTGCTGCTAAAGCCACTTTCTACCACTCTAAATTCCAAGCATCTGCCTCTAACCCTAGGAAGCTCTTTGCTACCTTCTCCTCCCTCCTGAATCCTCCCCCCCCCCCCCTCCCTCTCTGCGGATGACTTCGTCAACCATTTTGAAAAGAAGGTTGACGATATCCGATCCTCGTTTGCTAAGTCAAACGACACCGCTGGTCCTGCTCACACTGCCCTACCCTGTGCTTTGACCTCTTTCTCCCCTCTCTCTCCAGATGAAATCTCGCGTCTTGTGACGGCCGGCCGCCCAACAACCTGCCCACTTGACCCTATCCCCTCCTCTCTTCTCCAGACCATTTCCGGAGACCTTCTCCCCTACCTCAACTCGCTCATCAACTCATCCTTGACCGCTGGCTACGTCCCTTCCGTCTTCAAGAGAGCGAGAGTTGCACCCCTTCTGAAAAAACCTACACTCGATCCCTCCGATGTCAACAACTACAGACCAGTATCCCTTCTTTCTTTTCTCTCCAAAACTCTTGAACGTGCCGTCCTTGGCCAGCTCTCCTGCTATCTCTCTCAGAATGACCTTCTTGATCCTAATCAGTCAGGTTTCAAGACTGGGCATTCAACTGAGACTGCTCTTCTCTGTGTCACGGAGGCTCTCCGCACTGCTAAAGCTAACTCTCTCTCCTCTGCTCTCATCCTTCTAGACCTATCTGCTGCCTTTGATACTGTGAACCATCAGATCCTCCTCTCCACCCTCTCCGAGTTGGGCATCTCCGGCGCGGCCCACGCTTGGATTGCGTCCTACCTGACAGGTCGCTCCAACCAGGTGGCGTGGCGAGAATCTGTCTCCGCACCATGCGCTCTCACCACTGGTGTCCCCCAGGGCTCTGTTCTAGGCCCTCTCCTATTCTCGCTATACACCAAGTCACTTGGCTCTGTCATATCCTCACATGGTCTCTCCTATCATTGCTATGCAGACGACACACAATTAATCTTCTCCTTTCCCCCTTCTGATAACCAGGCGGCGAATCGCATCTCTGCATGTCTGTCAGACATATCAGTGTGGATGACGGATCACCACCTCAAGCTGAACCTCGGCAAGACGGAGCTGCTCTTCCTCCCGGGGAAGGACTGCCCGTTCCATGATCTCGCCATCACGGTTGACAACTCCCTTGTGTCCTCCTCCCAGAGTGCTAAGAACCTTGGCGTGATCCTGGACAACACCCTGTCGTTCTCCACTAACATCAAGGCGGTGACCCGATCCTGTAGGTTCATGCTCTACAACATTCGCAGAGTACGACCCTGCCTCACACAGGAAGCGGCGCAGGTCCCAATCCAGGCACTTGTCATCTCCCGTCTAGATTACTGCAACTCGCTGTTGGCTGGGCTCCCTGCCTGTGCCATTAAACCCCTACAACTCATCCAGAACGCCGCAGCCCGTCTGGTGTTCAACCTTCCCAAGTTCTCTCACGTCACCCCGCTCCTCCGCTCTCTCCACTGGCTTCCAGTTGAAGCTCGCATCCGCTACAAGACCATGGTGATTGCCTACGGAGCTGTGAAGGGAACGGCACCTCCATACCTTCAGGCTCTGATCAGGCCCTACACCCAAACAAGGGCACTGCGTTCATCCACCTCTGGCCTGCTGGCCCCCCTACCTCTGAGGAAGCACAGTTCCCGCTCAGCCCAGTCAAAACTGTTCGCTGCTCTGGCACCCCAATGGTGGAACAAGCTCCCTCACGACGCCAGGACAGCGGAGTCAATCACCACCTTCCGGAGACACCTGAAACCCCACCTCTTTAAGGAATACCTAGGATAGGATAAAGTAATCCTTCTAACCCCCCCCCCCCCCCCCCCCTTAAAAGATTTAGATGCACTATTGTAAAGTGGTTGTTCCACTGGATATCATAAGGTGAATGCACCAATTTGTAAGTCGCTCTGGATAAGAGCGTCTGCTAAATGACTTAAATGTAAATGTAAATCAGGAGCAACAGGCATGTCACTCCTCCCCATCCCTGGACTCTCTGGATATTCAGGAGAGAGTGTCTGTTTGCTGTTGGAAGTTGCTCCTCGGTCCACCTCCTCTTCGGCTCCTGCCTGGCTCCTTGATTTCCTCTGCTCCTTCATGGCCTGGTGGTTGTCTCCTCCTTTCCGATGGGACTTTGGTACAGTGGTTTAGATGGTACCACGTGTTGCTTCCTTTCACCTGGACAGCAGTTAACCTCTATGGGCTAGGTGGGACGCAAGCGTCCCACCCGTGGTGCACTCCATCAACAGCAGGTGCATTTCAAGAGCGGCAAATTTGAATCCAAATAAATGTCAAAATTAAAATTTTTCAAACATACAACTATTTTACACCCTTTGAAAGATAAACATCTCCTTAATCTAACCACGTTTTACGATTTCAAAAAGGTTTTACGGCGAAGAGTATGTTAGGACAGTACATTTACAAGAGTTGTGTGTAATGTTTTGTCAATTCAAAGACAGGGTCACCAAAACCATAAAACCAGCTAAAATGATGCACTAACCTTTTACAATCTCCATCAGATGACACTCCTAGGACATTATGTTAGACAATGCATGCATTTTTAGTTCTATCAAGTTCATATTTATATCCAAAAACAGCGTTTTACTATGGCATTGATCTTGAGGAAATCGTTTCCCTCCAATAACCGGCAGTCAAGTCAGCACCACAAATTAAATAATTAAAATTAGAAAACATTGGTAAAATATTATATTGTCATTTAAAGAATTATAGATTTACATCTCTTGAACGCAATCAACTTGCCAGATTTAAAAATAACCTTACTGGGAAATCACACTTTGCAATAATCTGAGCACTGCGCCCAGAAAAATACGCGTTGCGATACAGACTAGACGTCATGTTGGGGAGATCTAAAATCGAAAATACTATGTAAATAATCCATTACCTTTGATTCTCTTCATCAGATGTCACTTCCAGGTATCACAGGTCCATAACGAATGTAGTTTTGTTCAAAAAAGCTCATCATTTATGTCCAAAAATCTCCGTCTTGTTAGCACATGATCTAAGCCAGCCGGACTTCTCGTCATGAACGAGGGGAAAAAATATATTTACGTTCGTTCAAACATGTCAAACGTTGTATAGCATAAATCATTAGGGCCTTTTTTAACCAGAACATGAATAATATTCAAGGTGGACGAATGCATACTCTTTTATAACGTATTGGAACGAGGGTACCCAACATGAACTCGCGCGCCAGGTGTCTAATGGGACATCATCGTTCCATGGCTCTTGTTCGGTCAGATCTCCCTCCAGAAGACTCAAAACACTTTGTAAAGGCTGGTGACATCTAGTGGAAGCAATAGGAAGTGCCAAAATATTCCTCAGCCCCTGTGTTTTTCAATGGGATAGGTTTAAAGGTAATACAACACATCAGGTATCCACTTCCTGTCAGAAAATGTCTCAGGGTTTTGCCTGCCAAATGAGTTCTGTTATACTCACAGACACCATTCAAACAGTTTTAGAAACTTTAGAGTGTTTTCTATCCATATATAATAAGTATATGCATATTCTAGTTACTGGGTAGGATTAGTAACCAGATTAAATCGGGTACATTTTTTTTATCCAGACGTGCAAATGCTGCCCCCTAGCCCTAACAGGTTAAGAACATAATACTCTTACAAGAACTTGTGAATTCAATATAGACTTTAATACAGAGTAGCAAAGCCGAGCCCTTCCATGGAAGGACCCTACCACACACTCAACAGGGCCGAGCCCCTCCATGAAAAAGACTCCATTCTCATATTACAGAGTCCTTTTTTTATATGATTCTGTCTTTGCATAACGTATAGAGTCCCCTCCCTCTATATGAAAATAGCTTCCCTTGACCGTTCTTTACCATTATCTCTCCATATCAGTTGTTGCTTGTTAACGCCCACATCCGACAGCTGTATAGATTATAATGCTAGCAGGGCCTCCTCATGTGGTTTCTCTGTACTTCTTTGTCTGGCTATCTTGAGTATTTGGGGCCCTTTCTGCATAACTCAAGTCTGGTTGTCAGGTCGCTATGCCTCCCACCGTGGCCTGTTGCTCTATCAGAACCGGATGTCTTCTTCTCTTCCTATAACCAAAATATTTATGTTCTTTCCCCCTCAGCACATCTTCTTATCTCCCACAACAGTTCACTATTTATTTTTCTGTTGACCTGCACTTGGAAGCTCTTACCACACTCCAACTAGCCAGATGCATACTGACCGAAAACAGCCTAACAGATACTGGCCACTAGAACCATCTGTCTGCAGTATGGCATATTAGAAACTCAGCAACCCTTTGACTTGAACAGGAGGATCATACCTGCCAAATCAAGACAATGTTTACACAACAAGATATGTGTGTGGATGGAGGAAGTCACACATACACACTGGACTAGAATATATACCACAACTGACTAGAAACAAACATTACTGAATGAATCTTGTTAAGGATAAGGGCTTGTTGTTTTTGTTATTTATTTGTTTATTTATTTGTGACCCACCGCCTCGATTCGGTCTTATGTAGCAACATTTCAAATATTTTTTTTACATTGGATAAAAGTAGAGACTCAGATCTACAAAATTGTATATAATACACTGCAGTTGAGGAACAACGGGAAAGTAATTCTGCTTTGAAAGTTGATAAACTTGTAACCCCACTTTTGAGAAAATGGTACTTGAATGTTTTGGTACACCAACTGGCGAGCTCTTCTTTGTCTACACCTATTCAGCATCGTTCACACCCTGTTAAGCCTTAGCTCCACCCATCTCATTAAGGATTCACATGTGAGGTCGTGTGCTAAACTGAGTGAGAAAGGTTGTGAAGTAAACAACCAATGATTTCAAGACTAAAAGTGGTGAAAGTAGTAGCCTACAAGAAGGAAAAACTCCAGGTAAAAATGAACTTATTATAGTCCTTGGCCTATATCCTAATTTGACTTTGAGTGTCCAGATAAAAATGTTGTATAAATGTTGTGTAATTATTAGATCATGCTTACCCAAACACTTGTCTAAATTGATGGGTCATGTGAAAGAAATGCTATGACCACCCCCCAGCCACATCTAGCTAAGTGGATGGATCACTATTGTCTAAACATCTTCACATGTTCAGGAAATACAATAGATTTTACCCCGGACACACCTGGCTAACTTGATGGGTCATGTAATCATTATTTTGTGAAGTGGAGTCTTTTGTTTAAACATGTAGCTAACTAGCTAGCTAGCTAAACAATGAACCATAATCCCAACCCACAGAGCCGGCCCTTGCCATTCTGCCGCCCTAGACAAGACCAAAAAATGCTGCCCCCACAACACAAAAATTGTCCCAGTAAGCAAAATAACGTTGAAAAAGACGTCTAAAATACTTATTTTCCAGATGTTGAAGTTCAATTTAGGTTCTGAATGAAAGGTGAAAATATGTATTATCCGTACGTTTAAAATAGCCAAAATGTTTTCAGAATGTTGAAAAATAAAGTACCAGTCAAAAGTTTGGACACACCTACTCATTCAATGGTTTTTCTTTATTTGTACTATTTTCTACATTGTAGTAACCAAAAAAAGTGTTAAACAAATCAAAATATATGTTATATTTGAGATTCTTCAAAGTAGCCACCCTTTGCCTTGATGACAGCTTTGCACACTCTTGGCATTGTCTCAACCAGCCTCATTAGGTAGTCACCTGGAATGCATTTCAATTAACAGGTGTGCCATGTTAAAAGTTAATTTGTGGAATTTCTTTCCTTCTTAATGTGTTTGAGCCAATCAGTTGTGTTGTGACAAGGTAGGGGTGGTATACAGAAGATAGCCCAATTTGGTAAAAGACCAAGTCCATATTATGGCAAGAACAGCTCAAATAAGCGAAGAGAAACGACAGTCCATAATTACTTTCAGACATGAATGTCAGCCAATCCGGAGAATTTCAAGAACTTTTAAAGTTTCTTCACGTGCAGTCGCAAAAAACATCAAGCACTATGTTGACACTGGCTCTCATGAGGACCGCCACAGGAAAGGAAGACACAGAGTTACTTATGTTGCAGAGGATAAGTTCATTAGAGTTACCAGCCTCAAAAATTGCAGCCCAAATATTGTAAATGTAAATGGAGGAGGAGGTGTGATGGTGCTTTGCTGGTGACACTGTCAGTGATTTATTTAGAATTCAAGGCACACTTAACCAGCATGGCTACACAGTCACCCGACCTCAACTCAATTGAGATGGTTTGGGATGAGTTAGACCCCAGAGTGAAGGAAACCAGCCAACAAGTGTTCAGCATATGTGGGAACTCCTTCAAGACTGTTGGAAAAGCATTCCAGGTGAAGCTGGTTGAGAGAATGAAAAGTGTGCAAAGCTGTCATCAAGGCATAGGGTGGCTACTTTGAAGAATCTCAAATCTCAAATATATTTTGATTTGTTTAACACTTCTTTGGTTACTACATGATTCCATTTAGTTAATTCATAGTTTTGATGTCTTCACTATTATTCTACAATGTAGAAAATAGTAAAAAATAAAGAAAAACCCTTGAAAAAGTAGGTCTGTCCAAACTTTTGACTGGTACTATATGTATTTTCCGGACGTTGAAATCAGGTTCATTTTCGGTTCTGAATGAAAGTTGAAAATACGTAATTTATTGACGTCTATGTTTGAGCCAAGTCAAGGCTGAACCAAACATAGAATCTGAACAAAATCTGAACCTAACATAGACAACTTATGACACTTTGAAAATGTGTGTGAGAGGGAGAAAGGACATCCATGTAGTAATTTACTGCAATGCAATTCTACTCCCTGAAAGTCACACTCACAATCTCTCAAGTTTAATTTGCGTGCACCACACTGGCCTGCACTCATGGGACCCTTCCTCTGCTCTGCATTTATTTTCTCTCAACTCTAGTGTTAGCTCACGCAATGATGTTCCATCTTGCTCGAGCCCGTGTTGACTCACACCCCTGGTAATGTTTAATGAGCTGGCACTCTCATCGTTGCCACGAAATGCCAACTCCTGTTTACCTTGGTAGCATGATGTAGCATTAATTAGCTAGGTCTTTCAAAACCTGGTTCTCTTTAACTTTGCATTGTGCATATTCATGTTCAATATCCATTGTTCATTCAATGTCAGATCTATCCATGAGCTGCCTGATGTCTTTAGAGCTATCTGGCTTTGGGTGTGAGACGTAGATTTCTCATGCCTGTTGAGTGCTGTAGGCAAGTTGTTCAAGTCGCAGTAATCAGCTCTTGTCCTCACGCTATCGCTGGTGGAGAACAGCAGCCAGGGGAAGCAGTAGAGTTGGCTGCTAGCAGCACAGCCACAACCAGTCTTTCTGTTGAGACCACTCAGATTGAAATTATTGTGTTATTTTCTGTCCCTTCCTTTTGATGTAGTTTTTTTAATGTACAGTGGTTGTATGAATTTAGGATCTATCATCCCACAACTGTCCCAGAGCCTGTTTGGAATATTTATTCCCTGCACAGAATGACAAGCTGACCAATATAATGTAAACCTTTCTACTTTGGGCAATAGTGATTTTACTGTTTGTTAGGCTACTCGTTTTGTTGGCTGAGGAAAAGTAAATGTGAACAGCTCTTCAAACATCTTCAAAGTGCGCCTCAGAATTCAATAAGAAGGACACATGCTGTTGCATCCCCGATTTGTCTGTCTTCACTTGTACTCTGGAGCTTCAAGGCCTGCAAGTATGACCCAAACACTTGACAGGCATTAGCTAAAGGCGTCTGCATGCTTCCCATCAAAGTGTTGTCATATATTATGAAGACATTTTATGATGTTCGATAGCCGAAATCTAAGCCCCTTCGTCTATGATTGGTCAACAGTAGGGATTTAATAATTGTTTGTTGTCATTGAATGAGAGATGACTCATTTTCATGCAATTTTTTTCACTTTTTCACTGCACCAAACATCTTAGTTAGATGTCAAATTGTGCAAATAATAGAGCCTCAGAAAAAAGCGTCAAAATCAATTACAGATTTATTGAGTTATCTCAGATTAATTCTGACAATCTTGAGGAAGCTACAGTGTCTCAAGTGGGACAGACCTTACTATTGCCACTTTTTTGAAATTTTTCAAGCGAAGGTCTTTTAACGGAGTATGTGAGGCACAAACGTTCAATTCGCATAGCCTTGTTCTGCTAGGAGCAAACCAAACCTAGTATGCAGATGCCTTAATAAGAATTGAGATATCTGAGAGAGTCATGTGAGTAAGAGGTACTTCAGAGCACTGTGATTTACAGCCGGAAGAAGGGAATTGTAATTATTAGATTCAGCCCAAAGGCACACATACATTGTTTTAGGGGGCTTTTTTTTACGGCCACACAAGGGGGTATGGTCATCAATGCCGCTGGGAAATTTTCACTCCACACCAAAGTCATCATGTCTTTTCAATGTTAAATATGAACCCCTGTGTTGGTGGTATTACCATGGCTTTTTAAAGTTGTGTTCATCATGTGCTGTTCCCTGTTGGTGTCACTTATGTACACTAAAATGAAAAAAATGGACTCTGAAGAATCGTCCAAGTATATTTCGGTGTCCAAACTCTTCCTGGGGTCCAAACAGATATACTCCTCCTGGGGTCCAAACAGGAATAAAAGCAATATATCATTATAAAACAATAGTCTACATCATAAATAAAACCATACATCATACAAGGCATTGTGCATTACATGCATTTACATATGTACAAAATATTACATACACTACCGTTTAAAAGTTTGGGGTCACTTAGAAATGTCCTTGTTTTTGAAAGAAAAGCACATTGTTTGTCCATTAAAATAACATCAAATTGATCATAAATACAGTGTAGACATTGTTGTAAATGACTATTGTAGCTGGAAAGGGATTATTAAAAAAAATAATAATAATCTACATAGGCGTACAGAGGCCCATTATCAGCAACCATCACTCCTGTGTTCCAATGACACGTTGTGTTAGCTAATCCAAGTTATCATTTTAAAAGGACAATTGATCATTAGAAAACCCTTTGCAATCATGTTAGCACAGCTGAAAACTGTTGTTCTGATTAAAGAAGCAATAAAACTGGCCTTTAGACTAGTTGGGTATCTGGAGCATCAGCATTTGTGGGTTCGATTACAGGCTCAAAATAGCCAGAAACAAAGAGCTTTCTTCTGAAACTCGTCAGTCTATTCTTGTTCTGAGAAGTGAAGGCTATTCCATGCGAGAAATTGCCAAAAAGCAACTAGGCCGTGATTGGGAGCCCCATAGTGCGGCGCACATTTGGCCAAGCGTTGTCCGGTTTTCGGGGAGGGTTTGCCTGGGGTAGGCCGTCATTGTAAAATAATAATTTGTTCTTAACTGACTTGCCTAGTTAAGTCAAGGTAAAATAAACACTGATTATGGGTGAATTTGAGTCAGATGGAATAGAGTAAATAGGCATTTTTAGCATCACAGATTTGGCCGGTGGTAACTTGTGGACAGACACCGGCTGGAATGCGGTTTGAACCAATCAGCATGCAGGATTAGAACCTCACGTTGTATAATCAGAACATAAAGCAAAACATGTCAAATCTTTTCAAGCTGTTCCTTTTTTATATACTTATAACGTCTAAAATGTAGGTGTGTTTCTTTCTTACAGGACAAACAAGTCACCCAGTGGTTCTGGCCACTGGGTGTGAGATGGAATTTTGAAATCTGCAAAACCCATTTCAACATCGATAGCTGTGTTCTGACAGATGACAGATCCCTTTATGACAAAGCAGAGGGAGTGGTTGTTTTTCACAAAGGCATCAGCTGGGACCTGAAGAACCTGCCTCAGTCTCCTCGTCCACATTTTCAGAAATGGATCTGGTTTCATGTGGAATAACCAACAAATACAGCCAGAATACCAGGTCTGGAAAACCTATTTAACCTCACTTTGAGCTATAGACGAGATGCTGACATCACAGTGCGAAATGAATTGACAACCGTGAAGACTGAAAAGGACAGTGAGTTTGTGCTGCCCAAGAAGGATAAATTGGTTTGTTGGATTGTGAGCAACAACAATCCTTCAACTGGGACAGGAACCAGAGCAAAGTACTATCAAGAGTTGGTCAAACACATCAAGATACATGTTTATGGTTCTGCTTTTACAGGGAGTCGTTTGAAGTATGAGGAGTATTACTCAACCCTTGCTAGCTGTAAGTTCTACCTTGCATTTGAGAATTCAATCCACAGAGACTATATCACAGAAAAGGTGAACGGACCACTTGTAGCAGGAACCATACCAGTAGTCATGGGCCCACCCAGAGAGAACTATGAACAGTTTATCCCAGCTGGTTCTTTCATTCATGTAAATGACTTTACTAATGCAAAGGCACTGAATGAATGATGAGATGTATATAAGTTACTTCACCTGGAGGAGGTACCTTAATGCCAAGCCCCATCTCCAGAAAATACAAGAAGAGTTTACTCAACCTGTTTGTTTAGCCTTTGAATGCATGGCCAGAGACTAAGGATATTATAATGTTGTCCACAACCTTCATGAATGGTACTTTGAGTGTTTAGCCAAAATTTTGTAAGCACAGAAAATATCATTTTAGCTTATAGCTACGTAATTGTGATTCAAAATATTTTGGTGTCAATTTAAAGGATGGGTATTCAAGGTTTTAGGGTCGATTTTACTTAAATGTTTTATTAAACACTTTGGAAGCAGCATACAATGTAAACCCCGATGTGCTGTCATTACTCAACATTCTTAAGGAAACCCATTACACTTAAAACCTTTTACTGCAGTGGGCTAAATCAACAGTTATTTTTGGTAGTCTTAAACAAATCTACTTTGAAACCAAAATATACACCTCACACACATGGTTATGGGCTTTAAAAAAAAGAAGACACCTGTACCATTTCAGATAGAGTTGAAATGTATTGAATTTTGAGTTTCCATCCCAATTTGACCTTTTAAATACATCACAGAAAACTAAACTATAATACAACCGTTGGACGTAGGAACACCAGGTTTGTCTTTTTTTAATAATCTTTATTAATTATGAAATTATGAAAAATATGAATAACATTCCACCCATGAGCTCAAAGACGGCGCTTTTGGTAATTGATTGCAGGAAAGGGCTACTATATCTGAATACAGTTACTTAAAGTGATTTTGTAGTCATTACTCACACTCATAGTCACTGTGACCCTGTAGGGCAGGGGTGTCAAACTCATTCCAGGGAGGGGGCCTAGTGTTTGCTGGTTTTGGGCTTTCCTTTCGATGAAAACCTAGACATCCAGGTGAGGGGAGGAACTCTGGATCTCTGTAAGAGAGACCATTGGGTTCTTGGTCACCTCCCTGACCAAGGCCCTTCTCCCACGAATGCTCAGTTTGGCTGGCCGGCCATCTCTAGGAAGAGTCTTGGTGATTCTAAACTTCTTCCACTTAAGAATGTTGGAGGCCACTGTGTTCTTGTGGACCTCCAATGCTGCATTTTTGTTGGTACCCTTCCGCAGATCAGTCCCTCTACACAATCCTGTCTCTGAGCTCTACGGGCAATTCCTTCAACCTCATGGCTTTGTTTTTGCGCTGATATGCACTTTCATCTGTGGGACCTTATATAGACAGGCGCGTGCCTTTCCAATTCATGTCCAATCAATTGCATTTACCACAGGTGGACTCCAATCAAGTTGTAGAAACATCTCAAGGATGATTAATGGAAACAGGATGCACCTGAGCTCAATTTTGAGTCTCATAACAAAGGGTCTGAATACTTATGTAAATAAGGTTTTTTAATCGTTATAAATGTGCAAAAAATTCTTAAAACCGGTTTTCGCTTTGTCATTATGGGGTATTGTGTAGATTCATGAGATTATAATGTTTTTATACATTTTAGAATAAAGCTGTTACGTAACACAATTGGGAAAAAGTGAAGGGGTCTGAATACTTTCCGAATGCACTGTAGACACACAGACTTTACTTAAGAATAGTGGTAGGTCATCAGTAAAAATGTAAAACAGTAAAGGAGCAAGACAGCTGCCTTGAGGTATCCCACACTACCTGGTTTACATTAGAAAGGATTCTATTAAAGAAAACCCTCTGCATTCTGTTAGATAGGTGGCTTTCAATCGTCTGTAATGAAATATCCTCAAGTAGAAGTACTGTTACTTTAATGAAATGTTACTCAAGTATGAGTACAATTATTGGTGTAAAAAGACTACTCAAGTGAAAGTAAAAAGTAGCTAATTTGAAATCAAATCAAACTTTATTGAACACGTACACAGGTTAGCAGATGTTACAGCTCGTTGTTGCGAATCTCCTAACAGTGCAGTGAAAATGTCAAACCAGTAAACAAATAATACAAATACACATAATGCTCAGGATAAAGGAATTGAGGTAAAATAAAAATAAAAATGTTGACCTTGATAATTAGCTCATTCCGTTAAGGTTATCTGAATGTTGTTACACATGATCTTTTCCCTGCATCAAATTGAAAAAGAGAGGAAATAATGTACATTAGGAACTATGTTCATTTGTTTTATGAGTTGCAAAAAGGCACATCTGTATGTAAATAAGAATTAGTAAAAAAATATATATTAATAATAAGAAAATAAAGTAAACATGCAGACAAAATAAAATGTATTGATTAATCCAAACCCAATGCAAAATAAAGTGCATAAGCACTAAATTTGCCAGATTTCAATAAGCTTCAGACTCCTGAAATAAACATCTAATTCTCATTAGATCCCTGATTTAACCCTCTGTTACTTGTTACTTGTCCATGGGACTGACTGGCATTCATTCACTCACACATTCACACTGTCCCTCACTCACAAACTCCCTATTTCACTGTCACCAAGGGTGTCAAGAGTACTGAAATATACTACTCAAGTAAAAGTACTGTTACTTTAATGAAATTGTACTCAAGTAAAAGTAAAATGTTATAATAAAAAAAGCACAAGTGCTCAGAGAACCTACTCAATTACAGTAACAATAGTACACCTTTGCTTAGGACAATTAAGTCAGTATGCCTGTTTGTCTACACAAAGCTACCAATGTGGGGTTAAGGGATGAGGAAGTGGTGCATGGCGTGTGTGTGTACTGGTATGACTGGAGAAACAACTTCTGATTGGGCAGTCCATCCAAGAAAAGGTTCTCTGTCAGTGGTCCTTTACTGAACTCCCTTTCCTATATTTAAGTGCAAGACAACAAAAAAACATGTCACCTCGTGGCAGACAAACAGCAAATGCATACAATAAAAGACAAAACAACACTAACAATTGCAATAGCACAAATAACAGAAATAGTGATATAGTTAGTTTGGGTCCTTTACGACGCCGGCAAAGTTGTGATGTGAGCTTGGGCTAGGAAATGTAAATTAAATGGGTGCACACTCACAGACATGGAGAGGTGCCGGATACTGGTCCGGCAGGATCCAGCTCAAATTAAGCACTGCCCATATACACTGAGTGGACAAAACATTAGGAAAACTTGCTCTTTCCATGACGTAGACTGACCAGCTGAACGCTATGATCCCTTATTGATGTCACTTGTTGAATCCACTTCAGCCAGTGTAGGGGAGGAGTCAAGGATACATTTTTAAGCCTTGAAACAATTGAGACATGGATTGTGTATGAGTGCCATTCAGAGGGTGAATGGACAAGACAAAATATTTAAGTTCCTTTAAATGGGTATGGTACTAGCTGACAGGCACACCGGTTTGAGTATGTCAAGAACTGCAACGCTTCTGGGTTTTTCACACTCAACAGTTTCCTGTGTGTATCAAGAATGGTCCACCACCAGAAGAACATCCAGCCAACTTGACATAACTGTGGGAAGCATTGGAGTCAACATGGGCCAGCATCCCTGTGGAATGCTTTCAGTACCTGGTAGAGTCCATGCCCCGACAAATTGAGGCTGTTCTGAGGCCAAAAGAGGGTGCAGTGCAATATTAGGAAGGTGTTCCTAATTTTTGGTACACTCAGTGTAACTGGGCAGTAGTCCAGGTGTGATAAGTCCTACAGCCCCTAGTTTTATTTGGTTGATTGTAATGTCAAGAAAGAAGAGCAGCGCTTTATCAGACAGACCTCTCCCCATCTTAGTAACCGTTGTATCAATATGTTTTGATCATGTCAGTTTACAATCTAGGGTTACAGTTTAGTCTCCTCAATTTGCTCAAATGTCACTTTATTCAGTATAAGATTTAGATGTGGTTTATGGTTTAGCAAATTATTTGTTCCAAATACAATGCCTTTAGTTTTTTATATATTTAGGACTAGCTTATTACTTGCCACCCATTCTAAAGCTGAATGATGCTCTGTTAAGGGTCGCAGTTACTTCATTTGTTGTGGTAGCTGATGTGTATAACGTTGAGTCATCAGCGTACATACAGTGCATTCGGAAAGTATTCAGAACCCTTGACTTTTCACACATTTTGTTACATTACAGCCTTATTCTAAAATTGATTAAAAAAAACTAATTACTCAGCAATCTACACACAATACTCCATAATGACGGAGCAAAAACTGATTTTAGGACATTTTTGCAAATGTTTTAAAAACAAAAAACAGAAATTTACATAAGTACTCAGACCCTTTGCTATGAGACTCGAAATTGAGCTCAGGTGCATCCTGATTCCATTGATCATCCTTGAGATATTTCTGCAACTGGATTGGAGTCCACCTGTGGTACATTCAATTGATTGGACATGATTTGGAAAGGCACACACGTCTATATTTATATAGTCTATATAGTTCTATTTTTTTATTTATTACTATAATCAATTGTATTTTATATTCTATTCTATCCTATAGTAGTCTATTCTATTATAGTCTATTCTATTCTATCCTATTGTAGTCTATTACATTCTATCCTATTATAGTCTATTCTATCCTATTCTAGTCTATTATATTCTATTCTAGTCTATTCTATCCTATTGTAGTCTATTATATTCTATCCTATTATAGTCTATTCTAGTCTATTATATTCTATTATAGTCTAATCTAGTCTGTTATATTCTATTCTAGTCTATTCTATCCTATTCTAGTCGATTATATTCTATCCTATTATAGTATAGTCTATTCTATCCTATTCTAGTCTATTATATTCTATCCTGTTATAGTCTAGTCTATTCTATCCTATTCTAGTCTATTCTAGTCTATTATATTCTATCCTATTATAGTCTATTCTATTCTATCATATTATAGTCTATTCTCAAAAAATAACATTGTAAAGACTAGAATAGTCTAGCCCAGTCAAAACTGTTCGCTGCTCTGGCACCCCAATGGTGGTACAAGCTCCCTCACAGCGCCAGGACAGCAGAGTCAATCACCACCTTCCGGAGACACCTGAAACCCCACCTCTTTAACTCTTTAAGGAATACCTAGGATAGGATAAAGTAATCCTTCTAACCCCCCCCCCAAAATGATTTAGATGCATTATTGTAAAGTGTTTGTTCCACTGGATATCATAAGGTGAATGCACCAATTTGTAAGTCGCTCTGGATAAGAGCGTCTGCTAAATGACTTAAATGTAAATGTAAAAAAATGTATATAAGGTCTTACAGGTTTATGTCATTGTTGTATCACTCATTAGAAAAATATTCAAGGACCTTGAACATTCCCTTCATTGGCAAACTGTTATCGGGGAGGTGTCTATATTAAAGAAAAGTATTAGCTAATGTCGTGGACGAATCAGAATTAGTTGGGTATCATAGATAATTAAGATGTTTTATTAGTATAATATGCTTATTTGAGGTACTTGTCATTAGAAAGTGTCCATTGGACTCTGGTGTCTTTTCAGTTGCACGTCTCCCTTAGCTGGGGCTCAGACACTTGGGGCCCAGAGAGGGGAGAGGTCAGACTTGTCGTTATGGGAATGTGTCTTTACCTATTTCTTAAACCATGTGAAGGGATGGCGTGATTAACGGGGAACCAATGACTTGTCTCCACAATGTCTGTGAGCAAGTCACTCCCTCCTTTTCTTTATTGTGGGGAGGATTATGGCAGTAAATGGACCCTTGTATGTCCTCTCTGAGATCTCACACTTATCCTGTGATAATATATGGCCTAGAGGCTCACTCCCCAGTGAGCCTGTCCAGGAGTAGGGTCAAGAGGGGGTTTGCTTGAGATGGGAGTATCTAGAGTTGACAATTGATATATGCCATTGGATGAAATAGTTCTGTTCAATACCGTACCAGGGAGGGACGGTTCTAAGGAGACCAGATACTGGGCTATACCATTAATCCTGTTGACATAGCAGTTACTGTCTGATGTGTTTTATTGATATCTGTCATACAAAACTTAACCTTTGTGAACTGTTACTAAGTATCTGTGGTTTGTCAATGTACGTTGAAGGGGGTGTATCGTTGCTATAAAAGATCCCTGTAGCCATTCTGTAATGACCTTCCTGGTTCATTCGAGAGAATGCATTATTGGGTGTCAAGAACTTTTGCAAAAGTATCTTAATTAAGTATTAAAGATATAGTTTTAACTCGGACTGGTGTGTTTGTAACTCCTCATTTGGTAATGCAGAAATTAGCCACCACACTAATCCCAACCTTTTAGTATGTCATAAATTTGTGGATTCCCTTAATAACGTTGTGTGACTAAGTAGCGTCATTGTTTCTCAGTTTAAAGGAAGTGAAATTACATTTCAAGCAAAATGAATAATCATTTCACTCTAGTCAATTATATTTAAATGGTTAATGACCTTAGAATTGAGCATCTGTGGCCTACACTTAAGAAAATCCTCAATTACCTACAAAAAGTGTCATTGGTGTTACCATCATTGCCGTTATAGTACTCCTACAGGTGGCACAATGTTATCATAATGGTAAAAAATTATTTAAAGTCATTAAGCGGCCATATTAGTTGATTCAGAATGGGAAGATGTACCCAAATCCATTTAAAAAAAAGAAACATTCTTCAAAAATGTACTTCATTTTTTCCCAAATGCTACAACCAAATGCCACTGCAATTCAGGAACAACCCATCTAGGTGTGATACCATGTGACCCAGGAGTACAGAAAAGCTCCTCTAATTAAACACTCTCTGCTCTCTGACAACACAACCTCAAACTTGCGACTTTTTAGACATCAAAACTCACTTTGTCTTGCAATATTAGAAGAAAATCTAACTTGCGATTGTGCGTGACGCCACGGTGCTCTCCATGCGCTGTGACGCAGGCAAAACATTTGACCCAGCGTTTTCTGTAATTACATTAATCCATTCTACTGCTGAAATCATACATGTTAGCAAACAGTTCACCAAAACAGACAAGAAACACAGCCAGACTCTTCATAATATTTATGTGGTATATGAAAAAGTAAATGTATTTGCTGATTTAAGTAAAATACAATTTCAGGTGATCAATGTGAATTGAATATGCTCAACTAAAGTACCACTTGTAAGGGTAGTGGAGAACATTACAAGGGACAACATCCCTTGTCTCTTTTTGCCATGTGTTAAGAGTGAAATGCATACATCCATAATATAAAAAGTTTCCAAGATGCTGGATCCGGGAGATAGACATTGATTTAATCTATCAAATGTATTTTTAAAGCCCTTTTAAATCAGTAGATGTCACGAAGTGCTATACAGGAACCCTTCCTAAAACCCCAAACAGCCTAAAACGCCAAACAGCAAGCAATACAGATGTAGAAGCAGATTTAGTGCTTTACTTGGGCAGGAGCTCACCGGAGCAGATTACCAGCACCTCAAATGTTCTGCTGCTAGAGCTCCTGTTCCTCATATAGAATATTAGCTCAAAAGTATTGTGGCGCTCCTGCACCTAAATATAAACAGTACCGGCACCCAAAATGAGTACCGGCACCTTTTTCAGTCCAAGTCAAGCACTGTATATATTCGAAAAATAAAATCCACACACTGGTACAGAATACTGTAAACCTCAAGGCATTTTGAACTCAAATACTCAGTCAATGAAAAGTAATTTATTTCTTAAAATGTTTATGTAGCACAAACTCAAAACAAGTGTTTTTGCATGTACATTTACGTCATTTAGCAGACGCTCTTATCCAGAGCGACTTACAAATTGGTGCATTCACCGTATGATATCCAGTGGAACAACCACTTTACAATAGTACATCTATATCTTTTTTTTTTTTGGGGGGGGGGGGGGGGGGTTAGAAGGATTACTTTATCCTATCCAAGGTATTCCTTAAAGAGGTGGGGTTTCAGGTGTCTCCGGAAGGTGGTGATTGACTCCGCTGTCCTGGCGTCGTGAGAGAGCTTGTTCCACCATTGGGATGCCAGAGCAGCGAACAGTTTTGACTGGGCTGAGCGGGAACTGTGCTTCCGCAGAGGTAGGGGGGCCAGCAGGCCAGAGGTGGATGAACGCAGTGCCCTTGTTTGGGTGTAGGGACTGATCAGAGCCTGAAGGTACGGAGGTGCCGTTCCCCTCACAGCTCCGTAGGCAAGCACCATGGTCTTGTAGCAGATGCGAGCTTCAACTGGAAGCCAGTGGAGTGTGCAGAGGAGCGGGGTGACGTGAGATAACTTGGGAAGTTGAACACCAGACGGGCTGCGGCGTTCTGGATGAGTTGTAGGGGTTTAATGGCACAGGCAGAGAGCCCAGCCAACAGCGAGTTGCAGTAATCCAGACGGGAGATGACAAGTGCCTGGATTAGGACCTGCCCCACTTCCTGTGTAAGGCAGGGTCGTACTCTGGGGATGTTGTAGAGCATGAACCTACAGGATCGGGTCACCGCCTTGATGTTAGCGGAGAACGATAGGGTGTTGTCCAGGGTCACGCCAAGGCTCTTAGCACTCTGGGAGGACGACACAATGGAGTTGTCAACCGTGATGGCGAGATCATGGAATGGGCAGCCCTTCCCCGGGAGGAAGAGCAGCTCCGTCTTGCCGAGGTTCAGCTTGAGGTGGTGATCCGTCATCCACACTGATATGTCTGACAGACATGCAGAGATGCGATTCGCCGCCTGGTTATCAGAAGGGGGAAAGGAGAAGATTAATTGTGTGTCGTCTGCATAGCAATGATAGGAGAGACCATGTGAGGATATGACAGAGCCAAGTGACTTGGTGTATAGCAAGAATAGGAGAGGGCCTAGAACTGAGCCCTGGGGGACACCAGTGGTGAGAGCACGTGGTGCGGAGATAGATTCTAGCTACGCCACCTGGTTGGAGCGAGCTGTCAGGTAGGACGCAATCCAAGAGTGAGCCGTGCCGGGGATGCCCAACTCGGAGAGGGTGGAGAGGAGGATCTGATGGTTCACAGTATCAAAGGCAGCAGATAGGTCTAGAAGGATGAGAGCAGAGGAGAGAGAGTTTGCTTTAGCAGTGCGGAGAGCCTCCGTGACACAGAGAAGAGCAGTCTCAGTTGAATGACCAGTCTTGAAACCTGACTGATTTGGATCAAGAAGGTCATTCTGAGAGAGATAGCAAGAGAGCTGGCCAAGGACGGCACGCTCAAGAGTTTTGGAGAGAAAAGAAAGAAGGTATACTGGTCTGTAGTTGTTGACATCGGAGGGATTGAGATGTTGACATCTCGCTCTCTTGAAGACAGAAGGGACGTAGCCAGAGGTCAAGGATGTGTTGATGAGCGAGGTGGGTAGGGCAATGTGAGCAGGACCAGCGGTGTCATTTGACTTAACAAACGAGGATCGGATGTCGTCAACCTTCTTTTCAAAATGGTTCACAAAGTCATCCGCAGAGAGGGAGGAGGGGGGGAGAAGGATTCAGGAGGGAGGAGAAGGTGGCAAAGAGCTTCCTAGGGTTAGTGGCAGATGCCTGGAATTTAGAGTAGCAGAAAGTGGCTTTAGCAGCAGAAACAGAGGAAGAAAATGTAGAGAGGAGGGAGTGAAAAGATGCCAGGTCCGCAGGGAGGCTAGTTTTCCTCCATTTCCGCTCGGCTGCCCGGAGCCCTGTTCTGTGAGCTCGCAATGAGTCGTCAAGCCACGGAGCAGGAGGGGAGGACCGAGCCGGCCGGGAGGATGGGGACATAGAGAGTCAAAGGATGCAGAAAGGGAGGAGAGGTGTGTTGAGGAGGCAGAATCAGGAGATTGGTTGGAGAAGGATTGAGCAGAGGGAAGAGATGATAGGATGGAAGAGGAGAGAGTAGCGGGAGAGAGAAAGCGAAGGTTGCGACGGCGCAATACCATCTAAGTAGGGGCAGAGTGAGTAGTGTTGGAGGAGAGCGAGAGGGAAAAGGATACAAGGTAGTGGTCGGAGACTTGGAGGGGAGTTGCAGTGAGATTAGTAGAAGAACAGCATCTAGTAAAGATGAGGTCAAGCGTATTGCCTGCCTTGTGAGTAGGGGCGGACGGTGAGAGGGTGAGGTTAACCTGTTAGGGCTAGGGGGCAGTATTGACACGGCTGGATAAAAAACTTACCCGATTTAATCTGGTTACTACTCCTGCCCAGTAACTAGAATATGCATATAATTATTGGCTTTGGATAGAAAACACTCCAAAGTTTCTAAAACTGTTTGAATGGTGTCTGTGAGTATAACAGAACTCAAATGGCAGGTTAAAACCTGAGAAGATTCTGTACAGGAAGTACCCTGTCTGACCATTTCTTGGCCGTCTTTGCCATCTCTATCCATTACAAAGGATCTCTGCTGTTACGTGACACTTCCTACGGCTGCCATAGGCTCTCAGAAGGCGGCAAAAAGCTGAATCGTGGCTTTGCAGGCTCTGGCTGAAAAAAAGTAGCGCGTTTGGGTAGTGGCTGGTTACAGTACTGTCAGACTCAGGCTCGTGCCCGCGTCGACCGAAAGCTTTGTTTTCTTTCCTCTGTTTACCTAAACGGAGATTCCCGGTCGGAATATTATCGCTTTTTTACGAGAAAAATGGCATAAAAATGGATTTTAAACAGCGGTTGACATGCTTTGAAGTACGGTAATGGAATAGTGTGGTTAGATTAACCTCTCTGGGCTAGGCGGGACGAATTCGTCCCACCTACGTAACAGCCACTTGAAGCCTGTGGCGCGATTTTCAAAACCTTAAAAATCCTATTACTTCGATTTCTCAAACATATGACTATTTTACAGCTATTTAAAGACAAGACTCTCGTTAATCTAACCACACTGTCCGATTTCAAAAAGGCTTTACAACGAAAGCAAAACATTAGATTATGTCAGCAGAGTACCAAGCCAGAAATAATCAGACACCCATTTTTCATGCCAGCATATAATGTCACCAAAACCCAGAAGACAGCTAAATGCAGCACTCACCTTTGATGATCTTCATCAGATGACAACCCTAGGACATTATGTTATACAATACATGCATGTTTTGTTCAATCAAGTTCATATTTATATCAAAAACCAGCTTTTTACATTAGCATGTGACGTTCAGAACTAGCATACCCCCCGCAAACTTCCGGGGAATTCGCTAACATTTTACTAAATTACTCACGATAAACGTTCACAAAAAGCATAACAATTATTTTAAGAATTATAGATACAGACCTCCTCTATGCACTCGATATGTCCGATTTTAAAATAGCTTTTTGGTGAAAGCACATTTTGCAATATTCTAAGTACATAGCCCAGGCATCACGGGCTAGCTATTTAGACACCCGGCAAGTTTAGCACTCACCATAATCATATTTACTATTATAAAAGTTTGATTACCTTTTGTTGTCTTCGTCAGAATGCACTCCCAGGACTGCTACTTCAATAACAAATGTTGGTTTGGTCGAAAATAATCCATCGTTATATCCGAATAGCGGCGTTTTGTTCGTGCGTTCCAGAAACTATCCGAAATGGTAAAGAAGGGTCGTGCGCATGGCGCAATTCGTGACAAAAAAATTCTAAATATTCCATTACCGTACTTCGAAGCATGTCAACCGCTGTTTAAAATCAATTTTTACGCCATTTTTCTCGTAGAAAAGCGATAATATTCCGACAGGGAATCTCCTTTTCGGCAAACAGAGGAAAAAAATCACAAAGGCGGGGGCGGTCGGGTCACGCGCCTAAGCCCAGTGTCCCTTGATCGGCCACTTGAGAAAGGCGATAATGTGTTTCAGCCTGGGGCTGGGATGACGACATTCTGTTTTTTCCCGGGCTCTGAGCGCCTATGGACGACGTAGGAAGTGTCACGTTAGAGCAGAGATCCTTAGTAAAAGATAGAGATGGAAAAGAAGTTCAAGAAATGGTCAGACAGGCCACTTCCTGTAAAGGAATCTCTCAGGTTTTGACCTGCCATTTGAGTTCTGTTATACTCACAGACACCATTCAAACAGTTTTAGAAACTTTAGGGTGTTTTCTATCCATATGTAATAAGTATATGCATATTCTAGTTACTGGGTAGGAGTGGTAACCAGATTAAATCGGGTATGTTTTTTATCCAGCCGTGTCAATACTGCCCCCTAGCCCTAACAGGTAAACGAGAGTCTTGTCTTTAAAATGCTGTAAAATAGTCATATGTTTGAGAAATTGAAGTAATAGCATTTCTAAGGTATTTGAAAATCGCGCCACGGGATTCAACTGGCTGTTGCGTAGGTGGGACGAATTCGTCCCGCCTAGCCCAGAGAGGTTAAAAGAGGAGAGGAGTGGAAAGAAGATCCTACTGCTCTGAAAGGATCAACCTCTAGTTGTCAGACACGTTCTTTTGCATTTCCCATGAAAAGGCATGATGACGTAGTTGTGCCACACCTCGTCACTAGTCTGGTTGAAACCTAGTGCATGGATGGCAACCCTAACACTAACAAGAGGCCTCTTAATGGTAAGGAATGGTTTATTTTCTTTCTCAAAACTGATTTCAGTGTTAAGAGTTTAAAACATCTTGATTTAAAGACGTTCTATAAACGTAACACGCTCTGTTGAAAAGTTTAGCGTCGTTTAGGAGAATGCAGCCATACACCTTTATGCAGTCTAACCTGTCCTCAGGATAATGTTCACTAACTTGAGTACACTTTACATGCTAGCACTGCTAATAATAGCATTTACGATTTCCTATTCTTAGTGACTGTCATTATTCTGTGTTTGTGCAGCAAAAACTGATAGGAACCTTCAGAAAAACTGCATGACTCACCATATACTGATTATGAGTGAATTTAAGTCAGATGGAAGAGAGAAAATAGGCATTTTAACTTCATAGATTTAGCTGGTGGTAACTTGTGGAATAGACACCAGCTGAAATGCGGTTTGAACCAATCAGCATTAAGGATTAGAACCACCTGTTGTATAATCTTTTAACCCACCAGATAGAAACTCATACCGATGTCATAGTCGATTTTCACATTGTTCCTTTTTTATACACTTATAACGTCTAAAATGTAGGTGTGTTTCTTTCTTACAGGACAAACATGTCATCAACAACTTCCAAACGAACACATCATCTAACTCTGATAGCTGCTCTTGGGGTTTTGTGTTCAGTGGTATTATTTTTTGTTTACTTTCATCCAACATCTACTGTATGTCCATCTCGATTAGATGATTTGCCATTTTTGGCAAAGGGAGATGTTTCGTCATCTACCGAAAAACCTGTGGAAAAGCCGCTTGTGTTGCTCTGGTTCTGGCCACTGGGTTTGAGATGGAATTTTGAAATCTGCAAAACCCATTTCAACATCGATAGCTGTGTTCTGACAGATGACAGATCCCTTTATGACAAAGCAGAGGGAGTGGTTGTTTTTCACAGAGACATCAGCTGGGACCTGAAGAACCTGCCTCAGTCTCCTCGTCCACATTTTCAGAAATGGATCTGGTTTCATGTGGAATCACCAACAAATACAGCCAGAATACCAGGTCTGGAAAACCTATTTAACCTCACTTTGAGCTATAGACGAGATGCTGACATCACAGTGTGAAATGAATTGACAACCGTGAAGACTGAAAAGGACAGTGAGTTTGTGCTGCCCAAGAAGGATAAATTGGTTTGTTGGATTGTGAGCAACAACAATCCTTCAACTGGGACAGGAACCAGAGCAAAGTACTATCAAGAGTTGGTCAAACACATCAAGATACATGTTTATGGTTCTGCTTTTACAGGGAGTCGTTTGAAGTATGAGGAGTATTACTCAACCCTTGCTAGCTGTAAGTTCTACCTTGCATTTGAGAATTCAATCCACAGAGACTATATCACAGAAAAGGTGAACGGACCACTTGTAGCAGGAACCATTCCAGTAGTCATGGGCCCACCCAGAGAGAACTATGAACAGTTTATCCCAGCTGGTTCTTTCATTCATGTAAATGACTTTACTAATGCAAAGGCACTGTCTGACTTCCTCCTCCAATTGGACAAGAATGATGAGATGTATGTAAGTTACTTCACCTGGAGGAGGTACCTTAATGCCAAGCCCCACCTCCTGACAATGCAGGAAGAGTTTATTCAACCTGTTTGTTTAGCCTGTGAATACGTGGCAAGAGACAAAGGATATTACAATGTTGTCCACAACCTTTATGAATGGTACTTTGGATGAGGGTTTAGCCATCATTTTGTAAGCACAGAAAATATCCTTTTACCTTAGCTACGTAAACAGAATACAATTTTAAGTGTCTTCGGATTTGGGGATATTTTGTTTCAAAATATTTGTATCAATTTAAAGGATGGGTATTCAAGGTTTTAGGGTCGATTTCTTTTTAAATTTGTATTCATTTTTTTTAATTAAACACTTTGGAAGCAGCATACACTGTAAACCCCAATGTGCTGTCATTACTCAACTTTTAAGGAACCCATTACACTTAAAACATTTTACTGCAGTGGGCTAAATCAGCTGGTCAGAGTTATTCTTGGTAGTCTTAAACAAATCTCCTTTGAAACCAAAGTATACACCTCACACACATGGTTAGGGGCTTACAAAAAGACACATGTACCATGTCAGATATAGAGTTGAAATGTACTACATTTTCACTTTGCATCCCAAAATTACATTTTATATACATCACAGAAGACCGAACTATAACAAAACGGTTTGACATAGAAACACCTACAACCCCTCAGTCCAGCCTCTCTCAGCCTATTGCAGACAGCCTGAGCACTGATGGAGGGACTGCGTTCCTGGTGTAAAACGGGCAGTTGTTGCCATCCTGTACCAGTCCAGCAGGTGTGATGTTCAGATGTACCGATCCTATGCAGGTGTTGTTACACGTGGTCTGCCACTGCGAGGACGATCAGCTCTCCGTCTTGTCTCCCTGTAGCGCTGTCTTAGACGTTTCAGGGCACGGACATTGCAGTTTAATGCCCTGGCCACATCTGCAGTCCTCATGCCTCCTTGCAGCATGCCTAAGGCACGTTCACGCAGATGAGCAGGGACCTTGGGCATCTTTCTTTTGGTATTTTTCAGAGTCAGTAGAAAGGCCTTAATTGCCTACCGCCTGTAATCTGTTAGTGTCTTAACGACCGTTCCACAGGTGCATGTTCATTAATTGTTTATGGTTCATTGAACAAGCATGGGAAACAGTGTTTAAACTCTTTACAATGAAGATCTGTGAAGTTATATTTTTACAAATTACCTTCGAAAGACAGGGTCCTGAAAAAGGGATATTTCTTTTTTTGCTGAGTTTATTACCTGACTAGAATTAAATACATATTTTAGTTAATGAATGTGAAGAGTAATTGACCTAGAATCAAAAGTAATTCAAATAATTGATTGAAATATATATTTCTTTATTAATGACAAATTTGAAACACACAGAGCCCCTAGTGGCCCAAGGTAATGAGTGGGTATGGCAACTGACTGATTCTGAGTGAATGACAACATAATCCAAGCATAGAACATCCATGCAAAGAGGAAAAAACTTAATCTGATAAAGGGCTAGGGCTCGATTCTATTAGATTACTATGGTCAACACCCACATACCGGTTGTTTTATCGGTGACGGAGGTTGAACTGTGTTAGATCTGTCAAATCCATTGTCACGTGATGCTGTTGATCAGACTGGCAACTTGAAAATCCAGCTCCAACTGCCGTTGCAGAAATACTATTTGCTAAACAAGTTTAGAGCCTCATTTTATATTTCGAGAGTACCTACAACTCCAACTTTTGATTTGAGTAAACTTAAGCAGCAGAATGTTGACAAGCGACAACTAAATACATGCTTCCTAGTTTCTCCTTCAAACTAGCCAATAAACAACAAGGCAGAGTCCGACACAACCACGAGCCTGACGGATAGGTAGCTGCATACATTTCCAAAATCTAGGATCTCCTGACAAAATGTCTGCTTATCAATAGAGTAAACTAGGAAATCCAGCGCTCTACAGTATCAATGGATGGTAAACTGACTGATCAGTGGCGTCATTAGGTCTGGGCTTCTGGAGCTTCAGCCCCAGATGTTTTTGCTCCAGCCCCAAATCTTTTGATAGTAAAATAAATAAATAAAACGTTTGTTGTTTTTAATGTATTTTATAAATACATTTCAGGCTGATATGAGATAACATAACCACACATTTAAAAAAAATGTTTAACTGAATATTTATGAAAGAAATATACAATGCAATATAGCAGAAACTGCAAGAAGTGCCTGCTGTGATTGGTTGAGATTTCACAAAGCAGTGGACCACATCTCTTGACCCCAACCCTATAGCACCGGTTCGATGTCAATGTAAATCACTCAGCAAACCGCTGGTCACTCAGCCACAGTGCGCAGCATAGCACAGAGCAAATATGGATTTTTGGAACTTCTTCCAAAAGAGGTAAAAAAAGCAAGCACTTTGAACATGAGCAGGCAGCAGTGAATGAGGTGGAGAGGGCAGAACAGACAGAAAGTCAAAGTAGCAGCAGCAGAGTTGGCCACAGGTTTGTGCAGGGGTGGTGGTAACTAACTAGCCAGTCTCCCTCAGCATAAGGGCTGGCTAATGCTAATAAGCTAGCATAAGCACTCAGCATACTTAAGCTACTGGGTGTCAGTTATTTAACAGTATATTTAGTGAATGGGCAAGCTAAGGATATTAATATAAGTCATGATATTAGGAAGTGTTTATTTCTCACGAGTGTATTTGACAGGTTTCATTTCTGTAGCTAGCTTGGCAAGCCACATCGATAGCTACTGGCTGGCTAGCTAGCTGAGACAGAAAAGATGAGTGAGGTTTTTCTGACTGAAGCACACATCTGACAGTGCCCCACTGTGGAAGGAAGCGGAACTTTACTATAACTTAATATTTAACCCTGTTTAAAAATGCGAAATGAGGTGGTAGAACTGACTAAATGAAAGGAATCAGAGTGTGTGGTTATGGTATGACTCACGAACACGACACCGTCGGTTGTTAGGCTCTGACATCCACACGTTTTCCAGCAGTCGTCTGAACTCTGTCGCAGACATCCTGACTTCAAAGAGGTCTTCTCATAAAACTGTTGGAGCTACAAACTAATGTCAACAATAACGGAAGAAACTCATGAACACGAAGGTGTCGGTTGATCTGCTCCCCGACGGAAATTGTTAATTTACGTTGTTTAATTTGCTGGTCCCTAACTAGCCCCAGAGATAGCCAATCCAAGGTCAGGTCGCACACCAGCCAGCTGAAGCTAAATGTTGAAACAATTTTGCTAACTCTTCTCACCTCCAAACATATTAAACCACACCCCAAAACAAACTCACATTTCAATTCAGTCATGGCCACTCATTTCTTAATGAACCAAATCTAAAACAAGGCTAAATCAGAAAGTGCGTTAACCCTTTAAAACGAATTAGATGTTGCACCTTGCAGATGAGCCAAGGAGGAGCACTTAGAACAGCAGCAACCAGAGGCAACTGGAAGGAAAGAGGACGATTTAGGTCACGTGTCAACACCAGGCATGCAGGCTGAATCCGGCCCTTGACACATTTCTAGTTGGCCCGTACAATTATTTGGGTTGTCAATTCATTTTGACACGCTTCCATACCGCCGTGATGAGCTGCACTAAAAGTCACAGCAAGCACTGCCAACGTGCTTCCTAGACCTACACACAAGCCAGTGCGCTGTATTATATAATCTGTAGTTGCACTGACCGAATCTTCTCCCAAACCAAATGTTAAAACATTGTGAACGGATCAGCTAGCCCGAAGCACCCCAACACAGTCAGGGGGTATAAAATGAAGAGACCAGAGGCAGTGGTTCCCTTTCTTTTGTATAGTCTCCTAAACAGGTCTTCTTTTGCCCAACAAAATAACTCCAGTACAGGTAAGTCCAACATTGAAACACCAGTGTAACAAAACAAATAAACTAAGCGGTTGACCAAAAGGCTGTGGCCAAATTGGAAGGAAAAACAACAAACGGCTACTACTGTCTTAGACTATCGTCTACACATAAGAGTTACAGAAGGAACGCTTCTCTCTACCTAAAGCCTGCCTAGGTTAACAGAGACAAGGTGCCCAGTCACAGACGCTTTCTCTGAGGTAGGAAAAACCAACATCCTCACGGGTCCCCATCTCTACTCCCAATCCTCCCCCAGCTCCTCTCCTGGCACATCTATATAGAGGAAGACACAAAGCTATTATTTGGCCCAGCTGTGTACGAATTGGCTTTACACTGAGTACCTATCCCCTGAGGAGGTTGCTGTTGTGTTGTCTTCCTCCGGCTGGTCACTGAACTCTCACAACATGTTGTAGGCTAAATGCCCATGCCAAGTTTGGGTTCCAACGGATCATTGCTGTAGCCTACAGAAAATGTCATCTTAGTCATCAAAAAGTTATAATATAACGGATTCGCGCGAGGTTATAAATTACTATTAAAGGACAATAGGACACACAAGACAGTATAAATGAGTCAACAGTTGAGTCCTCTACATTTATGAAAATACAACCTGGTGGACAGTGAATTAAACGCTTTCATGTGTCCCGTTTACAGAGAGCGGTGGAGTACAGACACATACCACAGTCCTAGCTCGGTTTTTAAAGCTTAACAATAAATAACAACAACAAAAAACTGCAACCAAACACCATGCAAAGGAGAAACGTGTCGGCCCATTACGGTAGCCTAGGCTGGCATCAACTACAATACATTTGAAGTGTTTCTTATTTTGTTTTAATATGTTAAAATGCTATATATGTAAGCGTGCAACGGTATGGTCTCTATTAACCAATCCACATGGTGAGTCCAGATAAATGTTTAGAATTGTTTGGTTTAACTCAACCGATTCACATAAAGTGTATCAGTCTCTTCTATTCTTCCTTTAGTATTATAGAATGTTTCACATAAACAATGTTCATCCACTAGGAGTAGTGGTATAGAATCCAGAGTCTTGATAGTCAACACACCAAAACAAAAGCAGTATGGTGCCTCAATAGTCAATGTATACAATCAAACACTGATATACTGTCGATTCAGACTGATAACACTCAATGAAAATAATAAAGGGCAGTGGACTGATTTCTCCAACCATCAGCATTAAAGGCTCAAAAAGAAACAGTAGTTTCACAAAACCACATACTCTACAGTACTCAACAAGGCGTAGCAAGGTATTTCTCACACTCAGTAACCCTCAATAACTTATAGCAAAATAGTTCAACACTAGTTGGTGGAATATCCAAACAGTCACCCAACCCATGACATTGTAGATAATCAACCTCTGATTATCAGATAACTTGAAAGTATGTCACAAATAAAATAGTCAATAAAATAATATGAACATTTTGTTTCAAATCAGTCCAGTTTAACAAAATAAACCAGCGACTCAAGCCTAAACTATCTTCATTGTCAATGTCCTTTCATCTCCCATCATAGATCTCCTTTCTTCCATGAGAGAATCATGTTCTTTCTTTTAGAGTCACTGTGAAACAATCTCAAGTCAACTTCTTTCATATCCGTTACCAAACTATAGTCAGAGTTAGCGATATGGTCCAGCTCATGAGTTTCCAGAATAGCTGTATTTTCTTAAGCTACACTGTCTGCTACTGTGGCTAATTGTTATTTGTTGCCAACTTCACACCATCTCTGTCCGTTCACACTGCCACTATCCCGTTCTATTAATGACGTTGACTCTAAGTCCAACAGTGACAGTTTTTACTTCCCTTTGCTGTAGTTCAATGTCCCCTTTCCTCCAGCTGCAACTTCCTTCACTATTCAATGTCACGATCCTTGACATTGCTGGTCCCGATCCCGTGCTGCTGCTAACTCGCCTCTCTGTAGCTCTATGGTCCCAGCGCCATTGGCAAGCCAATATTCCTTGCCACAGCAAAACGTTTGTGGTCTCTCTCACTCCATTTGTAGCGCCAAAGAATGAAAATAGTATTACACAGAAAGTCTCATCCGTTCTCAAGTACACTCTTAGAAAAAAGGGGTCCAAAAGGGTTCCTCAGCTGTCCCCATAGGAGAACCCTTTTTGGTTCAAAGTAGAACTCTTTTGGGTTCCATATAGATCCCTCTCTGGAAAAGGTTCTACATGGAACTCAAAAGGGTTCTACCTTGAACCAAAAAGGGTTGTTCAAAAGGGTTCTCCTACGGGGACAGCCAAAGAACCCTTTTAGGTGCTTGATATCACCTTTGTTTCTAAGAGTGTAGACTCCACTGATTTCAGGTAAGTCATGTTATTTCTAATTGTATTTATTGTCTTCTTCTTTTGGACCTATAGGCTATACTGTACATTTCTCCTTCATAATGTCAATTGCATTTGCATTACATTGTTATGCAATTCATGAGATTATTGTTATATAGCCTTCTCTATTGTACCCATGTGGAAGAGAGGAGTCTGGCGTATTACAGGGAGACTACACCGCTCGCGTCGCGTGCGCGAGCATTGCAAAATAAATTTAGAAATCTATATTATTCAATTATTGCACCCACACTGCTCGCATGCGCCAACGAGCGTCTGCATTACCAAGGGCTAAAATTGAAGTCAGTTCTATTTGTGACACGGATCGCGCTGCAAGTCCCGCCTCTCCCATCTCCTCATTTATAGAAGCAGGTACCCACGTACCATCTCCTCATTGGTTATACCCACGTGGGTGACTGAAAGACAAACGAGGTCAGTGGCGGTAATGCACCTAATTTATGAAAGTTGCCAATCACAATATAAAGTCCAGGGAACAAAAAGCCTGGAAGGAGGAGAGATGACTAGAAACGATTCGTTTGACCGTTTTATGTGTGGATTAATTGTCGGAGTAGAGGACCTTGTGCATTTCAGGTAAAATAACAACTCAATGTATATCCCAGGACAAATTAGCTTGCAACAGCAAGATATCTAAATAGGACAAATTAGCTAGCAAGTGCAAGCTAGCTAGCTAAATTGCCATTAATGTTTAATGCTTTTCGACCTGTCCCCAAATTAATGTAATTGGTTCGGAGTTTGTTTTGATATTTTAACCTGCGTGTCGTGATCTCATTTGGTGTGGGGGGACAAATTAAACTTATGCACGATGGCGCACGATGGCGCACGCGCACAGCCGGTTTGGGTTCCGTGTTAGGGCAGCACAATGTTTGTTCATGGAAGTTTTTCCTGTCTTTGTCAGAGAATAAAAGATCAACACCAAGCCTGATCCTTTGGTTGGCGGATCGCGTCCAACATAAAGGTGCATACACCACCACCTACTGCTCTAAAATGTGAGGCCAATCACATCCTACCTACATTAATAAATTATCTTACTTATTCCTGTTCCTAAAATAAATTTAAAAAATTCCCAACCAACTAACCCTACACCTATATACCACTATTTTATATAAATATAAATCACAACCCCATGAACTCTTCTGCAGTAAAATCACATACACCCAGGTACTTCTCTGCAGTTGCCACCTACACTCATTAAAAACCCACTACCCCATTCCATTACTTTGACCCTATCTGCTCCTGCACCATGCCAACAGCCTGGGAGGACGGGACACCACCACTCAACACGCCTTGTAACTCTTCTGGAGTCAAATCTCGTATACCCAAATACTTCCCTGTGGCTTCCACCACAACATATCTTTTCTGTGATTTACTTTCCATTTCTGCGGTACAGTTGATGACCATTGCTATGAATGCTAAGAAGCGAACCTTACTGAAGCATAACTCACTCATTACCCTATCCTTCTGTACTGGCACAGATCTACTGCTCACAGGGATCCTCTCAGCATCCCTCAACCTTGACCCATCCTCCTCCACTTTCTTCACTGCCTCAGCATACAACACCTTCTGCACTACTCTGACTCTGGACACTTTAATCTGCCTCTCTCGCACTGGACACTTCTGATCCCCAGCAACATGAGCACCCCTACAATTGACAGACACAACTTTATCCACTGAAACTACACAATCATCTGTCCCATGCCCTCCTGCACACTTCTCATATCTTAGAATCTCCCTCCTTCACCCTGCTGCAACTATAAATAAATAAATTAATTAATAAATTAATAAACAATAAATGTTGCACCTGAAACAGTGGAACAGTGGATTCTGCACAAAAGCTCTGGCAGGATAACTGATATATCCTAACATGACTTTATCAGATAGACTCTCAAAAGGACAAAGACTCCTCTGTTTCACCACGCTCACCACCGTGTCTGCGTCGCGCCAAGCACCAACCACCAGAAATGTTCAACTTCAATTGCTCCACCTCCACCTTTAACGATATCCCAGAAATCACTCCTTTCAGTGGTGCCCTGTTCCTAAGAGCAAAGCAAGAAACAGATCTTGACCCAAGTTGGTCAGAAGAAACACAAACAAATATCACAAGTCCAGTACTGGTTACCTTTACTGATTCAACTACACCCAACTCCTTTCTCACCCACCCTGAAACCACAAATGTATCATCCAAAAGGCAAGGGTCCACTTTCTCCAGAGATGTCACTCCTACTGGTCCAGATTCTTCTTTATCATGTCTGACGCCATTCTTCCTCAACACACATCTTCCCACTACACTCGGCTCTTCTTCTTCCTCACTGTTAATAACCATGTCTATCCATTCACCACGCTGTTGCAGAGCACGCACTGATGTCATTTCTCTAAAACCCAACTTCTATTCCCTAGCCCACTTTACAAGTCTGGCTATCTTTGACTTCTCCGTGCTTTCCCAACCCTTCGTTTCTTACGCAGTTCCTCCTTTTGTTGCCTTTGCTCTGTGGGCTTTATCATATCACTCTATTCAACATGTGGATTACATCTGTTCGTTAGTCCCGCTTCTTCTGAATAAAAGGAGTTTTGTTGGACCTTCCTTAGAACGTCTTGGTTCTGTTTAATGATTGACTGGTTCAGCAAAGAGACAATGATCTTAACCAATCAACTTTTCCTAACGTATACTGTAGATATATTCCTCTTTTTTGACAGTGTGCGGGTCTCCATCTCTTTCATTAAAATGCAAATATAAGTGGACAATATAAAGCGCCATATTTTTTCGAATAAAACAATGGCCAGTTTGGGTCACAGTTGTATGCAATTCTTTTGTTTTAAACAAACATAATAGGCTATGTGTAACGGCCATCTGAAGGAGTAGCCGACCAAAGCGTGGAATTTGTTAACACTAAACAGAAAATATCTACCCACAAACCCCAAAGGAAAACAGGCTGCCTAAGTATGACTCCCAATCAGCGACAACGATGTACAGCTGTCCCTGATTGAGAGCCATACCAGGCCAAAACAAAGCATAGAAAAAGGGACATAGATTGCCCACCCAAATCACACCCTGACCAACCTAAATAGAGACATAAAAAAGGCTCTCTCAGGTCAGAGCGTGACACTATGTATGGCACGCAATTTCTTGGTGTTTTTTTTCAATATGGCCCATGCACTGATTGAGTGATTTAGGTGACCCAGACACAGGACCAATACAAGTTAAGCTACCACAGTATCCCCTTGACCATTTTAGATCACAAAGGGACACACCAGACAATAAACAGAGACCGGAACAGAAGAATAGGATATGATGGAGAGAGACACCAGAAGAACAGAACAAGCCATAACAGAAGAGGTTAGACATAGGAGACAGTAACAACAAGAACCTGAGATGGCAACAGACAAGACACAGACAGTAACAGACAAGACACAGACAGTAACATACAAGACACAGACAAGACACAGAGAAAGTGACAGAATAGGGCAGATGGATAGAGAACAGAGGTGGATTGAGCACACAGTAGAGAGAGAGAGAGAGAGAGAGAGAGAGGAGAGAGAGAGAGAGAGAGGAGGAGAGAGAGAGAGAGAGAGAGAGATGTATGTTATGGAAGTTTGGCAATACACTGTAGTAGAGGTCTTCACGGGCCCATATTTGGTCCCATCATCAAATATGATTAAGTAGTATCTGCCTTAGACTGCATCAAACCGGGAGAAGCTAGTTAAGCTAGCTAATGTTAGCTAGCTAAGCTAACTGAGGCTGCAGTGCATGTGATTTCTCATCCTACAGTCATCCTACAGTAACAACTCCATTCAGTACATTAAGTAGCAGTTGGTTGGTTAGCAGTTGGTTGGTGCCGCAGAAAAATCAGTCTGCCTGACCCTCAGCAGGCTGATGATGACTTCCTGGTCCATGCAGTGGACACAACTGAAGCTTACACAGAGTGAGTGTCTGTGTATGTCATAGTTCACACCCTGAGGGAGCTGCTCAAGTGCAATGACACCAGGACAGAACTGTTACCCATGATAAAAAAAAGTAATGTCATTTACTTTCTGATAATTGAGTGTGGTCAAGATCAAACATAATTTTAAGCAAGATTTATTTTCACCTAAAACCAATTATATTTTCTTATTCCTTGTAGCTTTTGGAAATAAAAAAAAATTACATTTTGTACTTGACCTTGCAACTTTCTCCTTCGACAAATGTGCTGACTTTGTGGATGGTTATAATCTGATAATGTGGGGAAAATATGGAGAAAAAAATAAGGGGGAGATTTCACACATCAGCTAAAAATAATTTGGGTTGACGCATAAAATAAATAATTGGCTTTCTACGCAACAACATGGTAAGAGCAAAATAAAACAATTGCCATATTACCACTTAAAACAAAAAGAATGTGCTCTATGCATAGCCGTGGTAAGAAAGGGTGCTGAGGGTGCTGCAGCACCCCCCTGATTAATCAGATTATTATTCTTTTTTTTTTTAAATAAAAAAGAAATGAGTGCACTGAGCCTTTATTACTCGTGTATGAGTGGACAAAAATAGTTGTCAACCGCACAGGGACAACACAATACTGAGCACCCACACCCCTAAATATCTTCGCGAAGCCATGGCTCTATGCACATCTTGCCATAGTTGTTATTGCTGCAAAGCTTTGAAGGATTTTCTATCTATCCCCCACTCCCACATTCCCCAGTTTAGAAGCTCAGAATCTTGCGCCGCTGGTTTTATTAAGAAAGTCTTCCATGTGTCCTGCTGCTACAACTGTATCCCCTTTGTAGAGGAGACTTTTACTGTCAGCAGAGGTAAGTCTGGAGTCAAGACGTTTGTTCTTTAGTCAATTTATTTGTCCTCTGTACACTATGTACACTAAGGCTTCAGGGTGCCCCAGAAAGTCCAGCAAGCGCTAGGACCATCACCTAAAGTTGATTCAGCTGAGGGATCGGGGCACCACTAGTACAGAGCTTGCTCAGGAATGACAGCAGGCAGGTGTGAGTGCATCTGCACGCACAGTGAGGTGAAGACTTTTGGAGGATGGCCTGGTGTCAAGAAGGGCAGCAAAGAACCCACTTCTCTCCAGGAAAAACATCAGGGACAGACTGATATTCTGCAAGAGGTACAGGGATTGGACTGCTGAGGACTGGGGTAAAGTCATTTCCTCTGATTGTTTGGGGCATCCGGAAAAAAAGCTTGTCCGGAGAAGACAAGGTGAGCGCTACCATCAGTTCTGTGTCATGCCAACAGTAAAGCAACCTGAGACCATTCATGTGTGGGGTTGCTTCTCAGCCAAGGGAGTGGGCTCACTCACAATTTTGCCTAAGAACGCTGCCATGAATAAAGAATGGTACCAACACATCCTCTGAGAGCAACTTCTCCCAACCATCCAGGGACAGTTTGGTGACGAACATTGCCTTTTCCAGCATGATGGAGCACCTTGCCATAAGGCAAAATTGATAACTAAGTGGCTCGGGGAACAAAACACTCCCCAGGCCTTAATCCCATTGAGAACACGTTGTCAATCCTCAAGAGGCGGGTGGACAAACAAAAACCCACAAATTCTGACAAACTCCAAGCATTGATTATGCATGAATGGGCTGCCATCAGTCAGGATGTGGCCCAGAAGTGAATTGACAGCATGCCAGGGCGGATTGCAGATGTCTTGAAAAAGAAGGGTCAACACTGCAAATATTGACTCTTTGCATCAACTTCATGTAATTGTCAATAAAAGCCTTTGACATTTATGAAATGCTTGTAATTATACTTCAGTATTCCGTAGTAACATCTGACAAAAATATCTAAAGACACTGAAGCAGCAAACTTTGTGGAAATTAATATTTGTGTCATTCTCAAAACTTTTGGCCACGACTGTACACCAGCGGATCCCATCCAACTTGAAGGAGCTGGAGCAGTTTTGCCTTGAAGAATGGGCAAAAATCTCAGGGGCTAGATGTGCCAAGCTTAAAGAGACATACCCCAAGAGACTTGCAGCTGTAATTGCTGCAAAAGGTGGCTCTACAAAGTAATGACTTTGGTGGGTAAATAGTTGTGCACACTCAAGTTTTGTTTTTTGTCATATTTGTTGTTTGTTTCACAATAAAAAATATTTTGCATCTTCAAAGTGGTAGTCATGTTGTGTAAATCAAATGAAACAAATAATTCCAGGTTGTAAGGCAACAAAATAGGAAAAATGCCAAGTGGGGTGAAAACTTTTGCAAGCCACTGTATAGCATTTTGCAACAAAATAAAAATGATTATTTGTCTCTCTGAAAAGAAACCATCAAGTAGATTTTAAAGAAATACATGCCTGTCATTGAACAACCCCATTCCATGATTAGACAGTGAAAATAACACCAATCACTTTCATAATTTCTTTGAACAATACAAGCTAATTCACCAACATTTCTAAGAATGGATATTGGAATGAAACTATTGCCTATTCATATTGTATGCTGCTTCTGTTTTTACCTGTGTTGTAAAATGCACAGGTAGCATGTACATTTATACACTCCTTTCTTAATGGTAGTACTGCTCTTGTGCTATCATATGTACAGTGTATTCATTACCTCTTTCCCCTGTTTCAAAAGCACTACCATTCCACCACCTTTCAAGTCCATTTCATTCCTGTGTGTGTCCATAAAGTATCCTTGCATGAAACCCCCCAAGAATTTTTGAGATAAAGAACCTTGTCAGTGTGTTGGCCTGTGATCTAGAAACCTGATCTTGACAGCTATTTTGCATGACCAGTTTTGCAGCTCCAGGCAAGAACACATTCTTGGCCAGGTGTGGAGATCACATGACCAGTTTCACACCGTTTACTTCAGATACATTCTGAGGCAGTGGTTTCAGTTACAGTTTTTTACTCTTCAATGGCTTTGGTGCTATTTTCCAAATTACATTTACATTTACATCAGTTCGCTTATCCAGAGCGACTTACAAATTGGTGCATTCACTTTATGATATCCATTTGAACAACCACTTTACAGGTGATAATCTATATCTTTTTGGGGGGGGGGAGGGGGGGGGGGGGGGTTCTTAATACAAAACTCCAAAACTGGTAACACTTGTAACACAGCAATTCTTTTTTTCAAAACCTTTTATTTTGCAATCATTTTGTTTGGAGACATATTTCACCACAGAACCATTGATCCAAAATATACTGTTATATACTGTTTACTGTGAAGTACCATGAGAACATTGATTTAATCACCAAAACACAACATAATGATATTTTCTCAATTTAGTTGTTTTAACAAGCAGTTAATACAATAGCAAAACAAATGCAAGATACATCGATCAGAAATCCATTCTGCCAGAGTGACTTGGAGCAGTGAACAAGTGACTGAATTTTTGTTGTTGTACTCAGTCAATTGAAAATCTGGTTACAGTTTTGAAACATTGCACCAAAGTCATTGAAAGGAAATGTAAGTTGCCTGCTTGTGAGCATTCAACAGTTGATGAGCATCACATTGTGATCAAAGTTGTCGGGTAGGTTTGTCTCACACCTCTTTCATTCCTCTAATAAAACAGGTAAAGCAACACCTCATGGCACAATGCCTCTCCCCTTTTGACTCATATATTTTGTGTGTAAATTTAGCATAATAACTTATTTACATAAGTTTTCAGACCCTTTGCTATGAGATTCGAAAGGAGAACCTTCCAGAAGTACAACCATCGCTGCAGCAGTCCACTAATCAGGCCTTTATGTTAGAGTGGCCAGGCGGAAGCCACTCCTCAGTAAAAGGCACATGACAGCCCGCTTGGAGTTTGCCAAAAGGCACCTAAAGGGCTCTCAGACAATAAGAAACAATATTCTCTGGTCTGATGATACCAATATTGAACTCTTTGGCCTGAATGCCAAGTTGAATGTCTGGAGGAAACCTGGCACCATCCCTAAGGTGAAGCATGGTGGTGGCAGCATCATGATGTGGGGATGTTTGTCAGCAGCAGGGAAAGGGAGACTAGTCAGGATCGAGGGAAAGATGACTGGAGCAAAGTAGAGACAGATCCATGATGAAAACCTGCTCCAGTGAACTCAGACTGGGGCAAAGGTTCATGTTCCAACAGGACAACGACACTAAGCGCACAGCCAAGACAATGCTGGAGTGACTTTGGGACAAGTCTCAATGTCCTTCAGTGGCCCAGCCAGAGCCCGGACTTGAACCCGATCGAACATCTCTGGAGAGACCTGAAAATAGCTGTGCAGCGACGCTCCCCATCCAACCTGACAGAGCTCTGCAGAGAAGAATGGGAGAAACTCCCAAAATACATGTGTGCCAAGCTTGTAGCATCCTACCCACGAAGAATCGAGACTGTAATCCCTGCCAAAGGTGCTTCAACAAAGTACTGAGTAAAAGGTCTAAATATTTAGTAAATGTTATAATTTCCCCTTTTTTTATGCATTTGCAAAAATTTCTTCAAACCTGTTTTTATTTTGTCATTATCGGGATTGATGAAGAAAACAAATGTATTAAATCGATTTTAGAATTAGGCTGTAACAAAACAAAATGTGGGAAAAGTCAAGGAGTATGAATACTTTCACAATGCACTGTATGTATTGAACTTGTATTTAACTAGGCAAGTCCGTTAAGAACAAATTCATATTTTACAATGATGGCCTACCCGGACAAACCCTCCCCTAACCCGGACGACGCTGGACAAATTGTGCGCCACCCTATTGGGACTCCCGATAGCGGCTGGTTGTGATCGGGAGTTTAAATTGTAAAACAATGTGTAGGCTATGAGTGCCGTTTTTAAATGTATGTAGTTCTGTCCTTGAGCTGAGCTGCTCTATTAATGTTCTGTCATGTTTCATGTTTTGTGTGGACCCCAGGAAGAGTAGCTGCTGCTTTCGCAACAGCCAATGGGAATCC
The DNA here is from genome assembly GCF_965601325.2 of Salmo salar. Lineage (NCBI taxonomy): Eukaryota > Metazoa > Chordata > Actinopteri > Salmoniformes > Salmonidae > Salmo > Salmo salar. Next base: position 84,273,988 of record NC_138296.1, on the reverse strand, counting down.
TAATAAAATACAAAATAAAATAAATAATAATTCCTCTCTCCACGCGCCATATGCTGAAGTTGCATATTGTACCCTCCACATAGAGAGAGGGTGGACAATTAAAAGCAGCTGTCTCGACTTTAAGGAGCCATGGAAGTGATCAGACAAGGGAACATTCACGCATTCGCACATTTTATACAACGATATACAGTCTCATTTTACTAATTTTAGGTCCACCGATTTTTAAAAACTAATATCGATATACAGTTGGTTTTCTATATCGGTACTCATTATTAATTAGCGTACAATATAATATAAACCAGGAACTCTTTGTTTAAATGTCGAATGAGGTCAGTAAAGTTTTTTGTAAACTTTGGCATTTTCACTGAACTATGAAGAGCAGGTCCCCTTTATACGACCCACGTCACAGTTAGCCTATAATACAACATATAAGCCTTAAAATCTGCCTTTCTAAACAAATGTATTTTAGACCAAAGCCTAAGTAACAGCTACACGATTTAATGAAAAGCAATAAATAGACATAGCATTGTTTCACTTTACTTAAAAAAAGACTAATGAACAGAAACAGGAAATAGGCTACAGCTGGCTTCACTGTTTCCCCGCCAAATAGACCTACAATGAAACTCAATGTATCGTAATGAGGTTGAGTGCACTTGGGTCTGTACAGCAGAGTAGTACATTCTCCAAAAATATTTCCTAAAGAAATAGAGCATATAGACAATATGATGTTTATCAGTGGCCTACCGCAGTTTCGCAAAAACATGTGAAGTTGTATAGGTAATCTCATGCTAGAGAGTTTTATATGTTTAGAGAGAATTGTACATTTTTCAAGCACATTTTATGCTATTCTACACACTTTGCCATAAGGCTGAGTGAGAACTTTGCCGTTTTACAGCTAATTTCCTGTAATTCTAAACATTTTTAGTCGTGGTTAATGACCTGTTCATATTCTATCTGGGGGAGGGGAGGGGGTACACCAGTGATGGTAATAGCTAATCAGAAGAGACTAATTAAACCAAATACCATTTGTAAATATCGTGAACAACCCTGTACTCCTTATGTTTTCCTACATGGTCACAGGCATAACAAATAGCTTGGATGAACTCTTGACTCAGTTGAACCAGATGTCGCTGAGCAGAAAAGTGTTCATGCCACTGAAAGTAGCGCAGATATGCCTCATCATCCTTGTCCAACTTCAGCAGGAATTCAGCCAGGGCTTTTGCATTGGGAAAGTCATTAACATGGATGAAGGAATCTCCCGGGACAAAGTCCTCATAGTTCTGTCTCGGGGGGCCCAATACTACTGGCACAGTTCCTGCCGCAAGTGGTCCGTTTAGCTTCTCAGTGATGTAGTCTCTGTGGACTGAGTTCTCAAAGGAGAGGTAGAACTTACAGCTGGAGAGTGTTGAGTAGTAGTCCTCATATCTCAAGAATCTTGCAAAGGCTTTTCCAAAGAGATCCACCTTAATATGTTTGACAAGTTCTCTGTAATAGTTATCCCTTACTGCTGTTCCAGTTTCAGGGTTATTGTTACTCACAATCCAGCAAACTAATTTATCCTTCCTGGGCAGCACAAAGTCCTCACCCAGGCCTTTCCTTGCAGTTAAGCGCCAACGTACAGGGATGTCTGCGTCTTCCCTATAACTCAAGGTCAAGTTGAAAAGGTTCTCTAGACCAGGTATCCTAATTGTGTTTGTAGGTGATTCCACATGGTACCAGATCCACTTCTGGAATGGTGGTCGAGGTGATGGAGGCAAGTTGGATAAATCATGTTTGATGGATTTGTGAAAGATGAGCACCCCGTCTGCCTTGTTGTACAGAGACCGGTCATCTGTCAGTTGGCAGCCATCAATGTTGAAGAAAGTGGTGCAATCGCTAAAATCAAACCTGCGGTTTTCAGGCCAGAACCACAACAGCATGATGGGCTTGTCTGGTTCTGGCTGCTTCTTAGACAAGGAGCTGTTCTCAGGTGGCTTTGAGTAATGACGTGGCAAAGCAGGTTGGGGAGGGCAGATCTGAGATGGAGCTGATTGATAGTACATTACAAACAGCGTCAGAAATCCTCCTAGACCAAGGATCGAGAACAGGACAACACGTACAACTCCAGAAACCATTTTGGGCGTTCTGCAAAAAAAAGAGTCAACTTTTTGAATGATTTTAAGTCAATTGAATCTTCCTGTACACAAAACAGGTTGTTTTAACTCTTAACAGTCTGTTTGACTTCTTAACTGCTTGTTTTACTTGATAACAGCTTGTTTTACGTACTAACTGCTTGTTTAACTTACTAACAGTTTGTTTTACTTACTAACAGTTTATTTTACTTCATAACTGCTTGTTTTACTTGATAACAGTTTGTTTTACTTACTAACAGTTTGTTTTACTTCATAACTGCTTGTTTTACTTCTTAACAGCTTGTTTTGTGTGCAGGAAGAAAGTATGAGAACATAGCAACTGCACAAAGTATATGTCAGCCCAGAACTGTAAACCAAATCCTGTTACAACAAAGGGGAACCGAACGATATAAGGCCAAGCAACATGATAAGAGATGTCGGTTAACTTATTCAAGAGGGACAAGTCTACTTTTATCCATAAAATAGACTTTTATTTGTTCATTTTCTTTTACCCTGTAGCTGAAAGACAACTATCACCCCTCTCTCGTTCACGCCATACACACCCACCTCAGGTTTGTGTCTGTCAATAGTTACCGTTTGGTCTCAGTACAACACAATTTTATGGCCATTTTACAATGGTAGGTGAGGTGTATTTTAAACAAGTAACTTCTAATATCTACCCTTTACTAATACAGTTCCAACCTGCTCTTCTGCTTTGTTCTGCACTGTGATATGGTTTAGGTAGATGACAATCTCTCTCAAATGTATTTTTCACGTGTAAAAACACAATCAGACTTGACCTAAGGATTTGCCAATACAGTAAATACAGCATGTGTTTTATGGCCCCAAGGATCCTCTCCCTTCATATTTACAAGCAGATCTATAAAACTGAAAATCTATGTTCACTTAGCGTAGCATATTCTTAGATAAGTGAAGTCTGTTGTTTTGTGAGGTCTATAATTAAAGAGAAAAAGATCAAGACTCACCAGAAGACAGGTTGTTCTTGTTATAGCTTGTTCAGAGTTGTTCGGTGATGATCTGCTTTGTGATCGGTTTTGTAATACCTACACACACCCAGTCAGAAATGTTGAACTGTGTGATTCGTTTCTCAGTCACATACTCATCTGTTCAAGTATATAAACGTGAAACAGTGAGAAGCTGTATCAAATTATCTTCAAAATATACAGCTATTGTTTACATTTGAAAAGGAAGAACCATCCGACAGCGGCAGAAAACATTCTCAATACGCTTCAGCGGAAAATTTCAGGAGTTGCAAAGCAGATTGTTGTACTTCCTCCTTAGCCACAGCCAATGGGCAGCAAGGGCAGAAATGGAGAAAAACGACCGTAAACTCTGCCAGAGAGAATTCTTCTGGATCCATACTTAATGAACCCTACAGCGATTAGGACTTAATTAGGATTTTGATATGAGGGTCATGTTTTAAATTCCTATTGTCAGTATCTTAGCTTCAAACATAGCCCCCCTCCCAGGTATTAGGGTGTCCTGTATCCATGACGCCACAGGTGTGGCCTGATACTACCCGGACAGTTGACGATAACCTTTACCTTTATCTAGTTGTTTTTAGAAAGGTCCTGGTTCTACATAGCTATCTATCATAGCCCACTGCGCTTTATTATGGGTGACAGTTTTGGTGTTCATCATTGCATTATCTACCAGAAAGTTGGATGGCCCTCTGATGTCACGTACTGTAGGTTGATATATTGCTATGTTTTCATTTATAAAGCATTTTTACAAAAACTCCCACTGTACCTAACATCATTGCTAAACTTTAGACACACGAGTTACCACACCCGGTCTCAGTGATGGCTAACTCTGGAAAGGAATTTGGTCTCTACTGAGTTGGGTAAATCAGAAATTAGTTTTCTTGCACCGTATTTGTGGAACAGTCTTCAAAATGTTCTAAAATGTAATGTTCTGGCCCCGCTAGTGTCATTCAGAAAGCTGAATGAGGACCTTATTACTGATGAATGTGTTTGTTTTTATAACCGTGTTTTTCTTTCTGCTTGCATTTTGCATTTATATTTTGATGTGTGTATTTTCTGTCATTTATGTAATTCAGGGCTCATCTGTAAAATAGACCTTGTTCTCAGTATGACTCCCTGATAAAATAAAGGTAAATAATAATAATAAACATATGTATATATAGTGTTGCATATCTTTTCCTTTTCTTTCTTTTTTTGTGCCACTTTTCGGCTGTATTGCTCTCTTTCTGAGAGTATGGGTTCCATATACTAACAACACATTTTTTTTATCTGTACATATGTTTTGTTCTAGTAGAAATACATCTATAATATGTTCTGTTCTATCTAGCATTTGTAGTTCTATTTGATATTATGACATCTAGTGGCCCTTTTGGCTACTTTAGTTAACCACAGGTGTCTGTAGTTATCTGTGGCTCACTGTGTGGCCGTGTCTGTCCCACTATTGTTTGTGGAGACATGCATTCTGTGAGTAGTAGATATGTTTTGATATATCCCTGTGAATAGTAGATATTTGCCAGAAAAGAGGGAAAGATCAATGAGTGATATATGTATCAGTCAGTGGAGGCTCCTCAGAGTAGGAAGGAGAGGACCATCCTCCTCAGTGAATTTCATAAAAAATAAAAATGGTCAAACTTTTAAAAAGTTAACCTTTTTAGATAAAACTATACTAAATATAATCATGTCACCAAATAATTGATTAAAACACACTATTTCACAAAGAAGGTCTACAGTATCCTCAACACTACTCTGTAGGGTAGCACCATGGTGTAGCCGGAGGACAGCGAGCTTCTGTCCTCCTCTGGGTACATTGATTTCAATACAAAACCTCGGAGGCTCGTGGTTCTCACCCCCTTCCAAAGACTTACACAGTAATTATGACAACTTCCGGATGACGTCCTCCAACCTATCAGAGGTCTTGCAGCATGAACTGACATGTTGTCCACCCAATCAAAGGATCAGAGAATGAATCTAGTGCTGAAAGCATAAGCTACAGCTAGCTAGCACTGCAGTGCATAACATGTGGTGAGTAGTTGACTCAAAGAGAGAGAAAGACAATAGTTGATCAGTTTTCAACATATGAATTTCTTCAGCATTGTCTTGGCTGTGTGCTTAGGGTCGTTGTCCTGTTAGAACATGAACCTTTGCCCCAGTCTGAGCTCTCTGGAGCAGGTTTTCATCATGGATCTGTCTCTACTTTGCTCCAGTCATCTTTCCCTCGATCCTGACTAGTCTCCCTTTCCCTGCTGCTGACAAACATCCCCACATCATGATGCTGCTACCACCATACTTCACCTTAGGGATGATGCCAGGTTTCCTCCAGACATTACATTTGGCATTCAGGCCAAAGAGTTCAATATTGGTATCATCAGACCAGAGAATCTTGTTTCTCATGGTCTGAGAGTCCTTTAGGTGCCTTTTGGCAAACTCCAAGCAGGCTGTCATGTGCCTTTTACTGAGGAGTGGCTTCAACCTGGCCACTCTAACATAAAGACCTGATTGGTGGAGTGCTGCAGAGATGGTTGTCCTTCTGGAAGGTTCTCCTTTCGAATCTCATAGCAAAGGGTCTGAATACTTATGTAAATAAGTTATTATGCAACATTTACACAAAAAATATATGAGTCAAACTGGGAGAGGCATTGTGCCATGAGGTGTTGCTTTACCTGTTTTATTAGAGGAATGAAAGAGGTGTGAGACTAACCTACCCAACCACTTTGATCACAATGTGATGCTCATCAACTGTTGAATGCTCACAAGCAGGCAACTTACATTTCCTTTCAATGACTTTGGTGCAATGTTTCAAAACTGTAACCACATACTACAACAACAAAAATTCAGTCACTTGTTCACTGCACCAAGTCACTCTGGCAGAATGGATTTTGGATCGATGTATCTTGCATTTTTTTGCTATTGTATTAACTGCTTGTTAAAACAACTAAATTGAGAAGATTTCACTATGTTGTGTTTTGTTGATTAAATCAAAGTTCTCATGGTACTTCAGAGTAAACAGTATATAACAGTATATTTTGGATAAATGGTTCTGTGGTGAAATATGTCTCCAAACAAAATTATTGCAAAATAAAAGGTTTTGAAAATAAGAATTGCTGTGTTACAAGTGTTACCAGTTTTGGAGTTTTGTACTAAGAATTTGGAAAATAGCACCAAAGCCATTGAAGAGTAAAAAACTGTAACTGAAACCACTGCCTCAGAATGTTCCAAATGAGATATATATATATATTTTTACATTCTATAGTTTATACTGCTATAGTACTCACTCTAGCCATCTCTACTAACTCACGATATCCCACTATAATAACTCCACACCTGAAACCACCGCAAAATAACAAATTTTACCTAACCCATAGCTTATTACAACCCTATTATTACTACTACTACTACTATCAGTTCAGGTTTGGCCGGGGTAGGCAGTCATTGTAAATATGAATTTGTTCTTAACTTACTTGCCTAGTTAAATAATGGTTGCATTTAAATAAATAAAAAATGATCACTACTGCAGTCACTACCACTACCAGTACTACTACTATTTCACAACCATATACTTCAACTTGATTACAGTAGTGCTGTTATTGAATTATCACAAAGTTTAAATTGATAAAATCCAGTAAGATGCACAGTATCTGAAGTAAACAGTGTGAAACTGGTCATGTGATCTCCACACCTGGCCAAGAATGTGTTCTTGCATGGAGCTGCAAAACTGGTCATGCAAAATAGCTGTCAAGATCAGGTTTCTAGATCACAGGCCAACACACTGACAAGGTTCTTTATCTCAAAAATTCTTGGGGGGTTTCATGCAAGGATACTTTATGGACACACACAGGAATGAAATGGACTTGAAAGGTGGTGGAATGGTAGTGCTTTTGAAACAGGGGAAAGAGGTAATGAATACACTGTACATATGATAGCACAAGAGCAGTACTACCATTAAGAAAGGAGTGTATAAATGTACATGCTACCTGTGCATTTTACAACACAGGTAAAAACAGAAGCAGCATACAATATGAATAGGCAATAGTTTCATTCCAATATCCATTCTTAGAAATGTTGGTGAATTAGCTTGTATTGTTCAAAGAAATTATGAAAGCGTTTGGTGTTATTTTCATTGTCTAATCATGGAATGGGGTTGTTCAATGACAGGCATGTATTTCTTTAAAATCTACTTGATGGTTTCTTTTCAGAGAGACAAATAATCATTTTTATTTTGTTGCAAAATGCTATACAGTGGCTTGCAAAAGTATTCACCCCACTTGGCATTTTTCCTATTTTGTTGCCTTACAACCTGGAATTATTTGTATCATTTGATTTCCACAACATGACTACCACTTTGAAGATGCAAAATATTTTTTATTGTGAAACAAACAACAAATATGACAAAAAACAAAACTTGAGTGTGCACAACTATTTACCCACCAAAGTCATTACTTTGTAGAGCCACCTTTTGCAGCAATTACAGCTGCAAGTCTCTTGGGGTATGTCTCTATAAGCTTTGCACATCTAGCCCCTGGGATTTTTGCCCATTCTTCAAGGCAAAACTGCTCCAGCTCCTTCAAGTTGGATGGGATCCGCTGGTGTACAGTCGCGGCCAAAAGTTTTTGAGAATGACACAAATATTAATTTCCACAAAGTTTGCTGCTTCAGTGTCTTTAGATATTTTTGTCAGATGTTACTATGGAATACTGAAGTATAATTACAAGCATTTCATAAGTGTCAAAGGCTTTTATTGACAATTACATGAAGTTGATGCAAAGAGTCAATATTTGCAATGTTGACCCTTCTTTTTCAAGACATCTGCAATCCGCCCTGGCATGCTGTCAATTCACTTCTGCGCCACATCCTGACTGATGGCGGCCCATTCATGCATAATCAATGCTTGGAGTTTGTCAGAATTTGTGGGTTTTTCTTTGTCCACCCGCCTCTTGAGGATTGACAACAAGTTCTCAATGGGATTAAGGCCTGGGGAGTTTCCTGGCCATGGACCCAAAATATCAATGTTTTGTTCCCCGAGCCACTTAGTTATCACTTTTGCCTTATGGCAAGGTGCTCCATCATGCTGGAAAAGGCATTGTTCCTCACCAAACTGTTCCTGGGTGGTTGGGAGAAGTTGCTCTCAGAGGATGTGTTGGTACCATTCTTTATTCATGGCAGCGTTCTTAGGCAAAATTGTGAGTAAGCCCACTCCCTTGGCTGAGAAGCAACCCCACACATGAATGGTCTCAGGTTGCTTTACTGTTGGCATGACACAGGACTGATGGTAGCGCTCACCTTGTCTTCTCCGGACAAGCTTTTTTTCCGGATGCCCCAAATATCGGAAAAGGGATTCATCAGAGAAAATGACTTTACCCCAGTCCTCAGCAGTCCAATCCCTGTACCTTTTGCAGTATATCAGTCTGTCCCTGATGTTTTTCCTGGAGAGAAGTGGCATCTTTGCTGCCCTTCTTGACAGCAGGCCATCCTGCAAAAGTCTTCACCTCACTGTGCGTGCAGATGCACTCACACCTGCCTGCTGTCATTCCTGAGCAAGCTCTGTACTGGTGGTGCCCCGATCCCTCAGCTGAATCAACTTTAGGAGACGGTCCTGGCGCTTGCTGGACTTTCTTGGGCACCCTGAAGCCTTCTTCACAACAATTGAACCGCTCTCCTTGAAGCTCTTGATGATCTGATAAATGGTTGATTTAGGTGCAATCTTACTGGCAGCAATATCCTTGCCTGTGAAGCCCTTTTTGTGCAAAGCAATGATGACGGCACATGTTTCCTTGCAGGTAACCATGGTTGACAGGGGAAGAACAATGATTGTAAGCCCCACCCTCCTTTTGAAGCTTCCAGTCTGTTATTCGATCTCAATCAGCATGACAGAGTGATCTCCAGCCTGGTCCTCGTCAACACTCACACCTGTGTTAACGAGAGAATCACTGACATGATGACAGCTGGACCTTTTATGGCAGGGCTGAAATGCAGTGGAAATGTTTTTGGGGGATTCAGTTCATTTACATGGCAAAGAGGGACTTTGCAATTAATTGCAATTCATCTGATCGCTCTTCATAACATTCTGGAGTATATGCAAATTGCCATCATACAAACTGAGGCAGCAGACTTTGTGAAAATTAATATTTGTGTCATTCTCAAAACATTTGGCCACGACTCTAGAACCCTTTCCACAGAGGGTTCTACATAAAACCCCCAAAAGTTCTACCTGGAACCAAACAGGGTTCTCCGATGGGGACAGCCGATGGACCCTTTTGGAATCCTTTTTTCTAAGAGTGTATGAAACCAATCACACTCACAAAGCTTGCTGCTAGCCCAGCCGTCATGACACAGGGCAGGACCGAGTTTGGGAAACCCTGCCTTAAGTTACCAAGTGCCATTTGGACACGCGCGCAGTCATGCTGATCTATGAGAGGCAGGGAAACAAAGTCAGAGATTGAATTTGGCACTGTTGGGATACATTTAAATATTCAGGTATGAAGTGCCTGGATGAGACATGAGATAGACAACAACGTGAAGGCAATAATTCAACAGGTGTAATACCTTGGAAAAATAGTGTACAGAGGACAAATAAATTGACTAAAGAAGAAATGTCTTGACTCCAGACTTACCTCTGCTGACAGTAAAAGTCTCCTCTACAAAGGGGATACAGTTGTAGCAGCAGGACACATGGAAGACTTTCTTAATAAAACCAGCGGCGCAAGATTCTGAGCTTCTAAACTGGGGAATGTGGGAGTGGGGGATAGATAGAAAATCCTTCAAAGCTTTGCAGCAATAACAACCATGGCGAGATGTGCATAGAGCCATGGCTTCGGGAAGATGTTTAGGGGTGTGGGTGCTGTGAATTGTGTTGTCCCTGTGCGGCTGACAACTATTTTTGTCCACTCATACACGTGTAATAAAGGCTCAGTGCACTCATTTATTTTTTATAAAAAAATAAAAAAAATAATAATCTGATTAATCAGGGGGGTGCTGCAGCACCCTCAGCACCCCTTCTTACCACGGCTATGCATAGAGCACATTCTTTTTGTTTTAAGTGGTAATATAGCAATTGTTTTATTTTGCTCTTACCATGTTGTTGCGTAGAAAGCCAATGATTTATTTTATGCGTCAACCCAAACTATTTTTAGCTGATGTGTGAAATCTCCTCCTTATTTTTTTCTCCATATTTTCCCCACATTATCAGATCATAACCATCCACAAAGTCAGCACATTTGTCGAAGGAGAAAGTTTCATTGTCAAGTTCAAAATGTACGCTTTTTTATATTTCCAAAAGCTACAAGGAATAAGAAAATATAATTGGTTTTAGGTGAAAATAAATCTTGCTAAGAATTATGTTTGATCTTGACAACACTCAATTATCAGAAAGTAAATGACATTACTTTTTTTTATCATGGGGAAAAGTTCTGTCCTGGTGTCATTGCACTTGAGCAGCTCCCTCAGGGTGTGAACTATGACATACACAGACACTCACTCTGTGTAAGCTTCAGTTGTGTCCACTGCATGGACCAGGAAGTCATCATCAGCCTGCTGAGGGTCAGGCAGACTGATTTTTCTGCGGCACCAACCAACTGCTAACCAACCAACTGCTACTTAATGTACTGAATGGAGTTGTTACTGTAGGATGACTGTAGGATGAGAAATCACGTGCACTGCAGCCTCAGTTAGCTTAGCTAGCTAACATTTGCTAGCTTAACTAGCTTCTCCCGGTTTGATGCAGTCTAAGGCAGGTACTACTTAATCATATTTGATGATGGGAACAAATATGGGCCCGTGAAGACCTCTACTACAGTGTATTGCCAAACTTCCATAACATACATCTCTCTCTCTCTCTCTCTCTCTCTCTCTCTCTCTCTCTCTCTCTCTCTCTCTACTGTGTGCTCAATCCACCTCTGTTCTCTATCCATCTGCCCTATTCTGTCACTTTCTCTGTGTCTTGTATGTTACTGTCTGTGTCTTGTCTGTTACTGTCTGTGTCTTGTCTGTTGCCATCTCAGGTTCTTGTTTGTTACTGTCTCCTATGTCTAACCTCTTCTGTTATGGCTTGTTCTGTTCTTCTGGTGTCTCTCTCCATCATATCCTATTCTTCTGTTCCGGTCTCTGTTTATTGTCTGGTGTGTCCCTTTGTGATCTAAAATGGTCAAGGGGATACTGTGGTAGCTTAACTTGTATTGGTCCTGTGTCTGGGTCACCTACATCACTCAATCAGTGCATGGGCCATATTGAAAAAAAACACTACCTGAGCTGCACTACCTGAGCCACTTGTGTGGGTTGTAGACTCCGTCTCATGCTACCACTAGAGTGAAATCACCGCCAGCATTGAAAAGTGACCAAAACATCAGCCAGGAAGCATAGGAACTGAGAAGTGGTCTGTGGTCCCCACCTGCAGAACCACTCCTTTATTGGGGGTGTCTTGCTTATTGCCTATAATTTCCACAGCATGTGAAATGTATTGCCAATCAGTGTTGCTTCCTAAGTGGACAGTTTGATTTCACAGAAGTGTGATTGACTTGGAGTTATATTGTGTTGTTTAAGTGTTCCCTTTATTTTTTTGAGCAGTGTATTTCAATCAATTATTTGAATTACTTTTGATTCTAGGTCAATTTTCACATTCATTAACTAAAATATGTGGCTCTAAGTAAATTGTCATACGTGATGTATTTAATTCTAATCAGGTAATAAACTCAGCAAAAAAGAAACATCCCTTTTTCAGGACCCTGTCTTTCAAAGGTAATTTGTAAAAATATAACTTCACAGATCTTCATTGTAAAGGGTTTAAACACTGTTTCCCATGCTTGTTCAATGAACCATAAACAATTAATGAACATGCACCTGTGGAACGGTCGTTAAGACACTAACAGATTACAGACGGTAGGCAATTAAGGCCTTTCTACTGACTCTGAAAAATACCAAAAGAAAGATGCCCAAGGTCCCTGCTCTTCTGCGTGAACGTGCCTTAGGCATGCTGCAAGGAGGCATGAGGACTGCAGATGTGGCCAGGGCAATAAACTGCAATGTCCGTGCTGTGAAACGTCTAAGACAGCGCTACAGGGAGACAAGACGGAGAGCTGATCGTCCTCGCAGTGGCAGACCACGTGTAACAACACCTGCATAGGATCGGTACATCTGAACATCACACCTGCGGGACTGGTACAGGATGGCAACAACAACTGCCCGTTTTACACCAGGAACGCAGTCCCTCCATCAGTGCTCAGGCTGTCTGCAATAGGCTGAGAGAGGCTGGACTGAGGGCTTGTAGGTGTGTCTATGTCAGACCGTTTTGTTATAGTTCGGTCTTCTGTGATGTATATAAAATGTAATATTGACATGCAAAGTGAAAATGTAGTACATTTCAACTCTATATCTGACATGGTACATGTGTCTTTTTGCAAGCCCCTAACCATGTGTGTGAGGTGTATACTTTGGTTTCAAAGGAGATTTGTTTAAGACTACCAAGAATAACTCTGACCAGCTGATTTAGCCCACTGCAGTAAAATGTTTTAAGTGTAATGGGTTCCTTAAAAGTTGAGTAATGACAGCACATTGGGGTTTACAGTGTATGCTGCTTCCAAAGTGTTTAATAAAAAATGTTAACATTTAGAAAAATATATATATATATATATATACAAATTTAAAAAGAAATCGACCCTAAAACCTTGTTAACCCATCCTTTAAATTGATACCATTTTTTTTCAACAAAATATCCCCAAATCCGAAGACACTTAAAATAGTATTCTGTTTACATAGCTAAGGTGAAAAGATATTTTCTGTGCTTACAAAATGATGGCTAAACCCTCATCCAAAGTACCATTCATAAAGGTTGTGGACAACATTGTAATATCCTTTGTCTCTTGCCACGTATTCACACGCTAAACAAACAGGTTGAATAAACTCTTCCTGCATTGTCAGGAGGTGGGGCTTGGCATTAAGGTACCTCCTCCAGGTGAAGTAACTTACATACATCTCATCATTCTTGTCCAATTGGAGGAGGAAGTCAGCCAGTGCCTTTGCATTAGTAAAGTCATTTACATGAATGAAAGAACCAGCTGGGATAAACTGTTCATAGTTCTCTCTGGGTGGGCCCATGACTACTGGTATGGTTCCTGCTACAAGTGGTCCGTTCACCTTTTCTGTGATATAGTCTCTGTGGATTGAATTCTCAAATGCAAGGTAGAACTTACAGCTAGCAAGGGTTGAGTAATACTCCTCATACTTCAAACGACTCCCTGTAAAAGCAGAACCATAAACATGTATCTTGATGTGTTTGACCAACTCTTGATAGTACTTTGCTCTGGTTCCTGTCCCAGTTGAAGGATTGTTGTTGCTCACAATCCAACAAACCAATTTATCCTTCTTGGGCAGCACAAACTCACTGTCCTTTTCAGTCTTCACGGTTGTCAATTCATTTCGCACTGTGATGTCAGCATCTCGTCTATAGCTCAAAGTGAGGTTAAATAGGTTTTCCAGACCTGGTATTCTGGCTGTATTTGTTGGTGATTCCACATGAAACCAGATCCATTTCTGAAAATGTGGACGAGGAGACTGAGGCAGGTTCTTCAGGTCCCAGCTGATGTCTCTGTGAAAAACAACCACTCCCTCTGCTTTGTCATAAAGGGATCTGTCATCTGTCAGAACACAGCTATCGATGTTGAAATGGGTTTTGCAGATTTCAAAATTCCATCTCAAACCCAGTGGCCAGAACCAGAGCAACACAAGCGGCTTTTCCACAGGTTTTTCGGTAGATGACGAAACATCTCCCTTTGCCAAAAATGGCAAATCATCTAATCGAGATGGACATACAGTAGATGTTGGATGAAAGTAAACAAAAAATAATACCACTGAACACAAAACCCCAAGAGCAGCTATCAGAGTTAGATGATGTGTTCGTTTGGAAGTTGTTGATGACATGTTTGTCCTGTAAGAAAGAAACACACCTACATTTTAGACGTTATAAGTGTATAAAAAAGGAACAATGTGAAAATCGACTATGACATCGGTATGAGTTTCTATCTGGTGGGTTAAAAGATTATACAACAGGTGGTTCTAATCCTTAATGCTGATTGGTTCAAACCGCATTTCAGCTGGTGTCTATTCCACAAGTTACCACCAGCTAAATCTATGACGTTAAAATGCCTACTTTCAATCTTCCATCTGACTCAAATTCACTCATAATCAGTGTATGGTGAGTCATGCAGTATTTCTGAAGGTTCCTATCAGTTTTTACTGCACAAACACAGAATAATGACAGTCACTAAGAATAGGAAATCGTAAATGCTATTATTAGCAGTGCTAGCATGTAAAGTGTACTCAAGTTAGTGAACATTATCCTGAGGACAGGTTAGACTGCATAAAGGTGTATGGCTGCATTCTCCTAAACGACGCTAAACTTTTCAACAGAGCGTGTTACGTTTATAGAACGTCTTTAAATCAAGATGTTTTAAACTCTTAACACTGAAATCAGGTTTGAGAAAGAAAATAAACCATTCCTTACCATTAAGAGGCCTCTTGTTAGTGTTACGGTTGCCATCCACGCACTAGGTTTCAACCAGACTAGTGACGAGGTGTGGCACAACTACGTCATCATGCCTTTTCATGGGAAATGCAAAAGAACCTGTCTGACAACTAGAGGTTGATCCTTTCAGAGCAGTAGGATCTTCTTTCCACTCCTCTCCTCTTTTAACCTCACCCTCTCACCGTCCCCCCCCCTACTCACAAGGCAGGCAATACGCTTGACCTCATCTTTACTAGATGCTGTTCTTCTACTAATCTCACTGCAACTCCCCTCCAAGTCTCCGACCACTACCTTGTATCCTTTTCCCTCTCGCTCTCCTCCAACACTACTCACTCTGCCCCACTCAGATGGTATTGGATTAATGTAATTACAGAAAACGCTGGGTCAAATGTTTTGCCTGCGTCACAGCGCATGGAGAGCACCGTGGCGTCGCGCACAATCGCAAGTTAGATTTTCTTCTAATATTGCAAGACAATAAAGTGAGTTTTGATGTCTAAAAAGTCTCAAGTTTGAGGTTGTGTTGTCAGAGAGCAGAGAGTGTTTAATTAGAGGAGCTTTTCTGTACTCCTGGGTCACATGGTATCACACCTAGATGGGTTGTTCCTGAATTGCAGTGGCATTTGGTTGTAGCATTTGGGAAAAAATGAAGTACATTTTTGAAGAATGTTTCTTTTTTTTAAATGGATTTGGGTACATCTTCCCATTCTGAATCAACTAATATGGCCGCTTAATGACTTTAAATAATTTTTTACCATTATGATAACATTGTGCCACCTGTAGGAGTACTATAACGGCAATGATGGTAACACCAATGACACTTTTTGTAGGTAATTGAGGATTTTCTTAAGTGTAGGCCACAGATGCTCAATTCTAAGGTCATTAACCATTTAAATATAATTGACTAGAGTGAAATGATTATTCATTTTGCTTGAAATGTAATTTCACTTCCTTTAAACTGAGAAACAATGACGCTACTTAGTCACACAACGTTATTAAGGGAATCCACAAATTTATGACATACTAAAAGGTTGTGATTAGTGTGGTGGCTAATTTCTGCATTACCAAATGAGGAGTTACAAACACACCAGTCCGAGTTAAAACTACATCTTTAATACTTAATTAAGATACTTTTGCAAAAGTTCTTGACCCCCAATAATGCATTCTCTCGAATGAACCAGGAAGGTGATTACAGAATGGCTACAGGGATCTTTTATAGCAACGATACACCCCCTTCAACGTACATTGACAAACCACAGATACTTAGTAACAGTTCACAAAGGTTAAGTTTTGTATGACAGATATCAATAAAACACATCAACAGGATTAATGGTATAGCCCAGTATCTGGTCTCCTTAGAACCGTCCCTCCCTGGTACGGTATTGAACAGAACTATTTCATCCAATGGCATATATCAATTGTCAACTCTAGATACTCCCATCTCAAGCAAACCCCCTCTTGACCCTACTCCTGGACAGGCTCACTGGAGGGAGTGAGCCTCTAGGCCATATATTATCACAGGATAAGTGTGAGATCTCAGAGAGGACATACAAGGGTCCATTTACTGCCATAATCCTCCCCACAATAAAGAAAAGGAGGGAGTGACTTGCTCACAGACATTGTGGAGACAAGTCATTGGTTCCCCGTTAATCACGCCATCCCTTCACATGGTTTAAGAAATAGGTAAAGACACATTCCCATAACGACAAGTCTGACCTCTCCCCTCTCTGGGCCCCAAGTGTCTGAGCCCCAGCTAAGGGAGACGTGCAACTGAAAAGACACCAGAGTCCAATGGACACTTTCTAATGACAAGTACCTCAAATAAGCATATTATACTAATAAAACATCTTAATTATCTATGATACCCAACTTTGTTGTTGTTGTTCCTGAATTGCGGTGGCATTTGGTTGTAGCATTTGGGAAAAAATGAAGTACATTTTTCAAGAATGTTTCTTTTTTTAAAATGGATTTGGGTACATCTTCCCATTCTGAATCAACTAATATGGCCGCTTAATGACTTTAAATAATTTTTTACCATTATGATAACATTGTGTGACCAGTAGGAGTACTATAACGGCAATGATGGTAACAGCAATGACACATTTGTAGGTAATTGAGGATTTTCTTAAGTGTAGGCCACAGATGCTCAATTCCAAGGTCATTAACCATTTAAATATAATTGACTAGAGTGAAATGATTATTAATTTTGCTCGAAATGTAATTTCCCTTCCTTTAAACTGAGAAACAATGACGCTACTTAGTCACGCAACATTATTAATGGAATCCGCAAATTTATGACATACTAAAAGGTTGTGATTAGCTAATACTTTTCTTTAATATAGACACCTCCCCGATAACAGTTTGCCAATGAAGGGAATGTTCAAGGTCCTTGAATATTTTTCTAATGAGTGATACAACAATGACATAAACCTTAGGGACATATTATATGTTAGAAAAAGTTATCTTTTAGCCATCTTTGTTTTTATTTATCTATACAATGTAATACATACGTTTCTTTACTTTCTTGCAATTCATAATAATAGATGGATATTTTTAAAACCCCAATGTCACTACAACTCTACTCATCACTACTGGGACAAGACAATTTGCTTTTCCTAAGTACATCAAACAATGCATAAAGATAACGTTTTGCAGTATAAATGACTTGCATTATATTTTATTTATACTTGAGTCAAATGTTATTAAATTAATAGTACTTCTACTTGAGTAGGATATTTCAGTACTCTTTCCACCCCTGGTGACTGAGTGAAAGAGGGAGTTCTGGAGTCTGAAGTATATTGAAGTCTAGCATGTTTTGTGTTTTTGCACTTGTTTGTACTGCTTTTGTATTAATCAATACATTTGTTTCATACATTTTTTTTATGTTAATATTTTTTCACAAATCCTTCAATTTTATTTACATACAGATGTGCCTTTTGCAACTCATAAAACAAATTAACTTGGATCCTACTGTACATTATTTCCTCTCTTCCTTTTTCAATTTAATGCAGTGAAAAGATCATGTGAAACAACATTCAGGTATCCTTAGCGGAATGAACAAATTTTATTTTCACTCAATTCCTTTAACCCTGAGTATTAGTTGTGTATTTGATTCGTTTGGATTATGATTTGTGTACTAGTTTGACATTTTAACTGCACTGTTAGGAGATTCGCCGTAACATCTGATAACCTGTGTACATGGTACGTATTGGTACTGTGTACCAATAAAGTTTGATTTGATTTCAAATGAGCTACTTTTACTTTTATTTGAGTCTGTTTTTTTACACCAATAATTTTACTTCTACTTCAGTAAAATGTCATTTAAGTACAGTACTTCTACTTGAGGAAGATATTTCATTACAGCTACCTATCTAACAGAACACAGAGGGTTTTCTTTAATAGAATCCTATCTAATGTAAACCAGGTAGTGTGGTATACCTCAAGGCAGCTGTCTTGGTCCTTTACTGTTTAACATTTGCTAATAACCTTTCTACTAGCCTTGAGTAAAGCCTGTGTTTCTACAGGGCTTTTGAAAAGTTTTACAAAACATTTACATAAGTATTCAGACCCTTTACTCAGTACTTTGTTGAAGAACCTTTGGCAGCGATTACATCCTAGAGTCTTCTTGGGTATGACGCTACAAGCTTGACACACCTGTATTTGGGGAGTTTCTCCCATTCTTCTCTGCAGATCCTCTCAAGCTCTGTCAGGTTGGATGGGGAGCATTGCTGCACAGCTATTTTCAGATTTCTCCAGAGATGTTAGATTGGGTTCAAGTCTGGGCTCTGGCTGTGACACTTAAGGACATTCAGAGACTTATCCGAAGCCACCCCTGCGTTACTCTTGGTCTGTGCTTAGGGTCATTGTCCTGTTGGAAGTTGAACCTTTGCCCCAGTCTGATGTCTGGAGCGCTCTAGAGCAGGTTTTCATCAATGAGCTCTCTGTACTTTCCTAACTAGTCTCCTAGTCCCTGCCACTGAAAAACATCCCCATAGCATGATGCTGCCACCACCATACTTCACCGTAGGAATGGTGCCAGGTTTCCTCTAGACGTGACGCTTGGCATTCAGGCCAAAGAGTTCAATCTTGGTTTCATCAGACCAGAGAATGTTGTTTCTCATGGTCTGAGAGTCCGTTAGGTGCCTTTTGGCAAACTCCAAGCAGGCTGTTATGTGGCTTCCGTCTGGCCGCTCTACCATAAAGGCCTGATTGGTGGAGTGCTGCAGAGATGGTTGTCTTTCTGAAAGGTTCTCCCATCTCCACAGAGGAATTCTAGAGCTCTGTCAGAGTGACCATCGGGTTGTTGGTCACCAATCAGACCAAGCCCCTTCTCCCCCGATTGCCCAGTTTGGCCAGGCGGCCAGCTCTAGGAAGGGTCTTAGTGGTTCCAAACTTCTTCCATTTAAGAATGATGGAGGCCACTGTGTTCTTGGGGACCTTCAATGCTGCATAAATGTTTTGGTACCTTTCCCCAGATCTGTGCCTTGACACAATCCTGTCTCGGAGCTCTACGGGCAATTCCTTCGTCCTCATGGCTTGGTTTTTGCTCTGACATGCGCTGTCAACTGTAAGACCTTATATAGACGTGTGTGCCTTTCCAAATCATGTCCAATCAATTGAATGTACCACAGGTGGACTCCAATCCAGTTGCAGAAATATCTCAAGGATGATCAATGGAATCAGGATGCACCTGAGCTCAATTTCGAGTCTCATAGCAAAGGGTCTGAGTACTTATGTAAATTTCTGTTTTTTGTTTTTAAAACATTTGCAAAAATGTCCTAAAATCAGTTTTTGCTTCGTCATTATGGAGTATTGTGTGTAGATTGCTGAGTAATTTGTTTTTTTTAATCAATTTTAGAATAAGGCTGTAATGTAACAAAATGTGTGAAAAGTCAAGGGTTCTGAATACTTTCCGAATGCACTGTATGTACGCTGATGACTCAACGTTATACACATCAGCTACCACAACAAATGAAGTAACTGCGACCCTTAACAGAGCATCATTCAGCTTTAGAATGGGTGGCAAGTAATAAGCTAGTCCTAAATATATAAAAAACTAAAGGCATTGTATTTGGAACAAATAATTTGCTAAACCATAAACCACATCTAAATCTTATACTGAATAAAGTGACATTTGAGCAAATTGAGGAGACTAAACTGTAACCCTAGATTGTAAACTGACATGATCAAAACATATTGATACAACGGTTACTAAGATGGGGAGAGGTCTGTCTGATAAAGCGCTGCTCTTCTTTCTTGACATTACAATCAACCAAATAAAACTAGGGGCTGTAGGACTTATCACACCTGGACTACTGCCCAGTTACACTGAGTGTACCAAAAATTAGGAACACCTTCCTAATATTGCACTGCACCCTCTTTTGGCCTCAGAACAGCCTCAATTTGTCGGGGCATGGACTCTACCAGGTACTGAAAGCATTCCACAGGGATGCTGGCCCATGTTGACTCCAATGCTTCCCACAGTTATGTCAAGTTGGCTGGATGTTCTTCTGGTGGTGGACCATTCTTGATACACACAGGAAACTGTTGAGTGTGAAAAACCCAGAAGCGTTGCAGTTCTTGACATACTCAAACCGGTGTGCCTGTCAGCTAGTACCATACCCATTTAAAGGAACTTAAATATTTTGTCTTGTCCATTCACCCTCTGAATGGCACTCATACACAATCCATGTCTCAATTGTTTCAAGGCTTAAAAATGTATCCTTGACTCCTCCCCTACACTGGCTGAAGTGGATTCAACAAGTGACATCAATAAGGGATCATAGCGTTCAGCTGGTCAGTCTACGTCATGGAAAGAGCAAGTTTTCCTAATGTTTTGTCCACTCAGTGTATATGGGCAGTGCTTAATTTGAGCTGGATCCTGCCGGACCAGTATCCGGCACCTCTCCATGTCTGTGAGTGTGCACCCATTTAATTTACATTTCCTAGCCCAAGCTCACATCACAACTTTGCCGGCGTCGTAAAGGACCCAAACTAACTATATCACTATTTCTGTTATTTGTGCTATTGCAATTGTTAGTGTTGTTTTGTCTTTTATTGTATGCATTTGCTGTTTGTCTGCCACGAGGTGACATGTTTTTTTGTTGTCTTGCACTTAAATATAGGAAAGGGAGTTCAGTAAAGGACCACTGACAGAGAACCTTTTCTTGGATGGACTGCCCAATCAGAAGTTGTTTCTCCAGTCATACCAGTACACACACACGCCATGCACCACTTCCTCATCCCTTAACCCCACATTGGTAGCTTTGTGTAGACAAACAGGCATACTGACTTAATTGTCCTAAGCAAAGGTGTACTATTGTTACTGTAATTGAGTAGGTTCTCTGAGCACTTGTGCTTTTTTTATTATAACATTTTACTTTTACTTGAGTACAATTTCATTAAAGTAACAGTACTTTTACTTGAGTAGTATATTTCAGTACTCTTGACACCCTTGGTGACAGTGAAATAGGGAGTTTGTGAGTGAGGGACAGTGTGAATGTGTGAGTGAATGAATGCCAGTCAGTCCCATGGACAAGTAACAAGTAACAGAGGGTTAAATCAGGGATCTAATGAGAATTAGATGTTTATTTCAGGAGTCTGAAGCTTATTGAAATCTGGCAAATTTAGTGCTTATGCACTTTATTTTGCATTGGGTTTGGATTAATCAATACATTTTATTTTGTCTGCATGTTTACTTTATTTTCTTATTATTAATATATATTTTTTTACTAATTCTTATTTACATACAGATGTGCCTTTTTGCAACTCATAAAACAAATGAACATAGTTCCTAATGTACATTATTTCCTCTCTTTTTCAATTTGATGCAGGGAAAAGATCATGTGTAACAACATTCAGATAACCTTAACGGAATGAGCTAATTATCAAGGTCAACATTTTTATTTTTATTTTACCTCAATTCCTTTATCCTGAGCATTATGTGTATTTGTATTATTTGTTTACTGGTTTGACATTTTCACTGCACTGTTAGGAGATTCGCAACAACCGCTGTAACATCTGCTAACCTGTGTACGTGTTCAATAAAGTTTGATTTGATTTCAAATTAGCTACTTTTTACTTTCACTTGAGTAGTCTTTTTACACCAATAATTGTACTCATACTTGAGTAACATTTCATTAAAGTAACAGTACTTCTACTTGAGGATATTTCATTACAGACGATTGAAAGCCACCTATCTAACAGAATGCAGAGGGTTTTCTTTAATAGAATCCTTTCTAATGTAAACCAGGTAGTGTGGGATACCTCAAGGCAGCTGTCTTGCTCCTTTACTGTTTTACATTTTTACTGATGACCTACCACTATTCTTAAGTAAAGTCTGTGTGTCTACAGTGCATTCGGAAAGTATTCAGACCCCTTCACTTTTTCCCAATTGTGTTACGTAACAGCTTTATTCTAAAATGTATAAAAACATTATAATCTCATGAATCTACACAATACCCCATAATGACAAAGCGAAAACCAGTTTTAAGAATTTTTTGCACATTTATAACGATTAAAAAACCTTATTTACATAAGTATTCAGACCCTTTGTTATGAGACTCAAAATTGAGCTCTGGTGCATCCTGTTTCCATTAATCATCCTTGAGATGTTTCTACAACTTGATTGGAGTCCACCTGTGGTAAATGCAATTGATTGGACATGAATTGGAAAGGCACGCGCCTGTCTATATAAGGTCCCACAGATGAAAGTGCATATCAGCGCAAAAACAAAGCCATGAGGTTGAAGGAATTGCCCGTAGAGCTCAGAGACAGGATTGTGTAGAGGGACTGATTTGCGGAAGGGTACCAACAAAAATGCAGCATTGCAGGTCCACAAGAACACAGTGGCCTCCAACATTCTTAAGTGGAAGAAGTTTAGAATCACCAAGACTCTTCCTAGAGATGGCCGGCCAGCCAAACTGAGCATTCGTGGGAGAAGGGCCTTGGTCAGGGAGGTGACCAAGAACCCAATGGTCTCTCTTACAGAGATCCAGAGTTCCTCCCCTCACCTGGATGTCTAGGTTTTCATCGAAAGGAAAGCCCAAAACCAGCAAACACTAGGCCCCCTCCCTGGAATGAGTTTGACACCCCTGCCCTACAGGGTCACAGTGACTATGAGTGTGAGTAATGACTACAAAATCACTTTAAGTAACTGTATTCAGATATAGTAGCCCTTTCCTGCAATCAATTACCAAAAGCGCCGTCTTTGAGCTCATGGGTGGAATGTTATTCATATTTTTCATAATTTCATAATTAATAAAGATTATTAAAAAAAGACAAACCTGGTGTTCCTACGTCCAACGGTTGTATTATAGTTTAGTTTTCTGTGATGTATTTAAAAGGTCAAATTGGGATGGAAACTCAAAATTCAATACATTTCAACTCTATCTGAAATGGTACAGGTGTCTTCTTTTTTTTAAAGCCCATAACCATGTGTGTGAGGTGTATATTTTGGTTTCAAAGTAGATTTGTTTAAGACTACCAAAAATAACTGTTGATTTAGCCCACTGCAGTAAAAGGTTTTAAGTGTAATGGGTTTCCTTAAGAATGTTGAGTAATGACAGCACATCGGGGTTTACATTGTATGCTGCTTCCAAAGTGTTTAATAAAACATTTAAGTAAAATCGACCCTAAAACCTTGAATACCCATCCTTTAAATTGACACCAAAATATTTTGAATCACAATTACGTAGCTATAAGCTAAAATGATATTTTCTGTGCTTACAAAATTTTGGCTAAACACTCAAAGTACCATTCATGAAGGTTGTGGACAACATTATAATATCCTTTGTCTCTGGCCATGCATTCAAAGGCTAAACAAACAGGTTGAGTAAACTCTTCTTGTATTTTCTGGAGATGGGGCTTGGCATTAAGGTACCTCCTCCAGGTGAAGTAACTTATATACATCTCATCATTCATTCAGTGCCTTTGCATTAGTAAAGTCATTTACATGAATGAAAGAACCAGCTGGGATAAACTGTTCATAGTTCTCTCTGGGTGGGCCCATGACTACTGGTATGGTTCCTGCTACAAGTGGTCCGTTCACCTTTTCTGTGATATAGTCTCTGTGGATTGAATTCTCAAATGCAAGGTAGAACTTACAGCTAGCAAGGGTTGAGTAATACTCCTCATACTTCAAACGACTCCCTGTAAAAGCAGAACCATAAACATGTATCTTGATGTGTTTGACCAACTCTTGATAGTACTTTGCTCTGGTTCCTGTCCCAGTTGAAGGATTGTTGTTGCTCACAATCCAACAAACCCAGGGGCGGAAATCCCGGGGGGGACGGGGGGACACGACCCCCCCATCCTGGGAAAAATATGATTTGTCCCCCCCAATATATCACTGAAACATAACTATGTAATTTAAATAATATTAATAATACTCAATGAAAGCAATTGTGCTGATTATAGACACTTAATAGCGCGTTTTTAAGTTTCAAAAGATTGCGACCCCCCCACCCTTTGCCTCACAATGGTTTGATCCACTGCCAGTTCCTTAGTTGGCAAGATAACAGAGGGGTCGTATCTACTGTCTGAAAGGCACTCAATGAACGTAACTGACGTGAGGTTAATCTAGTCAATCGCGCACACACACTAGCTGAATATGCAGAGCTAGTGCGCAAATATTAACTATTAAGCTAGCTAGTACCTATTCCATTTATGTGGCGTCGTCAAAGATGGAATCTTTGCTATCGTCAATTTATTCCAAGATCAGCATGCAGATGATGTAAGTTAGTGCTTCAAAGTCCCTGTGATAAGGTTAGCGATAAACTGAAGTCCAAACTGAACAGAACTACACTCTCTTCTACCATTGTCTTAAATATATTTAATGGTCTCGTTGCAAAAGCTAAATTGTCGCAAGGGAACTTTTATTTATTTATTTTATTTCACCTTTATTTAACCCGGGTAGCAAAGATTATAGCAAACACCACTGAAACTGAATTGGTGCTTGCTAGCTTTGCAAATTCAGCTATTGTTGGAAGCCAGCCAATATGAAACAAACTATTTAAATTACAAAAGGTTGCAGCATATGTTGTGTAAATGGTGAACTCATACAGCTGTCAACTCTTGTCATTTTAATCCGTTTCACATTTGCTAGCTACCTTTTAGATCGAAGCCCAAATAGAATGATAGAAGATGATAGAAGCCCATCTCCTACTGTAAATAACCTACACACTGTGTGTGTAGCCAGCCAGCCAGCCAGGTAGAAAAATGGCAGAAAAATAAAAGACGGACATCAGAGTATTTTTCAATACACCAAAACGCATAGTAAGAACCCTTGTAGCCTAA
The DNA here is from genome assembly GCF_965601325.2 of Salmo salar. Taxonomy (NCBI): domain Eukaryota; kingdom Metazoa; phylum Chordata; class Actinopteri; order Salmoniformes; family Salmonidae; genus Salmo; species Salmo salar. Next base: position 84,249,071 of record NC_138296.1, on the reverse strand, counting down.
TATCTCAAAGACTAGTTGATAAAATGTTCATAAGAAAAAAATGAAATTCTAATGGAAATGTTTCACAATGATGTCATTAGGCAGAGCAGGCAACAGATGGCACACAGACAGCAGAGTTGGGGACAGATATGCAGGGACAGACTGGCAGAGACAGGGAGTCTCAGGTAAGTTTGTTGAGTCTTTGTTTGGCAACATTATGAAAGGTTCTCAATTTTTTTGACTTGTAAAATAGGAACATAATTGGAAAATGCCATGGATACCCCCACTCTCAACTTAAACTGGTGACTGAACTAAGATTTGTTAAAGGCAATGGTATTGCTGTTGTGATTAGTTGTGTAGTTTTGGGTACTGGTAGTTAGGAGTACGGCAAACACCTTATTTCTTTGGTTCCTCAATATACATTTACCATATTACAATGTAGGCTATGTGTTACAGCACTACTTTGGTGTCCCCCTCAGGAATTGCTCTTGAGAAAATTTAATGTAATTGTCCCCTCCAAAGTTGATATCAGATTTTCGCCCCTGAACAAACCAATTTATCCTTCTTGGGCAGCACAGACACACTGTCCTTTTCAGTCTGCACGGTTGTCAATTCATTTCGCACTGTGATGTCAGCATCTCGTCTATAGCTCAAAGTGAGGTTAAATAGGTTTTCCAGACCTGGTATTCTGGCTGTATTTGTTGGTGATTCCACATGAAACCAGATCCATTTCTGAAAATGTGGACGAGGAGACTGAGGCAGGTTCTTCAGGTCCCAGCTGATGTCTCTGTGAAAAACAACCACTCCCTCTGCTTTGTCATAAAGGGATCTGTCATCTGTCAGAACACAGCTATCGATGTTGAAATGGGTTTTGCAGATTTCAAAATTCCATCTCAAACCCAGTGGCCAGAACCAGAGCAACACAAGCGGCTTTTCCACAGGTTTTTCGGTAGATGACGAAACATCTCCCTTTGCCAAAAATGGCAAATCATCTAATCGAGATGGACATACAGTAGATGTTGGATGAAAGTAAACAAAAAATAATACCACTGAACACAAAACCCCAAGAGCAGCTATCAGAGTTAGATGATGTGTTCGTTTGGAAGTTGTTGATGACATGTTTGTCCTGTAAGAAAGAAACACACCTACATTTTAGACGTTATAAGTGTATAAAAAAGGAACAATGTGAAAATCGACTATGACATCGGTATGAGTTTCATCTGGTGGGTTAAAAGATTATACAACAGGTGGTTCTAATCCTTAATGCTGATTGGTTCAAACCGCATTTCAGCTGGTGTCTATTCCACAAGTTACCACCAGCTAAATCTATGAAGTTAAAATGCCTACTTTCAATCTTCCATCTGACTCAAATTCACTCATAATCAGTGTATGGTGAGTCATGTAGTTTTTCTGAAGGTTCCTATCAGTTTTTACTGCACAAACACAGAATAATGACAGTCACTAAGAATAGGAAATCGTAAATGCTATTATTAGCAGTGCTAGCATGTAAAGTGTACTCAAGTTAGTGAACATTATCCTGAGGACAGGTTAGACTGCATAAAGGTGTATGGCTGCATTCTCCTAAACGGCGCTAAACTTTTCAACAGAGCATGTTACGTTTATAGAACGTCTTTAAATCAAGATGTTTTAAACTCTTAACACTGAAATCAGGTTTGAGAAAGAAAATAAACCATTCCTTACCATTAAGAGGCCTCTTGTTAGTGTTAGGGTTGCCATCCATGCACTAGGTTTCAACCAGACTAGTGACGAGGTGTGGCACAACTATGTTATCATGCTTTTTCATGGAAAATGCAAAAGAACCTGTCTGACAACTAGAGGTTGATCCTTTCAGAGCATTACATTTCATGGAACCTAATCCTCCTCATAATATTTTTTTTATTATTTAACCTTCACACAACCAGGAAAATACCCTTGAGGTTTAAAACCTGTTTTGCAAGGGGGACCTGGGTAATAGCAATTAGTTGTTACCATGTAGCCTTGCCAACTCGAAGCTGGGGAACAATAGTATGTTAAGGGGAGAAGGGAGAAATAACGGAGAGAAGAGGAGGAAACATTTGTGAGAAAATGATAAAAAGGGAAAGGTTGAGGGTTCTTCTTCATGATGTGGTTATTATTCATTATGATAAGCTGAAAAACTATGAAAATGTAATTTCCTTCCTGTATTTGTACCGGAAGATTGAACCTGAATGTACCCAGTTCAAAACTTGCCTCTGCCAGAAATAACATTTCTTAAGTATAGTGTCCAAAAGTGTTATTATTTTTCACATTGGTGAATTTAATGGCAAAAGCCCTCACCCTCCGATCCAACAGGTCCCAGACGATTGAGATCCAGGCTCTTTGCTGGCCATGACAGAACACTGACAGAACGAGCAGTATGGCTGGTGGCATTGTCATGCTGAAGGGTCATGTCAGGATGAGCATGCAGGAATGGTACCACATGAGGGAGGAGGATGTCTTCACTGTAACGCACAGCGTTGAGATTGCCCGCAATTTTAATTTTAATTTTACCTTTGACAGATTTGAGGGAGATGTATTTATTTTGGACTGTTCAGACCTCTCTTTTGAGGAACATATCAAGACTGTTTCAAGGACAGCTTTTTTCCATCTACGTAACATTGCAAAAATCAGAAACTTTCTGTCCAAAAATGACGCAGAAAAATTTATCCATGCTTTTGTTACTTCTAGGCTGGACTACTGCAATGCTCTACTTTCCGGCTACCCGGATAAAGCACTAAACAAACTTCAGTTAGTGCTAAATACGGCTGCTAGAATCCTGACTAGAACCAAAAAATGTGATCATATTACTCCAGTGCTAGCCTCCCTACACTGGCTTCCTGTTAAGGCAAGGGCTGATTTCAAGGTTTTACTGCTAACCTACAAAGAATTACATGGGCTTGCTCCTGCCTATCTTTCCGATTTGGTCCTGCCGTACATACCTTTAAGTCTTTACTGAAGACTTATCTCTTCAGTAGGTCCTATGATTAAGTATAGTCTGGCCCAGGAGTGTGAAGGTGAACGGAAAGGCTGGAGCAACGAACCGCCCTTGCTGTCTCTGCCTTGCCGGTTCCCCTCTTTCCACTGGGATTCTCTGCCTCTAACCCTATTACAGGGGCTGAGTCACTGGCTTACTGGTGTTCTTCCATGCCGTCCATGGGAGGGGTGCGTCACTTGAGTGGGTTGAGTCACTGACGTGGTCTTCCTGTCTGGGTTGGCGACCCCCCCCTTGGGTTGTGCCATGGCGGAGATCGTTGTGGGCTATACTCAGCCTTGTCTTAGGACGGTAAGTTGGTGGTTGGAGACATCCCTCTAGTGGTGTGGGGGCTGTGCTTTGGCAAAGTGGGTGGGGTTATATCCTGCCTGTTTGGCCCTGTCCGGGGGTATCATCGGATGGGGCCATAGTGTCTTCTGATCCCTCCTGTCTCAGCCTCCAGTATTTATGCTGCAGTAGTTTATGTGTCGGGGGGCTAGGGTCAGTCTGTTACATCTGGAGTATTTCTCTTGTCTTATCCGGTGTCCTGTGTGAATTTAAATATGCTCTCTCTAATTCTCTCTTAGGACCTGAGCCAAAGGACCATGCCTCAGGACTACCTGGCATGATGACTCCTTGCTGTCCACCTGGCCGTGCTGCTGCTCCAGTTTCAACTGTTCTGCCTGCGGCTATGGAACCCTGACCTGTTCACCGGACATGCTTGATGCACCCTCGACAACTACTATGATTATTATTATTTGACCATGCTGGTCATTTATGAACATTTTAACATCTTGACCATGTTCTGTTATAATATCCATCCTGCACAGCCAGAAGAGGACTGGCCACCCCTCATAGCCTGGTTCCTCTCTAGCTTTCTTCCTAGGTTTTTGGCCTTTCTAGGGAGTTTTTCCTAGGGAGGCTTTCCTAGCCACCGTGCTTCTTTCACATGCATTGCTTGCTGTTTGGGGTTTTAGGCTGGGTTTCTGTACAGCACTTTGAGATATCAGCTGATGTACGAAGGGCTATATAAATGTTATATTTTTTTATTTGATTTGTGTGGTACACACATGATTTATTGACAGATTTGTACCTTGTCAGCTCGGGGATTTGAACTTGCAACCTTTCAGTTACTAGTCCAACGCTCTAACCACTAGGCTACGCTGCCGCCCAATGACAAGCTCAATCCGATGATGCTGTGACACGTCGCCCCAGACCATGACGGACCCTCCACCTCCAAATCGATCCCGCTCCACGTTTTCCAGCAGTCGTCTGAACTCTGTCGCAGACATCCTGACTTCAAAGAGGTCTTCTCATAAAACTGTTGGAGCTACAAACTAATGTCAACAATAACGGAAGAAACTCATGAACACGAAGGTGTCGGTTGATCTACTCCCCGACGGAAATTGTCTAATTTACGTTGTATAATTTGCTGGTCCCTAACTAGCCCCAGAGATAGCCAATCCAAGGTCAGGTTGCACACCAGCCTGCTGAAGCTAAATGTTGAAACAATTTTGCTAACTCTTCTCACCTCCAAACATATTAAACCACACCCCAAAACAAACTCACATTTCAATTCAGTCATGGCCACTCATTTCTTAATGAACCAAATCTATAACAAGGCTAAATCAGAAAGTGCGTTAACCCTTTAAAACTAATTAGATGTTGCACCTTGCAGATGAGCCAAGGAGGAGCACTTAGAACAGCAGCAACTGGAAGGAAAGAGGATGATTTAGGTCACGTGTCAACACCAGGCATGCAGGCTGAATCCGGCCCTTGACACATTTCTAGTTGGCCCGTACAATGATTTGGGTTGTCAATTCATTTTGACACGCTTCCATACCGCCGTGATGAGCTGCACTAAAAGTCACAACAAGAACTGCCAATGTGCTTCAAGCCAAATGACAGCGCATTGCCACACACCCCTCCTAGACCCACACACAAGCCAGTGCGCTGTATCATATAATCTGTAGTTGCACTGACCGAATCTTCTCCCAAACCAAATGTTAAAACATTGTGAACGGATCAGCTAGCCCGAAGCACCCCAACACAGTCAGGGGGTATAAAATGAAGAGACCAGAGGCAGTGGTTCCCTTTCTTTTGTATAGTCTCCTAAACAGGTCTTCTTTGCCCAACAAAATAACTCCAGTACAGGTAAGTCCAACATTGAAACACCAGTGTAACAAAACAAATAAACTAAGCGGTTGACCAAAAGGCTGTGGCCAAATTGGAAGGAAAAACAACAAACGGCTACTACTGTCTTAGACTATCGTCTACACATAAGAGTTACAGAAGGAACGCTTCTCTCTACCTAAAGCCTGCCTAGGTTAACAGAGACAAGGTGCCCAGTCACAGACGCTTTCTCTGAGGTAGGAAAAACCAACATCCTCACGGGTCCCCATCTCTACTCCCAATCCTCCCCCAGCTCCTCTCCTGGCACATCTATATAGAGGAAGACACAAAGCAATTATTTGGCCCAGCTGTGTACGAATTGGCTTTACACTGAGTACCTATCCCCTGAGGAGGGTGCTGTTGTGTTGTCTTCCTCCGGCTGGTCACTGAACTCTCACAACATGTTGTAGGCTAAATGCCCATGCCAAGTTTGGGTTCCAACGGATCATTGCTGTAGCCTACAGAAAATGTCATCTTAGTCATCAAAAAGTTATAATATAACGGATTCGCGCGAGGTTATAAATTACTATTAAAGGACAATAGGACACACAAGACAGTATAAATGAGTCAACAGTTGAGTCCTCTACATTTATGAAAATACAACCTGGTGGACAGTGAATTAAACGCTTTCATGTGTCCCGTTTACAGAGAGCGGTGGAGTACAGACACATACCACAGTCCTAGCTCGGTTTTTAAAGCTTAACAATAAATAACAACAACAAAAAACTGCAACCAAACACCATGCAAAGGAGAAACGTGTCGGCCCATTACGGTAGCCTAGGCTGGCATCAACTACAATACATTTGAAGTGTTTCTTATTTTGTTTTAATGTTAAAATGCTATATATGTAAGCGCGCAACGGTATGGTCTCTATTAACCAATCCACATGGTGAGTCCAGATAAATGTTTAGAATTGTTTGGTTTAACTCAACCGATTCACATAAAGTGTATCAGTCTCTTCTATTCTTCCTTTAGTATTATAGAATGTTTCACATAAACAATGTTCATCCACTAGGAGTAGTGGTATAGAATCCAGAGTCTTGATAGTCATCACACCAAAACAAAAGCAGTATGGTGCCTCAATAGTCAATGTATACAATCAAACACTGATATACTGTCGATTCAGACTGATAACACTCAATGAAAATAATAAAGGGCAGTGGACTGATTTCTCCAACCATCAGCATTAAAGGCTCAAAAAGAAACAGTAGTTTCACAAAACCACATACTCTACAGTACTCAACAAGGCGTAGCAAGGTATTTCTCACACTCAGTAACCCTCAATAACTAATAGCAAAATAGTTCAACACTAGTTGGTGGAATATCCAAACAGTCACCCAACCCATGACATTGTAGATAATCAACCTCTATCAGATAACTTGAAAGTATGTCACAAATAAAAAAGTCAATAAAATGAAGTTGATTTTGTTTCAACTCAGTCCCGTTTAACAAAATAAACCAGCGACTCAAGCCTAAACTATCTTCATTGTCAATGTCCTTTCATCTCCCATCATAGATCTCCTTTCTTCCATGAGAGAATCATGTTCTTTCTTTTAGAGTCACTGTGAAACAATCTCAAGTCCACTTCTTTCATATCTGTTACCAAATTAATGATCTTCAGCTTCAATGAGTTAGTAATCTGCATCTATAGTCAGAGTTAGCGATATGCTCCAGCTCATGAGTTTCCAGAATAGCTGTATTTTCTTAAGCTACACTGTCTGCTACTGTGGCTAATTGTTATTTGTTGCCAACTTCACACCATCTCTGTCCGTTCACACTGCCACTATCCCGTTCTATTAATAATGACGTTGACTCTAAGTCCAACAGTGACAGTTTTTACTCCCCTTTGCTGTAGTTCAATGTCCGCTTTCCTCCAGCTGCAACTTCCTGCACTATTCAATGTCACGATCCTTGACATTGCTGGTCCCGATCCCGTGCTGCTGCTAACTCGCCTCTCTGTAGCTCTATGGTCCCAGCGCCATTGGCAAGCCAATATTCCTTGCCGCAGCAAAACGTTTGTGGTCTCTCTCACTCCATTTGTAGCGCCAAAGAATGGAAATAGTATTACACAGAAAGTCTCTCATCCGTTCTCAAGTACACTCTTAGAAAAAAGGGGTCCAAAAGGGTTCCTCAGCTGTCCCCATAGGAGAACCCTTTTTGGTTCAAAGTAGAACTCTTTTCGGTTCCTACACTCTTAGAAACAAAGGTGCTATCAAGAACCTAAAAGGGTTCTTCAGCTGTCCCCGTAGGAGAAACCTTTGAACAACCCTTTTTGGTTCAAGGTAGAACCTTTTCCAGAGATCGATCAAAATGACTCCACTGATTTCAGGTAAGTCACGTTATTTCTAACTGTATTTATTGTATTCTTCTTTGGATCTATAGGCTATACTGTACATTTCTCCTTCATAATGTCAATTGCATTTGCATTACATTGTTATTTAATTCATGAGATTATTGTTATAATAAATTTAGAATAATAAATGTAGAAATCTATATTATTCAATTATTGCACCAACACTACTCACATGCGCCAACGAGCGTTTGCATTACCAAGGGCTAAAATTGAAGTCAGTTCTATTTGTGACACGGATCGCGCTGCAAGTCCCGCCTCTCCCATCTCCTCATTGGTTTATAGAAGCAGGTACCCACGTGCCATCTCCTCATTGGTTATACGCACGTGGGTGACTGACAAACGAGGTCAGTGGCGGTAATGCACCTAATTTATGAAAGTTGCCAATGGCAATATAAAGTCCAGAGAACAAAAAGCCTGGAATGAGGAGAGATGACTAGAAACGATTCGTTTGACCGTTTTATGTGTGGATTAATTGTCGGAGTAGAGGACCTTGTGCATTTCAGGTAAAATAACAACTCAATGTTTATATCCCAGGACAAATTAGCTAGCAACAGCAAGATATCTAAATAGGACAAATTAGCTAGCAAGTGCAAGCTAGCTAGCTAAATTGCCATTAATGTTTAATGCTTTTCGACCTGTCCCCAAATTAATGTAATTGGTTCAAAGTTTGTTTTGATATTTTAACCTGCATGTTGTGATCTCATTTGGTGTGGGGGGACAAAATAAACTTATGCACGATGGCGCATGATGGCGCACGATGGCGCATGATGGTGCACGCGCACAGCCAGTTTGTGTTCCGTGTTAGGGCAGCACAATGTTTGTTCATGGAAGTTTTTCCTGTCTTTGTCAGAGAATAAAAGATCAACACCAAGCCTGATCCTTTGGTTGGCGGATCGCGTCCAACTTAAAGGTGCATACACCACCACCTACTGCTCTAAAATGTGAGGCCAGTCACATCCTACCTACATTAATAAATTATCTTCCTTATTCCTGTTCCTAAAATACATAAAATAAATTCCCAACCAACTAACCCTACACCTATATACCACTATTTTATATAAATATAAGTCACAACCCCATGAACTCTTCTGCAGTAAAATCACATACACCCAGGTACTTCTCTGCAGTTGCCACCTACACTCATTAAAAACCCACTACCCCATTCCATTACTTTGACCCTATCTGCTCCTGCACCATGCCAACGGCCTGGGAGGACGGGACACCACCACTCAACACACCCTGTAACTCTTCTGGAGTCAAATCTCGTATACCCAAATACTTCCCTGTGGCTTCCACCACAACATATATTTTCTGTGATTTACTTTCCATTTCTGCGGTACAGTTGATGACCATTGCTATCAATGCTAAGAAGCGAACCTTACTGAAGCATAACTCACTCATTACCCTATCCTTCTGTACTGGCACAGATCTACTGCTCACAGGGATCCTCTCAGCATTCTTCAACCTTGACCCATCCTCCTCCACTTTCTTCACTGCCTCAGCATACAACACCTTCTGCACTACTCTGACTCTGGACATTTTAATCTGCCTCTCTCGCACCGGACACTTCTGATCCCCAGCAACATGAGCACCCCTACAATTGACAGACAACTTTATCCACTGAAACTACACAATCATCTGTCCCATGCCCTCCTGCACACTTCTCATATCTTAGAATCTCCCTCCTTCACCCTGCTGCAACAATAAATAAAGAAATAAACAATAAATGTTGCACCTGAAACAGTGGATTCTGCACAAAAGATCTGGCAGGATAACTGATATATCCTAACATGACTTTGTCAGATAGACTCTCAAAACTCAAAAGGACAATGACTCCTCTGTTTCACCACGCTCACCACTGGGTCTGCGTCTCAGGTCAGGGCGTGACAGTAAGTCACAGACAGTACCCCCCCACCCCCCCCACCCCCCCAAAGGTGCGGACTCCGACCGCAAAACCTGAACCTATAGGGGAGGATCTGGGTGGGCATTTCTTCACGGTGGCGGCTCTGGAGCGGGACGCAGACACCGCTCCACCACTGGCTCACCCCACTTTGGTGGCGCCTCTAGAGCGGGGTCCCTCGCCGCGGGCCCTGGACTGGAGGGCGACTCTGGCTGCGTCGGAGGACAGGCGGGTGACTCTGGCTGCGCCGGAGGACAGGCGGGCGACTCTGGCTGCGCCGGAGGACAGGCGGGCGACTCTGGCTGCGCCGGAGGACAGGCGGGCGACTCTGGCTGCGCCGGAGGACAGGCGGGCGACTCTGGCTGCGCCGGAGGACAGGCGGCGACTCTGGCTGCGCCGGAGGACAGGCGGGCGACTCTGGCTGCGCCGGAGGACAGGCGGGCGACTCTGGCTGCGCCGGAGGACAGGCGGGCGACTCTGGCTGCGCCGGAGGACAGGCGGGCGACTCTGGCTGCGCCGGACTGGCGGGACTTGCAGCAGGCCTGGCTCTGGGCGCAGGCACAGGACTCACCAGGCTGGGGAGACATGCAGGAGGCCTGGCTCTTGGAGCAGGCACAGGACCCACCAGGCTGGGGAGACATGCAGGAGGCCTGGCTCTTGGAGCAGGCACAGGACCCACCAGGCTGGGGAGACATGCAGGAGGCCTGGCTCTGGGAGCAGGCACAGGGCACACCAGGCTGGGGAGACTTGTAGGAGGCCTGGCTCTGGGAGCAGGCACAGGACTCAACAGGCTGGGGAGACATGCAGGAGGCCTGGCTCTGGGAGCAGGCACAGGACTCACCAGGCTGGGGAGACATGCAGGAGGCCTGGCTCTGGGAGCAGGCACAGGACGCACCAGGCTGGGGAGACTTGCAGGAGGCCTGGCTCTGGGAGCAGGCACAGGACTCACCAGGTTGGGGAGACCTGCAGGAGGCCTGGCTCTGGGCGCAGGCACAGGACGTGCAGGGCTGGGGAGGCGCACAGGAGGCCTGTTGCGTGGGGCTGGCACAGTCTTCACCAGACGGCTAGCACGCACCTCAGGACGAGTACGGAGAGCTGACTCAGGTGACATCAATTCGAGGACACGCTCCGTAGGGCGAATGTCGTGCCTCATGCACCAACACAGCAGCTCTCTCATATCCCTCTCCTCCAATCTCCCCATCAACTGCTTCACTGTCTCTGCTTCGCTCCCTTCGCTCACCTCCAACTTCACCCTGACTGGCTCTGGTTCCATCCTCGGCATCGCAAACCGTCCCATGTGCCCCCCCCCCAAAAAAATCTTGGGGCTACCTCTCCTCCTCTCGCCGTGCCAGCCGATCCTCCTAGAAACGAAGTTCTGCCTTCGCTGCCTCTATCTCCTCCGGCGGGCAGCGGTATTCTCCAGTCTGTCTCTAGGGTCTCTTTCCGTCCAGTATCTCTTCCCAAGTCCAGGAGTCCTGAACCCTCTGCTCCTCCTTACCACGCTGCTTGGTCCGTTGTAGCTGGGTAGTTCTGTAACGGCCGTCTGAAGGAGTAGAGGACCAAGGTGCAGCGTAGAATTTGTTCATCTTTTATTTTGGATGAAAAAGGCACTTCACAAAGAAAAAACTGATATATCCTAACATGACTTTGTCAGATAGACTCTCAAAACTCAAAAGGACAATGACTCCTCTGTTTCACCATGCTCACCACCGGGTCTGCATCGCACCAAGCACCGAACACCGGGAATTTTCAACTTCAATTGCTCCACCTCCACATTTAACGATATCCCAGAAATCACTCCTTTCAGTGGTGCCCTGTTCCTAAGAGCAAAGCAAGAAACAGATCTTGACCCAAGTTGGTCAGAAGAAACACAAAGAAATATCACTAGTCCAGTACTGGTTACCTTTACTGATTCAACTACACCCAACTCCTTTCTCACCCACCCTGAAACCACAAATGGATCATCCAAAAGGCAAGGGTCCACTTTCTCCAGAGATGTCACTCCTACTGGTCCAGATTCTTCTTTATGATGTCTGACACCATTCTTCCTCTTTCCCAACCCTTTGTTTCTTCCGCAGTTCCTCCTATTGTTGCCTTTGCTCTGTGGGCTTTATCATATCACTCTATTCAACATGTGGTTTACATCTGTTCGTTAGTCCCGCTTCTTCTGAATAAAAGGAGTTTTGTTGGACCTTCCTTAGAACGTCTTGGTTCTGTTTAATGATTGACTGGTTCAGCAAAGAGACAATGATCAACTTTTCCTAACGTATCATGTAGATATATTCCTCTTTTTTGACAATGTGCGGGTCTCCATCTCTTTCATTAAAATGCTATATAAGTGGACAATATAAAGCGCCATATTTTTTCTAATAAAACAATGGCCAGTTTGGGTCACAGTTGTATGCAATTCTTTTGTTTTAAACAAACATAATAGGCTATGTGTAACGGCCGTCTGAAGGAGTAGCGGACCAAGGTGCAGCGTGGAATTTGTTAACACTAAACAGAAAATATCTACCCACAAACCCCAAAGGAAAACAGGCTGCCTAAGTATGACTCCCAATCAGCGACAACGATGTACAGCTGTCCCTGATTGAGAGCCATACCAGGCCAAAACAAAGCATAGAAAAAGGGACATAGAATGCCCACCCAAATCACACCCTGACCAACCTAAATAGAGACATAAAATGGCTCTCTCAGGTCAGAGCGTGACACTATGTATGGCACGCAAATTCTTGGTGTTTTTTTTCAATATGACCCATGCACTGATTGAGTGATTTAGGTGACCCAGACACAGGACCAATACAAGTTAAGCTACCACAGTATCCCCTTGACCATTTTATCACAAAGGGACACACCAGACAATAAACAGAGACCGGAACAGAAGAATAGGATATGATGGAGAGAGACACCAGAAGAACAGAACAAGCCATAACAGAAGAGGTTAGACATAGGAGACAGTAACAAACAAGAACCTGAGATGGCAACAGACAAGACACAGACAGTAACAGACAAGACACAGACAGTAACATACAAGACACAGAGAAAGTGACAGAATAGGGCAGATGGAGAGAGAACAGAGGTGGAGAGAGAGAGAGAGAGAGAGAGAGAGAGAGAGAGAGATGTATGTTATGGAAGTTTGGCAATACACTGTAGTAGAGGTCTTCACGGGCCCATATTTGGTCCCATCATCAAATATGATTAAGTAGTACCTGCCTTAGACTGCATCAAACCGGGAGAAGCTAGTTAAGCTAGCTAATGTTAGCTAGCTAGGCTAACTGAGGCTGCAGTGCATGTGATTTCTCATCCTACAGTAACAACTCCATTCAGTACATTAAGTTGCAGTTGGTTGGTTAGCAGTTGGTTGGTGCCGCAGAAAATCAGTCTGCCTGACCCTCAGCAGGCTGATGATGACTTCCTGGTCCATGCAGTGGACACAACTGAAGCTTACACAGAGTGAGTGTCTGTGTATGTCATAGTTCACGCCCTGAGGGAGCTGCTCAAGTGCAATGACACCAGGACAGAACTTTTCCCCATGATAAAAAAAAGTAATGTCATTTACTTTCTGATAATTGAGTGTGGTCAAGATCAAACAATTTTAAGCAAGATTTATTTTCACCTAAAACCAATTATATTTTCTTAGTCCTTGTAGCTTTTGGAAATATAAAAAAACGTACGTTTTGAACAAATGTGCTGACTTTGTGGATGGTTATGATCTGATAATGTGGGGAAAATATGGAGAAAAAATAAGGGGGAGATTTCACACATCAGCTAAAAATAATTTGGGTTGACGCATAAAATAAATCATTGGCTTTCTACGCAACAACATGGTAAGAGCAAAATAAAACAATTGCCATATTACCACTTAAAACAAAAAGAATGTGCTCTATGCATAGCCGTGGTAAGAAGGGGTGCTGAGGGTGCTGCAGCACCCCCGTGATTAATCAGATTATTATAAAAAATATATATCTATAAAAAATAAATGAGTGCACTGAGCCTTTATTACTCGTGTATGAGTGGACAAAAATAGTTGTCAGCCGCACAGGGACAACACAATTCTCTGCACCCACACCCCTAAACATCTTCCCGAAGCCATGGCTCTATGCACATCTTGCCATAGTTGTTATTTCTGCAAAGCTTTGAAGGATTTTCTATCTATCCCCCACTCCCACATTCCCCAGTTTAGAAGCTCAGAATCTTGCGTTGCTGGTTTTATTAAGAAAGTCTTCCATGTGTTCTGCTGCTACAACTGTATCCCCTTTGTAGAGGAGACTTTTACTGTCAGCAGAGGTAAGTCTGGAGTCAAGACATTTCTTCTTTAGTCAATTTATTTGTCCTCTGTACACTATTTTTCCAAGCTATTACACCTGTTGAATTATTGCCTTCACGTTGTTGTCTATCTCATGTCTCATCCAGGCACTTCATACCTGAATATTTAAATGTATCCCAACAGTGCCAAATTCAATCTCTGACTTTGTTTCCCTGCCTCTCATAAATCAGCATTACTGTGCGTGTGTCCAAATGGCACTTGGTCCCTTAAGGCAGGGTTTCCCAAACTCGGTCCTGCCCTGTGTAATGACGGCTGGGCTAGCAGCAAGCTTTGCGAGTGTGATTGGTTTCATACACTCTTAGAAAAAAGGATTCCAAAAGGGTCCATCGACTGTCCACATCGGAAACACCCGATGGAACTTTTGGGGGTTTTATGTAGAGCCCTCTGTGGAAAGGGTTCTACAGTCGTGGCAAAAAGTTTTGAGAATGACACAAATATTAATTTTCACAAAGTCTGCTGCCTCAGTTTGTATGATGGCAATTTGCATATACTCCAGAATGTTATGAAGAGCGATCAGATGAATTGCAATTAATTACAGAGTCCCTCTTTGCCATGTAAATGAACTGAATCCCCCCAAAACATTTCCACTGCATTTCAGCCCTGCCACAAAAGGACCAGCTGACATCATGTCAGTGATTCTCTCGTTAACACAGGTGTGAGTGTTGACGAGGACAAGGCTGTAGATCAATCTGTCGTGCTGATTGAGTTCGAATAACAGACTAGAAGCTTCAAAAGGAGGGTGGTGCTTGCAATCACTGTTCTTCCCCTGTCAACCATGGCTAACTGCAAGGAAACACGTGCCGTCATCATTGCTTTCCACAAAAAGGGCTTCACAGGCAAGGATATTGCTGCCAGTAAGATTGCACCTAAATCAACCATTTATCAGATCATCAAGAACTTCAAGGAGAGCGGTTCAATTGCTGTGAAGAAGGCTTCCGGGTGCCCAAGAAAGTCCAGCGAGCACCAGGACCGTCTCCTAAAGTTGATTCAGCTGAGGGATCGGGGCACCACCAGTACAGAGCTTGCTCAGGAATGACAGCAGGCAGGTGTGAGTGCATCTGCACGCACAGTGAGGTGAAGACTTTTGGACGATGGCCTGGTGTCAAGAAGGGCAGCAAAGAAGCCACTTCTCTCCAGGAAAAACATCAGAGACAGATTGATATTCTGCAAATGGTACAGGGATTGGACTGCTGAGGACTGGGGTAAAGTCATTTCCTCTGATGAATCCCCTTTCCGATTGTTTGGGGCATCCGGAAAAAAAGCTTGTCCGGAGAAGACAAGGTGAGCGCTACCATCAGTCCTGTGTCATGCCAACAGTAAAGCAACCTGAGACCATTCATGTTGGTTGCTTCTCATTGATATTGATATTGATATTTTGATATTTTGGGTCCATGGCCAGGAAACTCCCCAGACCTTAATCCCATTGAGAACTTGTTGTCAGTCCTCAAGAGGTGGACAAACAAAAACCCACAAATTCTGACAAACTCCAAGCATTGATTATGCATGAATGGGCTGCCATCAGTCAGGATGTGGCCCAGAAGTTAATTGACAGCATGCCAGGGCAGATTGCAGAGGTCTTGAAAAAGAAGGGTCAACACTGCAAATATTGACTCTTTGCATCAACTTCATGTAATTGTCAATAAAAGCCTTTGACACTTATGTGTCAACGATTAGAGGATTGTAATTATACTTCAGTATTCCATAGTAACATCTGACAAAACTATCTAAAGACACTGAGGCAGCAGACTTTGTGAAAATTAATCTTTGTGCCATTCTCAAAACCTTTGGCCACGACTGTATATGGAACCCAAAAGGGTTCTACCTAGAACCAAAAGGGTTCTACCTGGAACCAAAAAGGGCTCTTCAAAGGGTTATTCTATGGGGACAGCCAAAGAACCCTTTTAGGTTCTAGATAGCACCTTTTTTTCTAAGAGTGTAGGCAAACCAAGCCTCCAACTTTGTCGGGCTCACCAGACCCTGCAGGGCCTGGGCTTCACACTGTGTCTCCTGCTCTCTAATCAAGGCCTTCGCACATATATTTCTGGCCTTTCTAGCCTTTGATCCAGCAAAAGAGGAGCGCCTGCATAAGCTTTACAAGCCTCCACTAATCATCACACTGCTGTCCAGGGGGTCATTTGCACCCTCTGGCCAATCTTTGAATCTCCCAAGGTAGACGACACAACATCCCCACAGAGCATGCAAATAAAGCTCCAGTGTGATGTGTGCCTCCAACAGGGCTGGAGAGTACACCTCCAGGAGGGTAGCTCTCCAGGAACAGGGTTGGAGAGTACACCTCCAGGAGGCTAGCTTTCCAGGTAGAGGGCTGGAGAGTACACCTCCAGGAGGGTAGATTTCCAGATACAGGGCTGGAGAGTACACCTCCAGGAGGGTAGCTCTCCAGGAACAGGGTTGGAAAGCCCTGGGTTATATTATATTTAGCATGCTAATGTAGCTTGTGGGTGGGTGGGTTTCATCCCCAACTACTATACATCTTCAGGAGTGAACAGAGCGCCACCACCCAGAAAGGCCTATGCTATTCTAGTCTCCAGCTACGGCATCATCTTCTGACACTTCCTCCCCAGGGGCTATGAGGTAGATCTACCATGCACCGGGTCAGAGGGAGGGAAGATTAGAGGATTTTCAGGAGGTTGCGTATCTTTTCCACTAAGTCTGCAGGACATGAGGTGGGTAATACCTCCAGGGACTTTGGAGTCACTCAGCACTAAGATCAGAGGGCCATTCCCCCCTCATAGCTCCACCTCAACTCTAGACAGCCCTTGGAGAGGGCCATTGGGCCCACTCAGCCAGAGGTGAGAGGTTAGAGGTGTTCTTTCTGTTGCACCTACTTTAAAAGGATAACATCTTATAAAGGCTTCATAATGTGAGCATTCAAATACAATAGTGATAGCTACCAATAAACTTTTTTATAATCAGCATTATACTGTATATTCATGTTTATGTAAGTAGAGGGTGAGGTTGCCTTTTGTTTAGGGGGGCCATGGATAATGTTTGTATTGCTTCTTTGAATTTTCTCTGTTTCTCTTTTGAAAAGAGTTAAGAAATGTCTTCGTAAGATGACTGACCTGTGCCAGTACATTAACTCTTATGAAAAAAGAACACATCAGGATTCCCCCTTATATGAACATCTGTATTGTAAACAGCTAACCGGGTATCTGTCAAATCAAGATAATTATTCAATAAAGTCATGGTTATTTTCCTTAATTTTGGAGACCTACTTGCTTCATTCTATGGTGTAATTTGCATAGTAACAAAGTCATACTTCTACCTGATTGAGCCACAAATACAACAGAAAAACAAGTATGCTATTATATAATGGACATCTCCACCTGTATCAAAAACATTAATCTCTGCCTCTCTGTCCTTAGACTCCATTAATACATCAGGCTAATTGTATTGGTTGGCCAGGCTTGTGGTGTAGCCGAAGCTTAACACACTGAATGGTTGGCCAAAGCACAGATCAGGATGAAAAACAGCTGAGAATAGCCATACAGCATAGCTTACACAAGCACCAGTCACTGCTGTCGAAACAGGGAGAGACGTGCTAAATACAAATCGTCCTAACCTAAACTCCAAATTATAACAGCACACTGACTGCATGTCCTGATGGGAGCACATACTGTAGTTCCCAGAAGACAACATAAAGACAATAAATAGGTAGTTATCTACATACAAGTCATTATACTTAGAAGAACAATGCTATTTCAGATGCAGTTACTTGTTACGGGTTGATGGAGCCATGCTAAGAGGCTAAGGAAATAACACAAATCTAATCAACATAAATCATGGAAACTCCCACAACAAGGAAGTGATGGAAAAGATAAATGAAACTATATAACGCAAGTTACAACAACAGGCCTGGCACAGGCTAAGCTTGATCTGCTCCCCTAACAGAGAGGTACAGACAGGTCATTTCTCTAAGTCTGTGTGGTACACCTGACTGACCGGGGTTGGCAGGGATTACAGTGGGAGACTAACTGCTTGGAGACAGTTTTCTATGAGCTCAGACTGGGCACTTAGTTTGATTACCCTCGCCTCTTAGGGTTGCAAAGCTACCGGTAATTTACCAATGTCACCGGATTCTTTGGTCGTTTTTGTTTATTAACAGAAAATCTATGACAATCTATGTTCACTTTGGTAATTTATACTTGAATAACAAAATATAAAAAATATTGATATACACTGTGTATACCACCCCCCCCACCCCCCCACCCCCCCTTTGGCCCTCAGAACAATCTCAATTTGTCTTGGCATGGACTCTACAAGGTATTCGAAAGCATTCCACAGGGATGCTGGCCCAATGCTTCCCACAGTTGTGTCAAGTTGGCTGGATGTCCTTTGGGTGGTGGACCATTCTTGTTATAAAAGTGAAACTGTTGAGTGTGAAAAACGCAGCTGCAGCTGGTGTCACAAACCGGTGCGCCTGGCACCTACTACCATACCCCGTTCAAAGGCACTTGCATTTTTTGTCTTGCCCATTCACCCTCTTAATGGAACACATACACAATCCATGTCTCAGTTGTCTCAAGGCTTAAAAATCCTTCTTTAACCTGTCTCCTCCCCTTCATCTATGCTGATTGTAGTGGATTTAACAAGTGACATCAATATGGGATCATAGCTTTCACCTGGATTGACCTGGTCAGTCTACAGTGCATTCGTAAAAGTATTCAGACCCCTTGACTTTTTCCACATTTTGTTACATTACAGCCTTATTGTCTCACCCTGATCTGTTTCACCTGTCTTTGTGATTGTCTCCACCCCCCACCAAGTGTCGCCCATCTTCCCCATTATCCCCTGTGTATTTAGACCTGTGTTCTCTGTTTGTGTTGCCAGGTCGTCTTGTTTGTTCAAGCCAATCAACGTTTTGTGTCTCAACTCCTGCTTTTTCCAGTTTCTCTTTTCTCACCCTACTGGTTTTGACCCTTGCCTGTCCTGACTCTGAGCCCGCCTGCCTGACCACTCTGCGTGCCCCTTACCCTGACCCTGCCTGCCGCCCAGTACTGTTGCCCCACCTCTGGTTTACTGACCCCTGCCTGCCTTGACCTGTCTATCGCCTGCCCCTGTTTGGATATTAAACTATTGTTAATTCGACGTGGTCTGCATCTGGGTCTTACCTTCATACTTGATAGTACGAACTGGCCATGACTGACCCAGCAGACCCGGACCAGCTGCGCAACGCCATCTCCACCCAAACAGCCTCCACTGATATTGCTTCGTGGGCTGATGGAGGGGGTCCAGACGTTGGCTGAGCGCCATCACCGGGCGTTGGACATGCTGCTGGAAAAATGATGTGTCATCTGGGGGGCAGCCTGCCACGGTGGTAACCCCACCGCCCCTCAGCAACTCGGCGCCGCCCCACCGGCCACTCCACCTTCTCGGGAGCCCCGGTTACCTCCACCAAAACGCTTTAATGGAGAACTGAGCACCTGTCGGGCGTTTTTAGCTCAGTGTGCCCTCATTTTCTAGCTTCAGCCCTCCTCCTTCCCATCGGATCGCTCCAAAATAGCCTACCTCATCACGCTGATGTCTGGAAGGACTCTCACCTGGGCTACCGCCGTATGGGAACAGCAGCCGGCCGTATGCGCGAGCCTGGAGGGGTTCGGGGGAAAGGTGAGGAAGGTCTTTGATGCCTCGTTCTCTGGGAGAGAAGCGGCCCGGAGCTAATCCAGCTCCAGGAGGATGCCCGCACTGTGGGCGACTATGCGGTGGATTTCCGTACGTTGGCAGCGGAGAGTGCGTGGAACCCGGATGCACTGTTCGACATGTACCTGCACAGCGTCTAGGAGGAGGTTAAGGATGAGCTTGCGGCTCGGGAGTTACCCACAGATTTTGACTCCCTCATCACTTTGACCATCCACATCGATGGGTGATTGCCGGAACGACGGATGGAGAGGAAATTCGATTTCACTCGCACGTCCAGGGATTCCACCTCGCCTCCGAGTCATCCCAGAAGTCCCCGACGGTCCCGTGGCCGAGAGCACCCGAGATTTCACGACCTTCCTCGAGAGTCACCTGGGAGGGCCGAGGCACTTTTTCCATAGCCCATGCAACTAGGCAGGGCTGGGCTGTCGCCAGCGGAATGGCAACACTGGATCAGCACAAAGAGCTGTCTGTATTGGGGGACTTTTGGTCATTTTGTGTCCTCGTGCCCGGTAAAAGACCAGTCTCACCGGTAGGAGCAAGTACTCTGGTGGGCCATATGGGGAACTTCTCTGCTTCCCTTATTCGCACCCCTTTTCATGTCATTCTGTTGTGGGAAATTCCTTTTACCTCACGGCTTGGTTTTTGCTTTTTTATTTTTCTTGTTTTTGCTTTGTCATTATGGGGTATTGCGTGTAGATTGATGAGTAACATTTGTTATTTAATCCATTTTAGAATAAGGTTGTATCGTACAAAATGTGGAAAAGGTTACTTACCGAATGCACTGTATGTCATGGAAAGAGCAGGTGTTCTTAATGTTTTGTATACTCAGTGTATAGTATTCATTTCTTATATCTGTGTCTATATTGTCCAGGAGTTTCTAGAAGATAGACCATATGGTTCAAGAGAAAATAGCATAATTAATGAAAAAAGCATCTAATCAACAATTACATTATTTTCAATTAACTCTGTAACTCTTACAACTATTGACTTTTTCCACAACTGCCACCAGTTTAACATCAAAACATTGACAATGAATACATGTTGACATAATAATAAATAAGTGTGAAAAATAATGGAAATTATATTTCATGCTGAAACCCTCATACTAATCACCAATGGTATTCACTAAGTTGATGGTTTATATTTAAGATTTATTTTTACAGCTGTCATTCTATTTTAAAGTCATCTTATTGAATTATTTCATATATTTGACATAATAAGGCCACACAGAGGGCCAGACAGAATTAGACACCTGGACATAGACACCTGGACATAGACACCTGGACATAGAAGTACCCAAAAGGGCCACTAGATGTCTTGAGATAGATTACATAAAATCCATGAAAGATAGCAAAATGCTGGTAGTTTACTGGTAAACTTATAAAGCTTCCAGTAATATACCCACCCTTTTCAACCCTAGCACTGTCATACGCCCAAATGTATCACCTGATCAAATGCCCTGTCATATGGCCTGATCGAATGCCTTGGTATATACCCAAATGTATGGCCTGATCGAATGCCCTGACATATGCCTAAAGGCCTTGATATGCCCAGTGTATGAAATAGAGCATGTCAAAACATATATGATCCAAGCACGTTTTTTGTATGCTTTGTTATCATTATATTAGGCACTGAGAAAATACAGTATGCCCAACTAAGCAGAATGATAATCTGTTATGGTTCATTTACTTCAGTCTGTGTAGAGTGTCATTGTAATCACAATGATATGCCCAATGTATGACAGAGACCTTGGTATGCCCCATGTATGACAGAGACCTTGATATGCCCAATATATGACAGAGGTCTTGATATGTCCAATGTATGACAGAGGCCTTGATATGCCCAATGTATGACAGAGGCCTTGATATGCCCAATGTATGACAGAGGCCTTGATATGCCCAATATATGACAGAGGCCTTGATATGCCCAATATCTGACAGAGGTCTTGATATGCCCAATGTATGACAGAGGTCTTGATATGCCCAATGTATGACAGAGGTCTTGATATGCCCAATGTATGACAGAGGCCTTGATATGCCCAATGTATGACATACAGTATGTCGAAACATATATGATCCAAGCAGGTTTTTTTATGCTTTGTTATCAGTATGTTAGGCACTGATAAAATACAGTATGCTCAACTAAGCAGAATGATAGCTGTTGTGGTTCATTAACTTCAGTCTGTGTAGTGTGTCATTGTAATCTCAATAATGCGTATTCTCAATGATGTGCATCTGTCTGAGAAACTTTAACATACTGTATTTATAAACATACTGTTATACACCTGTATGTTATGACTTCTGTCTGCTGATCATAGACTTATACATGTCATCTTAAACTCTGAAAACGTATTGCAATTCAGTATAGACACTTGGCTTGATCCGCTGGTTTGATGTATTATCAAAATTAACTTAGAACTTTTAGATTACTTTATAGCAGTTCTATTCAATCAGTTTTTCAATTCAGTAAATCAAAATGTAAGTAACATAACATAGATGTCTACATAGAGAAACCTATGACAAGGTAAACTTTACAGGACTCCAGGAGGAAAGCATGGTATATGGATAATAAATGGATAATTGGGAAACAAAAGCAAAGTAACTGAACTAGGGAACACAGGTAGCTTCCTGTCTTTGATATTACCTACATCTTGCCTGTAAACAATCCTTAGACAAGGCTAAAAAAGACACCTGACGATGTGGGCCCTGATTACCTTGATGAGCTTAAAGTCTTATGTGTCTGTGTGTGCGTGTGTGTGTGTGTGCGCATAATTCACTTAATTTGACCATCTGTGCATGCTAAAGGAGAGAGAAGAAGAGTCCTCCAATCCTATGTGATCCTTTCAGCTACTCAGTCTCTCTGGCTCTGTTACTTGGGTAGGACCTCATAGCTTCCAGAAGCCTCATCTACGAACCCCGTAGGAAAGTCGGTATGATCCATCTATTCAAGAACCCAGTAAAGAAGATTGATTTAGAGGATAAATTGTTGCCGAGTTTTCGTAAGATATGCACCCTGCTGAACACCCAAGTTTTCAAAGGTAATCAGACAGAAGCACCGATGGATGAGCAGGTCTATCCACACTTACTAGGCTAAATATTTGGTTTTGTATCTCTTTATTGAAATCACATCCCAAACTGACATTTTTAATCTAAAGTCTTTTTCAACGTCTGGACATAAAAAATGGGTTGTTCCCCATCCAAAGATCATCTCTTCCCAGGGATCCCAGATGGGGTACACAAGGCTCTGCTGCCAGTACCACCAGAGGTGGGTAACATCAAGCCTGTTGAGGGAGAAAACCAAGATATTGACAATATGGATATTGACGAAGAAGTGGAGGAACTCCCACTATCAGCTGAAGAGGATAATCCTATGGCCGCCCTGGGAAAAGTGGCGGACATGGCCCCCATCACAGCCGTTGTGTCAAACCTAGGGGCCGTCTCTCAAATAGAGGTCAAAATGACATCACAGGTGAGAGACACACACAGTGAGAAGTTACCGGAAAAGCAGGCAAAAAAGGTCAAGAAGCGAAGGAAGAATAAGGGCGTCAAACGGGGCTGCCGAAAAGAAAAGGAGATAAACACCTCAATCACCCAGGGGAAGGTGGACCTTCCCATGCACATGGTGAGAGCTCACCAGGCCGCCTACGAATACCTGAACCCCAACATCTCCAAGTGTGAGACCCTGCTGGGGCTGCTGAACCAGGCCGCCCAGACCCAGCTCTCCCTGCAGCCCATGATGACAGCCATTGTGATGCGCTTCGAGGAGGTCAACCAGGCCCTGGAGGAGATGGCTGAGGAAGGGGAGCTGATGCTGAAGGAGCATGGCAACCACATGGCCTGGCCCTCTGAGATAAGGGACCCAGCTCCCACCCCCTCCAAGCCCAATGCTGACCCATCAGAAACCCCCCCAGATCTGCTGCAGCTGCTGCTCCAGCATTCAACTGAAAAGATGAAGCTGGTGGGGAGCTCGATCCAAGGCCTGGGAGACACCGCTCTGGAAGAGGCGGCGGACTTCTTCGCCTCGTTATCTAGACTACTGGGAGAGAGGCTGCTGTCCAAGCGGGCAGTAGAGGAGCGTCTGACCCAGGTGCTGGCACGCGTGGAGGCAGCTGCCAAGTGCAACCTTGATGACTTGTCCCTGCACAGCGAGGACAGCGGCATCGGGGGAGAGAACGAGTCACTGATGGGATCAGAGCGCCACTGTCGTCAATGGGGGAGTTCTGGGTCCGGTGGCAGTGCACGCCCCACACCCCCAAGCCATTCACCTGACCAGGTATGCCTTAACGAAGGTGAGGAGGGGGAAGAAAATGAGGAAGAGGATGATGATGATGAAGATGAGGAGGATGAAGAGGAAGAGAGGTCAGGGAGGGTGCGGTCCAACTCATCCCCGCCAGACCCCATACAGAACACCAAGCACAGCAAAGGGCAGCCACCCAAACGGCCCCAGACAGCTGCCCCCTTGGGCAGGCCAGTGAGACCACCACGGTCAATGTCCATAGACTCTCTACATGTTCAGGAGCTGCAACAGAAAGACCTGGACCGACGGACGGGAAACAACTCTCTGAGAAGATACTCTTCAGGGGGGCAGAGGGTTGCCAGATATGGACTCAAAGGGTCCACAAAGGCAAACCAAGCACCAAATTCACTACCAGCGATAGCACCACAACCTCCTGGCCGCAACTCCGTCAAAAGACTCATAAACACATTCAGTGGTGGGGTGGACGGCAGACCAGGCCAAAGTCTCCCTAGTGCACACCTTAGGGGGTCTAGGAGCAGTGTAACTCCCCTCTTACCCGACATTGGAAGTGGAGAGGACATTGTCAGTGGTAACAACAATAAGAACATCTGGGCTGCGGAAGGCGGGGAAGGCCTGGATGATGACAACCTGCCCCCCCCTCCCCCTGAAGTCCTGATGGACAATTCCTATGAGAGCAATGAGGAAAACCCGGATGATGAGGAAGGGGAAGAGGAGGACACCGACAGTAGGGGCCACCCTGTGCCACGCCAAAGGAGCACCGCCTCTCAGCGCCTGAGGGCCTCGTTGCAGAACATGACGGTGTTGCCCAACCGTGGAAGTGTCGGACCAATCAGACAGGATCCTGTGACGAGGTGTGGACAGCAGCCAGCATCTGAAGGCGACCAAGAGAGTGAGCAAGCCGCCTCTCTCTACCATAAGGCCCGCAAGATCATCCACCTGCGCAACGCAGCTGAATCCGCTGCAAACAGACCTGACCCGGGGGTTCGAGGACCCCTTAGAGCTGGGGTGAGTCTCCGGCAAGGAAGCAGCAACCCCTATGAGGGGGAGTATTACCCCACCAGCATGCCACCGACCGTCCCACCAGTCTCCAGAGTTCGCCTACCACCCTCTTGTCCCTCTACACACCACAGACTACCAAACCCCCCTGCTTTCGCACAGCCTAATCCACCCTCACGTCCATCCTCTCCCCGGGTCTTGGGATGGAGTAGGGAGGACAGTGGTGAAGACATGTCACCCTCAGTGTCCTTCAACGATGCCCGATCTGTGTTCTGTCAAAATAGCCAATCCAACTCCCAGAGCTGGACCCCCCACTATAGCTCTACGTTCCCCAGGCCCTATGGTGAGCCCTCCCGGGGAAGGCTGTCCACACGCGGGTCCCAGACTGTCAGTCGGCGCAGCCAGTCTGACCAGAGACCCAGCCTGACAACACAACAACAGGATTTGTCCAACCCAGGCACACCACGGGGCCGGACACGAGGAAGTGAGCCAAATATGTCCAAAAGCAGTGAGAGGTGAGTGTTTCCCTTTACTCCCTTTGTCTAGCTACTAGTTTAGTGGATATTAGACCAAAGGCTTCCAAATTAATGTAAATGCAGAATTATGATCATATGTTAGAAAGTGGCCAAACAAAAAATGGCAGTGAATAGAAAAAGAAACAGTAGAAATTCAACTTGATAATATCTCAATGAACTACAGTATCTATGATCAAATCAAACTTTATTTATATAGCACATTTCTTAAAAGGTGAAAGATAAAAACACAAGAATGTTTTCTAAATTAGGAGACAAATACTATAACAACAACTGTGAAACTATGAGCTTGTTTGTTTTGCTTGGCTTCTTCCGAAGGTCAATACTTTTGACTCCAAATAGATGGTATCTGATTCCATCAGCTGTCACTCAGTGGGT
This sequence comes from Salmo salar, assembly GCF_965601325.2. Lineage (NCBI taxonomy): Eukaryota > Metazoa > Chordata > Actinopteri > Salmoniformes > Salmonidae > Salmo > Salmo salar. The sequence goes on along the minus strand of NC_138296.1, from coordinate 84,223,526 downwards.
GGGTGTATGTACTGTAGCAAGGCTCAAGCCACGCCCACCAGTAGTCTGTGAAGCTAACAGACCAAGCTATCACCCAAAGACAATGATAGAGGCATCTAGCGGCCAAAAGGCCGTATTTGCATGGCCAGCGCCATTGAGGGCTTCCACCATTTTAATGTCAACTGGGTGGGACTTCCAACTTCATTAGCTGATCCATCATGGTGACCCTGTTGGAGTCAGGCCCAACTGGGTCATCAGGAGAGATCAGCTTATTGTGAAGAAGAAAATGTACTATTTCAAAATGGAGATAGCCTCAATGGTGCTGCCCATGCTGTCACAGACACTATAATGGCACAGATACAGAGATTAGTCCTCTATCTATCTCTATGCTATCACCTTCAGTTTAGAACATCATCCTAAAACAGAACATGAGTCCACAGTTGGTAGATTAATTTGAGCAACAATTTAGAATTACCATTCAGGAATTTAAATGCTCAATATTGAAATGAAAAGATACCTACACACTTTATTTAGGATTTTTTTAAATATTTTTTTGTTAAAGTAAAGTAATCTCAAACTGTTAAAGTAATAAACAACTTGTCAAAAGAGCATAGCGCAAACAAATATTTATTCTACATTTCTCAACTAAAAATAATCACAACAACCTAGCTAGAAGTGTTTACTTGATATAAGAGCCATTCCGTAACATTAAACATACAGTTGAAGTCAGAAGTTTACATAAACCTTAGCCAAATACATTTAAACTCAGTTTTTCACAATTCCTGACATTTAATCCTAGTAAAAAAATCTCTGTCTTAGGTCAGTTAGGATCACCACTTTATTTTAAGAATGTGAAATGTCAGAATAATAGTAGAGAGAATTATTTATTTCAGCTTTTATTTCCTTCATCACATTCCCAGTGGGTCAGAAGTTTACATACACTCAATTAGTATTTGGTAGAATTGCCTTTAAATTGTATAACTTGGGTCAAACGTTTCGGGCAGCCTTTCACAAGCTTCCCACAATAATTTGGGTGAATTTTGGCCCATTCCTCCTGGTGTAACTGAGTCAAGTTTGTAGTCTTCCTTGCTTGCACACACTTTTCCAGTTCTGCCCACAAATGTTCTATAGGATTGAGGTCAGGGCTTTGTGATGGCCACTTCAATACCTTGACTTTGTTGTCCTCAAGCCATTTTGCCACAACTTTGGAAGTATGCTTGGGGTCATTGTCCATTTGGAAGAACCATTTGCGACCAAACTTCCTGAATGATGTCTTAGGATGTTGCTTCAATATATCCACATAATTTTCCATCCTCATGACACCATCTATTTTGTGAAGTGCACCAGTCCCTCCTGCAGCAAAGCACCCCCACAACATGATGCTGCCACCCCCGTGCTTCACGGTTGGGATGATGTTCTTTGGTTGCAAGCCTCCCCCTTTTTCCTCCAAACACAACGATAGTCATTATGGCCAAACAATTCTATTTTTGTTTCATCAGACCAGAGGACATTTCTCCGAAAAGTACGATATTTGTCCCCATGTGCAGTTAAAAACCGTAGTCTGGCTTTTTTTATGGCGGTTTTGGAGCAGTGGCTTCTTCCTTGCTGAGTGGCCTTTCAGGTTATGTCGATATCGGACTCGTTTTACTGTGGATATAGATACTTTTGTACCTGTTTCCTCCAGCATCTTCACAAGGTCCGTTGCTGTTGTTCAGGGATTGACTTGCACTTTTCACACCAAAGTATGTTCATCTCTAGGAGACAGAACACTTCTCCTTCCTGAGCGGTATGACGGCTGCGTGGTCCCATGGTGTTTATACTTGCGTACTGTTGTTTGTACAGATGAACGTGGTATTTTCAGGCGTTTGGAAATTGCTCCCAAGGATGAACCAGACTTGTGGAGCTCTACAATTATTTCTCTGAGGTCTTGGCTGATTTTCTTTTGATTTTCCCATGATGTCAAGCAAAGAGGCACTGCGTTTGAAGGTAGGCCTTGAAATACATCCACAGGTACACCTCCAATTCACGCAAATGATGTCAATTAGAAGCTTCTAAATCCATGACATCATTTTCTGGAATTTTCCAAGCTGTTTAAAGGCACAGTCAACTTAGTGTATGTAAACTTCTGACCCTCTGCAATTGTGATACAGTGAATTATATATGAAATAATCTGTCTGTAAACAATTGTTGGAAGAATTTACTTGTGTCATGCACAAAGTAGATGTCCTAATTGACCTACCAAAACTATAGTTTGTTAACAAGAAATGTATGGAGTGGTTGAAAACCGAGTTTTAATAACTCCAACCTAAGTGTATGTAAACTTCCGACTTCAACTGTATGTACACTTTAGTAGCCCTAACCATTTTGATGAACAGATGTGACCTGAGATTTAATTTAGAGGCAAAACAAAATAAGTAGAACAACAAATACGTGACACAACTTACACATATGGCAGCCTGCGCAATTTTCAAGCTTCTTTCAATTCCTACAGACGCCTGAGGATTCTTCATAGGTGTGGTAACTGGTGTTTTCAATGGAAACTAGAGCGAAACAAGTCCAGTGGCATTTTGATGGATCAGTTTTCCAGGTAGTGGGTGTGATCATCTGATTGTTTCAGATATATCAACTTTGTCTATGTGGGTTAATAATCGTCATGTCACAGTAATTTCCAAAGTCTGCATAACAAACGTGTGCTTAACAAGTTAGTCATTGGTCAAGTATTGGGGAACACAATCTTCATAGCAGAGTGCTGATTATCGAGATTGGATGTTAACCTAGAAGTTTAGAGCGTTGAGCCAGTAACCGAAAGGTCGCTGGTTCGAACCTCCGACCTGACCAGGTGATAAAAAAATGTTTTTAAATCAAATTCGGTCGATGTGCCCTAAATCCTAATTGTTCATTTAAGTCGCTCTGGATAAGAGCGTCTGCTAATTGACTTAGATGTAAAAAATATATATATAAACACAGTAGGCCAGAGGGAGAGATAGTATAACAGGAATGTGGACACTTCTTACTGTAAAGAACTGAAGTGACACTTCTCAGCATATGATGAGGTGCTATAAGTTTAGCCTAATGTTACAGCAGACGATCAACATCAACAATGTACTTTATTGGTACATTTACCCTTCTTGAGTGTGAGTAATTAAACATGGGGGGACTTAGGACTGCAAATTGCAAGAACATGTTGTCTGTTAGGTCATTAGCATAAACTTGAGCACAACAGCAACTTTAAATTCTTTATTTGAACCCAATACCCTGTTATCAGTGTTTCCATCACCATCACTCACTTACCCTACGTACTGCCTCCAGATTTACCCTGAGACAAACCACCTGTTTGGCCAAATTCTGGGTAGATTAGCTCTCCTTCCCCACTGCATCTCCCAGCTACCTGGTCCGCTACCCCATAATCCACGACTACATCCACAACTAAAGCCTCTCCTTTTCCTGTTGTCTTATAGGATGGTCAATGGTCTTCTGACGGAAGGGGACAACCAATCAGATCCAAGTGCTGTTGATACTGATTTGGATCCTGAGCAGTAGTGCATGGCAGTCTGCCAGGGCAGAATCTACCGAGCGAATTAGAGGGTGAGGACTGAGCATAGAAAGGGATTATGGATTAGGAGAACTCTTAAGGCTAAGACTTCCCTTCTAATGAGAAGAGAAGGGGCTTATTCTAAGAAAGTGTGTTAGGTAATTCACCATGCTTCTCCCTCAGATTGCTTGACTGCAATGGAGAAAAGGTTGAACTACAGTGTACATGTTTTGGTCTATCTATTATGTCCTCTGATATGATGTTTTGTAATACAGTAATTACTGAAAACAAAAATCTATTTTGGGATATGTTGATTTATTGAAGAATAATAATGAGTGTACGTTGCGATCTGTCAGTACATTTGTGGAAATTAAAATCAATGTAATATACTGTATTGACTATGACTCATTATAGTATATTGGTGAATAGGTAAAATTATTTGTTTCTTGTCCATGTCATACTGTTTTTGAATTAGCATTTTGTGTTTGAACTGTTGGTGTTTGTGTTATACAGTAACTACAGTGTTTGTTTACAAATGTTGTTTTATTATTATTTCGTAGTTTCACCTTTGTATTTTGTTTATTTATGTTTTTTTCTACCTGTTCCCAATAAAAAAAATAAAAAAAATAACTGCCAACAGAGGAGAGAGGTGTAACTTGAACACATTAAGTCACCCAGCTATAAATAGCTCCCCGAATCGTCTCACAATACAGTTCTCTGTGAGCATTCAAATAATGATAGGTTATATTCTGTGTTATCATGTTAGGCCTATACATTTTCTTGGGGGGACCTGACAAACGAGCATGTAATACAAGGGAAATAGTCAACTGCTCATTTGCAAAAAACATTTGCATAGTTACTGATTCCCACACCCTTGCTGTGCATAAAGGATAAACTCGTCAGTTTGAGTCAGCTATGAGATAATAAACCTGTTGTCCCACTGGTCCATTTTTTATAGAACTGCACCCAGAAACGTGAAATACTGTAGCAAATTGCAGATTGTAGCAGATTGTATTCTCATACAAAGTCAAGCTAGTCTGCACCAGAACATGAATTTGTCTGACTGTCTACAGTAATGATTTACAGAAAGAATGCAAGAGAGAGGGGATGTGAGAGAAAGAGAAGTAAAAAGGTCAGACTTCAGGAAATTACAGTCACATTGACAGTACATACAGTGCAATCAGGAAGTATTCAGACCCCTTGACTTTTTTCACATTTTGTTACGTTACAGCCTTATTCTAAATTGGATTAAATATTTTTTTCCCCTCATTAATCTACATACAAGATCCCATAATGGCAAAGTTAAAACTGTTTTTTAGGAATGTTTGCAAATGTAACTAAAAAAATGGAAATATCACATTTACATAAGTATTCAGACCCTTTACTCAGTACTTTGTTGAAGCATCTTTGGCAGTGATTACAGCCTTGAGTCTTCTTGGGTGTGATGCTACAAGCTTGGCACACCTGTATCTGGGGAGTTTCCCGCATTCTTCTCTGCAGATCCTCTCAAGCTTTGTCAGGTTGGATGGGGAGCGTCGCTGGACAGCTATTTTCCAGGTCTCTCCAGAGATGTTCGATCGGGTTCAAGTCTGGACTCTGACTGGGCCACTCAAGGACATTCAGAGACTTGTCCCGAAGCAACTTATGCATTGTCTTGGCTGTGTGCTTAGGGTCGTTGTCCTGTTGGAAGGTGAACCTTTGCCCCAGTGTGAGGTCCTGGGCGCTCTGGAGCAGGTTTTCATAATGGATATCTGTACTTTGCTCTGTTCATATTTCCCTCGATCCTGACTAGTCTCCCAGTCCTTGTCACTGAAAAACATCCGCACAGCATGATGCTACCACCACCATGCTTCACCGTAGGGATGGTGCCAGTTTTCCTCCAGACGTGACACTTGGCATTCAGGCCAAAGAGTTCAATCTTGGTTTCATCAGACCAGAGAATCTTGTTTCTCATGGTTTGAGAGTACTTTAGGTGCCTTTTGGCAAACTCGAAGCAGGCTGTCATGTGCCTTTTACTGAGGAGTGGCTTCCGTCTGGCCACCCTACAATAGAGGCCTGATTGGTGGAGTGCTGCAGAGATGGGTGTCCTTCTGGAAGGTTCCCCATCTCCACAGAGAAACTCTGGAGCTCTGTCAGAGTGACCATCAGGTTATTGGCTGACTAAGGCCCTTCTCCCCTGATTGTTCAGTTTGGCCTGGCGGCTGGCTCTAGGAAGAGTCTTGGTGGTTCCAAACTTCTTCCATTTAAAAATGATGGAAGCCAATGTGTCCTTGGGGACCTTCAATGCTGCAGACATTTTTTGGTACCCTTCCTCTGATCTGTGCCTCGACACAATCCTGTCTTAGAGCTCTATGGACAATTCCGTCGACCTTATGGCTTGGTTTTTGCTCTGACATGCACTGTCAACTGTGGGACCTTATATAGACAGGTGTGTGCCTTTCCAAATCATGTCCAGTCAATTGAATTTACCACAGGTGGACTCCAATCAAGTTGTAGAAACATCTCAAGGATGATCAATGGAAACAGGATGCACCTGAGCTCAATTTCGAGTCTCATAGCAAAGGGGCTGAATACTTATTTAAATAAGGTATTTCTGTTTTACATTTTTTATATATTTGCACAATTTCTAAATACCCTATAATAAAGCGAAAACAGGGTGTTTGTGGATTGATGAGTTTTTATTTTTATTTAATCAATTTTAGAATAAGGCTGTAACGTAACAAAATGTTGAAAAAGTCAAGGGGTCTGAATACTTTCCAAATGCACTGTATAAAGTATGAAACCAATTAGACTTTCTGCCAGTTGTAGCCTCCATTGCAATGCACACTTACTTGACACGCATTCGTTTTACACAACTGGTGCTTTCGTTTCAACATTTTTGTGAACCCCTCCTACCTGACAACTTTAGGGAGTGTCATGATTCGCTGTGAACTGTCTCGACTTGCCAGTCGGCTTTAGGAGCGCCTTTTCCCAAGCTACTCAAACAGCCTGTGAATTCCCCTGCTGTCAATTGGGTCTTTCAACACAAAATGACAGACAAAGGACTCACAGATGAGGCTGCGTCCGCAGCGTGCAAAGAAGGGGATCCTATCACCCAGGTGAGTGTCACACGGATGGAGCGCAAATTAAATAGAATATGTAAGCTAGCATTAATGTATCACTTATTCACAGTAGGCCTATTTTACTTGCTTGACAGTCTGTCTCAGCAAACATGTTGTTGAGCAAGAGTCCCCCTCAGCTATGTTAGTTGTAGGCTACATAGCCAAGCCCTGTGCTCCTTTAGCAAATACCATAGGAAAGTATTTACTAGTAGTCCTAGTTCCACGCCTTAGAATGCCATTATTTATACAGAGTAATGTGTTGCCTCTAGTTTGAGTTCTAACTTATCTTCTAGAGTTGTAAACTGAGAACATAGCTGAGGAGGCCAGGGTCAAAACATATTTTGCAATTGACCTCTTTCTCTCCAATTCAATTTCAATTCAATTTCAATTTAAGGGCTTTATTGGCATGGGAACCGTATGTTTGCATTGCCAAAGCAAGTGAAATAGATAATAAACAAAAGCTAAATAAACAATAAAAAATGAACAGTAAGCATTACTTACAAAAGTTCCAAAAGAATAAACACATTTCAAATGTCATATTATGTACTGTATATATAGTGTTGTAATGATGTGCAAATAGTTAAAGTACGAAATGGAAAATAAATAAACATAAATATAGGTTGTATTTACAATGGTGTTTGTTCTTCACTGGTTGCCCTTTTTTGTGGCAACAGGTCACACATCTTGCTGCTGTGATGGCACACTGTGGCATTTCACCCAATAGATATGGGAGTTTATCAAAATTGGATTTGTTTTCGAATCCTTTGTAGGTCTGTGTAATCTGAGGGAAATATGTGTCTCTAATATACATTTGGCAGGAAGTTAGAAAGTGCAGCTCAGTTTCCACCTCATTTTGTGGGCAGTGTGCACATAGCCTGTCTTCTCTTGAGAGTCAGGTCTGCCTATGGCGCCTTTCTCAATAGCAAGGCTATGCTCACTGAGTCTGTACATAGTCAAAGATTTCCTTAATTGTGGGTCAGTCACAGTGGTCAGGTATTCTGCCACTGTGTACTCTCTGTTTAGGGACAAATAGCATTCTAGTTTGCTCTGTTTTTTTGTTAATTCTTTCCAATATGTCAAGGAATTATCTTTTTGTTTTCTCATGATTTGGTTGGGTCTAATTGTGTTGTGCTCTCTCTCCCCCCTCTCTCTCTCTACCCCCTCTCTCGCTCACTCTGTCTCTCCCCATCACTCGCGCTCTCTCTCTTCCCCTGTCCCTATCTCTCTCTCCCCACCTGTCTCCCCCTGTCCCTCTCTTACCACCTGTCCCCCCATTTCTCTCTCTCTCTCTCACTCACTCTGTCTCTCTGTCTCCCAATCTTTCCCCGTCATTCTGTCTCTCTCTCCCCCTGTCCCTCTCTCCACACTTGTCTCCCCGTCCCTCTCTCTCTCCCCGTCTCTTTCCCCCCTCTGTCTCTCCCCGTCACACACACACTCTCTCTCTCTCCCCGTCCCTCTCTCTCTCCCCACCTGTCTCTCCCTGTCCTCTCTCCACCTGTCCCCCCGTTTCTCTCTCTCCCCCTCTCTCTTGCTCACTCTGTCTCTCTCTGTTTCCCCGTCTCTCCCCGTCACTCTCTCTGTCTCTCTCTGTCTCCCTGTCAATCCCCGTCAATCTCTCTGTCTCTCCCCCTGTCCCTCTCCCTCTCTCCCCACCTGTCTCCCCCCCCTCTCTCTCTATGTCTGTGTGTGTTTCCCCCTGTCTCTCCCCAGGACTACATGATGCAGCAAACCATGCTGAGGGTAAAAGACCCTCTCAAGTCTTTAGACTTCTACACCCGCATCATGGGCATGACGTGAGTCCCATACTGCTCTCTCACACACACACACGAAGGGGTTTCAGGCCTAGTACCCTACCCCTCTAGATGTCTCACTCTGTGGAATGAGGAAGGACCTAACTGAATTTGTCTAAAAGAAAGTTTCATTTTCATTGCAATACCTTTTCCATTTGTAGTAAATGGTTTCTGTTGCTAAACGTTTTGCAAGAGAATCGGCATAATGAATACACCCCAATTGTGATTCCTATTTGCCTCAGGTTGCTGCAGAAGATAGACTTCCCATCAATGCTCTTCACACTCTACTTCCTGGGTTATGAGGAAAAGAAGGAGATCCCTACAAATGTAAAGGAGAGGACAGCATGGACTTTCTCTCGAAGAGCCACCATCGAACTCACACAGTAGGCACCCCACTTAAAACCTCAGCACACACAAGCACATAGATTCCAGATCTGCTAGTCGAGCTATGAAGTGCCCTGTAAACATGGAATATAATAGAAGATGATCCGGTAACATCTAACCAGGGGTCTCCAACAGGTCGATTAAATTATCCTGTAACATCTAACCAGGGGTCTCCAACAGGTTGATTAAATTATCCTGTAACATCTAACCAGGGGTCTCCAACAGGTCGATTAAATTATCCTGTAACATCTAACCAGGGGGTCTCCAACAGATCAATTAAATTATCCTGTAACATCTAACCAGGGGGTCTCTAACAGGTCGATTAAATGATCCTGTAACATCCAACCAGGGGGTCTCCAACAGGTCGATTAAATTATCCTGTAACATCTAACCAGGGGGTCTCTAACAGGTCGATTAAATGATCCTGTAACATCCAACCAGGGGGTCTCCAACAGGTCGATTAAATTATCCTGTAACATCCAACCAGGGGGTCTCCAACAGGTCGATTAAATGATCCTGTAACATCTAACCAGGGGTCTCCAACAGGTCGATGAGATGATCCGGTAACATCTAACCCAGGGGTCTCCAACAGGTCGCCGAAATGATCCTGTAACATCTAACCCAGGGGTCTCCAACAGGTCGATGAGATGATCCGGTAACATCTAACCAGGGGTCTCCAACAGGTCGATGAGATGATCATATAACATCTAACCAGGGGTCTCCAACAGGTCGATGAGATAATCCTGTAACATCTAACCAGGGGTCTCCAACAGGTCGCCGAAATGATCCTGTAACATCTAACCAGGGGTCTCCAACAGGTCGATGAGATGATCCGGTAACATCTAACCAGGGGGTCTCCAACAGGTCGATGAGATGATCCTGTAACATCTAACCAGGGGTCTCCAACAGGTCGATGAGATGATCCTGTAACATCTAACCAGGGGTCTCCAACAAGGTCGATGAGATGATCATATAACATCTAACCAGGGGTCTCCAACAGGTCGCCGAAATGATCCTGTAACATCTAACCAGGGGTCTCCAACAAGGTCGATGAGATGATCCTGTAACATCTAACCCAGGGGTCTCCAACAGGTCGATGAGATGATCCTGTAACATCTAACCAGGGGTCTCCAACAGGTCGATGAGATGATCATATAACATCTAACCAGGGGTCTCCAACAGGTCGCCGAAATGATCCTGTAACATCTAACCAGGGGTCTCCAACAAGGTCAATGAGATGATCCTGTAACATCTAACCCAGGGGTCTCCAACAGGTCGATGAGATGATCCTGTAACATCTAACCAGGGGTCTCCAACAGGTCGATGAGATGATCATATAACATCTAACCAGGGGTCTCCAACAGGTCACCGAAATGATCCTGTAACATCTAACCAGGGGTCTCCAACAAGGTCGATGAGATGATCCTGTAACATCTAACCCAGGGGTCTCCAACAGGTCGATGGCAAGCTATAAGTTGTTTGTGTGCTGTCAACGAGTAGCTCGCAAGTTGATACTGAGAAATAATCAGTAGCCTAATATTACGTGATTAAATCAAATAAATAATTGTTCTAATCAAACCACAGGTTCTAGGCCCATTTATAGGGAACAGTCGAAGGCAGATAGCTTAGCACCCCGTATTATCGGCATATATTGCCTTCAACAGTGTTATCTTGTGATCAAGCCATCAATGTTTTCTGATTATTGGTGTTGTAAAAATGTTAGCCAACGGGTTATCAATTAGTAGTATTTCCACTGAAATGTCAAACATGCGATCATCTTTTTGATAAGTGGCTTATCAAAAAACATAAGTTCCGTATTATTGGCATATGGTCCCGTTATTGGCCACCTTACTATTTGGTTCAATTACAAGATATATCCGTTAAAATGTTGTTAAAAAATGAGACACCAACCTCGTATCCAAAGTGTTTACTAGATAGTTGGCTAGCCTTCCTGTAGAAAAAATGACTTGCCTGTCAACTTTTCATTGCGTAGCCCGGTGCACCCTCCTGTGGACTCTTAAAAAAAATGCTGATTCACCAACATATTCAGTGTTGTAACCAAATAATGTCTCATAATTTGTTTTACAGATGAATCTTATGTTTTGAGAAAGTAGATAACAGTTTAATATTAAAATATAAATGAGTATGAATAATTTACATAAAATAAAACTTTCATTTCAGTCATGTGCATTGACAAACAATTAAAACAATGTTGGAGTTTGTGTTGGAGATGCACTTGGATAGTAAAGGAAGATGTGTTGAATAAATATATATTTTTGATTCTATATGAAAACAAACCAAACAATTAAATCTCCATCTCCATCCCTATCTTGTCACAAAAATTTGAATAGAATAGAAAGTTATCCAACCAGAATGAAAATGTTTTTTTTTTTTTTTTTGGTAGATACAGTACTGCACCAGAGAATTTTCACCCTCTGGTGCAAGCAATGTGGGTGGTCCACTGCGACAACCATGGGTCAACCGGCCTCTCAGCCTGTCCGCCAGGGTCTGCCGAGGTACGCCATGCACCTTGGTAGATAAGAGAATAAAACTGTTACTAGCAGATGAAATTTGCATGCACGTGGTAATCTCCTAAAAACAAAAGATGCCTAACCTTGGCAGCCAGGCGGATAGCCATCCCTGCCAGCAGTCCTCCACTGCATGGAACATGTCCACCTCACTCACTGTTTCCTCTTGACTTTGTTCATGCTGTGGTGGTAAATACATGTAGCTAAATAACTTGGCATACTATACACATTTTAGAAAGATAACTCAATCTGAATATGTATAAACATTTACATTTCAAAGTTAAGGCAATTGAAAGGTGATGAACGTTTTCACAATAACTGAAAGTGTACCCACGTTTTTTATTTGATGTTATCTGTAATGAAAATTGTCCCAATTAGTTTAATATTGATGCATACATTATAACACTTGACTAAATACTGCCTCTGTGTAACGTTAGCTGTTGTAAGATGAAACATAGCCTACAGTGATAGGTGTCAAAAAGTTCATGGTTCAAAGTTCAAAATGAATTTTTGCAGATTGTACAAAACGCCCCCGTCAGAGCACTCTAATTTTCATACGGTAAAGCTTGACAACTTTTTGTTGTTTTCGTGATATGTATTATCTAAAGCTTAAAATGTCTTTCCTTTTTGCTTACTTAGTAGTTCTATCGACATTTAGCAACCAAGCTAGCAACAACATTAGCAAATCCGTTAGCTATATTTCAGAGGTAAAAAATTGGATATTAATAAATGACGTGTTGTCTGTCGCGCATTCGAATTTTACGATATACAGCGTGTCCCACAAAATGTGTATACATATTACTTTTTTGAAAACTCAAAAAACCTAACTTACATAAATTGCAATAAAAATGGGTGGTCAGTTAGCTAGAAAGGTGTCGTTCATTTAAATGTTGAGCTCAAGGTTATTTAGTCCTCCAACCGCTAGAGAGTGTCCGATGTTGGGGGGAAATTAGCTATAACAAATGAAAAAATTGAGAAATTTGCTCGTTTGAAACAGGATTAACGTTACTGTCAAATACATTACTTCTACTGGACAGATAGTAGTGATGGGCATACCGGCTCTTTTGGCTCAGCTCACCAAAAAGAGCCGTCTCTTTTGGTTCCCAGACTGCTCTTTAAAAAAACATCTGTTTTGTATTTTTTCAAGTCAAACAGTTTGCGATAGTTTGACTATGATTGGTGTTAAAACAATTCTAATTAAATTATTAAATGAAATCATACTCTAATTTAACCACAATGTATTTAAAAATGCATTGGTTTGTTATGAAAAAGAATGCTATTAAACATTTGCATTTAAAGTAGAACTTTTATATAAACAAAGTGCATATAAATGTAACAATTCAAAACGAATACAATCAGAATAACATAATAATAGAATATTGCCCCATATCAAAGAAAAATAAATAACAATGTGCAAAACTGCAGTATCCCACTTAAACGTTAAACTGGTCCCTCTTTTCTCTCTCTTCTTTATTGCCATGTTATAACCAGCAGCACACAGCAATGCTGACCATATTTTGCTTTTATGATAGATTTGCATTCAGAAATGCAAGCTACCTCACTTTCGAGGGGCTGATGCGGTTTCTTCTCTCAGTAATCTTTTGTCCCGTTCTTCGAGAAGAGGGAACGGATGTGACCACTATGCAGAGTCTCCCTGTCATGACTTTAGTAAGCCGTGGGTATACAGAGGCCTTGTTCTTCCACCAGGGGCTCCTCCAAATAGGATCGGACCTCCAGGGGTCGGACCTCCAGACCTCCATTATGGCGTCTGCTGAGGGATTCCATTGTGCTGTATCTCCAGTTGCTCTCTCGTCAAACAGCATCCAAACAGCAGACGTTTGTGGCTCTACTGCTGGTGCTTCTGCTCCACCTGATCCCTCTTCTTCCTGTTTCCCTGGTGCCTGAGCCAGCTGACTGCTGGGGCTGTCCCTCCCTGCTGCTGAGGTTATTCTTTGAAGAGCCTCATCAATAGCTCTGGCATCACTGAAGGCTAACTTCTTAAACCTGGGGTCAAGTGCAGCGGTTTCTGATAGCAAGTGATTATATTCCATTCTGTGGAACTTTCTGTCCATTGATGAACATAGGGTGTGCATCAACTCTGTCACATGTCCTGTGGTTACATTTGCTTCTCTCTGGCGGCTGGCTGTGATTCGCTGCAGACCCTTATACAGGAGTATCATTTTTGAGGCTGTCACATAGCTGAAAAAAGAGAACAGTAACTTATTAGTTCAGGTTCATGTTTTGTCTACTGATACTACATTCTCATCTACTACTCATATTTTTTATTTTACCTTTATTTAACTAGGCAAGTCAGTTAATTAAGAACACATTCTTATTTTCAATGACGGCCTAGGAACAGTGGGTTAACTGCCTGTTCAGGGGCAGAATAACAGATTTGTACCTTGTCAGCTCGGGGATTTGAACTTGCAACCTTTCGGTTACTAGTCCAACACTCTAACTACTAGGCTACCCGGCTACCCATATACATATATAATACTGGATTAAATAATGATGTAGTAATAACTGCTTACTGTACCTGATCTCTGATCTCCACAGTGACCTGCTCAAAGGGTTCCAGGACTGCACACCTCTTCCTCCACCTCCCATTCCTCTTGGGTCAGAGCATCAACAGGTGCATTGACAATGGCCAGGGTAGAGATGATGGCATCCTTTGACTCAAGAAACCGCTTCAACATATAAAATGTTGAATTTCACCTTGTAGTGCAAGCTTGTTTAGGCCTCAGCTCAGGCATCCCCATCTGGCGTTGTGTAGACTTTAGTTTTTCAGCACCTACTGTGCTCAGGTGGAAGTATTCCACAGCTGCTTTCACTTTGTCCTCGGTGGGCTTCATCACCTTTAGAGCATCTCTTACAATGAGGTTGATTGTGTGGGCAAGACATGGATGATGGGTCCGTTTTAAAATGTTCATGACTTTGGTTATGTTAGATGCATTGTCGCTAACACAACAGACCACTTTTCCATCTACTTGCCATTCTCTGGCCACTCTCAACAGTTCCTCTGCCAAGTTCTCTGAGGTGTGTCTGTCGCTGAACTCAAAGCAGTCCAGAAGACAGCTAGACATAAAAATATTGAATGAAGTGACATGTAACCGACATGTAAGAAGTGGTTACCCTTGATGTCCAGCAGTCAGTGGTAAGGCAAACTGCAGTAGCTTTTTGGACTCTTTCCCGCACTGAAGCCTGTGGTCTCTCGTACAGATGTGGAATAAGTACTTTTGAAAGGGTTTTCCTGCTTGGAATTGTGTACATTGGATTTAGACTATTGCTATAATTTCTAAAACCTCTGTCCTCCACGATCGAAAATGGCTGGAAATCGGTGGCAATCATTTTAGCCAATGCAATATCAATTTGGCCTTGTTTTGCTACAGACATAGACTTTGGCATAAACTGGTCCATAGAAGACTGCGTTGCTGTGGGTCGTGGAGTTGGCCTACTTAACTGAGTGGATACTGGCTCCACCACTATCACTAGCAGGCCCGCTAGTTTCTCGAAGCTCCGCTACAGCTAGCTTCACAGTTGGGTGCACAGTTCACATATGCCGGTGTTGTCACACCTGATCAGTTTCACCTGTCCTCGTTATTGTCTCCACCCCCTCCAGGTGTCGCTTGTTTTCCCCAGTGTATTTATCTCTGTGTTTCCTGTCTCTCTGTGCCAGTTCGTCTTGTATGTTAGTCAAGTCAACCAGCGTGGTTTTCCCGTAATCCTTTTGCTATTCTCTTTTTGATAGTCCTCTCGGTTTTGACCCCTGCCTGACTCTGGACTTCTTTCCCGCCTGCCTGATCATCCTGCCTGGCCTAACCTTGGTTCTGCTTGCTCTTCGGTACCTTTTGGACTCTGAACTGGTTTTGACCCTTTTGCCTGTCCACGACCATTCTCTTGCCTTCCCCTATTGGATTAATAAATATTGTAAGACTCCAACCATCTGCCTCCTGTGTCTGCATCTGGGTCTCGCCTTGTGTCATGATAGGTGTAGGTTGGTTCATTGGTTGACACTGCGTGTCTGATCGACAGGAACAACAGGTGAGGCTGTTAGTCTGAGCAGACAGTCAAAACAAATGTGTGTGCACTTGAGCATTTAGGCCTATTTTATATATATTTTTTGTTCTTTTAATTAGTTACTTCTATTCATTTAAAACTTTCGATTTTTCATATCTTAATTTTTTATTTATTTTTATAAATAGATTCGGCTCTTCTGATATGCGAGCCAGATCCCAATGTTCAACTTCAAGAGCCGGCTTGACAATGAAAGTAAGACCACAAAGTGAGGAATTTTTGTATGACGACCAAATTGGTAAAAAAAAATTGTAATTGCTAATTTGCTATCTGAGGCCTATTTGATCAAACACAAGTTTTGTGATGGATTGGTTGTTTTGAATGTACTGATATAAGTGGACACGTAGCATTTCGGCAACAATACTACTTTATATCAGAGTTGTACCTGTTGTTCATGTTTTTATTTAACCAGGCAAGTCAGTTAAGAACAAATTTATATTTACAATGCTGGCCTCCTGGGGAACAGTGGGTTAACTGGCTTGTTCAGGGGTAGAACAACAGATTTTTTTTTTACCTAGTCAGCTCAGGGATTCGATCCAGCAACCTTTTGGTTACTGACCCAACGCTCTAACCACTAGGCTACCTTCTGGGGTGAATGATGGCCCTGGCTAGAATGGTCCCACCCCATCTCGCCTCCTCCAGCCTGCTATCTATCTTTTTGGACGTGTATTTCCATTGTTAGAGCGGTCACTCGACTATCTTATAATAGAACATTTTTGACAAAGCTCTCATCTGAGCAGGTTTAAGAAGGGGTGCTTCATGTGATTCATGTTTTTTTGTATTGCATAAATTCTTCGAAATTCACAAAAAATTATATTAGCTGATGAAGATTATCTCATAGAACAAAACGTATAAGATCTCCACAGACCTTATTTTTGGCATTTATCCAAAAACCTTACAAAAATTCCATTCATTTTCCTCATAGACTTTATCCAACGAACCACGGCGGAGTTGGTGTCTAGAAAAGACGCCATCAATATTTCTCTCTATACCTGTTTAATGTTCTTCACTAATTACTTTCTCCTCGGAAACAGTGACCGAAACTATGGTTCCTTCCCTGTCACAATACCATGATGGTGAAGATGATATACTGTATTTCTCACTTGACGTTTCTCTCTTCTCACTTCTCTTTTCTCTGTTCTCTATAAGCAACTGGGGCTCTGAGTCAGATGAAAAATTATCTCTTCACAACGGAAACTCTGAACCGAGGGGTTTTGGTGAGAAAATTATATGATCTTTTTAATTCAACATTTGAATGTGGTACAGCAATTGTGTTTTTCAACCATGAGACAATTCCACATAATTTAAATTGTCTCACTCCACTTTCTCTATCATGCAGGGCACATCGGCATTGCTGTACCTGATGTTTATGCAGCCTGCAAAGTATTTGACGAACAAGGAGTAACATTTGTTAAGAAACCGGATGATGGTATATTTTTCCCTCTTCTTTTCCCTCTCTCACATTATTTTGTTTGTTTAGGGTCTCTGTGAGAGAAAAAAAACGTGTGTGTATAGAGTACATTACAGTTGACTAGTCATCTGTATCAGGCTGTTTCATTTGTATTTTCTCAATTTGTAAATGGAACATTCTATTTGTCCACACAGGTAAAATGAAGGGAGTGGCCTTCATACAGGATCCTGATGGATACTGGATTGAGATTTTGAGCCCAAACAACATGTTCTCCTTAACATCATAGGGAGGCAAACTGGGCCAGCACAAACTGACTGGGTTCGGAAAAAGAATGTGATATAAAAAATAAGAGTGAAACTGAAAAAGGTAACAAAGGGGGTTATGTGAGGAAATTAAGAAGTGAAGATGGAGTGTTTGCTTACGATTGGGATCACATGCAGGTTCCCGCGGTACTATGGACACTCAAGACAAAGGATGGGATAGCCGTAATATAAAGAGACAACACTGTTGGAGCTAGGAACACAAACATTTCGCAACACCCGCAATAACATCTGGTAAAAATGTGTATGTGACCAATAGAATTTGATTTGAGATGTTTGGATGGGTCAAACTGACAATGAAGATGACCAGGGTAAATAACTGCTCCTAATGTGGTCTGACTGAGATTGATATTATCCCAGCCTGGTCAACATATTTGCAATAAACAAATGTGGATCATCCTCGTATTTTCAATTCCTCTGTCTTTCTATTCAAATTGTAAAGGTTTAGCCAACTGACCACTCAGCCTATTTATTTGGCTGAACATTAGAATTTGGAGCAGTAATCCCCTTGGACTTACACAACAAACAGATAACCAAGGTTGTCTCGTCAGCACCATTTCCACAGTAAAATATGAGTGACTGTAGAAAATAAGGCTTGCAGAAAACCATATATACATATACAGTGGGGGGAAAAAGTATTTGATCCCCTGCTGACTTTATACGTTTGCCCACTGACAAAGAAAGGATCAGTCTATAATTTTAATGGTAGGTTTATTTGAACAGTGAGAGACAGAATAACAAAAAAAATATCCAGAAAAACGCATGTCAAAAATGTTATAAATTGATTTGCATTTTAATGAGGGAAATAAGTATTTGACCCCCTCAATCAGAAAGATTTCTGGCTCCCAGGTGTCTTTTATACAGGTAACGAACGGGCTGAGATTAGGAGCACACTCTTAAAGTGAGTGCTCCTAACCGCAGCTGGTTACCTGTAAAAAAGACACCTGTCCACAGAAGCAATCAATCAATCAGATTCCAAACTCTCCACCATGGCCAAGACCAAAGAGCTCTCCAAGGATGTCAGGGACAAGATTGTAGACCTACACAAGGCTGGAATGGGCTACAAGACCATCGCCAAGCAGCTTGGTGAGAAGGCGACAACATTTGGTGCGATTATTCGCAAATGGAAGAAACACAAAAGAACTGTCAATCTCCCTCGGCCTGGGGCTCCATGCAAGATCTCACCTCGTGGAGTTGCAAAGATCATGAGAACGGTGAGGAATCAGCCCAGACCTACCCGGGAGGATCTTGCCAATGATCTCAAGGCAGCTGGGACCATAGTCACCAAGAAAACAATTGGTAACACATTATGCCGTGAAGGACTGAAATCCTGCAGCGCCCGCAAGGTCCCCCGGCTCAAGAATACATAAACATGCCCGTCTGAAGTTTGCCAATGAACATCTGAATGACTCAGAGGACAACTGGTGAAAGTGTTGTGGTCAGATGAGACCAAAATGGAGCTCTTTGACATCAACTCAACTCGCCGTGTTTGGAGGAGGAGGAATGCTGCCTATGACCCCAAGAACACCATCTCCACCGTCAAACATGGAGGTGGAAACATTATGCTTTGGGGGTGTTTTTCTGCTAAGGGGACAGGACAACTTCACCGCATCAAAGGGACGATGGACGGGGCCATGTACCATCAAATCTTGGGTGAGAACCTCCTTCCCTCAGCCAGGGCATTGAAAATGGGTCGTGGATGGGTATTCCAGCATGACAATGACCCAAAACACGCAGCCAAGGCAACAAAGGAGTGGCTCAAGAAGAAGCACATTAAGGTCCTGGAGTGGCCTAGCCAGTCTCCAGACCTTAATCCCATAGAAAATCTGTGGAGGGAGCTGAAGGTTCGAGTTGCCAAACGTCAGCCTCGAAACCTTAATGACTTGGAGAAGATCTGCAAAGAGGAGTGGGACAAAATCCCTCCTGAGATGTGTGCAAACCTGGTGGCCAACTACAAGAAACGTCTGACCTCTGTGATTGCCAACAAGGGTTTTGCCACCAAGTACTAAGTCATGTTTTGCAGAGGGATCAAATACTTATTTCCCTCATTAAAATGCAAATCATTTTCTAACATTTTTGACATGCGTTTTTCTGGATTTTTGTTGTTGTTATTCTGTCTCTCACTGTTCAAATAAACCTACTATTAAAATTATAGACTGATCATTTCTTTGTAAGTGGGCAAACGTACAAAATCAGCAGGGGATCAAATACTTTTCCCCCCACTGTATACACACACACACACACACACCTTCCGTTCCAAAGTTTGGGGTCACTTAGAAATGTCCTTGTTTTTGAAAGAAAATAAAAAAAATGTGTCCATTAAAATAACATCAAATTGATCAGAAATACAGTGTAGACATTGTTCATGTTGTAAATGACTATTGTAGCTGGAAACGGCAGATTTTTTATGGAATATCTACATAGGCATACAGGTCTCCATTATCAGCAACCATCACTCCTGTGTACCAGTGAATTGGTGACTCCGTGATGCTGGCCTTCTCGGCAGAGTTGCAAAGAAAAAGCCATATCTCAGACTGGCCAATAAAAAGAAAAGATTAAGATGGGCAAAAGAACTCAGACACTGGACAGAGGAACTCTGCCTAGAAGGCAAACATCCCGGAGTCGCCTCTTCACTGTTGACGTTGAGATTGGTGTTTTGCGGGTACTATTTAATGAAGCTGCCAGTTGAGGACTTGTGAGGCGTCTGTTTCTCAAACTAGACACTAATGTACTTGTCTTCTTGCTCAGTTGTGCACCGGGGCCTCCCGCTCCTCTTTCTATTCTGGTTAGAGCCAGTTTGCACTGTTCTATGAAGGGAGGAGTATACAGCGTTTTTCAAGATCTTCAGTTTCTTGGCAATTTCTCACATGGAATAGCCTTTATTTCTCAGAACAAGAATAGACTGACAAGTTTCAGAAGAAAGTTATTTATTTCTGGCCATTTTGAGCCTGTAATCGAACCCACAAATGCTGATGCTCCAGATACTCAACTAGTCTAAAGAAGGCCAGTTTTATTTCGTCTTTAATCAGAACAACAGTTTTCAGCTGCGCTAACATAATTGCAAAAAGGGTTCTCTAATGATCAATTAGCCTTTTAAAATGATAAACTTGGATTAGCTAACACAACGTGCCATTGGAACACAGGAGTGATGGTTGCTGATAATGGGCCTCTGTATGTCTATGTAGATATTCCATAAAAAAATCTGCCGTTTCCAGCGACAATAGTCATTTACAACATTAACAATGTCTACACTGTATTTCTGATCAATTTGATGTGATTTTAATGGACAAAAATGTTGCTTTTCTTTCAAAAACAAGGACATTTCTAAGTGACCCCAAACTTTGTAACGATAGTGCATATATATTTATTGCTGTACTTTTACCACTTTTTCTCCCTAATTTTGTGATACCCAATTGGTAGTTACAGTATTGTCCCATCGCTGGTCGAGAGCTATGCGTCCCCCGAAACATGACCCTGCCAAGCCGCACTGCTGTTCTTGTATAGATTTACAAGAATTTGGACTCGTGGTACAGTTTTTATACTATTGTATTGTTGGATTATAATACATTCGAATATTGTTGATAATTTTTGCAAGTGTCAGATTTACCACCTGCATGTACACAGCTTGTCCTCCTCCTATACGCAAGGGGCGCTGTTTCTTCTTTGAACATTACCGTTTTTCCAACCCAAACAACATCCGGGTTGCGTGGCAATCCATTTGTGTTTGTGATGGTGGAATTTTTCAGTCCGATTGCAAATTATTTAATTTTTCACGCAAACTTGCCATTAATTCCCACGATTTTGATTGAATAAAGGGGAAAAGAACTTCAAGAAATAGTTATCGTGGAAGGGAGAACGAAAGGGGATAGCTAGCTACGCTTCTTGTGCTGGTATGTCACACGGGTGAAAGTGAAACCCAAGGGTTTGTGTCTGACTGCGTCATACAACTATCTGACACGCTGGCTCGTCTCACATTTTTGATTGATTCGCTAGATTATTGGTTTATGTATGGTTATAAACCGTGTGGTTCGAGCCCTGAATGCGTATTGGCTGATAGCCGTGGTATATCAGACCTTATACATTTATTTTTATTTAACTAAGTCAGTTGAGAACAAATTCTTATTTTCATTGACGGCCTAGGAACAGTGTGTTAACTGACTTGTTCAGGGGCAGAACGACAGATTTGTACCTTGACAGCTCAGGGATTCAATCTTGCAATCTTTCGGTTACTAGTCCAACGCTCTGACCTCTAGGCTACCTGCCGCCCCAATTGGTACCCATGAACAGAAAAACATACTATTTACTGGTATAATTACGTTGGTAACCAGTTTATAATAGCTATAAGGCCCCTCGGGGGTTTGTGGTGGAAATATGACCAATGTCCAACGGTAAGGGCTGTATACAGGCACTCCGAGATGCGTCGTGGGTAAGACCAGCCCTTGGCCGTAGCATATAGGCCATATACCTTATTGCTAAATTATCTAGCTACCTATTAAATGGACAATATCATTGTTGCATTACACAGCAGATAACGTTACACAGCTCGTTAAGTCTACAGGTATAAGGCCAAGGTTAGCCACCTGCAGTTATGGAACGTTTGCTCACAAGTATGATTCAATTGGCTGATGACCCAGATGGAATCATGTGATCCTTCCTTAACCCATAGAAAATCCCAGGCCACCAGTTGACTACTGGTGCTGCCCATGCTAAATCTGTCCTTTGGTCACTCGAGGCCTCTACCATTCTCTATGGGAGGGTTTGAATTTGTCCAATAGAAACAATTTGCGTTTTCCAAATTTTGGAGTAAACTGTTTCTGATGCAAAATGTTTTGCAAGGTTGTCAAACTATGTTTTCTTCTCATGTGTCAGATGTTAGTGAGACGCCTCCAGTCAAATCACAATGAGTAACAACAGCCATCCTTTGCGTCCACTGGCCTCTGTGTCAGAGATTGACCACATCCACCTGCTGTCAGAGCAGCTGGGCGCCTTGGTTCCAGGTGAAGAGTACAGTGATGTCACCTTCATTGTGGAGGAGAAACGCTTCCCGGCCCACAGGGTCATTTTGGCAGCACGATGTCACTACTTCAGGTACACATATTTGAATGCTTTTTGTCTTGTTCTTCTTTGCAATGCATGAGGTCCTTGGCTTCCCAAGAAATGTCAGATGACTGGCTCTGTCGGCAGTTGGCAATTAAATATGAACCTTAAAGTTATTTTAGGTAATAGTGTTCAATGAAGACTAGGTAACAGTCTGTGAAATGTCTAAAAACCTTTTCCCCAGAGCTCTGCTGTATGGAGGGATGAAGGAGTCCCAGCCGCAGGCGGAGGTGACACTGGAGGAGACCCGAGCCGAGGCGTTCTCCATGCTCCTCCACTACCTTTACACGGGCCGGGCTAGCCTCAGCTCAGCCCGTGAGGAGGTGCTGCTGGACTTCCTGGGTCTGGCCCACCGCTACGGCCTCCAGCCACTAGAGGACTCCACCTCAGAGTTCCTGCGCACCATCCTGCACACCCACAACGTGTGTTTGGTGTTTGATGTGGCCAGCCTGTACTCTCTGGGTGCGCTCAGTGAAGCATGCTGCGCCTACATGGACCGGCACGCCCCGGAGGTCCTGGCCTCGGACGGCTTCCTCACATTGTCCAAGGTGAGTAGGAGTAGGCAGCTTCACGTTCATTAAAAACGAATAGAAGATCATGGATCGAAACAGGAACGGGACTACCTGGACTTGTCCAATATAGAAATGCAATAAAAAAATAAAAAATCAGTTGCAAAATGTTTTCAAACGATTTTCATTGTGTGCCCCAAAGAACAAAACCCAGATGACTGAATCAAAAGAAGTAGTCTTAACTGAATCTGCTTCTATCCTCTCTGTGCAGACTGCTCTGCTGACTGTGGTACGGAGGGACTCATTTGCAGCGAGCGAGAAGGAGATCTTCCAGGCGCTGTGTCGCTGGTGCCGGCAGAACGGCGAAGGTGGCGCCACGCAGGAAGTCATGTCGGCCGTGCGGCTGCCGCTCATGAGTCTGATGGAGATGCTAAACGTGGTGCGTCCCTCGGGACTTCTCAGCCCAGATGACCTGCTGGACGCCATCAAGACTCGCTCAGAGAGCCGCGACATGGACCTCAACTATCGCGGCATCCTCAGTGGGTCTCAGTCTCTGCTGGTCCTGTTCTAGTAGTCAGCAACTAATAGTGTGTGTGTGTGTGTGTGTGTGTGTGTGAGAGAGAGAGAGAGAGAGAGATATACAGTTGAAGTCGGAAGTTTACATAGACTTAGGTTTGAGTCATTAAAACTCGTTTTTCAACCACTCCACAAATTTCTTGTTAACAAACTATAGTTTTGGCAAGTCGGTTAGGACATCTACTTTGTGCATGACATAAGTAATTTTTCCTACATTTGTTTACATACAGATTTTTTCACTTATAATTCCCTGTATCACAACTCCAGTGGGTCAGAAGTTTACATACACTAAGTTGACTGTGCCTTTAAACAGCTTGGAAAATTCCAGAAAATTATGTCATGGCTTTTTAAAAGCTTCTGATAGGCTAATTGACATCATTTGAGTCAATTGGAGGTGTACCTGTGGATGTATTTCAAGGCCTACCTTCAAACCCAGTGCCTCTTTGCTTGACATCATGGGAAAATCAAAAGAAATCAGCCAAGACCTCAGAAAAATAATTGTAGACCTCCACAAGTCTGGTTCATCCTTGGGAGCAATATCCAAATGCCTGAAGGTACTACGTTCATCTGTACAAACAATAGTACACAAGTATAAACGCCATGGGACCACGCAGCCGTCATACCGCTCATGAAGGAGACACGTTCTGTCTCCTAGAGATGAATGTACTTTGGTGCGAAAAGTGCAAATCAATCCCCGAACAACAGCAAAGGCCCTTGTGAAGATGCTGGAGGAAACAGGTGCAAAAGTATCTATATCCACAATAAAACGAGTCCTATATCACCAAAACCTGAAAGGCCACTCAGCAAGGAAGAAGCCACTGGCCCAAAACTGCCATAAAAAGCCAGACTACGATTTGCAAACTGCACATGGGGACAAGATCGTACTTTTTGGAGAAATGTTCTCTTGTCTGATGAAACAAAAATAGAACTGTTTGGCCATAATGACCATTATGTTTGGAGAAAAAAGGGGGACGCTTGCAAGCCGAAGAACACCATCCCAACCGTGAAGCACGGGGTGGCAGCATCATGTTGTGGCGGTGCTTTGCTGCAAGAGGGACTGGTGCACTTCACAAAATAGATGGCATCATGAGGATGGAAAATGATGTGGATATATTGAAGCAACATCTCAAGACATCAGTAAGGAAGTTAAAGTTTGGTCGCAAATGGGTCTTCCAAATGGACAATGACGCCAAGCATACTTCCAAAGTTGTGGCAAAATGGCTTAAGGACAACAAAGTCAAGGTATTGGAGTGGCCATCACAAAGCCCTGACCTCAATCCCATAGAAAATGTGTGGGCAGAACTGAAAAAGCGTGTGTGAGCAAGGAGGCCTACAAACCTGACTCAGTTACACCAGCTCTGTCAGAAGGAATGGGCCAAAATTCACCCAACTTATTGTGGGAAGTTTGTGGAAGGCTGCCCAAAACGTTTGACCCAAGTTAAACAATTTAAAGGCAATGCTACCAAATACTAATTGAGTGCATGTAAACTTCTGACCCACTGGGAATGTGGTGAAAGGATTAAAAGCTGAAATAAATCATTCTCTCTACTTTTATTTTGACATTTCACATTCTTAAAATAAAGTGGTGATCCTAACTGACCTAAGACAGGGAATTTTTACTAGGATTAAATTTCAGGAATTGTGAAAAACGGAGTTTAAATGTATTTGGCTAAGGTTTATGTAAACTTCTGACTTCAACTGTATGTATTCAATGTGATGCCTTTGTGTTACAGTCCCAGAGGAGAATATTGCCACTATGAAGTACGGGGCCCAGGTGGTGAAGGGAGAGCTGAAGTCAGCGTTGCTGGACGGAGACACCCAGAACTACGACCTGGACCACGGCTTCTCAAGACACCCCATAGAGGAGGACGGCTGCGCTGGCCTCCAGATTAAGCTGGGCCAGGCTTACATTCTCAACCATATCCGCATCCTGCTCTGGGACAGAGACAGCCGGTGAGAGAGACATCCAGTGTGTTTTAGGGGATCAGTTTGAGCAAAGCACAATCGCTTATCTTTATGACAGAGAAGTTATTTGTGATGTGAGGTGATTTACAGATTAGTGATTTTGATCAGTTTTACTGCCTTGTAATCAAACACGCACATTCCTTTCTCTCTGAAGGTTTCGCTCAACTGATGAGCAATGCTTTCATAGTGTTTTATATATTGAAGTAATGTTCATATCACATTACTGTCATAAAGAGAGAGATACTCTTCAACATTGCTTTGGGGGCAATTCCACGTTAACAGAGTGATGAACGGTAGACCACCAGGCTGTAGCAGGACCAGGAGAGCAGTAGACATCTAGGCTGTAGCAGGACCAGGAGAGCAGTAGACCACCAGGCTGTAGCAGGACCAGGAGAGCAGTAGACCACCAGGCTGTAGCAGGACCAGGAGAGCAGTAGACCACCAGGCTGTAGCAGGACCAGGAGAGCAGTAGACATCTAGGCTGTAGCAGGACCAGGAGAGCGGTAGACATCTAGGCTGTAGCAGGACCAGGAGAGCAGTAGACATCCAGGCTGTAGCAGGACCAGGAGAGCAGTATACATCCAGGCTGTAGCAGGACTAGGACCAGGAGAACACACCACTAGGCTCAGAGAGCCGCGACATGGACCTCAACTACCGCGGCATCCTCAGTGGGTCTCAGTCTCTGCTGGTCCTGTTCTAGTAGTCAGCAACTAATAGTTGTATTTGTCAGTGGGAGTGTATGCATTCTGTTTGTGTCTGAATTCCGTGTGTGCACGTGTCTCTTTGTATTCTGTGCGTGTGTGTGAGAGAGATATCACATTACTTTCATAAAGATAGAGATACTCTTCAACATTGCTTTGGGGCAATTCCACGCTAACAGCGTGATGCTGTATGTCAAACAGAAAAAGTTTGAAAATGTATGCGCTCACTACTGTAAGTCGTTTTGGAGAAGAGCATCTGCTAAATGACTAAGATGTAAAACAAAAACCAATGATTGCAAAGTTAAACAAATCATACAACTCTTGGCATAATGACTACTTTTAACAATTTCCACAGAATGTTACAAAAACACATTGACTTGAACAGTGCAGATGCAAAGTTTGGTAACAGAATGATGGTTGGTGCTTTTTGTGCCGTCATTCTGTTACCAAACTTTGCATCTGCACTGTTTGGTGAAAAATCGGAGTCCTAGTATCACTCTGTTACTGTGGAATTGCCCTTTGGTCACTGCGATATGTATGACCCATCACCCTCTCTCTGTATTTGAGCAGGTCTTATTCTTACTATATTGAAGTGTCCATGGATGAGCTGGATTGGATGCGTGTTGTAGACCATTCCAAGTATCTGTGTCGCTCTTGGCAGAACCTCTTCTTTACACCACGTGTGGCCAGGTAAATTTTTACTTATGGTTGGCACCAATTTTGACTTTTGGTTCCACAACATCGGCGTGATTGTGTCCTTGTGTCCCAGGTACGTGCGCATTGTAGGGACGCATAACACTGTCAACAAGGTCTTCCATCTAGTGAGTTTGGAGTGTATGTTCACACACCGCTCATTCACTCTGGAAAAAGGTCTTCTCGGTAAGGCAAGAATATCAACCAGTATACCAGTGTTATACAGTGCCTTCAGAAAGTATTCAGACCCCTTCACTTTTTGTACATTTTGTTACGTTACAGCCTTATTCTAAAATGGATTAAATAAATAAAAATCCTCGGCAATCCACACACAATACCCCATAATGACAAAGCAAAAAAAGGCTTTTACTAATTTTTTGCATATTTATAAACAAAAAAACAGATCCCTTATTTACTTAAGGATTCAGACCCTTTGCTATAAGACTCGAGATAGAGCTCAGGTGCATCCTGTTTCCATTGATCATCCTTGAGATGTGTCTTCAACTTGATTGGAGTCCACCTGTGGTAAATTCAATTGATTGAACATGATTTGGAAAGGCACACACCTGTGTGTGTGTGTGTGTGTGTGTGTGTATGTGTATATATATATATATATATATATATATATGTATATATATATATATATATATATATATATATATATATATATATATATATATATATATATATATATATTTATTTATATTTATATAAGGTCCCACAGTTTACAGTGCATTTCAGAACAAAAACCAAGCCATGAGGTCGACGGAATTGTCCGTAGAGCTCCGAGACAGGATTGTCGAGGCACAGATCTGGGGAAGGGTACCAAAACATTTCTGCAGCATTGAAGGTCCCCAAGGACACAGTGGCCTCCATTCTTAAATGGGAGAAGTTTGGAACCACCAAGACTCTTCCAAGAGTTAGCCGCCCGGCCAAACTGAGTAATCGGTGGAGAAGGGCCTTGGTCCGGGAGGTGACCAAGAACCCGATGGACACTCTGACAGAGCTCCAGAGTTTCTCTGTGGTGATGGTATAACCTTCCAGAAGGACAACCATCTCTGCAGCACTCCACCAATCAGGCCTTTATGGTAGAGTGGCCAGATGGAAGCCACTCCTCAGGGAAAGGCACAAGATCGCCCGCTTGGATGTTTTTCAGCGGCATTGACTGGAAGACTAGTCCGGATCGAGGCAAAGATGAACGGAGCAAAGTAGAGAGATCCTTTATGAAAACGTGCTCCAGAGCGCTCAGGACGTCAGACTGGGGCGAAGGTTCACCTTCCAACAGGGCAACAACCCTAAGTACACAGCCAAGACAACGCAGGAGTGGCTTCGGGGACAAGTCTCAATGTCCTTGAGGGGCCCAGCCAGAGCCCGGACTCCCCATCCAACCTGACAGAGCCTCAGAGGATTTGCAGAGAAGAATGGGAGAAACTCCCCAAATACAGGTGTGCCAAGCTTGTAGCGTCATACCCAAGAAGACTCGCGGCGGTAATCTCTGCCAGAGGTGCTTCAACAAAGTACTGAGTAAAGTGTCTGAATATTCTTTTTTTTTTTTTATTATATAAATTTGCTAAAATTTCTAAAATTGTTTTTGCTTTGTCATTTATGGGGTATTGTGTGTAGACTGAGGGGAAAAAAACAAATTAATCCATTTTAGAATAACACTAACGTGTGAAAGTCAAGGGGTCTGAATACTTAATACAGCGCTGTATATGACTTATAAAATACAGTGATCAACATTTTAGACTACATTTATACATATTTAAATTGCTCTGATTTAACAAATAAATATTTTAAAACTCCTCTCGCCCAATTCTCTCTTTCTCTCCCATCACTTTCATGTCTGCAGTCCCCAATGACAATGTGGCTACTATCGCGGCCTGTTCCAGTGTCATCGAGGGGGTGAGTCGGAGCAGAAACGCCCTGCTCAACGGGGACACCCGCAACTACGACTGGGACTCTGGCTACACCTGTCACCAGCTGGGCTCTGGGGCCATCGTCATCCAACTGGCTCAGCCTTACTCTATAGGGTCTTTAAGGTGTGTGTGTGTGTGTGTGTGTGTGTGTGTGTGTGTGTGTGTGTGTGTGTGGTGTGGGGGGGGGGGGGACGTACACGTGTTTTTGTGTGTTTTCATTGTTGCGTTTTCATTGTTGCTGAGTTTTTGTATCTGTCTGCACAGTTGATACATTCTTTTGTTATTTTCTTCCATCTGGACAGACTACTACTGTGGGACTGTGATGAGCGATCCTACAGTTACTACATTGAGGTCTCCACCAATCAGCAGGAGTGGACAAAGGTGGTGGACCGCACCAAGGTGCCATGTCGG
This sequence comes from Salmo salar, assembly GCF_965601325.2. NCBI lineage: Eukaryota > Metazoa > Chordata > Actinopteri > Salmoniformes > Salmonidae > Salmo > Salmo salar. The sequence continues at coordinate 84,194,539 of NC_138296.1, read as the reverse complement.
TAAGACTCCGTCTCCCTTTCCCATACTCTTCAGATGATCTTGGTACAAATCTGTCCATTTGAGATCTTTTAAGTCTTGTTTTTCTTCAACAGGTCGTGGCAGACGCTCAAATTCGACAAGCAGCCTGCCTCTTTTATCCGCATCGTAGGAACTCACAACTCCGCAAACGAGGTGAGAGGATTGCAAATATGCTGTCATTTTTGTGTTTATAGCCTTTCCTCATTCTCCGTTTGGCTTTGTTTTTCAGGTGTTCCATTGTGTCCACTTTGAGTGTCCGGCACAGTCTGACGCGGAGGTGAAAGAGAGCAGTCCTGGGCAGGAGTCCAGTTCCATGTCCCAGAACCCCAGACCTGTTCGGCCCTCCCGTACCCACAGTCTGCTCCCCTCCCTGCCCTCTTCATCCTCCACCTCCTCACAACCCCACCTCTGAGAGAAAAGGAGAAACCCTCAAGGCCACCATTTTGCACAACCTTTATCTATCATACAGGATGCACTGCTAAAATGCTGCAAAGCATACTATCCATTTTGATAAAAGATTGGCTTCTATTGCAATGATGAACATGTTTTTAGGGCGCTCATATGGTCCTCCCTGTCTGAAATGATAGGCAATGTTGGGAAAAAAGGCTATGGAGTAAATTTGTCCATGCATTTTCCGTGAAGATATTGGCTAAAATATGCAGCCAGTTTAAGGGTACTGAATTAGAACTTTTCAAAACCTATGGGCCAGGTGCTATCCAGACAGGGGAGGTGTAAGCAGTACTGCTTGTCCAAAGATTAACCAATGGAATACAGCAGTGATGTTGGCAATAATATCACCTTAATGTTTTTCTTCTCATTTAAAAAAATGAACAATCACAATTGGAACAAGTTTTTACTTGAATGTCAAAATGTTTTATTTTGACATTTGTCATCATTTCTATGCTTTTGAAGTAGTTTATTTGCACTTGTTGGTTAACTAGAATTATCATGTTCACCTATAGTTTTTATTTGCCGAATTCATTCGCTTCACACCCCTTTGGGCTAAAAGACTATTACTGTCTTGGCTTACAGTAGTATGGCTGAGCAGCACTTCAATGTCTTGGTTCAAATTGTTTGTTAAATTCCTAAGCGATATTTATGGTTTATTTGCAGAGTCTAACTATATTTGTCACTTTATTGTTCCCCATATTTACTGTAAGAAAGTGTTCTAGGTCTACTAACACACGAAAACTGTACAGTGCTGGTAATAGCTATTTCCATGAATGGATTTGTTTTTGTCATCTTATTATCCTGACCTTTTGAGGAACATTTCAATTGCTGCTTGTGTTTACCTCTCACTTGTCAATGATTTTGTTTGTGTGGTTTGATTTGTTAAAGTTTTATTTTGGCTCAACAATTGATCAACGCTATGCATCATATCCTCCCTCACCTTTTCCCTCTATTGTTTCCTGACTCTTAATATTGCTCTTTCCTCTTCCTTTTTTCTTGTATCTCCTTTGCTATTTTGGTAGCTTTCGTGTAGATTTGACCAATCTTTTTGATATTTTCACATTGCTGCTATTGCACGAGGGATGAACATTGACTTAAAGTAAATTACTGTTAGTAGAAAGCAGATGACCTTTCTCATATCTATATTTTCCATTCTCTTTCCTGAATAGTTTTGATTGCATTTTGTTGTATTTTCTTAGTATAATAATGTCATTGCTGGCGGTTGCTTGTGTGTTATTCTATATCACTGCCATTACCATACAGTGGTATTTCTTTTCGGAAGAGGTCTCTTTTGTAGATGTTGATAGAGATTCAGTAGAAAGGTCTCAATGTTTCACTGTTTAAATAATGGTGATTGATTTGTAAAGTCAAAAAAGTTTGCACTAGTCTTGTGGGCACCAAGAAAGTTTTTTTTTCTCCAAATACTGCATATGGCAAATGTTAGTGGCTCAAATGTATGAAAATGGCATTATGTCCTACAACTTATTTTGCAGTACTTAGCGTCAGCAACCCTCAAACTTGAAAGACCAAATGTTTTTAACATTGCTGATTAATACAGGTGTTGAATGCAGGCTTGGTCATCCATCCTCATGACACCCTACCAGCTGGCAATCAAGCTTTTAAACAATGCTGTATTAAACTTGTCATCATGACTCGTATGTATGTCTTTGTATTTTGACATGTTTTACACGATATTAATATTATCAGAAAGCTGTCCAACTCTCTCGAGGGAGGAGTTAGACCAGTGTTTCTCAAACCTCTCCTCGGGGACCCCAAGAGGTTTCACAATTTAGTTGCAGACCTGAACTAGCTCACCTGATTGACCTAGTCAAGAGCTTGATGATTAGTTTGCAAATTGAATCAGGTGTGCTAGCTGTGGAATAGATCAAACGCATGGAAAGGCTGGGGTCCCCAAGGAGAGGGTTGACAACCACTGAGTTAGACTACAACTGGGAGGGAATCAATGATTTATATCAGGGATGGGCAATTCCAGTTCTCTGGGGCTTGATTGGTGTCACACATTTTCTCCAGCCTTATTGCTAACACACCTGATTAAACTAAGTATGTTCTAAACTGAAGACCATGATTAGTTGATTATTGGAGTCCGGTGTGTTACCTGGGGTAAACGTGTCACCAATCAGGCCCAGAGGACTAGTTTCCCATCCCTTATTTACATATGCACACATCATTGGAGGGAATAGATTCCAACACGTTCTCTGAAGAATGCATTTCAAGCACTCCAATTACAACTTTCACAATATTTTTTTTTTATATACTTCGAATAATATCTGTTGTGTAATTACTACTCTGACGTGGAATGGATTTTGTGATCCTCCTGCTTCAAAGCTGATCTATGTTTTGGGTTGTCCCAAACAGACCAAGGGGGTTGGGGCATATTAAATATCGCACTTTGTAATACTTATTGTTCAATTTAAACCGTGAAATAAATAAACTGTTTTATATTACATGTGTTTAAAATGCATAAATCGAAATAGTTGCTTGTGTGTCGGCGAGCATACATTCGTTATCTCACCCACATCCCCCCTTTTATTTTGGACCATAATGCCTCTCGTCCCAGTTGGTTCCTATATAGTTCATTGACCTCGTTACGCAGGAATCTGAAACACTGGGTTCAATGCACGCCATTTTGATTCTATTGATAGGGCACAGTGAACGTTTTATTCTAAATGTGAGCCATAATGAGGGTCAGGTACCCGTAGTTTCCTGATGTGATTACTTTGTACATGTCGGCCCGCTGTATAATACGTATCGTCTTTGAGGCCAGACTGCACCCACAGGCTAGATAAATAGGGTGGTCCCACGGAGAGGGACGCAGCACACGGTGTACTGTAGTGGAATGATAACGAGGTAACTGCTTATACGCTGTGTCGAATACGTGTGATAATATTGAGATGGTTGGAAATATGTATTGTAATGTTGTATTTGTGTGGTTCATGTTACAGGTTGGATAAAGCACTGACACCCCCTCTGGCTATACGTAGTAGCCGAGCTCCAGCTGATTGCGTTGAGTCCGGTGTGGACACTTGAATGCTCAATTAATCCAAACTGAGCAGTTTATGACTATTCGGATCCCTGTGGCCGCTCGTGTCGGCAAAGCCATCCACCTTCTTTGTCCAAATTGACCGAGGACTATTTATAGAAGCGGATATCATATATTTGAGTTGGCTGAAGATCCTTGACAAAGACAAGGCCCCTGTCTCCTCCCCAGCCTTGCGTACCATCATTTTATTGAAGACATGGGGGATACTGGTAGTGAGCGCAGCAAACCTTTACCAACTCGGTGTCCCTGTGGATTTTGGGGGTAAGATGTCGCACATCATGTATTATTTGTTGTGGAGATGGGTTAATGTGGGGATGGTAATTAATGTCGCCTAGACTAAATCCATTGTTGTTCTGTTGGGCAGACCGGGTGGGGGTTGGGGATAAGTTGCTAGCCGAGCTAGCTACACAACTGATCTGAATGTTTTTATATATCCCCTCTCTGTCCGCGAGTGTAGTTATATCAAAGCGTGAAATCTCCAGAGCATGATTTTACATGTTTTACCAATGTTTTCTGGTTAGACTCTGATGTGGTCTAGGCTATTATTCGGTCTAGTTCGGCTAGCTATGTCTCCTTAAATGGAAATGTAGCCAGTCATATAGCTGTGATATCCTAACTGAAGATGAAACGTTGGACACTTTATCCAATGTTCTCCCGACTGTCATTATAGTGTAACCACAATCATCGCGTTACAGCACGTTCCTCCCTCACATTCCAGTCTCCTTTGTGAAATAGAGGGACCAAACAAAGATTATAGCCTGTGCTAGAAATAAAAATGGTTGATTTGTTTGAACTGGGCAGTTAATCCAGTACGGGCAATGATGGGGAATTTTATTACCAAACCCTGCCCATCTTTTTCGGCCCATGCACTCTACTAGTCACACTGAGGCTCTTCAGGGCAGGTAGCCTAGTGGTCTGTTTTTCAGCGGAAAAGGAAGCTAGGTTGGAAATGGTTGTATCCCTGAACCGGAACATCCGGTTGTTGGCTACTTTGCTTAGGCTACATGTGAGTAATTCAGTTTGCTCACATTTGTCAACGTCAGGTGACGCAATCGGCAGCCTGTTTACTGCTCCTGCAGTCCACACCCGGTTTGAGGTGTCTGAATCTTGTTAGTTTTCCCCTCTGAAGGCCTCTCAGGCGTTCTTTCCTTGTAGCCCTTGTGTGTTAAACCTATATCTCTTTTTAGAGTATGCGTGCTTACAGCCAGAGCCATGAACACATCCTGTTAAGTTTGAATATTGCTGTTGACTAGGGCTGTCTGTCATGGCAGGCTATGCCTCATTAAACATTGGGAGGGGTGTCTATCTCAACACTGCAGGATATAGGCTTAGCATTTAGAAGTTGGCTAGTTAAAAGAAATCTGGGATGAATTTGCAGCGCCTTTCTGTTTTTGGTCAGTTCTTACCTGGTGCATATAATTGTGACTGAGTGCAAAGGACAGTCTTTTGATAGTGACAGGCCCATAGATTTCTATGGACACTGTCCATTGGACAGACCATTCTAGACTGATATTGTTTTGATCAACATGTTAGCTCAGCGGAAGCCCTTAGGAAGACGAGGCATTCGGTTATAATGCTTAAACTGAAAGTAGGTAGGCAGACAAGTCTTCAATGTAGTGAAAGGATTCAAGGATTAAGCTAGCATGGGGCTGGTCAGAACTCACTTCTATGATGGAGGCTTTTCTAGGTATAGGCCTAGACACTGTACCGCTGAATGACACGTGATGTACGTGGGGAAATTGCTGTTAAGGTCATGGTAGGATGAGGCCTAAATGTATCCCAAATCAATTGGAACACTGCATTGGTCACGTTCCCTCCAAAGGGCACAATTGGCTGAATACCTTAGAGTTCCAGCCTCTCCCATATTGACAGTGATCACAGAGCCCTAAACAGAAACGTCCCAGCATTGTGAGTGTCAGAGATGTCCAGAATGAGAACCATTAGCCAACCTCTGGAAACATGATGTCATTGAGGGAGGGATTCAAAGGAAAGCCTGAGAAAATGCTGCATGTTTAGTGGGAGATGTTGTATTTTTTGTTGAGTTGAACATGTTTTTGATGTTACATGGAAGGGTTTGGTTTGTTTGCATGTATGTGTCATGGAGTTTAGTCTGCCATGTGTTGAGTTGGCCTATTCTACATGATTAGGATTGTGAGAGGAGAGAACCTGTTTGGTTTTCTATATAGGCCTAGATTTTGTCTAGCCTATTTCTGACCAAAACATCTTGTAATGTATACAGTATTGCAAAAATGTGATTGATCCACAATGATCTTGTGTAGTTGTTGGGCCTATCCATGTTGAGTTGACAAGCCTACTCCAGTCAGTAATTACCCCTCACTGGTGGTTGGTCAGTTGTCCTAAAAGTCAAAGCCTGTCAGGATGGCCACTCTGGTCTGCTTAGCCTGGACTGATTAGCTTCTTAACCAATGAGATCAAAGGGATGTTGGTCTACCTGTCACTCATTTGTTGCTGTAAAAAAGATCCACTTTATTACTACCTTGTGCTCCTTCCCTTTTGAACGGTTTGTGACGCCCTTTACATTCCCCTCCCCCATAGCCTTTGTTTCCCCCTTCTCTTCTTCCCTGCCATGACTTTCTGTCATCTGTCACCCCTGCCATCAGCTTGTTTTCACTGACTCTGTAGCTATGGCAACCTCGTAGGTCCATCAGACTGTCTGGGTACAAAAAAATGGGTCATGTTTGAGTATCCTGAGAGGAATTGAAATAGTCATGCATGTTTTTATTTGTTTAGCTGCAAATAAGAGGGGCAGATTGCGTTGACAAATTGTTTAGTGGGCTTGGTAGCATCTTTCTGTGACTGATTTTTATTTTTATCTCTCCCCAGGTCCAGTAAAACCATGAACCTCTGCTCAAAATGTTTTGCTGGTAAGCCTTCCCATATGTGTGGACAATGGGTTTCTGTTATGTGGCAGAGCTCTGTGTGTACCTGAGACATCAGGAGGGGGTGTGCAGATTTCTGCCTTGTGTGACGTCTCTGCTGTTTTTAACACTTTCGATTAGCCAACTTAGTTCGTTAGACATATTTTGTAGAAGTATGGTATAAAAATCCCTGTGAAATATTCCATAGGCATGCTGTAAAAAAAATAATATTAGGCTATTTTCAGAATCCAGAAAGGGCCAAAAACCTATTTCCAGGTGGACTTCTTACTGGCATAATGGCAATCTCTCAAGAATGAGTAAGATGGGTGTCAGGGAAAATATTCACCCAGGTCTGATATCATGCATGCCTGTATGTCAGGGTGTTGACTCTCAAGCCTGCTGTGGTAAATGATTGCAGCTCTAAAATTGAGATTGTGACTGAAGTTTTGTGACTGGCTTCTGTAGTCCTTTTTGGGAGGCGTGGAAGAGAAAGTATGCTGGAACTCTGGCAGTGTCCATGGAAACGAGTGAGCTCGGTGAAGACGGTACCTAAGGGGGCAGCATTGCTTAGAATAGATTTGATACACAAGAGCACAGCGACAGCAGAAATGAGTTCTATGGAGGATTAAGATATGACCCAGCTGCTTTTTGAGCTTGTGCTGCCCTCATGGTATGGGGAGTAGCTGGATAGACTCTGGTAGCCTAAAATACAGCCATTCTGATCCATTCCATCTGAGTTTGATTGGCGTCTTGGGGGTGGTGATGCATGCCCCCACACGTGTATGTTTGTGTGGGCCAAATCAAATGTTGTCACGTGCCGAATACAACAGGTGTAGACCTTACTGTGAAATGCTTACTTACAAGCCTTTAACCAACAATGCAGTTCAAGAAATAGAGCTAAGAAAATATTTACTGAAGTAAAACAATTTAATAAAATCTAAAAGTTAACACATTAACATTACTTAACAATTACGAGGCTATATACAAGGGGTACAGGTTAGTTGAGGTAATTTGACAAGTGACTGCATAGACAATAAACGAGTAGCAGTAGTGTGTAAAATGGGGGGGGTCAATGGAAATAGTCCAGGTGGCCATTTGATTAATTGTTCAGCAGTCTTATGGCTTGGGGGTAGAAGCTGTCAAGGAGCCTTTTGGTCTTAGACTTGGCACTCTGGTACCGCTTACCGTGCGGTAGCAGAGAGCAGTCTGACTTGGGTGACTGTCTTTGACAATTACTTTGGGCCTTCCTCTTACACTGCCTAGTATATAGATAGCCAAGCAGTTGCCATACCAGGCGGCGACGCAACCGTCGCTCTCGATGGTGCAGCTGTAGAGCTTTGAGGATCTGGGGACCCATGCCAAATCTTTTCAGTCTCCTGGGGGGGGGGAAAGGTGTTGTACCCTCTTCACGACTGTCTTGGTGTGTTTGGACCATGATAGTTTGTTGGTGACGTGGACACCAAGGAACTTTAAGCTCTCAAACCCGTTCCACTTCAGCCCCGTCAATGTTAATGGGGGCCTGTTTGGCCCTCCTTTTCCTATAGTCCACGATCAGCTCCTTTGTCTTGCTCACATTGAGGGAGAGGTTGTTGTCTTGGCACCACAATGCCAGGTCTCTGACCTCCCTATAAGCTGTCTCATCGTTGTCGGTAATCAGGCCTACCACTGTTGTCGTCAGCAAACTTGATGGTGTTGGAGTCGTGCTTGGCCATGCAGTCGTGGGTGAATGGGGAGTACAGGAGGGGACTAAGCACACACCCCTGAGGGGCCCCAGTATTGAGGATCAGCATGACAGGTGTTGCCTACCCTTACCACCTGGGGGGCAGCCAATCGGGAAGTCCAGGATCCAGTTGCAGTGGGAGGTGTTTAGTCCCAGGGTCCTTAGCTTAATGATGCGCTTCGTGGGCACTATGGTGTTGAACGCTGAGCTGTAGTCAATGAACAGCATTCTCACATAGGTGTTCCTTTTGTCCAGGTGGGAAAGGGCAGTGTGGAGGGCGATTGTCATCTGTATGCAAGTTGGAGTGGGTCTAGGGTTTCCGGCATGATGGTGTTGATGTATTGAAGCAGCTGGTCTGTCAAGAGCCGACGTGCTTGGGGCACTAGTAAGCATTATTTCATCTGTCTTTCAGATATCGAGAAGAAGCAGACAGATGAGGACTGTGCCCCAAAACCCAGCCCGAGCACTGGAAGTACCCAATCGGCTGTCTTCAATAGCGAGATGAGTAGCAGCAGCAAAAGTAGCCAATCCCTATTGTCGTCGCCACTTACTAGCTCCGAGCAGCCATCTGCATCAACCGAAGACCCTGTCCCCATGTTATCCAATACACAGGACGGTAAGATGAGGGGTCCACAACTTAGAGTTTTGAGATGTTGCACTTTCTGAAACCTTTGAATGAATTACTATAGCCGAGTTCATTTTCAGTCATTCAATCTGACCTGGGTTCAAATATTATTTATGGTATTTCAATTACTTTCACATAGATTTTGAAGAAAGTATTTTAATATTTTATTTGGAAATGTATTAGGAAATACTTAAGTGTATTTATATATAAATACTCAAATTTGAACCTGGGTCTGTTTGGTCCTAGGGATATTTGGAAACAATTATTTGGAGAAAGTTTTGAGTAGTATTTATGAACTTATTTAAATACTTACATTTAGTTGACTGAGACACACACACCCAACCTTCAAACCCCCAATGCCCTTTTTGAAATCTCTCTTTCAAAGTCACTGAGATCTCTTCTAGCCATGCTAGCCAAGATTATGGTCAACTGACCATTTTTATGCGTGATACCACCCTGCATCCCACTGCTGGCTTGCCTCTGAAGCTGTGCAGGGTTGGTCCTGGTAAGTCCCTGGCTGGAAGACCAGATGCTGCTGGATGTGGTGTTGAGGACCAGTAAAAGGCACTCTTTCCTCTGGTGTACGTGTGTATATACATTTTTTTTAAAGAATCCCATTGCCCCAGGGCAGTGATTGGGGACATTACCCTGTGTAGGGTGCTGTCTTTCGGATGGGACGTTGTAGTCACTAAAGATCAAATTGTATTTGTCACATGCGTCGGATACAACAGGTGTAGACCTTACCGTGAAATTCTTACTGACAAGCCCTTAACCAACAATGCAGTTCAAAAAAATATTGACTAAATAAATCAAATCTAAAAGTAACAAGATTACACAACAATAACAAGGCTTTATACAGGGGGGTACCGGTACCAAGTCAATGTGTGGGGGTACATGTTAGTTGAGGTAATTTGTACATGTAGGTAGGGGTAAAGTAACTATGCATAGATGATAAACAGCGAGTAGCAGCAGTGTAAAAACAGGCGTTGGGGTGGTGTCAATGTAAATAGTCTGGGTGGCCATTTGATTCATTGTTCAGCAGGCTTGTGGGTAGAAGCTGTTAAGGAGCCTTTTGGACCTAGACCTGGTGCTCCGGTACCGCTTGCGGTGCAGTAGCAGAGAACAGTGACTTGGATGATTGGAGTCTTTGGCAATTACTTTGGACCTTCCTCTGACACCGCCTAGTATATAGGTTCTGGATGGCAGGAAGCTTGGCCACAGTGATATACCGATCCGTTCGTACTACCCTCTGTAGAGCCCTACGGTCGATGCCGAGCAGTTTCCCTCCTTTTCCTGTAGACCACGATCAGCTTGTTTGTCTTGTTCGCATTGAGGGAGAGGTTGTTGTCCTGGCAGTATCTCTGACCTCCTCCCTATAGGCTCTCGTCGGTAATCAGGCCTACCACTGTTGGGTTGCCAGCAAACTTAATGATGGTGTTGGAGTTGTGCTTGGCCATGCAGTCGTGGGTGAACGGAGTACAGGAGGGGACTAAGCACGTACCTCTGGGGGACCCCAGTGTTGAGGATCAGCGTGGCAGATGTTGCCTACCCTTAATGCCTAGGGGCGGCCTGTCAGGAAGTCCAGGATCCAATGGCAGAGGAAGGTGTTTAGTCCCAGGGTCCTTAGCTTAGTGATTACCTTTGAGGGCGCTATGGTGTTGAATGCTGAGCTGTAGTCAATGAATAGCATTCTCACATAGGTGTTCCTTTTGTCCAGGTGGGAAAGGGCAGTGTTGAGTGCAATTGAGATTGCGTGACCTGTTGGAGCGGTATGTGAATTGGAGTGGGTCTAGGGTAGAGGTCGCCGACTATTGGAGGACCAAAAAAGCCGATACCGATTAATCGGCTTTTTTTTGTGTGTGCATGCATACATACATACATACATACATACATATCTGATGAGAGCCGGTGTAGTAGGATTCAATCTTAGTCCTGTATTGACTAGAGGTCGACCGATTCTGATTTTTCACCGCCGATACCGATTATTGGAGGACCAAAAAAGTCGATGCTGATTTATTTTCTGTTTTTTTATGACAATTACAACAATACTGAATGAACACTTATTATAACTTAATAAAATCAATTTAGCCTCAAATAAATAATGCAAAACAAAGTGTTGGAGAAGAAAGTAAAAGTGCAATATATGTGCCATGTAAGAAAGCTAATGTTTAAGTGCCTTGCTCAGAACATGAGAACATATGAAAGCTAGTGGTTCCTTTTAACATGAGTCTTCAATATTCCCAGGTAAGAAGTTTTAGGTTGTAGTTATTATATTATAGGACTATTTCTCTCTCTACGATTTGTATTTCATATACCTTTGACTATTGGATGTTCTTATAGGCACTTTAGTATTGCCAGTGTAACAGTATAGCTTCCGTCCCTCTCATCGCTCCTACCTGGGCTCGAAACCAGGAACACATCGACAACAGCCACCCTCGAAGCAGCGTTACCCATGCAGAGGAAGGGAAAAAACTACTCCAAGTCTCAGAGCGAGTGACGTTAGAAACGCTATTAGCGTGCACCCGGCTAACTAGCTAGCCATTTCACATCGGTTACACCAGCCTAATCTTGGGAGTTGATAGGCTTCAAGGGGTGGGTATAATTTGTGGAACATTCCAACAGGAATCTGTTCCAAAAAACGTAAAGTAAAAGGTTGCCAACCAGCAACGCATACAAACCTAGCTAACTAGCTGCCGAATAGGCATCAACTCACCACGTAGCTTATTCTTAATGTTTGTCCATAGGCAAACAGACATGCGAGGACAGACATTTTTCGGAATAAACGTGATGAGTGAAAAACGCAATGAAATAGAACACTCCCTACCCGGTATCTTATTCTGCCGCTATACAACTTTGTATGCGTTGTTTTTTTGGAAACCTTGTTATTTACGAAGTTTTTGGAATAGATTCCTGTTGGAACGTTCCACAAATTATACCCACCCAGGTTGAAGTCATAAACAGCGCAATGCTTGAAGCACAGCAAAGGGCTGTTTGAATGAATGCTTACGAGCCTGCTGCTGCCTACCACCGCTCAGACTGGTCTATCAAATCATAGACTTAATTATAATAAACACAGAGAAATACGAGCCTTGGGTCATTAATATGGTCAAATCTGGAAACTATCATCTCAAAAACAAAAGTTTTTTTTCTTTCAGTGACATACGGAACCGTTCCGTATTTTATCTAACGGGTGACTAAGTCTAAATATTCCTGTTAGGCATTGATGTTTATGGTTAGGTACATTGGTGCAACGACAGTACTTTTTTCGCAAATGCGCTTGTTAAATCAACACCCGTTTGTCGAAGTAGGCTGTGATTCAATGAAAATTAACAGGCACCACATCGATCATATGCAACGCAGGACACGCTAGATAACTACACATGGTTGATGATATTACTAGTTTAACTAGTGATTATGTTAAGATTGATAGTTTTTTAAGTCTAATGCTAGCTAGCAACTTACCTTTGCTTCTTGCTGCCCTCGCGTTACAGGTAGTCAGCCTGTTAATCCTTGTGGAGTGCAATGTAAGGCAGGTGGTTAGAGCGTTGGACTGGTAACCGAAGGTTGCAAAAATGAATTCCCCCTGAACAAGGCAGTTAACCCCCGTTTCTAGGCCGTCATTGTAAATAACAATGTGTTCTTAACCTCTCTCTTAACCTCCCGTAGGCGGGACGGACATCCAGCGAAAAATCCTATCGCCATTAGCATAACAAAATTTAATATTATTTTTTTTTTTCAAATATAGGAATATGTTATATAATTTTATAGATGCACTTCTCCTGAATCGAACCACGTTGTTTGATTTCAAAAAGGCTTTACAGCAAAAGCAAAACATTAGATTATGTTAGAGGAGTATATCGTAAAAGTAGCCACATAGCCATTTTCCGACCAACCACATGCATCACAAATAACCAAAAAATAGCTAAATGCAGCACTAACCTTTGACAATCTTCATTAGATGAAACTCCTAGGACATCATGTTACACAATACATGCATTCTTTTGTTTGATAAAGTTAATATTTATATATAAAAACAGCATTTTACATCGGCGCGTAACGTTGACTAACTATTTTCCCTCAAATGCGTCCGGTGAAACAGCGCTACAATTTACTAAATTACTATTCGAAAACATTTTAAAAATGTAATATTGTCATTCTAAGATTTATAGATTAGCATCTCTTGAAAGCACCTGCAATGCCAGATTTAAAAATAACTTTACTGGGTAATCACACTTTGCGATAAAAGGGGATGCGATACTCAGAAAAATAGGCTAGCAATACAGGTCAGCGCCATCTTGGAACAATCGCATATCAAATCTAGTCTTGTATACTATTGTCAATAATCCCTTACCTTTGATTATCTTCATCAGAAAGCACTTCCAGGAATCCCAGGTCCACAAATGTATTTTCGTTCAAAAAAGTTAATCCTTTATGTCCCAATAGCTTTTGTTGTTAGTGCGTTCTGAAGGCTGCACCAAAAGTACCATCGGCCGCGGGACTTCTCTCTCAACAAAATGCATTTTTTTATTTAAGTTCGTTCAAACATGTCAAACGTTGTATAACATAAATCTTTAGGGCCTTTTTCAACCAGAGCTCCAATAACATTAAGGGGGACGATTGCATTGTCTTTCTAAACGTTTCGAAAGGGGAGGGTAGCCAGGGGCGCCGGCGTCATAATGGTGATGGCCCTCATGTGACCACGTTCCACAGACTCTCATTGTGTCAGTTTTCACAGTAGAAGGCTCAAATCACTTTGTTAACCTCTATGGGCTAGGTGGGACGCTTGCGTCCCACCTACTCAACAGCCAGTTGAATCCTGTGGCGCGTTATTCAAATCCTTAGATATGCTATTACTTCAATTTTTCAAAAATATGACTATTTTACACCATTTTAAAGATAGGACTCTCGTTAATCTAACCACACTGTCCGATTTCAAAAAGGCTTTACAACGAAAGCAAAACATTAGATTATGTCAGCAGAGTACCGAGCCAGAAATAATCAGACACCCATTTTTCAAGCTAGCATATAATGTCACATCAAACCACAGCTAAATGTAGCACTAACCTTTGATCTTCATCAGATGACAACCCTAGGACATTATGTTATACAATACATGCATGTTTTGTTCAATCAAGTTCATATTTATATCAACAACCAGCTTTTTACATTAGCATGTGACTAGCATTCCCACCAAACACTGCCGGTGAATTTACTAAATTACTCACGATAAACGTTCACAAAAAGCATAACAATTATTTTAAGAATTATAGATACAGAACTCCTCTATGCACTCTATGTCCGATTTTAAAATAGCTTTTTGGTGAAAGCACATTTTGCAATATTCTCAGTAGATAGCCCGGCATCACAGGGCTAGCTATTTAGACACCCAGCAAGTTTAGCCTTCACCAAAATCAGATTTACTATAAGAAAAATGTTATTACCTTTGCTGTCTTTGTCAGAATGCACTCCCAGGACTTCTACTTCAATAACAAATGTTGGTTTGGTCCAAAATAATCCATCCTTATATCCAAACAGCGGCGTTTTGTTCGTGCGTTCTAGACACTATCCTAAAGGCTAAATAAGGGTGACGAGCATGGCGCAATTCGTGACAAAAGAATTCTAAATATTCCATTACCGTACTTCGAAGCATGTCAACCGCTGTTTAAAATCCATTTTTATGCCATTTTTCTCATAAAAAAGCGATAATATTCCGACCGGGAATCTGCGTTTAGATAAACAGACAAAGGAAAAGAAACCATTCGGTCGAAGCGGGCACGCGCCTAAGCCCATAGTACTCTGAGTGGCCACTTGCCAAAAGCGATAAAGTGTTTCAGCCAGAGCCTGCCTCGATATCGTTCAACGTTTTCCCGGGCTCTGAGACCCTATGGAAGACGTAGGAAGTGTCACGTTATTGCACAGATCCTGAGTCTTCAATAAAAAGAGCCAAGATGAAACACTACTTCAGACAGGCCACTTCCTGCTTGAAATCTTCTCAGGTTTTGGCCTGCCATAGGAGTTCTGTTATACTCACAGACACCATTCAAACAGTTTTAGAAACTTTGGAGTGTTTTCTATCCAAAGCCAATAATTATATGCATATTCTAGTTACTGGGCAGGAGTAGTAACCAGATTAAATCGGGTACGTTTTTTTATCCAGCCGTGTCAATACTGCCCCCTAGCCCTAACAGGTTAAGACTGGGGACATCTAGTGGAAGCAATAGGAAGTGCTCAATGAACCATTGCTCACGGTGTGATTTATAGGCAAAGTGATGAAGTTGAGTCCGCAATTCAGAATTCCACTTCCTGTTACGATCTGTCTCGGGGTTTTGACTGCCATATGAGTTCTGTTATACTCACAGACACCATTCAAACAGTTTTAGAAACTTTAGGGTGTTTTCTATCCACAAGTATTAATTGTATGCATATCCTAGCTTCTGAGTTTGAGTAGGAGGCTGTTTAAAATGGGCACATTTCTTTCAAAAATCGCTGTAGCGCCCCCTATCCTAGGCGACCGTCAAGAGGTTAATCTGACTTGCCTAGTTAAATAAAGGTGTAAAAAAAAAAATGTTATGAGAACTTGAAATCGGCCCTAATTAAAATCGGCCATTCCCGATTAATCGGTCGACCTCTAGTATTGACACTTTGCCTGCTTGATGGTTCTTCTGAGGGCATAGCGGGATTTGTTATAAGCATCCGGATTAGTGTCCCACTCCTTGAAAGCGGCAGCTCTAGCCTTTAGCTCATTGCAGATGTTGCCTGTAATCCATGACTTCTGCTTGGAATATGTACGTACTAGAGGTCGACCAATTTAATCGGAATGGCCGATTTTTATTATTTTTTTGTATTTTTTATATATATATTTTTTTAAATTAGGGCCGATTTCAAGTTTTCATAACAAATCGATAATCTGCATTTTTGGACTCCGATTGTGGCCGATTACATTGCACTCCACGAGGAGACTGCATGGCAGGCTGACTACTTGTTATGCGAGTGCAGCAAGAAGCCAGAGTAAGTTGCTAGCTAGCATTAAACTTATCTTATTTAAAATAAAATAAAATCTTAACATAATCACTAGTTAACTACACATGGTTGATGATATTATGATATTACTAGTTTATCTAGCTGCGTTGCATATAATCGATGCGGTGACTTAATATCTCATTGAATCACAGCCTACTTTGCCAAACGGGTGATTTAACAAGCGCATTCGCAAAAAAAGCACTGTCGTTGCACCAATGTACCTAACCGTAAACATCAGTGCCTTTCTTTAAAATCAATATACAAGTATATATATTAACTAAATATGCAGGTTTAAATATTGCCTGCTAAAATGAATTTCTTTTAACTAGGGAAATTGTGTCACTTCTCTTGCGTTCCGTGCAAGCAGAGTCAGGGTATATGCAGCAGTTTGGGCAGCCTGGCTCGTTGCGAACACCATTTCTTCCTAACAAAGACCGTACATAATTATGACATTGCAGGTTGTGCAATGTAACAGCAATATTTAGATTTAGGGATGCCACCCGTTAGATATCATACGGAAAGGTTCCGTATTTCACTGAAAGAATAAACGTTTTGTTTTTGAAATGATAGTTTCCGGATTTGACCATATTAATGACCTAAGGCTCGTATTTCTGTGTTTATTATAACTACGTCCATGATTTGATATTTGACTGAGCAGTGGTAGGCAGCAGAAGGCTCGTAAGCATTCATTCAATAGGCACTTTCGTGCATTTGCCAGCAGCTCTTCGCTGTGCTTCAAGCATTGAGCTGTTTATGATTTCAAGCCTATCAATTCCCGAGATTAGGCTGGTGTGAAATGGCTAGCTAGTTAGCGGGGTGCGCGCTAATAGCGGTGCACTCGCTCTGAGACCTTGAAGTAGTTGTTCCCCTTGCTCTGCAAGGGCCGCGGCTTTTGTGGAGCGATGGGTAACGATGCTTCGGGTGGCTGTTGTCGACGTGTTCCTGGTTCGAGCCCAGGTAGGGGCGAGGAGAGGGACGGAAGCTGTACTGTTACACTGGCAATAATATAGTGCCTGTAAGAACATCCAATAGTCAAAGGTATATAAATACAAATGGTATAGAGAGAAATGGTCCTATAATACCTAAAACTTCTTACCTGGGAATATTGAAGACTCATGTTAAAAGGAACCACCAACTGTTCTCATGTTCTGAGCAAGGAACTTAAACGTTAGCTTTTTTACATGGCACATATTGCACTTTTACTTTCTTCTCCAACACTTTGTTTTTGCATTATTTAAAACAAATTGAACATGTCATTATTTATTTGAGGCTAAATTGATTTTATTGATGTATTATATTAAGTTAAAATAAGTGTTCATTCAGTATTGTTGTAATTGTCATTATTACAATTAAATAAAAATCGTCCGATTGAAATCGGTATCGGCTTTTTCTGGTCCTGGCATCGGCGTTAAATCCTAATCGTAGAGCTCTAGTACGTACGGTCACTGTGGGGGGGACGTCGTCGATGCACTTTATTGATGAAGCCGGTGACAGGTGGTATACTCCTTAATGGACTCCCGAGTGGTGCAGCTGTCTAAGGCACTGCATCTCAGTGCTGGAGGCATTCACTACAGACCCTGGTTCCATTCCAGGCTTTATCGCAACCGGCTGTGATTGGGAGTTCCACAGGGCGGCGCACAATTGGCCCAGTGTTAGGGTTTGGCTGGGGTAGGCTGACATTTGTAAATAAGAATTTGTTCTTAACTGACTTGCCTAGTTAAATGAAATGAATGCCATTAGATGAATCCCGGAACATGGCACTTATCGTAAGAGTGTTAACCCGGGTGTCCTGGCTAAATTCCCAATCTAGCCCTCATACCATCATGGCCACCGAATCATCCCCAGCTTCCAATTGACTCCTTCGCCCCCCCCTCTCCACGGTAGCTATTCCCCAGGTTGTTGCTGTAAGTGAAAATGTGTTGTCAACTTACCTGGTAAAATAAAAAACAATTATGGGATGCTAATTGCGTAATTAACTCAGGAACCACACCTGTGTGGAAGCACCTGCTTTCAATGTACACTTAATGTACAAAACATTAGGAACACCCTCCTAATATTGAGTTTTCCCTCAGAACAACCTCAATTTGTTGGGCATGGACTACAAGGTGTCTAAAGAGTTCCACTGGGATGCTGGCCCATGTTGACTCCAATGCTTCCCACAGTTAAGTTGGCTGGATGTGGTGGACCAATCTTGATACACATTGGAAACTGTTAAGGGTGGAAAAACCCAGCAGCTTTGCAGTTCTTGACACAAACCAGTGCACCTGGCACCTACCATACCCAGTTCAAAGGCACTTAAATACACTGCTCAAAAAAATAAAGGGAACACTAAAATAACACATCCTAGATCTGAATGAAATAATTGTATTAAATACTTTTTTCTTTACATAGTTGAATGTGCTGACAACAAAGTCACACAAAAATAATCAATGGAAATCCAATTTATCAACCCATGGAGGTCTGGATTTGGAGTCACACTCAAAATTAAAGTGGAAAACCACACTACAGGCTGATCCAACTTTGATGTAATGTCCTTAAAACAAGTCAAAATGAGGCTCAGTAGTGTGTGTGGCCTCCACGTGCCTGTATGACCTCCCTACAACGCCTGGGCATGCTCCTGGTGAGGTGGCGGATGGTCTCCTGAGGGATCTCCTCCCAGACCTGGACTAAAGCATCCGCCAACTCCTGGACAGTCTGTGGTGCAACGTGGCGTTGGTGGATGGAGCGAGACATGATGTCCCAGATGTGCTCAATTGGATTCAGGTCTGGGGAACGGGCGGGCCAGTCCATAGCATCAATGCCTTCCTCTTGCAGGAACTGCTGACACACTCCAGCCACATGAGGTCTAGCATTGTCTTGCATTAGGAGGAACCCAGGGCCAACCGCACCAGCATATAGTCTCACAAGGGGTCTGAGGATCTCATCTCGGTACCAAATGGCAGTCAGGCTACCTCTGGCGAGCACATGGAGGGCTGTGCAGGCCCCCAAAGAAATGCCACCCCACACCATGACTGACCCACCGCCAAACCGGTCATGCTGGAGGATGTTGCAGGCAGCAGAACGTTCTCCACGGCGTCTCCAGACTCTGTCACATCTGTCACGTGCTCAGTGTGAACCTGCTTTCATCTGTGAAGAGCACAGGGCGCCAGTGGCGAATTTGCCAATCTTGGTGTTCTGTGGCAAATGTCAAATATCCTGCACTGTGTTGGGCTGTAAGCACAACCCCCACCTGTGGACATCGGGCCCTCATACCACCCTCATGGAGTCTGTTTCTGACCGTTTGAGCAGACACATGCACATTTGTGGCCTGCTGGAGGTCATTTTGCAGGGCTCTGGCAGTGCTCCTCCTGCTCCTCCTTGCACAAAGGCAGAGGTAGCGGTCCTGCTGCTGGGTTGTTGCCCTCCTACGGCCTCCTCCACGTCTCCTGATGTACGGGCCTGTCTCCTGGTAGCGCCTCCATGCTCTGGACACTACGCTGACAGACACAGCAAACCTTCTTGCCACAGCTCGCATTGATGTGCCATCCTGGATGAGCTGCACTACCTGAGCCACTTGTGTGGGTTGTAGACTCCGTCTCATGCTACCACTAGAGTGAAAGCACCGCCAGCATTCAAAAGTGACCAAAACATTAGCCAGGAAGCATAGGAACTGAGAAGTGGTCTGTGGTTACCACCTGCAGAACCACTCCTTTATTGGGGGTGTCTTGCTAATTGCCTATAATTTCCACCTGTTGTCTATTCCATTTGCACAACAGCATGTGAAATGTATTGTCAATCAGTGTTGCTTCCTAAGTGGACAGTTTGATTTCACAGAAGTGTGATTGACTTGGAGTTACATTGTGTTGTTTAAGTGTTCCCCTTATTTTTTTGAGCAGTATATTTTGTCTTGTCCGTTCACCCTCAGAATGGCACACATACAATCCATGTCTCGGCTTAAATCTTCGGTCTCCTCCCCTTCATCTACATTGCTTGACGTAGACTTAACATATGACCTCAATAAGGGATCATAGCTTTCACCCGGTGTCTCATGGAAGGAGCAGGTGTTCTTAATGTATATACTATGTATTTCATGATCTGTGTTGGCAGAGGTCTGTAAGGTTGGACTGACAGCTTGCTTCTATTTCTGCCTCTGGAGGAGTGGTTCTGTGTGTGTGTGTCTCTCTGCTGGCAATGCATGCCCTCAGCCTGGCCTAGATAGGACGCATAGTGGGGCAACATGGTTGCACTGACAATCTGTTAAGATCTGCTTGCTTCTCCCAGGATTTCATTTAAGGTCCCCAGTTTTAAACCAGTTGCAGGGTCTTTATTTTTTTTATTTTTTTACCTTCATGTTAATGTAAGGGTATGTTGATATAAACAGACTTGGCATGTCAGGATTTTTATATGGATTTTAAAGTTACTTGAGCTTATCTTATCACATTGCCACAAGGTCTTAAATTCAAGATTGTTTTGTCTCCAAAGCTGTATCTAATTCCCTGCTTCTTGGTCTAGGTGACATACATCTGGGCTCTTGATCAATGAGGAATGTTTCCTGTCTTACACTTCCTTTTCTTCTCTCTCTCCACAGAACTATTATCATGCACAGAAACAGCCCAAGGCACCCTC
The DNA here is from genome assembly GCF_965601325.2 of Salmo salar. NCBI lineage: Eukaryota > Metazoa > Chordata > Actinopteri > Salmoniformes > Salmonidae > Salmo > Salmo salar. The sequence continues at coordinate 84,174,161 of NC_138296.1, read as the reverse complement.
TGTACGCCCAAAAAACGTCCTTGCGAATCAGGTACAGCCCTGCTCCTGCTCTCTGTGTTTGTGCAATACTGTACGTTGGACTCTGTGTAACCTTCTGTTCTTTCAGCTTCAGGGCCGGAGAGCGAGGCGTCACCGGAGAAACGGGCACGGGGGGACTCTGAGGAGGGGGAGGCGGTTAGTGAGGAGCCTAGCCCAGGGCCCAAGCAGAAAAACCGCCGGCGCTGCTATCGCTGCCAAACCAAACTGGAGCTGGTACAGCAGGAACTGGGCTCCTGTCGCTGCGGTAAGTACTGCATGGGAACGACACAAACACATCTGCCCTTGGTTTTCTTGTCTCCTAACTGCGACTTCAGTCATTTTAACATTCTCTTGTTCTCCTTCTTTCTTCTTCTCCTAGGCTACGTGTTCTGCATGCTGCACCGTCTACCTGAGCAGCACGACTGCCTGTTCGACCACCTGGGGCGTGGGCGTGAGGAGGCCGTCCTCAAGATGGTGAAGCTGGACCGCAAGGTGGGCCGCTCGTGCCAGCGCATTGGAGAAGAGTGCTCCTGAGTTGCCCCTGTTGACCGCCCGTCTCCACACGAAGCACTTCAAGAGAGGAGCAAGGAGGGGGAGTGGGGAGAAGGGGAAGGGGGGGAGAAGGGAGAGCGAGCATGGTTGAAATAGACTCACAATTTGCCCCACCATTCTGGATCTGAGTATTGTTGATCCACTCCTGTTAGTCTTGGCAGTTTGGACTCTGACTTGGACACTGTCACCACGGCAACCTCTGGAGCCACACTGTCACTAGCGCATGTTCATTTTCACAGCCTTAACTTGCCCAGTCTTCAGATTCAACAAGGACCCTGTAAAGAAAGAACGGTCAGATTATAATTTTTTTAGCACACAGCAGCGCCACCATAGCGCAACTCTTTTCCCTCTGCTTCACCGATCACAAGACTGTCTCCAACAGTACTTTCTATATGAAACTGACCTCTCTCTCCTTACCGGCTCCTTGGTTGTCTTTGTCAGCAGGTTTTCACTATGTCAATGGTCGGTAAGGAACGGAACATAGACCTGTCTGTCCCTAGACCACTCCTCAGGTTGTAGGAGGGTGGGATATCGACCTTTAACTCCCCCACCTTATTTTCTCTTTTCCTTGCCCAATGGCTCTGCATGGCATTGGATTGGCTTGTATGTGTTGAGTAAGGACATTGTCCCCCAGGTCCTGGGTCAGTTGTTGTGTGGCCGTGTTTGTTCCTATGAGTCTCTGCCAGAGTGGTTTGAATCCAGACCACTAACCTTTGTACTGCAGCCAGCCTCCTCTGTTGCTTCTCTGTTGGATCAGAGTCTGAACAAATGGACTGGAGACACAAGCAGAAGCTCTTCTCTGCCTGCTGCCCTTTGAATGAGTGAAGCTGTTTCTGCTCTCTTTGTTTTGTAATACACCCTGCACTCTCTACTCCCTCTTCTGTACATACAAAATCCCTGACTACTTGGACTATTGAACCATGGCTCTGTTCATATGGCCATACTAGAATACCACTTAGAATGCATGCCTGATACATTGGTTCATTCTAAGTAGTATACTGCTAGTCTGTTCCATATCATTCTCTTACTACCCTAGTCACACTACTTGACTGTGCTGGTCCCAATGCTCATCTCATTCTTCACTCACTTACTCCCCCTCTCCTCTGCTTCCTTCGAATCTCACTGGTCCCCTTCTGGTGCCAGGAATGATTTGAAGGATGGAGGGAGTGATGTGTAGTGGTCAACAACAAAAAAGGAGCGTACCGTCGTGGCTGGTTTTATTTTGATATTTTGCGACCTGTTCTCTCGAGTGCTAATGGAAGAAATTAATATCTTTCTGTATCTTAAAAGAAATTGTATTTAACCATATGGTTTTGATTTACTTACACACTAGCATAGCGCTGCATATTTAGTTAAATGTATAAAATAACTTTGTTTTCTCTTATTGTATTTGGCCTTTTTGCTGAGGATGATTAAACTGGATTAGAGGAGCGGGTAGTCTGTGATCTTTAAAGTTGAATATAATGGGAAAATAAGGGTAAACTGAGTCCAAACAACGAAGTGCAAACCTGATTCTGTCAATGTCCGTAATGGGGAAAAAGCTCTAAAATGGACGCTTTTTACATATACAACTTGTGTGAAAGGTAGACATACTTTAGACTGACAAACGAACAATAAATATCATTGCCCGATACCTTTCCCTGTATTAATGTCCTCTATTGAGCAGGGAAGTGGGGCAACAAAAGGTGGAAGTTGGACACCTGCTCGCCGGACATCATTCCAAAATCATGGACATTAGTTTCCCAATTAACGTTTGCTACTACATCTTAGGTACTCAACAGTGCCCAAACCCCATCTTGCTTAATGAAACACTGCAATTAAAATCACGTGCTCCCTGCTCAAAATGAGATGCACATCAAATGAATGTCAGTGTGATCTGTCACTATTTCAGTGTAAAGACTAAGATTTTGTTACTGTGTACTCAGAGGAACACAAGTGCAAGTTATATATTTCAACAGCATACTGTACGCACACACAGTAAATATTTTGCACACATAAAGGAAGAAGCCTATTTGCACTACTGTATGGAATAGATAAAGAACCTGTCAAAATACAGTCAAACAAATACTCCATTGTGAAAACAATCTGTCATTTCTGTTGTTTTGGTCCGGCCATAGATATTCAACATCACAGCCGATATTCTCCTTGGTCCGGGGGGGAGAAATATCTTCTGGCATGACTCATCCACCCCTGACAGGACTCTGCTGGAATGTCACCACAGGCGGCTTCCATTGCCTAGAGAAGGGCCATATGTTCATGGGGTTTGCGATCATACCACCACCATGCTGAAAACAATGCAATGGGGTTGAGAAATAGAGAATTGTAAACCTGGTATGGTCATGGAACCAGTTGCGAGCCTGATGGAAACTCACATTGTCCCAAATTCGAACATTTGCTGCTCAGGATCACCTGACAGTCTGCTCTGTCTGAAAAAGATTAAATGTAAGGTGTTCAGGAAATTAGAGATAGGCAGTGTTGTATGGTCCAAGGGTGTCATGGCGGTGGACTCCATGGTGGCTCAACTGCGCATATGGTATAATTTCCCCCGCGCAGACCAATGATGTTCCTTCCTCTTCTACTAGTCTTTGCTAAATGAATCTATGAATATGAGTTCCTGGGGGATGGGACTTGCATCCAACTTCATGATTCTCTGAAATGACAGTAAATACTGTATAGTAAAGTTCACTGGCAACATCATTGAGTCTGTTTCAAGAGTGTAATACTAGTACATTACTTGTATTCATACCGTTTTGTCCTTCACTCTTTGGGAATTCTTTTCAAATGGGACTCTGTAGATTTGCTTCATCCGGAGATGGTGTTTCTTAATGTGGGCTATGGTCACTCTGTTATGCAAGAGAGCAGGGTTTTCAATCATCCGTTGCTGGATTTCCCACATTCTTATGGCATTATTTTCAACTACCATTTGAACAATGGCAGCCTCCTATTCATTTTTAAATGTGTGTTCTACCACCACGTGGTGGTTGTCTTTCAGTTCTAAAATAAATTCCATATTACAGTATACAAGATAAACATGTTAAAGTAGTATAGCTCCTAATTTCATAAATACAGTAATACATTCAACATTTACATACTGTAAGGGGAAACAAAGTATTAGAATCTACTTTCTTTACTGTGCTTTTTGTTGTACTACTGTCAAGTAGTAGAGGTCCAATGTCTGCAGTACATACAGTTGAAGTCGAAAGTTTACAGACTCAGGTTGGAATCGTTATTCAACCACTCCACAAATTTTTTGTTAAACTATAGTTTTGGCAAGTCGGTTAGGACATCTACTTTGTGCGTGACACAAGTAATTGTTTACAGATTATTTCACTTATTCACTATCACAATTCCAGTGGGTCAGAAGTTTACATACACTTGTAAAGTTGACTATGCCTTTTTAAACAGCTTGGAAAATTCCACAAACTGGTGTCATGGCTTTAGAAGCTTCTGATGGGCTAATTGACAATGAGTCAATTGCAGGTGTACCTGTGGATGTATTTCAAGGCCTACCTTCAAACTCAGTGCCTCTTTGCTTGACATCATTTGAAAATCAAAAGAAATCAGCCAAGACCTCAAAAAAAATTCTAGACCTCCAGAAGTCTGGCAATTTCCAAACGCCTAAAGGTACCACGTTCATCTGTATAAACAATAGTACGCAAGTATAAACACCATGGGACCGCTCAGGAAGGAGACGCGTTCTGTCTCTCAGAGATGGACGTACTTTGGTGCAAAAAGTGCAAATCAATCCCAGAACAACAGCAAAGGACCCTGTGAAGATGCTGGAGGAAACGGGTACAAAAGTATCTATATCCACAGTAAAACGAGTCCTATATCGACATAACCTGAAAAGCCGCTCGGCAAGGAAGAAGTCACTGCTCCAAAACAGCCATAAAAAAAGTCAGACTACGGTTTGAAACTGCACATGGGGACAAAGATCATTCCTTTTTGGAGAAATGTCCTCTGGTCTGATGAAACAAAAATAGAACTGTTTGGCCATAATGACCATCGTTATGTTTGGAGGAAAAAGGGGGGTGCTTGCAAGCCGAAGAACACCATCCCAACTGTGAAGCACAGGGGTGGCAGCATCATGTTGTGGGGGTGCTTTGCTGCAGGAGGGACTGGTGCACTTCACAAAATAGATGGCATCATGAGGATGGAAAACCGTGGAAATATTGAAGCAACTTCTCAAGACATCAGTCAGGAAGTTAAAGCTTGGTTCCAAATGGGCAATGACCCCAAGCATACTTCCAAAGTTGTGGCAAAATGGCTTAAGGACAACAAAGTCAAGGTATTGGAGTGGCCATCGCAAAGCCCTGACCTCAATCCCATAGAAAATTTGTGGGCAGAACTGAAGTGATGTGCGAGCAAGGAGGCCTACAAAACTGACTCAGTTACCCCAGCTCTGTCAGGAGGAATGGGACAAAATTCACCCAACTTCTTGTGGAAAGCTACCCGAAACATTTGACCCAAGTTACACAATTTAAAGGCAATGGTACCAAATACTAATTGAGTATATGTAAACTTCTGACCCACTGGGAATGTGATGAAAGAAAAGCTGAAAAAGAATTCCCTACTATTATTCTGACATTTCACATTCTTAAAATAAAGTGGTGATCCTAACTGACCTAAGACAGGGAATTTTTACTGGGATTATATGTCAGGAATTGTGAAAAACGGAGTTTAAATGTATTTGGTTAAGGTGTATGTAAACTTCCGACTTCAACTGTACCTATGCTCATTTTGGAACGTCCAGATGATGGATGCTACAGTGAAGCGGCTCAGATTGGGCAGCACTCTCTGCCTAGCCTCTCTCAAGGTCAAACCATGGTTGACCACATGGTCCATCAGTTTCCCGAATTTCATCCGAGATCACTCTCCTTTCTTCGTCTTCCTCCACGTTTGCTTTCATTGTTCTCCAAAACACTGGAGTACTCACCTGTGGCTTTTTTATCCATACCAAAAGGTCTGATTGCAAAGATTACATTTACACAATTAGTGTTTGCACATGTGAAAGTGATCAATTGGTAATTGAGCTTAACTTGTTGAACAGTGTTGCTTGTCATTTGCACACAGGTTGTGCCAAATGTAGAGAATTGTGTTTTGTCAAATGTTTGTTATAGAATTGCAATCTGAGTGTAAAGCAAAACATGTGCCAGTAGTATTGCCGATTTGGTGTATGGTTCTGCTAAATGAGTTACAGGTTTGGGTCATTGCGCCTCATGGGCCAGTTTTAGTGAGTAAACTATTGAGAAAATTTGTAATATGAAGTTGATCCCCCTTTGCCGCTGTAACAGCCTCCACTCTTCTGGGAAGGCTTTCCACTAGATGTTGGAATTTTGCTACTGGGACTTGCTTCTATTCAGCCACGAGAATTAGTGAGGTTGGGCACTGATGTTGGGCGATTAGGCCTGGCTCGCAGTCAGCGTTCCGATTCATCCCAAAGGGGATTGAGGTCAGGGCTCTGTGCAGGCCAGTCAAATCTCAAAAAACAATTTATGTTCAGACCTCACTTTGTGCACAGGGCATTGTCATGCTGAAACAGGAAATGGCTTTCTCCAAAATGTTGCCACAAAGTTGGAAGCACATACAGTGATGGGACAAGGCCAGAAAAATTATAACATGGTTCACGTGTTTCCTTTAAGAACATGGTGTAATTGACAGGACACTGACTACAACCTGCACATTGCAAGCTTACAGAACAGGGCTCCAGGCAGCTAAAAGAAAATTAAGGAAAACTAAATTTCCGGAGGACCTATCATCCTTTCACTCCGTCTGCTATTATAGCCATTTTCTACCACTCTAAATGTCAAGCTTCTGCCCCTAACTCTAAACTCTTTCCCACCTTCTCCTTCCTCCTTAAGCCTCCACCCCCTCTGTGGACCACTTTGTCAACCTCTTTGAAAAAATCCCCTACTCATTCACTCAGCCTATTTGTATTTATTATGGATCCCCATACTCTTCCTGGGGTCCAGCAAAATTAAGGCAGTTTATTCCACTTTAAAACATTACATTCACAACACACTGTGTATCCTCAGGCCCCTACTCGACCACATATCTACAGTACTAAATCCATGTGTGTGTGTGTGTGTGTGTGTGTGTGTGTGTGTGTGTGTGTGTGTGTGTGTGTGTGTGTGTGTGTGTATATATTGCATATGTTATCGTGTGTGTATGCATGAGTCTGTGCCAATGTTGGTTTTGCTTCACAGTCCCCGCTGTTCTTTAATCTGTTTTTTAAATCTAATTTTACTGCTTGCGTCAGTTACTTGATGTGGAATAGAGTTCCATGTAGTCATGGCTCTATTGTAGTACTGTGTGCCTCCCATAGTCTGTTCTGGACTTGGACTGTGAAGATCTTGTGGCATGTCTTGTGGGGTATGCATGGGTGTCTGAGCTGTGTGCCAGTAGTTTAGACAGACATCTCGGTGCATTTAACATGTCAATACCTCTAATAAATAAGTGGTGATGAAGTCAATCTCTCCTCGACTTTCAGCCAGGTGAGATTGACATACATATTATTAATATTAGCTCTCTGTGTACATCCAAGGGCCAGCCGTGCTGCCCTGTTCTGAGCCAATTGCAATTTTCCTAAGTCCTTTTTTGTGGCACCTGACCACAACTGAACAGTAGTCAAGGTGCGACAAAACTAGGGCCTGTAGGACCTGCCTTCTTGATAGTGTTGTTAAGGCCGAGCATCGCTTTATTATAGACTTCTCCCCATCTTAGCTATTACTGTATCAATATGTTTTGACCATGACAGTTTACAATCTAGTGTTACTCCAAGCAGTTTAGGCATCTCAACTTGCTTATTTCCACATTATTTATTACAAGATTTAGTTGAGGTTTAGGATTTAGTGAGTATTTTATTCCAAATACAATGCTTTTAGTTTAAGAAATATTTAAGGCTACCTTATTCCTTGCCACCCACTCTGAAACTAACTGCAGCTCTTTGGTGAGTGTTGCAGTCATTTCAGTCACCGTAGTAGCGTTGAGTCATCTGCATACATAGAAACTCTGGCTTTACTCAGTCAGTGGCATGTCGTTAGTAAAAATTGAATAAAGCAAGGGGCCTAAACAGCTACCCGGGGGAATTCATGATTCTAACTGGATTATATTTGATAGGCTTCCATTAAAAGGACACCGTCTGTGTTCTGTTAGACAAGTACAGTTGAAGTCGGAAGTTTACATACACCTTAGCCAACTACATTTAAACTCTGTTTTTCCACAATTCCTGACATTTAATCCTAGTAAAAATTCCCTGACTTAGGTCAGTTAGGATCACCACTTTATTTTAAGAATGTGAAATGTCAGAATAATAAAATTATTTATTTCTTTCAACACATTCCCATTGGGTCAGAAGTTTACATACACTCAATTTGTATTTGGTAGCATTGCCTTGAAATTGTTAAACTTGGGTCAAATGTTACGGGTAGCCTTCCACAAGCTTCCCACAATAAGTTGGGTTAATTTTGGCCCATTCCTCCTGACAGAGCTGGTGTAACTGAGTCAGGTTTGTAGGTCTCCTTGATCACACATGCTTTTCAGTTCTGCCTACACATTTTCTATAGGATTGAGGTCAGGGCTTTGTGATGGCCACTCCAATACCTTGACTTTGTTGTCCTTAAGCCATTTTGCCACAACTTTGGAAGAATGCTTGGTGGTCATTGTCCATTTGGAAGACCCATTAGCGACTAAGCTTTAACTTCCTGACTGATGTCTTGATGTTGCTTCCATATATCCACATCATTTTCCATCCTCAACGAGCCATCTATTTTGTGAAGTGCACCAGTCCTTCCTGCAGAAAAGCACCCCACAACATGATGCTGCCACCCCCATGCTTCTCGTTGGGATGGTGTTCTTTGGCTTACAAGCCTCCCCCTTTTTCCTCCAAACATAACAATGGTCATTATGGCCAAACAGTTGTATTTTTGCTTTCAGACCAGAGGACATTTCTCAAAAAAGTACAATCTTTGTCCCCATGTGCAGTTTCAAACCGTAGTTTGGCTTTTTATGGCGGTTTTGGAGCAGTGGCTTCTTTCTTGCTGAGTGGCCTTTTCAGGTTTTGTGGATATAGATACTTTTGTACCTATTTTCTCCAGGATCTTCAAGGTCCTTTGTTGTTCTGGGATTGATTTGCACTTTTCGCATCAAAGTACATTCATCTCTAGGAGACAGAACGAGTCTCCTTCCTGAGCGGTTTGACGGCTGCGTGGTCCCATGGTGTTTATACTTGCGTACTATTGATTGTACAGATGAACGTGGTACCTACTTCTGACCCACTGGAATTGTGATAGTGAAATAATCTGTCTGTAAACAATTTTTGGAAAAATTACGTGTCATGCACAAAGTAGATGTCCTAACCGACTTGCCAAAACTATAGTTTTAACAAGAAATTTGTGGAAGGGTTGAAACACTTAGGTTGGAGTCATTAAAACTCGTTTATGTAAACTTTCAACGTCAACTGTAACTTTATCCATATTATCAAATCAAAGTTTATTTGTCACGTGTGCCGAATACAACAGTTGTAGACCTTAGTGAAATGCTTACTTACAGGCTCTAACCAATAGTGAAAAAAAAGTTGTTAGGCGAACAAGAGGTAAGTAAAGAAATCAAACGACAGTAAAAAGACAGGCTATATAAAGTAGCGAGGCTACATACAGACACTGGTTAGTCCGGCTGATTGAGGTAGTATGTACATGTAGATATGGTTAAAGTGACTATGTATATATGATGAACAGAGAGTAGTGTAGAAGAGGGGTTGGTGGGTGGCGGGACACAATGCCGATAGCCCGGTTAGCAAATGTGTTGGAGCACTGGTTGGTCGAGCCAATTAGATAGTATGTATACAGTCATATGAAAAAGTTGGGGCACCCCTGATGATTTCCATTTATAAATAATTGGGTGTTTTAGATCAGCAATTTCATTTTGATCTATCAAATAACTGATGGACACAGTAATATTTCAGTAGTGAAATGAGGTTTATTGGATTAACAGAATGTGCAATATGCATCAAAACAAAATTAGACACGTGCATAAATTTGGGCACCCCAATAGAGAAATCACATCAATATTTAGTAGAGCCTCCTTTTGCTAAAATAACAGCCTCTAGACGCTTCCTATAGCCTCTAATGAGTGTCTGGATTCTGGATGAAGGTATTTTGGACCATTCCTCCTTCCAAAACATCTCCAGTTCAGTTAGGTTTGATGGTTACCGAGCATGGACAGCCCGCTTCAAATCATCCCACAGATTCTCAATGATATTCAGGTCTGGGGACTGGGATGGCTATTCCAGAACATTGTACTTGTTCCTCTGCATAAACGCCCAGGTAGATTTTGAGCAGTGTTTTGGGTCATTGTCTTGTTGAAATATCCAGCCCCGGTGTAACTTCAACTTTGTGACTGATTCTTCAACATTATTCCCAAGAATCTGCTGATATTGAGTGGAATCCATGTGACCCTCAACTTTAACAAGATTCCCAGTACCGGCACTGGCCACACAGCCCCACAGCATGATGGAACCCCCACCAAATTTTACTGTGGGTAGCAAGTGTTTTTCTTGGAACGCTGTGTTCTTTTGCCACCATGCATAACGTCCCTTGTTATGACCAAATAACTCAATCTTTGTTTCATCAGTCCACAGCACCTTATTCCAAAATGAAGCTGGCTTGTCCAAATGTGCGTTTGCATACCTCAAGCGACTCTGTGGCGTGTGTGCAGAAAAAGCTTCTTCCGCATCACTCTCCCATACAGCTTCTCCTTGTGCAAAGTGCGCTGAATTGTTGAACGATGCACAGTGACACCATCTGCAGCAAGATGATGTTGTAGGTCTTTGGAGGTGGTCTGTGGGCTGTTTTTGACCGTTCTCACCATCCTTTGCCTTTGCCTCACTGATATTTTACTTGGCCTGCCACTTCTGGCCTTAACAAGAACTGTGCCTGTGGTCTTCCATTTCCTCACTATGTTCCTCACAGTGGACACTGACAGCTTACATCTCTGCGATAGCTTTTTGTAGCCTTCCTCTAAACCATAATGTTGAACAATCTTTGTTTTCAGGTCATTTGAGAGTTGTTTTGAGGCCCCCACGTTGCCACTCTTCAGAGGAGAGTCAAAGAGAACAACGACTTGCAATTGGCCACCTTAAATACCTTTTCTCATGATTGGATGCACTTGTCTATGAAGTTCAAGGTTTAATGAGCTCACCAAACCAATTGTGTGTTCCAATTAATCAGTGATAAGTAGTTACAGGTATTCAAATCAACAGAATGACAAGGGTGCCCACATTTTTGCATAGCCTATTTTTCACATCTGATTTAACCCCCCCCTTAAAAGATTTAGATGCACTATTGTAAAGTGGTTGTTCCACTGGATATTATAGGTGAATGCACCAATTTGTAAGTCGCTCTGGATAAGAGCGTCTGCTAAATGACTAAAATGTAAATGTAAATTTAATTTCATACAACTTAATATTGCTACACTAAAAATCTTTGTCTGGACAATACCCCAGTACTCAGCTTTTATTAGAAAATGAATGGCATGCCACTGATCATTTTCTGTGACGACAGAGTAAATTATTATGCAGCCTCAGGAGTGCCCAAACTTTTTCAAACGACTGTATGACTGTGAATATGCATATATGATAAATAGAGAGTAGCAGCAGCGTAAAAGATGGCTTTGGGGGAGGGGGGGCACACAATGCAAATAGTCCGGGTAGCCATTTGATTACCTGTTCAGGAGTCTTATGGCTTGGGGGTAAAAACTGTTGAAGCCTTTTTGTCCTAGACTTGGCACTCCGGTACTGCTTGCCATGCGGTAGAGTACAGTCTGTGGCTGGGGTCTGACAATTTTTAGGGCCTTCCTCTGACACCGCCTGGTGTCGAGGTCCTGGATGCCAGGCAGCTTAGCCCCAGTGCCGTACACACTACCCTCTGTAGTGCCTTGCGGTCAGAGGCCGAGCAATTGCCGTACCAGGCAGTGATGCACCCAGTCAGGAAGCTCTCGATGTTGCAGTTGTAGAACTTTTTGAGGATCTCAGGACCCATGCCAAATCTTTTTAGTTTCCTGAGGGGGAATAGGCTTTGTCGTGCCCTCTTCATGACTGTCTTGGTGTGTTTGGACCATTCTAGTTTGTTGATGTGGACACCAAGGAACCTGAAGCTCTCAACCTGGTCCACTACAGCCCTGTCGATGAGAATGGGGGGAGTGCTCTGTCCTCCTTTTCCTGTAGTCCACAATCATCTCCTTAGTCTTGGTTACGTTGAGGGATAGGTTGTTATTCTGGCACCACCCGGCCAGGTCTCTGACCTCCTCCCTTTAGGCGGTCTTGTCGGTGATCAGGCCTACCACTGTTGTGTCGTCTGCAAACTTAATGATGGTGTTGGAGTCGTGCCTGGCCATGCAGTCATGGGTAAACAGGGAGTACAGGAGGGGACTGCGCACCCCTGTGGAGCTCCAGTGTTGAGGATCAGCGTGGCAGATGTATTGCTACCTACCCTCACCACCTGGGGGTGGCCCGTCAGGAAGTCCAGGATCCAGTTGCAGAGGGAGGTGTTTAGTCCCAGGATCCTTAGCTTAGTGATGAGCTTTGAGGGTACTATGGTGTTGAGCGCTGAGCTGTAGTCAATGAATAGCATTCTCACATAAGTGTTCCTTTTGTCCAGGTGGGAAAGGGCAGTGTGGAGTGCAATGGAGATTGTGTAAAGCCATAACACATTTTTCCCAGCAGCAGACTATGATCAATAATGTCAAAAGCTGCACTGAAGTCTAACAAGACAGCCCCCACAATCATTTTATCAGCCAATCAGTCATTTGTTTAAGTGCTATGCTTGTTGCGTGTCCTTCCCTATAAGCATGCTGAAATTCTGTTGTCAATTTGTTTACTGTAAAATAGCAATTGTATCTGGTCAAACACAATTTTTTCCCAGAAGTTTACTAAGGGTTGGTAACAGGCTGATTGGTCAGCTATTTGAGCCAGTAAAGGGGGCTTTACTATACTTGGGTAGCAGAATGACTAACTTCCCTCCAGGCCTGAGGGCACACACAATCTCTAATAGGCTTAAATTGAAGATGTGGCAAATAGGAGTGGCAATATCGTCTGCTATTATCCTCAGTAATTTTCCATTTAGATTGTCAGAACCTGGTGGCTTGTCATTGTTGATAGACAATTTTTTTCACCTCTTCCACACTGACTTTACGGAATTCAAAAGTACAATTCTTGTCTTTCATAATTTGGTCCAATATACTTGGATGTGTAGTATCAGCGTTTGTTGCTGGCACGTCATCCCTAAGTTTGCTTACCTTTCCAATGAAAAGTAATTAAAGTAGTTTGCAATATCAGTGGGCTTTGATGAATGAGCCATCTGATTCAATAAATGAAGGTGCCAAGTTGGCTTTTTAGGTGCCCCAAAACGTTTTACTATCACTCTTTACATAATTTGTTTCATAGTGTAGTCGCATGATTTAATTTGCAGTACGCTTGCCAATTAGATGGGCTGGCAGACTTAATTGCCATACCTTTTGCCTAATCCCTCTCAACCATACAGTTTTTCAATTCCTCATCAATCCAAGGGGATTTTACAGTCATTTTCTTAATGGGTGCATGCTTATTAGTAACTGGAATAAGTAGTTTCATAAATGCATCAAGTGCAGCGCCTGGTTGCTCCTCATTACACACCACAGACCAGCAAATACTCTTTACATCAACAACATATGAATCACTACAAAACTTATTGTATGACCTCTTATACACTATATTAGGCCCAGCCTTTGGAACTTTGGTTTTTGTAGATATGGCTATTATATTGTGATCACTACATCCTATGGATTTGGATACTGCTTTTAAAGCAAATATCTGAAGCATTAGTAAAAATGTGATCAATACATGTTTGATAATTTAATTCCTGTGCTGTTTGTAACTACCTTGGTAGGTTGACTGACAACCTGATCCAGGTTCTCCCTCCTGACTCTCCCTCTGTTCTCATCCTCCTAGATCTATCTGTTGCCTTTGACACCATGAACCATCACATACTCTCTCAGGGCTGGGAGTCTCAGGCTCTGCACACTCTTGGATTGCATCCTACCTGGCAGGCCGCTCCTACCAGTTGACTTGAAGAGGATCTGTGTGTGTGCACCGCATACTCTCACTACTGGTGTCTCCCAGGGCTCGGTTCTAGGCCCTCTCCTCTAAATACACCAAGTCACTCGGCTCCGTCATATCCTCACATGGTCTCTACTATCATTGCTATGACCTCTCCATCCTGGTTGACAACTCCAGTGTCGCCCTCCCAAAGTGCAAAGAACCTTGGCGTGACCCTGGACAACACCCTGACGTTCTCTGCAAACATCAAAGCACTGACCCGCTCCTGCAGGTTTATGCTCTACAACATCCGTAGATTACCTCACACAGGAAATGTTGCAGGTCCTAAATCAGGCACTTGTCCTCCCCCGCCTGGACTACTGCAACTCGCGGTTGGCTGGGCTCCCCGCTTGTGCCATCAAACCCCTGCAACTTATCCAGAATGCTGCAGCCCACCCGGTTTCAACCTTCCCAAGTTCTCTCATGTCCGCACACTCCACTGGCTTCCAGTCGAAGCTCGCATCCACTACAAGAGCATGGTGCTTAGCTACGGAACAGCAACAGGATCTGCTCCTCCCTACCTTTAGGCTATACTCAGACCCTACACCCCAACACTCCATTCTGCCACCTCAGGTCTCTTGGCACCCCAATAGTGGAACCAGCTTCCCTCAGAATCTAGGACAGCAGAGTCCCTGCCCATCTTCCTAAACCATCTGAAACCCTACCTCTTTAAACCATATCTTAAATAATCCTCCTACTCACCTTGACCTCCCCCCCCCCCCGAAGAAATAATAATGATAACTTAACACTTGCACGTGAACCCCCCCCTACTTTCTATGACTGATATGTGGTTGTCCCACCTAGCTATCTTAAGAGGAACTGTCAGTCGCTCTGGATAAGAATTTCTGCTAAATGACTGAAATGTTTTTAAAAAATTACATACAAGTACAGTGCATTCAGAACGTTTTCAAACCCCTTGACTTTTTCCACATTTTGTTACATTACAGCCTTATTCTAAATGATTCAAATTGTTGTTTTTTCCCCCCTCATCAATACACACACAATACCCCAAAATGACAAAGCAAAAACGGTTTATTTTGTATTTTTGCTAATGTATTAAAAATAAACTGAAATATCACATTTACCTAAGTATTTAGACCCTTTACTCAGTACTTTGTTGAGCCACCTTTGGCAGCAATTACAGCCATGAGTCTTCTTGGGTATGATGCTACAAGTTTGGCACACCTGTATTTGGGGAGTTTCTCCCATTCTTCTCTGCAGATCCTCTCAAGCGCTGTCAGATTGGATGGGGAGCGTTGCTGCACAGCTATTTTCAGGTCTCTCCAGAGATGTTAGATCGGATTCAAGTCCAGGCTCTGGCTGGGCCACTCAAGGACATTCAGAGACTTGTCCCGAAGCCACTCCTGCGTTGTCTTGGCTGTGTGCATAGTGTCGTTGTCCTGTTGGAAGGTGAACCTTTGCCCCAGTCTGAGGTCCTGAGCAATCTGGAGCAGGTTTTTGTCAAGGATCTCTCTGTACTTTGCTCCGTTCATATTTCCCTCGATCCTGACTAGTCTCCCTGTCCATGCCACTGAAAAACATCCCCACAGCATGATGCTGCCACCAGCAACTCTGGAGCTCTGTCAGAGTGACTATCGGGTTCTTGGTCACCTCCCTAACCAAGGCCCTTCTCACCCGATTTCTCAGTCTGGCCGGGTGGCCAGCTTTAGGAAGAGTTCCAAACTAACATTTAAGAGGGTCGAGGCCACTGTGTTCTTGGGGACCTTCAATGCTGCAGACATTTTTTGGCACGCTTCCCAATATCTGTGCCTCGACACAATCATGTCTCGGAGCTCTACAGAAATCCTTCGTCCTCATGGCACACCGCCATGCCATCTCCATAGACAAACATTGGCAGTAGAATGGCCTTACTGAAGAGCTCAGTGACTCAACGTGGCACCATCGAAGGATGCCCCCTTTCCAAAAAGTCAGGTTGTCAAATTTCTGCCTTGCTACTGCCCCGGTCAACTAAGTGCTGTTATTGTGAAGTGGAAACGTCTAGGAGCAACAATGGCTCAGCAGCGAAGTGTTAGGCCCCACAAGCTCACAGAACGGGACCGTCGAGTGCTGAAGCGCAGAGCGTAAAATTTGTCTGTCCTTGGCTGCAACACTCGCTACAGAGTTCCAACTACCTCTGGAAGCAATGTTAGCACAATAACTGTTCGTCGGGAGTGTCATTAAATAGGTTTTCATGGCCGAGCAGCCACACACAAGCCTAAGATCACCATTCACAATGCCAAGCGTCGGCTGGAGTGTTGTAAAGCTCACCACCATTGCACTCTGGAGCAGTGGAAATGCGTTCTCTGGAGTGATGAATCACACTTCACCATCTGGCAGTCCGACGGACTAATCTGGGTTTGGCGGATGCCAGGAGAACGCTACCTGCCCCAATGCATAGTGCCAACTGTAAAGTTTGGAGGAGGAATAATGGTCTGGGGCTGTTTTTCATGCTTTGGGCTAGGACCCTTAGTTCCGGTGAAGGGAAATCTCAACGCTACAGCATACAATGACATACAGCATACAATGACAGTTTGGGGAAGGCCCTTTCCTGTTTCAGCATGACAATGCCCCACGGACAAAGTGAGGTCCATACAGAAATGGCTTGTCGAGATCGGTGTGGAAGAACTTGACTGGGCTGCACAAGAGCCCTGACCTCAACCCCATCTTACACCTTTTGGATGAATTGGAATGCAGACTGCGAGCTAGGCCAAATCGCCCAACATCAGTGCCTGACCTCACTAATGTTCTTGTGGCTGAATGGAAGCAAGTCTCCACAGCAATGTCCCAACATCTAGTGGAAAGCCTTACCAGAAGAATGGAGGCTATTATAGCAGAAAAGGGGGGACCAACTCCATATTAATGACCATGATTTTGGAATGAGATGTTCGAGAAGGTGTCTACATCTATTTGGTCATATAGTGCACGTACTGTAGTAGGAGTAGTAGACTATCACCGGGCTCACCATGGTGAAGTGGAAGGCTCGGCCCGTGGTGCCGGTGAAGCTTGTGGAGATGAGCTCTGAGCGGTTGGTCAGGATGGTGTCACAAGTGGCGCAGGAGAACAGGCATGTCCCACCGATGTGGTCCAGGAAGAACCTTCCCATAGCGGTGTTGTCAGCAGAGACCAAGCTTCAGGAAAGGGAGAAAAAAAAATCTATATTAAAAAATGGAAAGTCATGTATGACACTCATTCACACACAGCTGCTGAACAGAGAGAGGAGAGCAGTGAGGTGGGGATGGCTCATAGGAAGTGAAACAGGGGCGTGTATTCACTACGCCGACACGATTGCAAAACGTTTCTTAAAAAGGAAGCAAACGAAACAGGGAGCGACCTACCTGAATTTGTCCAATAAACTTGTTTTGCAACTGTTTAGACTAATGATTACAGGCCTGGTTCACATAAGACAACAACACAAAGATGCATATATACTGCCCAGTTAGTGATTTCTTTGTTTGTTTACAAGTGATCAACATGGCTGCCAACTCATTTAGGTCAACACATAGTAATGGATGACAAAAGATGGTTAGAATTAACAAGTGTCTCTTCTGTTCTGTTTCATAGTGAACGGTTGTCTTCATTGGCTGATGTAGACAACTCCTTGGGGGTAAAAGCCAATTTATGCGTGATCTGAGGCTCCGTACAAAGGGTGTGATGCAATTGCGATGTCTCCGGAGGCCAAAAACAAGCCCTGTACCGCATCACTATGCACCTCCCAAATTTTGTAACAATGGAGGATTCCGTATAGCTCCACTTTGAAATTATTGGTTGACGGTAGATGGGGGTGATACGTCCTGTACTTTTTCCAACTACAACGATGTTTAATTAGCATAAAATATCATGGGTTTGAATGAGAACCATAGGAATACAGGAGGTATCTATTCAAAATGACCCTGCTCATTGGACAATTCATTTAGAAGACAAACCTTAAACACAGGCTATCTACAGAGAGACAATTTAGCATAAAATAACCCACCAACAGTAACACCAACTATCCAAACTATAGACACTAAACCAACTTTCACATGTTCAGGCTATTCTACCCAATCAAGCAACAAACCAAATCTTTCCATCTACTTTTTCAACTATAAACAGTCAATACCATTACCAGGAGGTGGGCAAAGTACTGAAAAGCTGTAATTAAGTAAAAGTACTGTTACTTACATTGTAATTTACTCAAGTAAAAGTAGCCTAAAGAAACTAAGTGGTGGAAAAAGTACCCAAATTGTCATACTTGGGTAAAAGTAAAGATGCCTTTTTAGAAAATGACTCAAGTCTAAAATTACTTGGTTTAAAATATACTTAAGTATCAAAGTATTTCAAATTCCTTATTAAGCAAACCAGAAGGCACCATTATCTTGTTTTAATGTATTTATTTTACAGATAGCCAGGGGCACACTCCAACACTGACATTATTTACAAATGAAGCATGTGTGTTTAGTGAGTCCGCCAGATCAGAAGCAGTAGGAATGAAAACGGACGTTCTCTTGATAAGTGCATGAATTAGACCATTTTCCTGAACTGCTAAGCATTCAAAATATAGCGAGTTTCAGGGAAAATATGGGGTACAAAGCACTTAATTTTCTTCAGGAATGTAGTGAAGTAAAAGTTGTCAAGAATATAAATAGTAAAGTATAAATAGTACTTTAAAGTTTTTATTGAAGTACTATGTAAGTACTTTACATCACTGGAAACTACTCGAGTAAAAAAGTATCCAGTCAGAAAATGAATAAGTACTAGTTACAAATGTAGTTTGGTCATATTTTACATCCTATGGTAAATTGAGTGACAGCTAAAAAAATTTTACAACTTACTGCAAATGAATAGACATGCATGTATTATTTAAGCCTAACAGCATTATCTTTCAGATGTCCACAGCACAGGTAGGCTGTACAGTTTAAATTAGTCTTATTCAAAGTTGACTTAATATCTATCAATGTGCTCAATTTCATAAAACAGTACTTAAGACATTGGAATAATTTCACAATTTCAATAACATTAATGAAAATGAATTTCTCAATATAATTTCAATTACATGTGATGGTGAATGCGTACTAAGAAGATTTAAACCAATTGTGATGTAGATTTTTATTTTTTTATTAAGAATGAAATATCCACAAGGATCAGGTAAGCATTTCAACAATCAATATTGACATTTCACTATCAATCCTGTTACTAGTATGCAAATCAGACAAATTTCAGCATGGAATTAAACATCAAGGTAAGAATCATGTAAGTAATAAATAATCAAACCGTGCAGATACTGTATCAATTGCCATAGTCAACTCATCTTTTGTTCTACTACGCTCCCATTGGCTAGCTAGCGTTGTCTCGCTGACAGGCGATCAGCACAGACAGTGGTCTGACAAGGTAAGGATGGAAAGTGTAATTATGCTTATTATTCATAATTTCTCATTTACTAGCTAATCATTCAGTCGAATACTATGCTACAGCCATTGAATCTGTCTTTGAGCGTTTAAGGGACATTAATGGTTAGATCTGTCCAACGACATTGTTATTATATTTTTCAAATCTTGAAATACAAAGGCAAACGTTATTAATCAGTGGCTGAAATGTCACACTACGTGATATTCACTTCCGGACTTGGAGCGCTCATAGCGTTGCAGAATGTCTCTGAATAATGGGGCGTGGTTTTGGCTTAACTGTGTTGGGGGAAAAGACGCACGCTCTCCAAGTCCGGAAGTGAATATCACGTAGCGCGAAATTTCAGTCGGATCTTTAAGATTAAGTAGTCTAGGTAAACTTAGCTGACCTTCAATTGCGGGAATTCAGAGTTGAGACATTTTATAACTCATTCAAACTCTGAATATAAAAACATGGGCAAACGTTACCAAACATGATAATAATAGGCCTGCATTGTGTTAATGCTGCGACAGTTCGTTTCTGGTAACAGAACAAAATAGTCAGCACATAGTAACTTCTGATTTAGCTGTACTTTAATTAATGCAAACCCGTGCGTGGTATATGTGTGGTTCGTATATAAACGGTCTCGCTGTTTTACCTCTCAGGGCAAAACAGAGAAGAGAACGACACATCCTATTGTTCTCGCTTTTATACTCTGACAGAGATAGTTCCTGCTCAATGCTGGCCTGTCAGAGGGAGGAGGAGCGTGGTATAAACTTGCTCCTCCTATCGTTGGCGTGCAGGCTGCTCTCAGCCTAGTGACGCACTTCCTGTCGCCGGTTGTAGTTCTTCTTGTCTTCAACGGTTGATTTATCCGTAGTTCATATACTTAATATTGTAGCATAGCGTCCCCAGTATATTATATAAGTTATGCATACAAATAGCCAGTTCAACCCTAACAATTGTTAAAATACACTTTCCATCCTTAAATTGGAATGCCTCTGCGCTGATCGCCTGTGAGTGAGACAACGCTAGCTAGCCAATGGGAGCGTAGTAGAACGCCCTTCAATAACGGGGTGTGGTTTTGGCTTAACTACGTTAGGAAAGAGAGACTCATTTACGCTCCATTGTCATTCTTTTCCGAACCGTTCCTTTCCACTTCATTCTCCCCCCTCGGTTCTGTCGCTACACGCTGTAAATAAAATAAACATATGGCACAAAAAGCTTACTGAGATTTTATTATATGACATGTGCTTACTAGCTAGTTAGCTTCCTAGCCATTTCATTTGGACTCACATCAAAACACAATTTCAACAGCAAAAGTATATCCGAGAAATACTTATTTTACTCCAGAAATCTAATATTAGAAAGGCAGACGGTAATTAAAGGAGGTTTGACAAAAATGAGAGCAAACGGACTTGAGATGACGTGCTATTTTAAATAAATTTCATTGGTCAAGGGGTTGTGAAATGTTCATACAGACATAAGTAAAAGGGGAACCAATTGTAGAAAGAAATAACCTCAATGTTGTGATTTATCTGACAATGATAATAAATATATTGAACTGAAATGATTTGGTAAAATGTAACGAGTAAAAAGTTACTTCCTTCAGAAATGACATGAGTAAAAGAAAAGTACTAGTTCCTCAAATGTATCGCATTACTTGTAACGAGTTACTACCCACCTCTGACTTAATTCTGCAGTCACTACCACAATTTATTTCACAACTATAAATACTTTAAGATAAGCTAGAAAACACCACATTTTCTAAAGAAAATGTATTTCTCTAATTTAAAAACGAGCAGTCCTTGGTGTAACAGTTGGTATAATGGGACAATTCGAAGTACAACGCATTTCTCACCTCTGGGCTGTGGTACGTTTTCCGAACCATATCTTGAGCCGACTCTGCAGTGGCTTAATCTAAACAGGAATCGTGTTCGACTCCAGTGCAAGCGCATGGTATGAATCTATTATGTATATAATGTGTGATAGCTAACCTTATAATACAAAGCCATCGTGTATGTTGTTGTCGAAGACACATCGCATACCCAACTTCTTCTCACTGTGATTTTCAGAGTTCTGTGTCGACACGAATGTTAAAACCTGCTTCGTTGTATTTCCCCCTTCTTTTTGTCGTTGACCATGTCGATGTCGCGTCAGCTTTGTTGTTCTTTCACAGCTGTTCCGCAGACTGTATCAACATCCGGTACATGTGACCCCGCCCCCTACTGGGTAGGGGAGTTGTCAGAGAAACCCAAAGGGTGCTGCCGAATCCAAACTGGGTGAGGACCAATCTGTGGAACCACTGTCTTTGAAATTACACTCACAGTAAAACCATAGACATTAAAGGAAGCTGATAAAACTACACTTTTGCTTTTCAGAAATATTAAATACATTTTTTTTCAAAGGAGATGAAATGATGAAGCTAAGCTCAGGCTTTATTGTACATTGTGATGTGTAGGATATCAGCTAGTCAAATCAAATTTTATTTGTCACATGCAACAGGTGTAGACCTTACAGTGAAATGCTTACTTACAAGCCCTTAACCAACAATGTTTTAAGAAGTTAAGAAAAAAATAAGTGTTAAGTAAAAAATAGATAAAAGTAACAAATAATTTAACAGCAATATGAGAAACTCCTGAATCAGAACCCAGGTAGGCTGTCTAGCAACAGCCTACTGACAGTCAGGTAGCAAAGTTTGCATCAAAACAATGCAGGGCAATTTGGGCTCAAATCAAAGTTTATTTGTCACGTGCGCCGAATACAACAGGTGTAGACCTTACAGTGAAATGTTTACTTACAGTGCGAAAAAAAAAAAAGGTGTGTGTGTGTGTGTGGGTAAGTAAAGAAATAAAACAACAGTAAAAAGACATTGGAAATAAGAGTAGCAAGGCTATATACAGACACCGGTTAGTCAGGCTTATTGAGGTAGTATGTACATGTGGTATGGTTAAAGTGACTATGCATATTTGATGAACAGAGAGTAGCAGTAGCGTAAAAAGAGGGGTTGGCGGGTGGTGGGACACAATGCAGATAGCCCAGTTAGCCAATGTGCGGGAGAGCACTGGTTGGTCAGGACAATTGAGGTAGTATTTACATTAATGTATAGTTAAAGTGACTATGCATATAAGATAAACAGAGAGTAGCGGGGGAGAGGGAACACAATGCAAATAGTCCGGGTAACCATTTGGTTACCTGTTCAGTAGTCTTATGGCTTGGGGGTAAAAACTGTTGAGAAGCCTTTTTGTCCTAGACTTGGCACTTTGGTACCGCTTGCCATGCGGTAGTAGAGAGAACAGTCTATGACTGGGGTGGCTGGGGTCTTTGACAATTTTCAAGGCCTTCCTCTGACACCGCCTGGTCTAGAGGTCCTGGATGGCAGGCAGCTTAGCCCCAGTGATGTACTGGGCCGTACATACTACCCTCTGAAGTGTCTTGCGGTCGGTGGCCGAGCAATTGCCGTACCAGGCAGTGGTCCTGAGTGGCACACCGGTCTAAGGCACTGCGTCTCAGTGCAAGAGGCGTCACTACAGTACCTGGTTTGAATCCAGGCTGTATCACATCCGGCCGTGATTGGGAGTCACATAGGGCGGTGCACAATTGTCCCAGCGTCATCTGGGTTTGGCCGGGGTAGGCTGTCATTGTAAATAAGAATTTCTTCTTAACTGACTTACCTAGTTAAATAAAGGTTAAATTAAAAAAATGATTGGACATACAGTACACACCATGACAAGAACACAACAGTAAGATCACAGAGAAGATGAAAAAGTGATTGATTAATCTCACTCCCATACACTTCCACCCAATGAAGGTCTGTTGGATCAACTCGTCAAACGTGACCTTTGTTAACCCAAGTGTAGGAAATCGTTGGGCATGAGATTACAAAGAGAGTCTACTGGCATCTTGAGCTGCACAAACTGTAAAGCCAAAGATAAGCAGGGCTCCTAATGAAGATGATAGCTAGACAGAGTGCTTGAGAGGACAGTGTCATGAGAATTGTGTGTCCTTGGGAGATAGATAACAAAGTATTGTGTAAAGACTTATCTCTGCAGTTATCAGAATTGAAGTGAGATAGTGATCATTGTGTCAAGTGTCTCAGATTAGGAGTGCTGATATAGTTCAAACTGATCCGAAATCAGCACACTTTATTCTATATGGTAAGGTTTTATGGGAATTGGGGCACACCTCACTTGAGTCCAGGCCACTGCAGCAATCATGTCACAGATTGATAGAATGATTGATTTCCTGTACTACTGCCACAGAACAATAAAGGACAGAGAGACACATCCAGGTGTTCACATGTCCTGGCCATCTTATGTCTGTCAATAGAGCCCCCCAGTGGAGGTGTCATAATACCCAGAAAACCTAGCGATCAACAGGGAAATGGTTCCAATTGTTTTTCCACCAATCATTTTTCCCATAGAGAATTTCAGAAACACTTAAAATAGGGGCTGGGTTTCATGTAGGCTTACTCTGGTGTGACGTTTTGATAACCATGTAAATCTCTCTCAGACACGGTGACTTTAATCAATATATTCGGCTCTATTGACTCTCAGATTCGAAAATGCTTATTAGCATCAAAGTAGACACCATACAAGACTACAAATCCCTGCAAGCTCCTGCACGTCATCTCTAGCTGACACGTTTGCTAACAGGTATTGTGTCAATTTAAAACTTGCACAAGAAATTGTGCCAATTTATTAATTACTAAATTTAGCTAACATTAGATAGTTAATCCAGAGATTCTTACCCTTGCCTCGATTCAGCAGTCTCGTCCAGATCATCATGGCATTTGTAGTTCTGTATGATAGCCACATTAGCAGCTAATTATCACTTCCTTACTGGGCGGGGTGGGGTAAATATAGTCAAATATATTGATTAAAGTCACCTTGTCCTAGAGAGATTTACACGGTTATCAAAACGCCACGCCAGGGTAAGCCTATGCGAAACAGCCCTTATTTTAAGTGTTTCTATAATCCCCTATGGGAAATATTAATGTTAGAAAAACGATTGGAACCATTTACTTGTTTAACCACTAGGTTATATGGGTATTATGACTCATACTGTGGTACTCTACAGGAACAACCTCCACTCACACTGTCCTCCAACTTCAACTCCAAACTATTATCATAAAGACTGTTAACATAAATACATAAACAGGATTTCAGATCTACATTACAATTACAGTACGGTGAATCAAGAAACATAATGGACTGGATCTCAGTTGTTGTGGTGCATGATTGTACAGTCCAGTCAAGCAATTTCATACATTTCAGTTCAGTAATCTGTTAATCTTTTTGATAGAAGAAACAGATAACAGGTTAAATACATATTGTAATTAAGTATAATATATCTCCCTCACCTTTCCTTCTGGCAGTCCCTCACCTCTGTAATCAATAGAGACTGATCGTGAAGATAAATTATCAAGCAATTTAATGACACACTGTTATGAAACATCAGGCGCATATGGCTGGCCAAGAGATGTGCCCTGAGGACAATCTATAAAGAAATTAAAAGTGCGTACATTCATATCACCATCAAATGGTTACCCATTCATATTACCCATTTATGATGAAACTATGAAACCATGCTCTTTAAATTGCTCTTGCACGATACTTTTGTATATATAGTGTATGTGGACACGCCTTCAAATTTGTGAATCCGGCTATTTCAGCCATGCAATCTCCATAAACAGTGGAAGTGGAGTGGAAGCCCATTCTCTGGAGTGAATGGATGAATCCGGGTTTGTCGCTACCTGCTTGAATGCATAGTGGCAACTGTAAAGTTTGGTGGAGGTGGAATAATAGTCTGGGGCTGTTTTTCATGGTTCGGGCTAGGCACATTAGTTCCAGTGAATGGAAATCTTAACGCTACAGCATGCAATAGAATTCTAGAGGATTCTGTGCTTCCAACTTTGTGGCAACAGTTTGGAGAAGGCCCTTTCCTGTTTCAGCATGACAATTACCCCGTGCACAAAGCGAGTTCCATACAGAAAGGGTTTGTTGAGATCGGGGTGGAAGAACTTGACTGGCCTGCGCAGAGCTCTGACTTGAACCACAACGAACACTTTTGGGATGAATTGGAACGCCGACTGCGAGCCAGGCCTAATCGCCCAACATCAGTGCCTGATTTCACTAATGTTCTTGTGGCTGAATGGAAGAAAGTCCCCGCAGCAATGTTCCAACATCTAGTGGAAAGCCTTCCCAGAAGAGTGGAGGCTGTTATAGCAGCAAAGGGGGGACCAACTCCATACTAATACCCATGATTTTGGAATGAGATGTTCAATGAGCAGGTGTCCACATACTTTTGGTCATGTAGTGTAGCTATTTCATCAAGCAGCCTGCACTCATAATCCAGGAATTAATACAAATTCTTATTTACAGATTTATTTTTATACAGTTTGAAATACAGTATGTTTTGTAACAGGTAGTCATTATAGGTTAAGCTCCCTGTCCTTGTAGCAGGAAGTCAAGGATATCACGTATTTCAAATATCTCTGTTAGTTATATCACTAGCAATCACTAGGAATCTATTACCAAGGAAGCTTTTCCTGAAGAGATTGCATTAAAAATGTTACACAACGCATAATACAAGATTGTGATTTGCATCTATTGTATAAAACCATTATCATAACAAATAAAGGTGTAGAATAGATGGATAAATACAAATAGGATGCTCTGAAGTAAAAAATAATAATACAAAAAACGACATTGGAAATTGTTCATGTAAAAATGGGGCACACCAATGGTTGTTTTCAAACTACTGCCCGAGTAGACACACTTCTTATTGTGAGAACTGGAAGCATACCTGTGAGGGGAATCTAACTGGTAGTAGTTACTGTTGTAGGCTTTACCAGTATGTATTCCAAGCATTTGATTTTATTTGACCATGGGGAAAAGAGCTAGTGTATAAATATCAAAATGCAGAATTTATTGAATTGAGCATCAACTCTTACAAATTCCATTCCTCTCTGCTGGTGCTGTGCCAACTCAACTTTTCTAGGTGATACATTATGTCACAAACACACTTTCTCACAATACCAATAAGTAACTCACCCCAGTTATATATTTAGCCTAACCCCCAATATTGGCTCGTCACATGGTATGATATGTTGTTAACAATGATTTTCAATCAGTTTTATGAAAGGTAGTGCAGTGATTAAATCTCAAACATAAAAGCAACCCCCATCTTTTATCTCCCCTCCCCTCTCTCTCTCGTCCATGCTTTCATTTTCTTCCATCCATTCCCTTGAACGTGAGTCCAACCCCTCCCACTATGCATATTCATGATGTGTGTGATTTACCATGGACAGGTATATCTGTAAATCACATCAAACAGCAAGGTAGAGGAAAGCAAGACGGTAATAGACAACGGAGCTGTTAGACAAACAGACAGACAGACAAACAGAAAGACAGACCGACAGAAGACAACTGGTGGCTATATGAGGACAAACTTTGACAGATGAAGGATGCTTCCATTACTGGTTATAGCTTTGCTGGGGTTCCCCACGGCAACAGGTTTCTATGCACTTCTATAGCCTATTCAGATGATCGGATTATTTGACATATAAAAGTAACTGGGTAAAGTGAAGAATATCAGTCTATTTTTGTCTTAGGTTTGCAGGAATGATATTGAAGAACATTTGCAAGTAGAGTCAAGTTGTATTCCTGTACATCATAGGGGGCAATGAACTCTCTTGTTTCTGCTGTATGGCAACATCATAGGGGAGGATTCCTGTTGAATGTGTTCTGTTAAAAACTGTATCTCTTTTCTAAGAAGATAACACTCATCGAGCAAATTTTTGAAAAACTACAGTGTTAAACCCATATTCGTGAATGCATTGTGGCAGTATTTGTAACATGGAGAGAGAAGAAATAGATACTTTATTAATCTCTAAAGCAGGGGTCCCCAATTACATTCAGCCGTGTGGCGATTTTTCCTTGAGCGGATGGTCGAGGGGCAGAAACATAGTTATAAATAATTTCTACACTGCAAATTGACTGCTAGAATCCAAAACGGATATTGTATTTGACAAAAACAGAATAATTTCAAACTTTGATTACATTGGGATATGATCACATATGTCTTTCTATTTAAGTGTGGGAATACTTATTTTAATCACTTTGAGCAGATTTGATGGTGATTTTCCAGTCTTTTATGTCCAACAACAAAAATTATTGAAACATTTTGCTCAGAAAACTTGGGGGACCAAATGAAGTTGCCTCGGGCCAAATTTGGCCCCACAGGTGACTTTATTTGGTCCCCCAAGTTTTCTGAGCAAAATGTTGTAATAATTTTTGAGTTCATTCATAATTGTGGAACCCTGCTCTATAGTATGTGACCTGTAATGTCTCCTCTGTTTTTCCCAGCCTCTGCAATGCCTTGCACCCACACCTCTCTCTCCGAGACCCTTCCGTCCTCAGGTGAGTGTTCACTAACAATCAGTCATTAGTGATATACAATGGCTTGCCTGCTGAGGATGTAAAGTACATCTTAACTGATCTAAGTGCCATATGGTCTGGTCTTGTAGCCGGCCTGATCTATCTGGGTTCGTTCAGTTCTATATCTGGCCACCTAGAATATAGAGATCTGTCTGGGTTCACTCAGCTCTATGTCTGGCCACCTAGAATATAGAGATCTGTCTGGGTTCACTCAGCTCTATATCTGGACACCTAGAATATAGAGATCTGTCTGGGTTCATTCAGCTCTATATCTGGACACCTAGAATATAGAGATCTGTCTGGGTTCATTCAGCTCTGTCTGGCCACCTAGAATATAGAGATCTGTCTGGGTTCACTCAGCTCTGTCTGGCCACCTAGAATATAGAGATCTGTCTGGGTTCATTCAGCTCTGTCTGGCCACCTAGAATATAGAGATCTGTCTGGGTTCACTCAGCTCTATATCTGGACACCTAGAATATAGAGATCTGTCTGGGTTCACTCAGCTCTATATCTGGACACCTAGAATATAGAGATCTGTCTGGGTTCATTCAGCTCTGTCTGGCCACCTAGAATAGAGAGATCTATCTTCAGTCTCTTAAGTCCTTTTTGAGTTGACTGTTCTGAACGATCAACCAATGCGGTCTTTAGCGGTCTCCTAATTTCACTCCTTTCTCTCCAGCTCACAGTGTCAGACCCTCAGATGTGGTTGTGCTCTCGGCCATTGGACTGCCCCACACACAAAGGTAAGCAACACATCCATTTCTCTAACCTTGATAGATAAGGGGACACTACCAGGGCTCCCAAGTTGTGCAGCGGTCTAAGGCACTGCATCTCAGTGCAAGAAGCGTCACTACAGTCCCTGGTTCGAATCCAGGTTGTATCACACACGGCCGTGATTTGGAGTCCCATAGCGCGGCGAACAATTGGCCCAGTGTTGTCCAGGTTTGGTCGGGGTAGGCTGTCATTGTAAATAAGAATTTGTTCTTAACTAACTTGCCTAGTTAAATAAAGGTTAAATAAAAAAATAATACCAGGTGTCACTAGGGATGATTCAATGTGAACACAGAAAGGTTTTGCAGACTTCTGTTTTTCTCTCTCCCTGAAGCAGTGAGCTGTCCAGAGTGTTATTGAGACTTCATGGTAAGCCTGCTATTCTTGGGGGGTTTGAGGGGCTCCTTGATGTATCAAATCGGTTATCGGAACTAGAAGACAAACACAGGCTATTAACGCAGACAGACACAGACACGCACACAAGTACACACACAAATAGCTGACAAATTCTAAAGCACCCTACCACATTGTCAATTTCCTGTGACCTTAAGCACTAAAATGACAGTCTCTGTCAAATAAAATCTCAATAAAACACACTTTGATTGGTTGATAAGATTGGTTGATAAGAGATATGACTGATTGATAAGACATGTTGGTCTGCTGACAGATCCTCCTCCTTCCCGTGCCAAATTTCCTCCCTTTGCAATCTGACACTCATCATGTGTATATATACAGTTGAAGTCAGAAGTTTACATACACCTTTAGCCAAATACATTTAAACTCAGTTTTTCCACAATTCCTGACATTTAATCCTAGTAAAAATTCCCTGTCCCTGTTATAAAATTAAAATTCAACATTATGTTTTTCTTAATCCTTTTTAAGTACCATAGCAGGATCACCACTTCATTTTAAGAATGTGAAATGTCAGAATAATAGTAGAGAGAATGATTTATTTCAGCTTTTATTTCTTTCATCACATTCCCAGTGGGTCAGAAGTTTACATACACTCAATTAGTATTTGGTAGCATTGCCTTAAACAATTTAAACTTGGGTCAAACGTTTCAGGTAGCCTTCCACAAGTTTCCCACAATAAGTTTGGTGAATTTTGGCCCATTCCTCCTGACAGAGCTGGTAGAACTGAGTCTGGTTTGTAGGCCTCCTTGCTCACACACGCTTTTTCAGTTCTGCCCACAAATTTTCTATAGGATTGAGGTCAGGGCTTTGTGATGGCCACTCCAATACCTTGACTTTGTTGTCCTTAAGCCATTTTGCCACAACTTTGGAAGTATGCTTGGGGTCATTGTCCATTTGGAAGACCCATTTGCAACCAAGCTTTAACTTCCTGACTGATGTTGCTTCAATATATCCACATAATTTTTCCATCCTCATGAAGCCATCTATTTTGTGAAGTGCACCAGTCCCTCCTGCAGCAAAGCAACCCCACAACATGATGCTGCCACCCGCATGCTTCACGGTTGGGATGGTGTTCTTCGGCTTGCAAGCATCCCCCTTTTTCCTCCAAACATAACGATGGTCATTATGGCCAAACAGTTCTATTTTTGTTTCATCAGACCAGAGGACATTTCTCCAAAAAGTATGATCTTTGTCCCCATGTGCAGTTGAAAACCGTAGTCTGGCTTTTTTATGGCGGTTTTGAAGCAGTGGCTTCTTCCTTGCTGAGTGGCCTTTCGAATGATGTCGATATAGGACTCGTTTTACTGTAGTTATAGATACTTTTGTACCTGTTTCCTCCAGCATCTTCACAAGGTCTTTTGCTGCTGTTTGGGGATTGATTTGCACTTTTCGCACCAAAGTACATTCATCTCTAGGAGACAGAATGCGTTTCCTTCCTGAGCGGTATGACGGCTGCGTGGTCCCATGGTGTTTATACTTGCGTACTATTGTTTGTACAGATGAACGTGGTACCTTCAGGTGTTTGGAAATTGCTCCCAAGGATGAACCAGACTTGTGGAGGTCTACAAATTTTGGAGGTCTTCAAATTTGGAGGTCTTGGCTGGTTTCTTTTGATTTTCCCATGATGTCAAGCAAAGAGGCACTGCGTTTGAAGGTAGGCCTTGAAATACATCCACAGGTACACCTCCAATTGACTCAAATAATGTCAATTAGCCTATCTGAAGCTTCTAAAGCCATGACATTTTCTGGAATTTTCCAAGCTGTTTAAAGGCACAGTCAATTTAGTGTATGTAAACTTCTGACCCACTGGAATTGTGAAACAGTGAATTATAATTGAAATAATCTGTCTTTAAACAATTGTTGGAAAAATTACTTGTGTCATGCACAAAGTAGATGTCCTAACCGACTTGCCAAAACTATAGTTTGTTAACAAGAAATTTGTGGAGTGGTTGAAAAACGATTTTTAATGACTCCAACCTAAGTGTATGTAAACTTCCGACTTCAACTGTAAGTAGAACGTTTATTTCATTTCATCCAGATCATCTATGACCAGACATAATTTAGGCTTTTTAACAATTTTTTAAGATAAGATTTTGCTTGAAAAGGATAAAATCATTGAAAAGAGGGTACATTTGGAGGGAAATGAAATCAGTTCAGTTACCTACTTGAGATAACGCGAGTGTCAGGCCTGCTCTTATATAACTTACTGTAACTATTAAACACTTTTCCATGTCTAGTAGGTTATTGTAGATTACTGCAGTATCAATTAGTATCATTGAGAATAATTGGTTTTCAAAGAGGTTAATATAAGTTAACCTCCCACTACTGTGTGATATCGTTATTGGTCTGATATCAGGACCAACCCTGATACCACTAACAATAAGCCAAGATAGAATCACCAAATTGCAACTTTGCTGCCAACAATTTCCAGAGAAAGCATTTCACACAGAAGAGATAAAGACTATTGTACCTCTCACACAATAGAAAAAGGACATTAATAAAGATGAAAGCGATAGAGCATTATACTGTACTCTCAATTCACATGGTACTTACTATATGTTAGTACCAAGAAAGCCCTAGATGCCATACTTGTCTGATCAAACAGATTGCATGTGTATCCATTTATTTTATTGTATAAGGAACCAACTAACTCTACCTGTGTGTCAGAGTTAGTTGATAGTAAAGACCTGTTAGCCATTTCTAATAGTGTTTTTTTTCAGCCCATACTAAAGTGCCAAGATATGTGCATATGACAATGTTGATTTCACTAATAATCAAGCAACTTTCTCCCCTCTCTCTGTCTCTTCAGAGCTGCTGACCATGTTTAACCCTGCAATGACCAGTAGTCTTCCTGGTCAGACAAACCTGTATTCTGAATCCTCACAGCACAGGTAAACCACAGCTACACTCAGCTCCCAGTGAGAGCATGAAAGAAAGAAAAACTGTATTTCAGACAATGTTTCATTCATTTGCAGAGCTCTTGTGGAGCAGGCAATGGAACTGTCCCTCACCCTCAGGAGGAACCAGGTATTCTAGTATCTCTCCTTCTACATAACCCAACACATTGTCCTAACAGCCTCCCTGTACTGGTTTTCATCTCTGATTGTGTCTTGAACTTCTCTCTAATAGGCCGTTGATCTAGACACAGACTGGAAGCTGGTGATGCTATTCGTCCAGGTGGATGAGCTCTGTTTATGTCATGACCAGGTCATTAGCCAAACACTCACCTCACACGTCTGGATTTAAGTGAAAGTCTGCATTTCATGACACTACAGTGTTATTAGCTGCGTTCCTTTGAGTGAGTGTTGTGTGTTTGTGACTATGCAGCTCAGCGAGACTGTCACAGCTGCTGTCCAGGAGGTGGATCTTGCTCTGCAGGTGCTGCAGTCACAGGTGCGTTTTGGACACTTGTGTGACACTCTTAGCGATGCTACAGCACATGAATTTAGGTGATCATTAAGCTTGTTCATCATGTATTTGCAGTTGAAGCAGACCATTGTCAATGTTGCAGTGTGGGATGGAGAATATGTTCATCAGAACAGGTGATACTCTCCACCAATAGCATATCTTCTTAATCAGTCAGTGCACTCATTCCCTGAGTTTATTATTTTTATTTTATTTGACTGATTGCAATGCAATAATTATATTGATTATTGTACTGTTATGTTGAGGGTGCTAGCACACAAGCATTTCACTGCACCTTTTATACCTGCTGTAAACTGTGTACATAACGAATATAATTAGATTAGATTTTCTGGATTTTTAAACGATTCTGTGAATCTATAGGGACTAGCTGGTAGATGTTTGGTTTGATTGCTTATGTCTATTGACAGGATTTGTCAATGTATGGAGGAAAGACATGAATGGGAACTCAGACTGCTGAGGGCCATGCTCACTCAAGTCCTGCAGGTTCAATGTCTTGCGTCGTCAATGTCTTACATCTATGTTTTACATCATCAGTCTTACATCATCAATGTCTTACACCGTCAATTTCTTACACCGTCAATTTCTTACGTCTATGTTTTACATCATCAATGTCTTACACCATCAATTTCTTACACCGTCAATTTCTTACACCATCAATGTCTTACATCTATGTTTTACATTATCAATGTCTAACATCAATAACTTACATCAATGTGATCTCCCCAACATCTATGTCAGGGTTCCCCAACTGGCGGCCCGTGTTTGGCCCCCGAATTTGGCCCCACTGTGGTTTTATTTCCCCCCCCCCCCCCCCCCCCCCCCAATTGATAGACAAAAAAAACCTACCAGTTAATTTGATTTTGGAAATCTGTTCCAAAGTATTCCCACGCATAATAGAGAGACACGTGATCATATACAAATGTAAGCAAGGATTGAAATGATCATGTTATTGTCAAATATTATATCTGTTTGTGATTCTTGCGATCAAATTGCAGTCTACAAATGATTTATAACGATGTTCTGGCCCACCGACCATCCTCTTATAAAAAAATCGTCCCGCGGCTGAATCTAGTTGACGATCCCTGACCTATGTCCTGTTTATATTGTTGTCCCCATATAAATAAGATAAGATAAGATTAGA
Organism: Salmo salar; assembly: GCF_965601325.2. Lineage (NCBI taxonomy): Eukaryota > Metazoa > Chordata > Actinopteri > Salmoniformes > Salmonidae > Salmo > Salmo salar. The sequence continues at coordinate 84,140,908 of NC_138296.1, read as the reverse complement.
TTGCATTTTATTGTCTGATTTCAACCAAAAAAAATGGTATCATAAAAACTCCTTACAGGACATACTGCAAAATAGAATAAACAACATATGAACAGAAGAGGTTGTAGTACAGGGGACTATACAAGTGAAAAATAAAGTTGCACACTCATCTCTCCTTGCTGTGGATTTAGTGGACCAACATTTCAGTTAAATAGGTGTATTGTATATAGTTAATTCTTTACTAACTCTTTTTCATGGTGGTCAGTAGGAGTCCCTTGACAGACACCTGGTGGAGAAGCAGTGGTACAGCAACAAAGATGACTTCACCGTCCTACTGCAGGATATCCCCTTCATCACAGCAGACCCAGCCTCCTTTATAGTGAGTGACAAGCCATTGAAGCTTCCCCCAATTTTTTATACATTGTGACTCTCTCACTGTGTGATGCAGAGCTGAATTGTTATTGATGTGTGTGTGTGTGTGTGTGTGTGTGTGTGTGTGTGTGTGTGTGTGTGTGTGTGTGTGTGTGTGTGTGTGTGTGTGTGTGTGTGTGTGTGTGTGTAACACAAATGTTCATCTATGTACAGAGCGCTGCCCCCAGAGCGGGTGCATTACACACAGACAAACTAGCCGTACAGATGTGGGCCAACTTGGTGAGTCACACCATATACTACCCATGCTGCTAACACACTGTGGCATTGTCTCTGCTCTCAGTCCTAGTCGAGGCAAACAATGGAGAATTGACTCTGTTTTTTTTTTATTCTGTTTTTCAGCTGCAGCCCACCATAGGCCAGCAGAACATGAAGAACAATGATATGATCACCTCGGTGCCATGCCCCAGTGAGGTGAGAGAGTGCGACAAGCCTCCAACTCATACCTGACCTGGGGTTGTTTTTCTTTCAAATACTTTCAGCGTTTAACTGGGCCTGTCTGGACTGCCAGATGAGCGGGGTTTGCACTTGGGGAGGATGCATTGGTTCCATTGGACCAGACAAGCTCAATGAACTGCAGCTAAGGTATTTGAAAGAAAACAAATACTATTTGAACCCAGTCCTGAAATAGGTTAAATACCGTACATTTGTGGGATTAATAGAATAGAATGTACATACACTCAGGTTTACACTCATATACTGTAATAGGAATTTCCAGGTGAACAAAAAGGAGATCAGTCATTGGTCAAGTCAATCAAAAATCTATCCGGTTTATTATACGTCGTAACAGGGAGACACATGCAGGGAAAATGTCTAACTGGCCTCTTGGAGACAGGCCCTTTGTATCCAAATCTGATGTTCTATGAACACCAGCCTGAGAGACAGTGACTTTGTCAGCTGCTACAGAATCATAAAGTGTTCATAGAATGCCATCGATACAACACTGAATAATCAGTGTGTCCTTGGTCCTTGTACCTCCAGTCTGGCGTCAACCACTATCATCAGATATGACAATAATCCATAACAAGTCTAATGACCATCAACCTGCACCTTGAGTTTTACAAATAGAACCCTGGCAAGTATGTGTATTACAGAAATTCCAAATATGCTAAACATTGTGTTGATCACTCTAAATTGAATAGGAACTTTATTCATCTTAAATATTCCCATTACAGCGAGTTACTCTAGATGAACGTCTCAACACACAATATAGTATGATTAAGCAATAAGGCCGAGGGGGTGTGGTATTTGGCCAATATACCACTGCTAAGGGCTGTTCTTAGGCGCTACGCGGAGTGCCTGGACACAGCCCTTAGCCGTGGTATATTGGCCATATATCACCAACCCCCGGGGTGCCTTATTGCTATTATAAACTGTTTACATACATAATTAGAGCAGTAAAAATACATGTTTTGTCATACCCGTCTGATATAACACAGCTGTCAGCCAATCAGCATTCAGGGCTCGAACCACCCATTCAATGATATGATTTAACCCTTCTGATCCTCATCTTCCACCCTCTCTACATTCATCTGTCCTCCTCGCTGTCTCTCTTTATCTCTTTCTGTCTCACTCTTTCTATCTCCCCCCTCTCTCCCATAGGACCGGCCTTTCTTGAGAACAGAGATGAACTCTCCCTCAGATCACACCAATGAGCTCTCTCCTCTTCTCGACCCTGTGAGTTATTGTTGTCAGGCCTGTTGATCACGGCTGATGTACTATGCCCTGCACACTGTGGTGTCTGTGTACACATTATACATGGTAATGACTCTGGATGTTCTCTTTGTGTCTTGTCATCAGATCATGGGCACTCATATGCCCTGCGAGGACCATAGCCCTTCCAACTCCCCACCCACCTCAGGTAAGATGAATCCTCTCAATATACAGTATACAGCTTTTAGAGTTATTTGTTGAAATAGAGGCAGTGTACCCTGATCTTACTGAGTTATGGAACATTAAACTTTTCGAGAAAGGACAGGTAGGTGTCAACAGGTTTCTGATAGGGCTACCTGGATAAAGTTTGCCTTACGCCATTCTCATCACCTGATCCATCTTCTATGCGTTCACAGTTCACGCTCTTCGGCCTGGCGACATCAAAGTCGTAGCTGCAGTGGGAGACTCTCTGACAGTAAGTCACCTACTCCTTGTTTACCTTTTATCTGTAGTAGTACATGATTGAGTTACTTTATATACTGTGAGCTAATCTACATTACACAGTTGTAGGGCTGTCACTTATCACATGCGATTTCTATCTGTATTATTAAACTCATGTTATTGATATCTCTATAACACTCTCTTTGACTGGTCGGCAGGCGGGCAATGGTGTCGGATCGGGATCCAGTGTTAACAACTTACTGGATGTTACTACGCAGTACCGGGGTTTATCATGGAGGTGGGTCCTTATCACCCCTGTTATAAAACAATAGTACAGAGTGGAGTGTCAATGTCAGTTCATCTTTCTGTGCTGTGTGTTACCTGGGAGAGGTGAACACTAATCTATATGGTTGGCATCCCTAACTAGTCTATATTCTGTCTTTGTGTTTCTCAGTGTCGGTGGAGACGAGAACCTCACCACTGTCACCACTCTTCCCAGTGAGTCTCCTTTTCTTTTAACGCAGTCATCTTGTTTTAGTTATCAGGCTGCTCATGTTGCCAAATTGTTGCCAAAATGTTACCAAAATGTAGCCACAATATTGATAAAATGCTGGAATTTACATTTACACATGTACATTAAGTAAGAAAAATACCGTTCTCCTATGTGTATCATTATCAAATCAAATCACATTTTATTTGTCACATGCGCCGAATACAACAGGTGTAGATCTTATAGTGAAATGCTTACTTACAAGCCCTTAACCAAACATGCTTTTAAGAAGTTAAGAAAAATAAATAAAAATAAGTGTTAAGTACATTTTTTTTAAATAAAAGTAACAAATAATTAAACAGCAGCATTAAAATAACAAGCGAGGCTATATACGGGGGGAACCGGTACAGAGTCAATGTGCGGGGGCACGGTTAGTTGAGGTAATTGTGTTAATATGTACTGTACATGTAGGTAAAGTGACTATGCATAGATTAGCAGAGATTAACAGAGAGTAGCAGCAGCGTAAAAGAGGGGTCTGGGCAGCCCTTTGATTAGCTGTTCAGGTGTCTTATGGCTTGGGGGTAGAAGCTGTTAAGAAGCCTTTTGGACCTCGACTTGGCGTTCCGGTACCGCTTGCCGTGCGGTAGCAGAGAGAACAGTCTATGACTAGGGTGGCTGGAGTCTTGGACAATTTTTATTGCCTTCCTCTGACCAGCCTTTCAAAGCACTTCATGGCTACAGACGTGAGTGTTACGGGTCGGTAGTCATTTAGGCAGGTTACCTTAGTGTTCTTGGGCACAGGGACTATGGTGGTCTGCTTGAAACATGTTGGTATTACAAACTCAGTCAGGGACAGGTTGAAAATGTCAGTGAAGACACTTGCCAGTTGGTCAGCGCATGCTCGGAGTACACGCCCTGGTAATCCGTCTGGCCCTGCGGCCTTGTGAATGTTGACCTGTTGAAAGGTCTTACTTACATCGGCTACGGAGAGCGTGATCACATAGTCATCCGGAACGGCTGGTGCTCTCATGCATGTTTCAGTGTTACTTGCCTCGAAGCAAGCATAGAAGTAATTTAGCTCGTCTAGTAGGTTCATGTCACTGGGCAGCTCGTGGCTGTGCTTTGTAGTCTGTAATAGTTTGCAAGCCCTGCCACATCGGGACGAGCGTCAGAGCCGGTGGAATACAATTTGATCTTAGTCCTGTATTGACACTTTGCCTGTTTGATGGTTCGTCGGAGGGCATAGCGGGATTTCTTATAGGCTTCCGGGTTAGAGTCCCGCTCCTTGAAAGCGGCAGCTCTACCCTTTATCTCAGTGCGGATGTTGCCTGTAGTCCATGGCTTCTGGTTTTGGTGGTTCAATGTGGGCTACCCAGATCAATGTGTCCAGGTTGGACTGATGTGTCGTTTTCTTTTGTGTTGCTGCTCAGATATCCTGCGTGAGTTTAACCCCTCCCTGACCGGCTTCTCAGTGGGCAAAGGCAAAGAGCACACCCCTCAGGCCTTCCTCAACCAGGCTGTGGCCGGGGGAAAAGCCAAGTAAGTCTCATCACCCGTCCATTTGATCATTTTCTATCCAGACATACCTATCTCACTGACTGACTATGTTTTACTGAATAGGTTTTTACGGAATATGTACTGAATAGGTTTTATACTAAATAGTTTTTATTTGCTGAATGGTGATGTTGGATTGTCTGTGTTTGTTTTGAAGAGACATTCCAGAACAAGTGCGAGCATTGGTTGCCAGGATGAAGAATGACTCGGTTAGAGACTATCCTGAATTATATTTGAATCTTGGTGGAAAAAGTACCCAATTATCATACTTGAGTAAAAGTATACATACCTTAATAGAAATGTACTCAAGTAAAAGTGAAAGTCACCCAGTAAAATACTACTTGAGTAAAAGTCTAAAAGTATTTGGTTCTAAATATACTTCAAAAGTAAATGTAATTACTAAAATATACTTAAGTATCGAAAGCAAAAGTAAAAGTATAAATACATTTTCTTGTTTTTTAAATTTACGGATACCCAGGGGTACATTGCAACACTCAAACATGATTTACAAACAATGCATTTGTGTTTCGTGAGTCTGCCAGATCAGAGGTAGTTGGGATGACCACGTTCTCTTGATAAGTGCGTGAATTGGACCATTTTCCTGTCCTCCTAAGCATTCAACATTGTAATGAGTAATTTTGGGTGTCAGGCAAAATGTATAGAGTAAAAAGCACATTATTTTCTTTAGGAATGTAGTGAAATAAAAGTTAAATAAATAGTCAAGTAAAGTACAGATACCCCAAAAAACGATTTAAGTAGTACTTTAAAGTATTTTTACTTAAGTACTTAACACCACTATCTACCACACATAGATTGATATAATACACAAGTTCATATTATCTGAACATGTCCTCTTACACAGCTAGTTAATTTCCAAGAAGACTGGAAAGTGATCACTTTGTTCATTGGAGGCAATGACATGTGTGACTACTGCTACAGCTCTGTGAGTACCAATACGATGTGTATACGTTACAATACAATGCGACACCATTCTGTATCGTGACCTCTAACAACTCTGTCTGCAGTGATACTGCACTGGATGTGCATGTTCCATTGCTCTGACTGTCACTACCTGTTATTGTCCCACAGCTGTTTTACTCCACTGAGAACTATGTGCGACACATTCGTGAGTCTCTGGATTACCTTCATAAACAGGTAGGAGCTGTAGGCGTGTCACTGTTTTTTCTCTGAATTTGTCCCTTTTCCACCTTCTTACATTTATAGATCAGATAGCACAAGCTTTCCTCTGTTTTAAATTACTTTCTTCAATTTTAAAAACTTTCTGTCTCTCTCTCTGTCCCCCCCCCCCCAAGGTCCCTAGAGCCCTGGTCAATCTGGTGGAGCCACTCTACATCCCTGTCCTGAGACAGATGCACACAGACTTAAATGCAGATCTCAAGTGCCCTACCTGGCTTGTCAAGTAAGTGTCCGTCCCTGCAGGTGGAGAATCTAACTAGAGCATTTGCTGGCAGGAGTTTTCACCATTGTAAAATCCATGATGGGGAATGTGCAAGTGCACACTTTGAATCTACATGCAGCCTATCTATAATCCTCCTCATCAAGCCACCACTTTCATATGTTTGCCATATGCAGGGAAATGTGCCAATGGATCTCTGAAATCTAAATCAATAACACCTGATCTCTGAAATGAAGATCAATAACACCTGATCTCTGAAATCTAAATCAATAACACCTGATCTCTGAAATGAAGATCAATAACACCTGATCTCTGAAATGAAGATTGATAACACCTGATCTCTGAAATGAAGATCAATAACACCTGATCTCTGAAATGAAGATCAATAACACCTCATCTCTGAAATGAAGATCAATAACACCTGATCTTTGAAATGAAGATCAATAACACCTGATCTCTGAAATGAAGATCAATAACACCTGATCTCTGAAATGAAGATCAATAACACCTGATCTCTGAAATGAAGATCAATAACACCTGATCTCTGAAATGAAGATCAATAACACCTGATCTCTGAAATGAAGATCAATAACACCTGATCTCTGAAATGAAGATCAATAACACCTGATCTCTGAAATGAAGATCAATAACACCTGATCTCTGAAATGAAATTCAATAACACCTGATCTCTGAAATGAAGTTCAATAACACCTGATCTCTGAAATGAAGATCAATAACACCTGATCTCTGAAATGAAGATCAATAACACCTGATCTTGTGTCTCTCCTTCAGTATTCTGTGTCCCTGTGTCATCTCGCCAAAGGAGGGTTCTGAAGCACTTCGTCAACTCAATGGTCTGAACCGAGATTATCAGGTATGGCAAAGACTAATTCTGCAGTGCATGTGGGACCACAATATTATACTTGACTCTATGGTAAATACTATAGTGCGTGATGATTAATTACCAATAACAAAAACAAACTAACCTCTTTCAGCGTGGACTGCATGAGCTTGTGGAGTCAGGACGGTACGACACTCATAACAACTTCACGGTGGTCCTGCAGCCTTTCCTACGAGACGTCATTGTTCCCCAGACAGAGGTTAGGCACACTGCATTGTCACTCCTCTTGACTGTGAATCAACAATAGATTATCTGATCAATCTGTGTGATTCCAATGCCCTTTCATGGTGCCACACACACACACACACACACACACACACACACACACACACACACACACACACACACACACACACACACACACACACACACACACTCAAACTGTCCCCTCTGTCTCACCCACAGGATGGACGTCCAGACCGTACTTACTTCAGTCCTGACTGCTTCCATCTCAGTCAGAAGACCCATACTCTGATAGCCCGCGCTCTCTGGAATAGCATGGTGAGACTCAATAACACTGTCACAATATATCCATCTATAGATTATATAGAGCCTGACATGTCATAAATACATGTGACATGTCATATATGTACAGTATGTGTGTGTATATATATATAATGTCCTTCTAGACAAGGACATTTCTAAGTGACCCCAAACTTTTGAACGGTAGAAATGTGTGTGTATGTATGTATGTATGTATGTATGTATGTATGTATGTATGTATGTATGTATGTATGTATGTATGTATGTATGTATGTATGTATGTATGTATGTATGTATGTATGTATGTATGTATGTGTGTGTGTGTGTGTGTGTGTGTGTGTGTGTGTGTGTGTGTGTGTGTGTGTGTGTGTGTATATACTGCTCAAAAAAATAAAGGGAACACTTAAACAACACATCCTAGATCTGAATGAAAGAAATAATCTTATTAAATACTTTTTTCTTTACATAGTTGAATGTGCTAACAACAAAATCACACAAAAATAATCAATGGAAATCCAATTTATCAACCCATGGAGGTCTGGATTTGGAGTCACACTCAAAATTAAAGTGGAAAACCACACTACAGGCTGATCCAACTTTGATGTAATGTCCTTCAAACAAGTCAAAATGAGGCTCAGTAGTGTGTGTGGCCTCCACGTGCCTGTATGACCTCCCTACAATGCCTGGGTATGCTCCTGATGAGGTGGCGGATAGTCTCCTGAGGGATCTCCTCCCAGACCTGGACTAAAGCATCCGCCAACTCCTGGACAGTCTGGTGCAACGTGGCGTTGGTGGATAGAGCGAGACATGATGTCCCAGATGTGCTCAATTGGATTCAGGTCTGGGGAACGGGCGGGCCAGTCCATAGCATCAATGCCTTCCTCTTGCAGGAACTGCTGACACACTCCAGCCACATGAGGTCTAGCATTGTCTTGCATTAGGAGGAACCCAGGGCCAACCGCACCAGCATATGGTCTCACAAGGGGTCTGAGGATCTCATCTCGGTACCTAATGGCAGTCAGGCTACCTCTGGCGAGCACATGGAGGGCTGTGCGGCCCCCCAAAGAAATGCCACCCCACACCATGACTGACCCACCGCCAAACCGGTCATGCTGGAGGATGTTGCAGGCAGCAGAACGTTCTCCACGGCGTCTCCAGACTCTGTCACGTCTGTCACGTGCTCAGTGTGAACCTGCTTTCATCTGTGAAGAGCACAGGGCGCCAGTGGCGAATTTGCCAATCTTGGTGTTCTCTGGCAAATGCCAAACGTCCTGCACGGTGTTGGGCTGTAAGCACAACCCCCACCTGTGGACGTCGGGCCCTCATACCACCCTCATGGAGTCTGTTTCTGACCGCTTGAGCAGACACATGCACATTTGTGGCCTGCTGGAGGTCCTTTTGCAGGGCTCTGGCAGTGCTTCTCCTGCTCCTCCTTGCACAAAGGCGGAGGTAGCGGTCCTGCTGCTGGGTTGTTGCTCTCCTACGGCCTCCTCCACGTCTCCTGATGTACTGGCCTGTCTCCTGGTAGCGCCTCCATGCTCTGGACACTACGCTGACAGACACAGCAAACCTGCTTGCCACAGCTCGCATTGATGTGCCATCCTGGATGTGCTGCACTACCTGAGCCACTTGTGTGGGTTGTAGACTCCGTCTCATGCTACCACTAGAGTGAAAGCACTAGAGTGAAAGCACCGCCAGCATTCAAAAGTGACCAAAACATCAGCCAGGAAGCATAGGAACTGAGAAGTGGTCTGTGGTCCCCACCGGCAGAACCACTCCTTTATTGGGGGTGTCTTGCTAATTGCCTATAATTTCCACCTGTTGTCTATTCCATTTGCACAACAGCATGTGAAATTTATTGTCAATCAGTGTTGCTTCCTAAGTGGACAGTTTGATTTCACAGAAGTGTGATTGACTTGGAGTTACATTGGGTTGTTTAAGTGTTCCCTTTAATTTTTTGAGCAGTGTATATTCATCCACAATGAGGTGAGACTGGGAGTTCATGGAGGGTGAAGGGCTATATATATATAGATGTATGTGTGTGTATATACTGTATATATGGCTCTGACTGTTACTACCCAAAGCAGAATACTGTGTTTTGTCTTTAAGGGACACAAACGGCATATTCAGTTGATATCCAGGATATCATAGCATCACCCCAGTTCTTTTGAATTCACTGAGATGTTAGTAAATCATTATTCTTGCTCTTGTGTTCCCTTAGCTGGAGCCTCTGGGCAACAAGACTGTCAAACTGTACTTTGATGATGGTATCCCTGTGAAATGCCCCTCAAAGGTACAGTCGTATGGCTCCACATGTTTACAATTGTAGCAACTACAGAAGTACTGTGTCGTCTTCACATCACTTCATGCCATTAACTGACTATATTTTGGTCACTCTTATGAGATTTTACAGAGAAGAGTACGATAAGAACATATGCCAGTTAATGAATATAAAGTGTTGATAGTACTATATGTTTAGCTTATGCAAATGGCTCTCTGTCTTCCCCCAAGACCTCACCATTCGTGCGGACCTATGTCAACAGCAATTACACCTATGAGGAACCTGCCCCAACACCTCCACCAATCACGGTAGGCCACCCACCCAGGTTCAAATCTTTGTGACTTCTAGTAAAACATGTGTTGATAAGGTGGACCAGGCTAATACTTTCAAGTGATAATAGATAATGACAGCTGTTATTAAAGAACTGTGTTCATCATTAATTTAGGTATGGTGGCATTGATGAAGGAAATGTGTTAAAATACTGTCTCACTTTGATCTGTCTGTCTGTCTGTCTGTCTGTCTGTCTGTCTGTCTGTCTGTCTGTCTGTCTGTCTGTCTGTCTGTCTGTCTGTCTGTCTGTCTGTCTGTCTGTCTGTCTGTCTGTCTGTCTGTCTGTCTGTCTGTCTGTCTGTCTGTCTGTCTGTCTGTCTGTCTGTCCCAGAACTGGGGAAGTGACTTCTCTTGTGTGGCCCTGGCGCCATCCACCTCTGTGCCTACATCAGGTGAGAGTGAGTGTGTTAAGAGATGACAAGGTTTCATAAGAGGAAGTGCATAGCTAAGGGAAGGCCAATAACCTGGTTGCATGACATTTGTCCAACCCCCTTACCAGACCAATCAAATTGTATTGGTCACCTACACGTGCTTAGCAGATGTTATTGCGGGTTTAGCGAAATGTTTGTGCAGTAATACAGTTGATGTCGGAAGTTTACATACACTTAGGTTGGAGTCATTAAAAATCGTTTTTCAACCACTCCACAAATTTCTTGTTAACAAACTATAGTTTTGGCAAGTCGGTTAGGACATCTACTTTGTGCATGACACAAGTAATTTTTCCAACAATTGTTTAAAGACAGATTATTTCAATTATAATTCACTGTTTCACAATTCCAGTGGGTCAGAAGTTTACATACTCTAAGTTGACTGTGCCTTTAAACAACTTGGAAAATTCCAGAAAATTATGTCATGGCTTTAGAAGCTTCTGATAGGCTAATTGACATAATTTGAGTCAATTGAAGGTTGTGGCTGTGGATGTATTTCAAGCCTACCTTCAAACTCAGCGCCTCTTTGCTTGACATCATGGGAAAATCAAAAGAAATCAGCCAAGACCTCAGAAAAAAAAATTGTAGACCTCCACAAGTCTGGTTCATCCTTGGGAGCAATTTCCAAACGCCTGAAGGTACCACGTTCATCTGTACAAACAATAGTACGCAAGTATAAACACCATGGGACCATGCAGCCGTCATACCGCTCAGGTAGGAGACTCGTTCTGTCTCCTAGAGATGAATGTACTTTGGTGCGAAAAGTGCAAATCAATCCCAGAATAACAGCAAAGGACTTTGTGAAGATGCTGGAGGAAACGGGTACAAAAGTATCTATATCCACAGTAAAACGAGTCCTATATTGACATAACCTGAATGGCCACTCAGCAAGGAAGAAGCCACTGCTCCAAAACCGCCATAAAAAAGCCAGACTATGGTTTGCAACTGCACATGGGGGCAAAGATCGTACTTTTTGGAGAAAGGTCCTCTGGTCTGATGAAACAAAAATAGAACTGTTTGGCCATAATGACCATCGTTATGTTTGAAGGAAAAAGGGGGAGGCTTGCAAGCTGAAGAACACCATCCCAACCATGAAGCACGAGGGTGGCAGCATCATGTTGTGGGGGTGCTTTGTTGCAGGAGGGACTGGTGCACTTCACAAAATAGATGGCGTCATGAGGATGGAAAATGATGTGGATATATTGAAGCAACATCTCAAGACATCAGTCAGGAAGTTAAAGCTTGGTCGCAAATGGTTCTTCCAAATGGACAATGACCCCAAGCATACTTACAAAGTTGTGGCAAAATGGCTTAAGGACAACAAAGTCAAGGCATTGGAGTGGCCATCACAAAGCCCTGACCTCAATCCTGTAGAGAAATTGTGGTCAGAACTGAAAAAGTGTGTGCGAGCAAGGAGACCTACAAACCTGACAGTTACACCAGCTCTGTCAGGAGGAATGGGCCAAAATTCACCCAACTTATTGTGGGAAGCTTGTGGAAGGCTGCCCGAAACGTTTGACCCAAGTTAAATAATTTACAGGCAATTCTACGAAATACAAATTGAGTGTATGTAAACTTCTGACCCACTGGGAATGTGATGAAAGAAATAAAAGCTGAAATAAATAATTCTCTCTACTATTATTCTGACATTTCACATTCTTAAAATAAAGTGGTGATCCTACCTGACCTAAGACAGGGAATTTGTACTAGGATTAAATGTCAGGAATTGTGGAAAAACGGATTTGAAATGTATTTGGCTAAGGTGTATGTAAACTTCCTACTTCAACTGTATGTAACAAGTAATATCTAACAATTTCACAACATATACCCAATACACACAAAGTAAAGGAATGTTATTAAGAATATATAAATATATGGACGAGCAATGTCATAGCGGCATAGACTAAGATACATTAGAATAGTATAGAATACAGTATATACATATGAGATGAGTAATGCAAGATATGTAAACATTATTAAAGTGACTAGTGATTTCAAGTCTATGTATAAGACAGCAGCCTCTATACATAGACACTACGTCTGAGATAGGTGTCCAATCCCACTACACGTCTGAGATAGGTGTCCAATCCCACTACACGTCTGAGATAGGTGTCCAATCCCACTACACGTCTGAGATAGGTGTCCAATCCCACTACACGTCTGAGATAGGTGTCCAATCCCAACAAATGATAGCAGTGTATGATAACTATGTTGTAACATTATGGACTATGGGAAGTGGAGTGTATTTGTGTTTATTGATAAATCTGTGCCTCTGTCCCCAGTTCATAAGCTGCGACCAGGAGACATCAAGGTGGTGGCAGCACTGGGAGACTCAAACACTGTAAGTGTGTGTGTGCATGTGCCTGCATCCGTGCATGTGTGCGTGTAGAACAAAACTTGCCTGCCAGACTTTTATATTATCCGTTGTGCTGAGAGGACATATTCTTTACATGGTGGGTTGTTCATGTGCCTTTGTTGTCATCTGTTTGCAGGCAGCAGTTGGAGCCAAGGCAAAGAACGTGTTGCAGCTCAACACGCAGTATAAAGGAGTGTCATGGAGGTACAGTGTATTCGGAAAGTATTCAGACCCCTTGACTTTTTCCAAATGTTGTTATGATACAGGCATATTCTAAAATGGATTAAATTGTTTTTTCCCCCCTCATAAATCTACACACATAAATCCCCATAATGACAAAGCAAAAACAGGTTTTTAGACATTTTGTCAAATATATAAAAAATAAAACAGAAAAACCTTATTTACATAAGTATTCAGACCCTTTGCTATGAGACTCAAAATACTGTACATACATTCTGTAATAAATCATGCACCAACATAGTCCAAATGCACAGCATACATGTTATGGACCACTTGCAGAGCACATTGATACTGACACTGGTCAACAGGGAAATGGACTAAATGTGTGTGTGTATTTCTTCAGCATCTGAGATCAGGCCTTGGACACTGGTCAACAGTGAAATGGACTAAATGTGTGTGTATTTTTGCAGCATCGGAGGAGATCAGGCCTTGGACACTGGTCAACAGTGAAATGGACTAAATGTGTGTGTATTTTTGCAGCATCGGAGGAGATCAGGCCTTGGACACTGGTCAACAGTGAAATGGACTAAATGTGTGTGTATTTTTGCAGCATCGGAGGAGATCAGGCCTTGGACACTGGTCAACAGTGAAATGGACTAAATGTGTGTGTATTTTTGCAGCATCGGAGGAGATCAGGCCTTGGACACTGTCACCACACTACCAAGTGAGTCACTATTTTCTCTTGTCTCTCTCATCCTATTGGCTCATCTTATCTGTCCATTAAAATTATCCAAATGAGCCATAACTTCACATATGACTATTTCTGTAACATTGTTGGAGAAAGGCTGCAATGAATACATAGGAGGTTGGTGGCACCTTAATTGGGGAGAACGGGCTCATGTTAATGACTGGAGCGGAATTAGTGGAATGGTATCAAATACATGGTCTCGAGGTGTTTGATGCCATTCCATTTGCTCCGTTCTGGACATTATTAAGAGCTGTTCTCCCCTTAGCAACCTCCTGTGAATGAATACCCAGTGCAAATGATTTTGTGACAGTAGATTTTCAGCATTTACAGATACATCCACAAGATGGCAGTCTCAGCATATGATCTCATAACATTCCTCTGGAGTGCAGCCTCCTTGCATAGAGGAAACATGGTTCATCCAGCTGGCAGTGCTCTCTCTGTAATAAAGCTAAAATGGAACATTTGATAATGAAACGTCTGCTTATTTTCCATCTCTACGTTTTCCTCTCTCTCTCTCTCTCTCCCAGACATCCTGAAGAAATTCAACCCTTCCCTCTATGGCTTCTCCAAGGGTCAGGGCTTCCTGCAGAATAGTGGCTTCAACATGGCGGTGCCTGGAGCCAAGGCCTTGTGAGTAGAGAGATACGTTTAGACCTCTCTGTGCCCTCATCCACTCACTGTCCTCTTTCTTCAGTAACACCATTTCCAATCCTCTTTTTTAAGTACCATCCTTTTTAAGTATCATCACCCCCCCATCAGTTTCTCCTGTCCTGTCTTCTCATTTGAACAAAGGCATAATAAACACTATGTTTTAACAAACGTTTCTTTGTCTCTTCTAGTGAGATCCCAGCCCAAGTCCAAGCTCTCATCAAGGCCATGAAAGATGACGAGGTGAGACTGGTCTATGTCCCATTGGTACCTATTCCCTACATAGTGCACTACTAGCTCTATGGGCCCTGGTCAATAGTAGTGCACTACATAGGGGACAGGGTGCCGTTTGGGATGCAAGCCTCTTCCATGACTCTATCTATGTTGAATAGTTATACTGGACTCAGTTTCTAAGAATAATGACATATTGTTGTATTATGAGTGTATGATCATCTATAGCTACACTATGTCTCTCTTGTCATTGTCTCCCTCTTTACACGCACACAGAAGGTGCATTTTGAACAGGATTGGAAGCTAGTGACCTTATTCGTTGGCGCCAGAGATCTTTGTGATTATTGCATGGACCAGGTATGTATTCTTATCTTTAAGTCAAACATACAGTGGACAATTATTATAATTTTAATAGTGGTAGTATCCAAAACTAGTGTTAAAAAAAGTGTTATTTATGCTCTACTTTACACAGAACAACCTTACACCCAAGAACTACAGTGAGAATCTGATGTTGAGCTTGGACATGCTGTACAAAGAGGTTAGTGATGGAAGGCTTGGTTTTCAGAATCATTTTCAGAATTTTAAGATCTTAAAGCAAATATCATGCCATCTCCCTCCATCTCTCTCTAAGGTACCGAGGGTAATGGTTAATGTTGTCGAGGTTCTGGAGATGGATCCATTGAGGAGAGTGACTAAGGATGCTCTGGTCTGCACCCTCATGCAGAGGTTTGTATGAAAACTCCCCATTTCCCTACGAAGACGGTAGCTACACCCACTGCATCATATGCCTGTAGAATGTGTATATTCACAGCGTTAGTGAATGTTTTCCATTCAAGTGTCTTTGTTATGCACAGAAATGCTTGCCCCTGCTTTTTCAACCCTGAAGAGAACTCTCCTGAGCTTACAGAGGTTAATCGGATCAACCAGGAATACCAGGTAAGGGCAGAACAGGGTCTGAACACAGGAGGTTGGTGGCACCTTAATTGGGGAGGACGGGCTCATAAAAAAATATATATATATATATATATATATATATATATATATATATGCAACCTGGCCAAGATAAAGCAAAGCAGTTCGACACATACAACAACACAGAGTTACACATGGAATAAACAAACATACAATCAATAATACAGTAGAAAAAGTCTATATACAGTGTGTGCAAATGAGGTAGGATAAGGGAAGCGAGGGCCAGCCAACGAGAGCGTACAGGTCGCAGTGGTGGGAAGTATATGGGGCTTTGGTGACAAAATGGATGGCACTGTGATAGACTGCATCCAATTTGTTGAGTAGTGTTGGAGGCTATTTTGTAAATGACATCGCCAAAGTCGAGGATCGGTAGGATGGTCAGTTTTACGAGGGTATGTTTGGCAGCATGAGCGAAGAATGCTTTATTGCGAAATAGGAAGCCGATTGTAGATTTAATTTTGGATTGGAGATGCTTAATGTGAGTCTGGAAGGAGAGTTTACAGTCTAACCAGACACCTAGGTATTTGTACTTGTCCACATATTCTAAGTTAGAACCGTCCAGAGTAGTGATGCTGGACGGGCGGGCAGGTCCGGGCAGCGATCGGTTGAATAGCATGCATTTAGTTTTACTTGCATTTAAGAGCAGTTGGAGGCCACGGAAGGAGAGTTGCATGGCATTGAAGCTTGTCTGGAGGTTAGTTAACACAGTGTCCAAAGAAGGGCCAGAGGTATACAGAATGGTGTTGTCTGCGTAGAGTTGGATCAGAGAATCACCAGCAGCAAGAGCGACATCATTGGTGTATACAGAGAAGAGAGTCGGCCCGAGAAATGACCCCTGGGGCACCCCCATCGAGACTGCCAGAGATCTGGACACCAGGCCCCCCTCCGATTTGACACACTGAACTCTATCAGAGATGTAGTTAGTGAACCAGGCGAGGCAGTCATTTGAGAAACCAAGGCTGTTGAGTCTGTCAATGAGAATGTGGTGATTGACAGAGTCGAAAGCCTTGGCCAGGTTGATGAATACAGCTGCACAGTAATGTCTCTTATCGATGGCGGTTATGATATCGTTTAAGACCTTCAGCGTGGCTGAGGTGCACACATGACCAGCTCGGAAACCAGATTGCACTGTTCACCGGACGTGCTACCTGTCCCAGACCTGCTGTTTTCAACTCTCTAGAGACAGCAGGAGCGGTAGAGATACTCTCAATGATCGGCTATGAAAAGTCAACTGACATTTACTCTTGAGGTGCTGACTTGTTGCATCCTCGACAACCACTGTGATTATTATTATTTGACCATGCTGGTCATTTATGAACATTTGAACATCTTGGCCATGTTCTGTTATAATCTCCACCCGGCACAGCCAGAAGAGGACTGGCCACCCCTCATAGCCTGGTTCCTCTTTAGGTTTCTTCCTAGGTTTTGGCCTTTCTAGGGAGTTTTTCGTAGCCACCGTGCTTCTACACCTGCATTGCTTGCTGTTTGGCTGGGTTTCTGTACAGCACTTTGAGATATCAGCTGATGTAAGAAGGGCTATATAAATACATTTGATTTGATTTTGAGAAGGTACGGTGGGATTCCAGATGGTCGGTAATCTGTTTAACTTGGCTTTCGAAGACCTTAGAAAAGCAGGGTAGGATAGATATAGGTCTATAGCAGTTTGGGTCTAGAGTGTCTCCCCCTTTGAAGAGGGGGATGACCGCGGCAGCTTTCCAATCTTTGGGAATCTCAGACGATACGAAAGAGGTTGAACAGGCTAGCAGTAGGGGTTGCAACAATTTTGGCAGATAATTTTAGAAAGAGAGGGTCCAGATTGTCTAGCCTGGCTGATTTGTAGGGGTCCAGATTTTGCAGCTCTTTCAGAACATCAGCTATCTGGATTTGGGTGAAGGAGAAATGGGGGAGACTTGGGCAAGTTGCTGTGGGGGGTGCAGGGCTATTGACCGGGGTAGGGGTAGCCAGGTGGAAAGCATGGCCAGCCGTAGAAAAATGCTTATTGAAATTCTCAATTATCAGATTTACCAGTGGTGACAGTGTTTCCTAGCCTCAGTGCAGTGGGCAGCTGGGAGGAGGTGCTCTTATTCTCCATGGACTTTACAGTGTCCCAGAACTTTTTGGAGATTGTGCTACAGGATGAACATTTCTGCTTGAAAAAGCTAGCCTTAGCTTTCCTAACTGCCTGTGTATATTGGTTCCTAACTTCCCTGAAAAGTTGCATATCACAGGGGCTATTCGATGCTAATGCAGTACGCCACAGGATGTTTTTGTGCTGGTCAAGGGCAGTCAGGTCTGGAGAGAACAAAGGGCTATATCTGTTCCTGGTTCTACATTTTTTGAATGGGGCATGCTTATTTAAGATAGTGAGGAAGGCACTTTTAAAGAATAACCAGGCATCCTCTACTGACGGGATGAGGTCCAAATCCTTCCAGGATACCCGGGCCAGGTCGATTAGAAAGGCCTGCTCGCTGAAGTGTTTTCGGGAGCGTTTGACAGTGATGAGGGGTAGTGGTTTGACCGCAGACCCATTACGGATGAGGCAGTGATCACTGAGATCTTGGTTGAAAACAGCAGAGGTGTATTTGGAGGGCAAGTTGGTTAGGATGATATCTATGAGGGTGCCCGTGTTTACGGATTTGGGGTTGTACCTGGTGGGTTTATTGATAATTTGTGTGAGATTGAGGGCATCAAGCTTAGATTGTAGGATGGCTGGGGTGTTAAGCATGTCCCAATTTAGGTCACCTAGCAGCACGAGCTCTGAAGATAGATGGGGGGCAATCAATTCACATATGGTATCCAGGGCACAGCTGGAGGCAGAGGGTGGTCTATAGCAAGTGGCAATGGTGAGAGACTTGTTTCTGGAAAGGTTGATTTTTAAAAGTAGAAGCTCGAATAGTTTGGGTACAGACCTGGATAGTAAGACAGAACTGGTAATGGCTGGAGTGGAATGGTCTTAAATACATCAAACACATGGTTTCCTTGTGTTTGATGTCATTCCATTTACTCCGTTCCAGCACTTATTATGAGCCGTCCTCCCGTCAGCAGCTTCAACTGGGTCTGAACTACCATTCTGAACAACTGGGATTTTAACTCTATAATGAATTGTCATGTGTTACTGGTATGGAAGGTCTTTGCCAATGTTCCAATGTGTGGAGTAAACTGTGTTACTCACAGATACAAGAGTTCTACAGGTAAAGATATAGGCATTCAATGTGATCAAATCAATCCAACATTACTCTACAATACTTAACATTCTCTCTTTGTTCTCTCTACTCTCTCTGTGCTTCTGTCCAGATGAAGACTGAGCGACTGGTCTCTGGGGGGCACTATGATGGGCGAGAGGACTTCACTGTCGTCGTACAACCCTACTTCCGAAACGCTTTCGTCCCTTTCATTGGGGTGAGTGTGGTTTAACTGCACACACACACGCACACATACACACACGTACGTGCAAGCACAGACACACACACACACATTGACACTGTTCTCTTGTCTCCACAGGATGGGAAGCCTGACTTGAGTTTCTTCTCGGTGGACTGTTTCCACATCAGTGAGCGAGCACACGCTGAGATGGCCATCGCTCTCTGGAACAACATGGTGAGGACATTCACTTAGAGAGTAGTCCAGTCCCAGATCTGTTTGTGGGGGAATGAAAAAGGAGAAGGAAGTGTGTGACATTAAAAAGGGCACTTACAACAAGAAAGGGAATGTACACTAATATCAGGTATAGAACTAATCAGATTTTGTGTAATTATACGAAATGAAATGGCATCTTACATTCAAACAATGAATCCTGATCTAGGATAACTTTTCAAAACATGAAATTATTTGGCTTGCTCTAAAAGGATTTGGCTAAAAGCAAATCTACCCGCTAACTGGGCAGAAAAATAATGTTGCGGGTTGATTGTTTTGTAAAGCATAAACGGAATTTCAATCTTACCCAGTTACATTTTAGGACTTTGTAGCATTCAGCCACTAAAGTATCAACAACAATTACATGAACTAACAAGGCACTGTCATTGTCAAGACAGCACCCACAGATCTGGGACCAGGCTGCATAGAGTTCACTCTGAGACATAATTCACAACACATGAGCTATGGCCATAGTATTTCATGTTTATGTAGGTTACAACACATGAGCTATGGCCATAGTATTTCGTGTTTATGTAGGTTACAGCACATGAGCTATGGCCATAGTATTTCGTGTTTATGTAGTTTACAACACATGAGCTATGGCCATAGTATTTCATGTTAATGCATGCTTTTCAACCGTTCGCTGCCCGCACCCGCCCGCCCGACTAGCATCACTACTCTGGACGGTTCTGACTTAGAATATGTGGACAACTACAAATACCTAGGTGTCTGGCTAGACTGTAAACTCTCTTTCCAGACTCATATTAAACATCTCCAATCCAAAATTAAATCTAAAATCAGCTTCCTATTTTGCAACAAAGCCTCCTTCACTCATGCCGCCAAACATACCCTCGTAAAACTGACTATCCTACCGATCCTCGACTTCGGCGATGTCATTTACAAAATAGCTTCCAATACTCTACTCAGCAAACTGGATGCAGTCTATGACAGTGCCATCCGTTTTGTCACCAAAGCCCCTTATACCACCCACCACTGCGACCTGTATGCTCTAGTCGGCTGGCCCTCACTACATATTCGTCGCCAGACCCAGTGGCTCCAGGTCATCTATAAGTCTATGCTAGGTAAAGCTCCGCCTTATCTCAGCTCACTGGTCACGATAACAACACCCACCCGTAGCATGCGCTCCAGCAGGTATATCTCACTGGTCGTCCCCAAAGCCAACACCTCCTTTGGCCGCCTTTCCTTCCAGTTCTCTGCTGCCAATGACTGGAATGAATTGCAAAAATTGCTGAAGCTGGAGACTTATATTTCCCTCATTAACTTTAAACATCAGGTGTCTGAGCAGCTAACCGATCTCTGCAGCTGTACATAGCCCATCTGTAAATAGCCCACCCAATCTACCTACCTCATCCCCATATTGTTTTTATTTACTTTTCTGCTCTTTTGCACACCAGTATTTCTTCTTCATCATCTGTTCATCTATCACTCCAGTGTTAATTTGCTAAACTGTATTTACTTCGCTACTATGGCCTATTTATTGCCTTACCACCTCACGCCATTTGCACACACTGTATATAGACCTTCTTTTTTTTCTATTATGTTATTGACTGTACGCTTGTTTATTCCATGTGTAACTCTGTGTTGTTGTTTGTGTCGCACTGCTTTGCTTTATCTTGGCCAGGTCGCAGTTGTAAATGAGAACTTGTTCTCAAATAGCTAACCAGGTTAAATAAAGGTGAAATAAATAAAAATAAAAAAGGTTACAACACATGAGCTATGAACATAGTATTTTGTGTTTATGTAGGTTACAAGACATGCGCTATGGCCCTCATATTTCATGTTTATGTAGGTTTGTGGCCTGACAGCGGTAATATTTTGTTTTTACAGTTGGAGCCGGTGGGCAGGAAGCAGGTCTACAACAACTTCACATACGACCGCACCAAAATCAACTGTCCTTTTGAGGTATGTTAACATTAACACAACCTTTATTATGGAACACTTTGGTCAGGTGTTTGCTGAAATGGCAATCAGTAAGTCAGTCGTTGCGTTGGCTGACTCGACAGTGCGTGTGGGTTGTTGAGTGTGTTGGTTGAGCAGCAGTCATATCACCGACTGAAAGCTACTTCTTACAATGTAGCAGAACAAGATCTATTCTCATGTTAGTTTCCCTTAATCTGACATTTGCTCTCTCCTTTAGGATCAACCCTTCATCTTCACTAAGGTCAATAGCCTCCCGAGCCCACCTGTAACCCCCACCGCACCTGTCCCAAACCCTGGCACCACCACCCCAAGCCCTGTGGCCCAGTGTGACTCCTCCATGCCTGTGTGGGTGCCCGTGGTGCTTGGTATCACCGGCTTACTGATCGGCTGGGGAGTCACCTGGCTATTTATGTCCTGCAGAGAACGGCAGAGTAAGAGGAAAATGGTAGAGGGATTGATTGAGATGAAAGGAACTGGTTTCTAATGATATTCTGAGAGGGAGTGTGGAGATGGTCACAAAGGCTTGAATACACACGCACAAACGCACACACACATGCATACACACGCACACACACACACACGAGTGTATAGCATTGCATCAAACAAACATATTTTAGATAAAGTAAGTAATAGATTTGCTAATTGTTTTGTAAATACACACTGGTTTATGCATATTTTCATCCTATGAATAAGGTGTGTTTTGTACAACTTGCATTTCCTAAGAATGTACCATATTCCTTTGTATTTAAACAATAAACATTGTTGATGAACATTCCAATCAGCAACCGATAAATAAATACTTTCTTGTAGAGATTCTATTCCATAAGTCTGAGTGTGAAAATACAGCATAAAAATAATTTGTGTGACATGGACAATAGCTTAGTATTAACCAAAACCAATACATTTTCAGAAACTATGTCATCGGGTATTTCAATTGCATCAGGTGAACCCCTACGAATTACCAGGATGAATAGGTCAACGTAAACCAAGCGCATTGCAATAGAAATGGGAACAAATCATTGTCATGGAGGAGGCAAGGGTGGTTACTTCATTGAGGGGACACAAGTAGTCTCACCCGTTCTTATTATACCTCAGTGGTCTCACCATTTTAATATTTGACAGAGCCACATACAAAAGGGAAAGTTATCAGTATCTGTGGTACCAATATGAGGGTCACAATAAAAGTAATGGACTGGTTATATCACCGAATTATGTTGTTAAACTTTGAATTTACTATGTCATCAAGCAGGTCAGCTTCCATATAAGGTAAAGCAACCAGCAAAAGGCTTTGTTCGATCACATACAAATACCAAATCTAGTTTGCTGGTAAGTGGTTACAAATCTTCGCCAAAAGACAGAACCCCTGACTGAACCTAAATAAACGGTGTAGCCGTGGCGTACTGCATTAGCATCGAATAGCCCCTGCGATATGCAACTTTTCAGGGAAGTTAGGAACCAATATACACAGGCAGTTAGGAAAGCTAAGGCTAGCTTTTCCAAGCAGAAATGTTCATCCTGTAGCACAAACTCCAAAAAGTTCTGGGACACTGTAAAGTCCATGGAGAATAAGAGCACCTCCTCCCAGCTGCCCACTGCACTGAGGCTTGGAAACACTGTCACCACCGATAAATCTGTGATGATTGAGAATTTCAATAAGCATTTTTCTACGGCTGGCCATGCTTTCCACCTGGCTACCCCTACCCCAGTCAACAGCTCTGCACCCCCCACAGCAACTTGCCCAAGCCTCCCCCATTTCTCCTTCACCGAAATCCAGATAGCATGAATCTGGACCTCTACAAATCAGCTGGGCTAGACAATCTGGACCCTCTCTTTCTAAAATGATCTGCCGAAATTGGAAAGCTGCCTCGGTCATCCCCCTCTTCAAAGGGGGTGACACTCTAGACCCAAACTGTTACAGACCTATATCTATCCTACCCTGCCTTTCTAAGGTCTTTGAAAGCCAAGTTAAGAAACAGATCACCGAAAATTTCGAATCCCACCGTACCTTCTCCGCTATGCAATCTGGTTTCCGAGCTGGTCATGGGTGCACCTCAGCACGCTCAAGATCCTAAACAATATCATAGCCGCCATCGATAAAATACAATACTGTGCAGCCGTATTCATCGACCTGGCCAAGGCTTTCGACTCTGTCAGTCACCACATTCTTATCGGCAGACTCAACAGCCTTGGTTTCTTAAATGACTGCTTCGCCTGGTTCACCAACTTCTCAGATAGAGTTCCATGTGTCAAATCGGAGGGCCTGTTGTCCAGACCTCTGGCAGTCTCTATGGGGTGCCACAGGGTTCAATTCTCGGGCCAACTCTTTTCTCTGTATACATCAATGATGTCGCTCTTGCTGCTGGTGATTCTTCTGGCCCTTCTTTGGACACTGTGTTAACTAACCTCCAGACGAGCTTCAATGCCATACAACTCTCCTTCTGTGGCCTCCAACTGCTCTTAAATGCAAGTAAAATGAAATGCATGCTCTTCAACTGATCACTGCCCGCACCTGCCCGCCCGTCTAGCATCACTACTCTGGACGGTTCTGACTTAGAATATGTGGACAACTACAAATACCTAGGTGTCTGGTTAGACTGTAAACTCTCCTTCCAGACTCACATTAAGCATCTCCAATCCAAAATTAAATCTACAATCGGCTTCCTATTTCGCAACAAAAGCATCCTTCGCTCATGCTACCAAACATACCCTCGTAAAACTGACTATCCTACCGATCCTTGACTTCGGCGATGTCATTTACAAAATAGCCTCCAACACTCTACTCAGCAAATTGGATGTAGTCTATCACAGTGCCAACCATTTTGTCACCAAAGCCCCATATACTACCCACCACTGCGACCTGTATGCTCTCGTTGGCTGGCCCTCGCTTCATATTCATCGCCAAACCCACTGGCTCCAGGACATCTATAAGTCTTTGCTAGGTAAATCCCTGCCTTATCTCAGCTCAGTGGTCACCATAGCAGCACCCACCCGTAGCACGAACTCCAGCAGGTATATTTCACTGGTCAGCCCCAAAGCCAACTCCTACTTTGGCCGCCTTTCCTTCCAGTTCTCTGCTGCCAATGACTGGAACGGATTGCAAGAATCACTGAAGCTGGACACTTATATCTCCCTCACTAACTTTAAGCATCATTGCACCTGTACATAGCCCACCCAACTACCTCATCCCCATATTGTTATTTTTATTCTTCTCCTTTGCACCCCAGTATCTCTACTTGCACATTCATCTTCTGCACATCTATCACTCCAGTGTTTAATTGCCACTATGGCCTATTTATTGCCTTACCTCCCTAATCTTACTACATTTGCACACACTGTATATAGACTTTTCTATTGTGTTATTGACTGGACTGTACGTTTGTTTATCCCATGTGTAACTCTGTGTTGTTTGTGTCGCATTGCGTTGCTCTATCTTGGCCAGGTCGCCGTTGTAAATGAGAACTTGTTCTCAACTGGCCTACCTGGATAAATAAAGGTGAAATAAAAATAAAATAAATAGTTTGTACTGTACAGTAGTAAACCACGCCCCCGGGTGGTGAGTACGAGATAGTTCTCTCTGCGTAGTAGTTTTCGAAGAAAATGGCGGAAAGCGAGCTCAACGTTGACAGCATCATCTCCCGATTGCTTGAAGGTATGTTATTTTGCAATTAACCCTGCGGTTATATGGTGGAGACAGTACTTACACGTATAACATTTTGTCATGTTATTTTCACGTGTCAAAAAACGAATGTAACCTCATATTTGGCATTGGCCAATTGAGTTTGCGAGATAGCTAGCTAACGTTAACGCGTCAGAGGAAGGTTGTTCAACAAAGTACAGTGTCAGTGGCTAGCATTAGCTAGCTACCCTATCTAGGTTGAGCTAGCTACAATTTTAACAGCAACTAGCTAGCTAGCCAACCTAGCTAGCTGACTAGACATGTCGAAGAGAAAACACATTTATTTTCAAAATATGTTTGATTTGTGTTGCGCTGTCATGCAAGCCATTGACAACGTTAACTAGCTTACCAAACTAGCTTGCCAACTAAGTTAGCTAACTAGTTAAATAGATGTTGACCATTTAGTTAGTTAATTAGTTATATTTTTTGCCTAGCACAGAACAGGGATGTTGCCGTTTTTTGGTATACATTTTAGTGGCTAGCTACCGACTGTTAGCGAGTTAACGCAAGTTTTTACATCTTGACGAGAGAGGGGATTTTGCGAGCGGACAGCTTGGTTTTCCAGCGGTAACACACCCCCCTGTCCGTGTTGACTGCAAGCTAACAACGTTACGTTGGTTTTCAATACACGCCTAGGGTCTATTCGGTTGTTGGTGAAGTAGCTAAGAATGTCTGTAGTCGTATGTATAGCAAGTACACAAAAAACCCTAGTATCCGTCAACTCAAACAGCCCTAACATTCATTTTAACTGCCCTCTTGGTGGCTATTCAGTTTCGCGTCAGTAATCTGTTTATCTCTACAGTAACCGCTCTCAATGTTGGATATGCACCCGAGCGTTTTATTTCTGGGCTGAAATCACCCATGGAAAATTGTCAAGATGATAATTAACCAAACATTGGAAGCCTTCGTAGTCTTGGTTTATTTTCTCATAATTAATACATTTCGAAACAATCAAGGTGATGTTAAGGAGTGAATGATAGGGTGTGACAATGAAATTATGGTGTATTTCCATACAGGATTTACCCTGGTGTTTAACCTAAAAGGCTCAGACTTTTCTGTTTCCATCTACATGGGCCGGAACCCATGGTTCCAGTGGACCTGCTCTCACTTGGGGCCAAAGCCAGGCCACTGGTACTGTTCAGCTGGTATTTACATAACAATGGCTAACTGTGACCTTTAAAACCTCACAAAGCAACTCACAAATTTGCATCCTGTAGCACAAACTCCAAAACGTTCTGGGACACTGTAAAGTCCATGGAGAATAAGAACACCTCCTCCCAGCTGCCCACTGCACTGAGGCTAGGAAACACTGTCACCACTGGTAAATCTGATAATTGAGAATTTCAATAAGCATTTTTCTACGGCTGGCCATGCTTTCCACCTGGCTACCCCTAGCACGGTCAATAGCCCTGCACCCCCTACAGCAACTTGCCCAAGCCTCCCCCATTTCTCCTTCACCCAAATCCAGATGGCTGATGTTCTGAAAGAGCTGCAAAATCTGGACCCCTACAAATCAGCCGGGCTAGACCATCTGGACCCTCTCGTTCTAAAATTATCTGCTGAAATTGTTGCAACCACTATTACTAGCCTGTTCAACATCTCTTTCGTATCGTCTGAGATCCCCAAAGATTGGAAAGCTGCCGCGGTCATCCCCCTCTTCAAAGGGGGAGACACTCTAGACCCAAACTGCTACAGACCTATATCTATCCTACCCTGCCTTTCTAAGGTCTTCGAAAGCCAAGTTAACAAACAGATCACCAACCATTTTGAATCCCACCGTACCTTCTCCGCTATGCAATCTGGTTTCCGAGCTGGCCGTGGGTGCCATGCTCAAGGTCTTAAACGATATCATAACCGCCATCGATAAAAGACAGTACTGTGCAGCTGTATTCATTGACCTGGCCAAGGCTTTCGACTTTGTCAATTGCCACATTCTTATGGGCAGACTCAACAGCCTTGGTTTCTCAAGTGACTGCCTCGCCTGGTTCACCAACTACTTCGCAGAACGAGTTCACTGTGTCAAATCGGATGCCTGTTGTCCGGACCTCTGGCAGTCTCTGGGGGTGCCACAGGGTTCAATTCTTGGGCCGACTCTTTTCTCTGTATACATCAATGATGTCGCGCTTGCTGCTGGTGATTCTCTGATCAACCTCTACGCAGACAACACCATTTTGTATACTTCTGGCCCTTCTTTGGATACTGTGTTAACCAACCTCCAGACGAGCTTCAATGCCATACAACTCTCCTTCCGTGGCCTCCAACTGCTCTTAAACGCAAGTAAAACTAAATGCATGCTCTTCAATCGATCGCTGCCCGCACCTGCCCACCTGTCCAGTGTCACTACTCTGGACGGTTCTGACTTACAATATGTGGACAACTACAAATACCTAGGTGTCTGGTTAGACTGTAAACTCTCCTTCCAGACTCGCATTAAGCATCTCCAATCCAAAATTAAATCTAGAATCGGCTTCCTATTTCGCAACAAAGCATCCTTCACTCATGCTGCCAAACACACCCTCGTAAAACTGACTATCCTTCCGATACATTAATTCCGCGATGTCATTTACAGAATAGCCTCCAACACTCTACTCAGCAAATTGGATGCAGTCTTATCACAGTGCCATCCATTTTGTCACCAAAGCCCCATATACTACCCACCACTGCGACCTGTATGCTCTCGTTGGCAGGCCCTCGCTTCATATTCGTCGCCAAACCCACTGGCTCCAGGTCATCTATAAGTCTCTGCCTTATCTCAGATCACTGGTCACCATAGCGCAGCACCCACCTGTAGCATGTGCTCCAGCAGGCATATTTCACTGGTCACCCCCAAAGCCAATTCCTCTTTCGGCCGCCTTTCCTTCCAGTTCTCTGCTGCCAATGACTGGAACGAACTGCAAAAATCACTGAAGCTGGAGACTCGTATCTCCCTCACTAAGCACCAGCTGTCAGAGCAGCTCACAGATCACTACACCTGTACATAGCCCATCCAACTACCTCATCCCCATACTGTTATTTATTTTGCTCCTTTGCACCCCAGTATCTCTACTTGCACACTCATCTTCTGCACCTCTATCACTCCAGTGTTTAATTGCTATATTGTAATTATTTCACCACTATGGCCTATTTATTGCCCTACCTCATCTTTCATTATTTGCACACACTGTATATAGACTTGTTCTATTGTATTGTTGACTGTATGTTTGTTTATTCCATGTGTAACTCTGTGTTGTTTGTGTCGCACTGCTTTGCTTTATCTTGGCCAGGTCGCAGTTGTAAATGAGAACTTGTTCTCAACTAGCCTACCTTGTTAAATAAAGGTAAAATACATAAACTGTTTTTATTATGCAGAAGTTGTTGATTCTACTCTTCAGCAGTTCTCACTGTCAGCAGTTCTCACTGTCAGCCCTACCCCATGCTTTAGCATCTTATGGCCTGCTTCTGCACGGCAAGCCGTACCAGGTGCATCAAGTCTGACAGCTACCGGCTCCGAAACAGCTACTATCCTCAAGCTATAAATAAGACTGCTAAATAGCCATCAAAAATGGCTTCACGGACTATCTGAGTTGACCCTTGTATTTATTTTTGCACTGTCTCTATGCACACTCACAGGATTCCACACAAAATGACACACGTAACATGCACACACATTTATACTGACTCTGCACACACATTTCTTAATTTACACTGCTGCGACTCTGTTTAGCATACATGCTGCTGTCTAGTCACCTTACCCCATACCGATCTACTCTACATGGCCTAAACTATATGGGCACCTGCTCGTCGAACATCTCATTCCAAAATCATGGACATTTTAATATGGAGTTTGTCCCCACCTTTGCTATAACAGGCTTTCCACTAATGTTGGAACATTGCTGTGGGTACTTGCTTCCATTCAGCCACAAGAGCATTAGTGAGGTCGGGCACTGATGTTGGGCAATTAGGCCTGGCTCGCTGTTGGCGTTCCAATTCATCCCAAAGGTGTTCGATAGGGCTGTGTGCAAGCCGGTCAGGGCTCTTGACAAACCACTTCTGTATGGACCTTGCTTTGTGCATGGGGGCATTGTCATGCTAAAACAGGAAAGGGCCTTCCCCAAATAATTGCCACAAAATTGGAAGCATAGAATAATCTAGAATGCAGGGATGCAAACTAGTCACCTTTTTGCAAAATTCACCGTTCTCAATAAAAAATAGGTGACCTACGTGATTCGTGTAGAGCCGAAGAGAAAAGTTTTTTGGGGGGGAGTTGAATGACAACTGGCTGTAAGCGAACGAGTGATGCGCGTTTGGAGCAATACTGGCTGCTGTAGCCAAGGCTCAGCCAATCGTTTACATAACAGAATGCAGTGCAGCATGCGACTGAAGAGAGGAGACAACCAATTTACTAGTTACAGCATCAGCGCGCGCTCTGGAAAGTCAGTTTTCCTGTTAACACAGAGCGTCCCCTGAACGATAACGAAGAGGTAACGTAAGGTGAGAAGCCTGACCACGGAGACTGGGGTGAGAAGGTGATGAAGCGTACTTCATGAGCTTTAACCGAACAAATACTGGCATTTGGAAAGTTTGAGGTGAGGGAGAACATGTGGTGGAACAAGTATTAGCACTGTTAAGTATCTTGCTAGCTGGATTGAATTCTCCGTTAGCTAGCCAGGTAAATGTTGAGTAACATTAGCCAACTTATCTGGTCAAATAAGTGAGTTTATGGTGTGAAAATTAGCTTGCTAATAGTTAGACAGCGAACGTTAGCTAGCTAACATTAACTTAACCAATCCGCTGTAGTATTAACTTGTATACGACTCCTTGCTGTTCCTGAAGTTATACGCGTGCACTTGATCAATGTCTATAGTGGTGCGTGTAATAGAGCAAAAATAGAATGCCTGTTTGTTTCATTCTATTTCTACTTTAAGATGTTTTTTTCCCCAAGTGCAATATTTGTGTGTGGTCACAAGCGTTCTATCATAAAGGCTGTCATGGCTAACTGCAATATTAGTGAATTGTTTTTTTCTCAAGACTTGAGTGTCATTTGCAGTAAAGTCTAGACAACAAATAACATTGGATTGCGCTCTTTACATTTTTTAGCTGTGAGTTAGGTTCACATGAACCACTTATTTTACACACAGAGACTGAATATTTAAAACATATTCTTTATTGTTTAATTAGTTAACCTGCATTTCCCCCTAGCTGGGATTTATTACATGTTTCAGTGCAAAAAAAAAGTGTCACCTTTTTGGGCCCTCACCAGTTTGCATCCCTGAGAATGGTATTGTATGCTGTAGTGTTAAGATTTCCCTTCACTGGCAGTAAGGGGCCAAGCTCGAGCCATGAATAACAGCCCCAGACCCTTATTCCTCCTCCACCAAACTTTACAGTTGGCACTAGAGGTTGACCGATTTTATGACTTTTCAATGCCGATACCGATTTATTGGGACCAAA
Source organism: Salmo salar (assembly GCF_965601325.2). Classification (NCBI taxonomy): domain Eukaryota; kingdom Metazoa; phylum Chordata; class Actinopteri; order Salmoniformes; family Salmonidae; genus Salmo; species Salmo salar. The sequence goes on along the minus strand of NC_138296.1, from coordinate 84,110,707 downwards.
AAAAGTCGACTACAATTAATCAGACAGTTTATTTATGTGTGTGTGTAATAATGACAATTACAACAATACTGAATGAACAATGGACGCTTTTATTTTAACTTAATATAATACATAAATAAACTCTTTAGTCTCAAAGAAATAATGAAACACACTCAATTTGGTTTAAATAGTGCAAAAACAGTGTTGGAGAAGAAAGTAAAAGTGCAATATGTGCCATGTAAAAAAAGCTAATGTTTAAGTTCCTTGCTCAGAACATATGAACGCTGGTGGTTCAATATTCCCAGTTCTTCAATATTCCCAATTAAGAAGTTTTAGGTTGTAGTTATAGGAATGATGAAGCGCCGACTATTTCTCTCTCTACCATTTGTATTTCATATACCTTTGACTATAGGATGTTCTAATAGGCACTTTAGGCTGACAATACTAATCTCAGGAGTTGATAGGCTTGAAGTTATAAACAGCGCTGGTGCTTCAATCATTGCTAAGAGCTGCTGGCAAATGCAGTGCTGTTTGAATGAATGCTTACGAGCCTGCTGCTGCTGCCTACCACCACTCAGTCAGACTGCTATATCATAGACTTAATTATAATAAACACAGAAATACGAGCCTTTGGTCCTTAATATGGTCAAATCCGGAAACTATAATTTCGAAAACAAAACGTTTATTCTTTCAGTGAAATACGGAACCATTCCGTATTTTATCGAACGGGTGGCAACCCTATGTCTAAATATTGCTGTTACATTGCACAACCTTCAATGTTATGTCATAATTATGTAAAATTCTGGAAAATTAGTTTGCAAATGCCAGGCCGCCCAAACTGTTGCATATACCCTGACTCTGCTTGCACTGAATGCAAGAGAAATGACAACATTTTCCTAGTTAATATTGCCTGCTAACATGAATTTCTTTTAACTAAATATGCCGGTTTAAAAATGTATACTTCTGTGTATTGATTTTAAGAAAGGCATTGATGTTTATGGTTAGGTACATTTGTGCAAAGATTGTGCTTTTAAATCATCACCCGTTTGGCGAAGTTGAAGTAAGCTGTAATTCGATGATAAATTAACCGCATTGATTATATGCAACACAGGACAAGCTAGTTAACTACACATGGTTGATATTACTAGGTTAACTAGTGATTATGTGAAGATTGATTGATTGTTTTTTATAAGATCAGCCTGCCACGCAATTTCCTTGTGGATTGCAATGTAATCGGCGTCCAAAAATGCAGATTACCGATTGTTACGAAAACTTGAAATCGGCCGTAATTAATCAGCCCTGCCGATTTAAATCGGTCAACCTCTAGTTGGCACTATGCATTCGGGCAGGTATCATTCTCCTGGCATCCGCCAAACCCAGATTTGGCCATTGGACTACCAGATAGTGAAGCGTGATTAATCACTCCAGAGAATGCGTTTCCAGATTCCAATGGTGTCAAGCTTTACACCACTCCAGCCGATGCTTTGCATTGTGCATGGTGATCTTAGGTTTGTGTGTGGCTGCTCGGCCATGGAAACCCATTTTATGAAACTCCCGACTAACAGTTGTGCTGATGTTGCTTCTAGAGGCAGTTTGGAACACAATAGTGAGTGTTGCAACCAAGGACAAACCATTTTTACGCACTGTGCTTCAGCACTCGGCGGTCCCGTTCTGTGAGCTTGTGTGGCCTACCAGTTAGTGGCTGATCCGTTGTTGCTCCTAGACGTTTCCACTTCACAGTAACAGCACTTACAGTTGACCAGGGCAGAACTGACTTGTTAGAAAGGTGGCATCCAATGACGATGCCACTTTGAAAGTCACTGACCTCTTCGGTACTGGCCATTCTACTGCCAGTGTTTGTCTATGGAAATTGCATGGCTGTGTGCTGGATTTTATACCGGTCAACAACGAGTGTGGCTAAAATAGTTGAATCCACTAATTTGAAAGTGTGTGTATATACTTTTGTCCATGTAGTATATCTCTATTTCTCTCACATTTTGTGCACAAATTTGTTTACATCTCTGTTAGTGAGCATTTCACCTTTGCCAAGATAATCATTCACCTGACAGGTGTGGCATATCAAGAAGCTGATTAACCTCTCTGGGCTAGGCGGGACGAATTCGTCCCACCTACGCAACAGCCAGTTGAATCCCGTGGCGCGATTTTCAAATACCTTAGAAATGCTATTACTTTAATTTCTCAAACATATGACTATTTTACAGCATTTTAAAGACAAGACTCTCGTTAATCTAACCACACTATCCGATTTCAAAAAGGCTTTACAACGAAAGCAAAACATTAGATTATGTCAGCAGAGTACCCAGCCAGAAATAATCAGACACCCATTTTTCAAGCTAGCATATAATGTTACAAAAACCCAGAAGACAGCTAAATGCAGCACTAACCTTTGATCTTCATCAGATGACACACCTAGGACATTATGTTATACAATACATGCATGTTTTGTTCAATCAAGTTCATATTTATATCAAAAACCAGCTTTTCACATTAGCATGTGACGTTCAGAACTAGCATACCCCCCGCAAACTTCCAGGGAATTTACTAACAATTTACTAAATTACTCACGATAAACGTTCACAAAAAGCATAACAATTATTTTAAGAATTATAGATACAGACCTCCTTTGTGCAATCGAGGTGTCCGATTTTTAAAATAGCTTTTCGGTGAAAGCACATTTTGCAATATTCTCAGTAGATAGCCCAGCCATCACGGCTAGCCATTTAGACACCCACCAAGTTTAGCCCTGACCAAAGTCAGATTTACTATTACAAAAGTTTGATTACCTTTGTTGTCTTCGTCAGAATGCACTCCCAGGACTGCTACTTCAATAACAAATGTTGGTTTGGTCCAAAATAATCCATCGTTATATCCAAATAGCGGCGTTTTGTTCGTGCGTTCCAGACACTTTCCGAAATGGTAAATCGGGGTCACGAGCATGGCGCAATTCGTGACAAAAAAATTCTAAATATTCCATTACCGTACTTCGAAGCATGTCAACCGCTGTTTAAAATCCATTTTTATGCAATTTTTCTCGTAAAAAAGCGATAATATTCCGACCGGGAATCTCCGTTTAGGTAAACAGAGGAAAGAAAACAAAGCATTCGGTCGACGCGGGCACGCGCCTGAGTCTCACAGTACTGTAACCAGCCACTACCCAAACGCGCTACTTTTTTTCGGCCAGAGCCTGCAAAGCCACAATTCAGCTTTTTGCAGCCTTCTGAGAGCCCATTGGAGCCGTAGGAAGTGTCACGTAACAGCAGAGATCCTTTGTAATGGATAGAGATGACAAAGAAGGCCAAGAAATGGTCAGACAGGGTACTTCCTGTACAGAATCTTCTCAGGTTTTGACCTGCCATTTGAGTTCTGTTATACTCACAGACACCATTCAAACAGTTTTAGAAACTTTGGAGTGTTTTCTATCCAAAGCCAATAATTATATGCATATTCTAGTTACTGGGCAGGAGTAGTAACCAGATTAAATCGGGTACGTTTTTTATCCAGCCGTGTCAATACTGCCCCCTAGCCCTAACAGGTTAAACAGCATGATCATTGCACAGGTGCACCTTGTGCTGGAAACAATAAAAGGCCACTCTAAAATGTGCAGTTTTGTCACACAACACAATGCCACAGATGTCTCAAGTTATGAGTGTGCAATTGGCATGCTGACTGCAGGAATGTCCAACAGAGCTGTTGCCAGAGAATTGAATGTTAATTTCTCTACCATAAGCTGCCTCAACTTTGTTTTAGAGATGGGTCGGCCTGGCTCCCAAGTGGGTGGGCCTATTTCCTTATATGAACTGTTACTCAGTGAAACCGTTGAAATTGTTGCATGTTGCGTTTGTTTTTACAATTCTGTTCAGTATAAATATGGTATTGGAACTGACCCTGTATATAGCTTCTTACTTTCTCGTGTTATTTTTATTTCTCTCTTTGTCCTACCGTTATTTTGTAGTACTACATTGATATTGATTACTGCATTGTTGGGTTTAGAGCATGCAAGAAAAGGCATTTCACTGTACTTGTGCACGTGACTAACTTGAAACTTACAAAAAATACAGTCAACCTCATCTGTATTTATTAGCCTAAATAATACACACTACGAATGAATAAAAAGCATTTTACCATGAAATTATACATAACACGCTTTCAAGACACTTTATCCACACTTGGAACACTGCTCACAGCAGCAGTGACAATCACTTGCTGTCTCGTTCTCTCTCTCTCCTTTCATGTTGCCAGCACATTGCTGAACCTGAAATGGCAAGCCTTAAAAAACAATATTTAAAAAAATCCCAACTCAATGTCATCCATGTTCTAGCCGGGAGGTTGACTCGGTTACTCCCTAAACCATTAGCCAATCGATTACTGTTAATGAAAGTCAAATGGCTGTGACCTGCAATCCTCTGTCATTTGTGAAGTCGAGCAGAAGGCCTTTTCTAAAGGCCATTAGGTATGCAGTAGTCGTCATCCTATTAGAAATCGGTTAGGGCCTTGGAAGTTGTTTTTGTTTCAACGGCTTTATTATTATTATTATTGGTCAAAGTGTAAATCTATGCCATCTGAATGAAATTACATTGCTATTTTTATTTTTATGACATTGAAATGTGAGGTTTTGCAACGATATCAAAAAGATTTGGTCCGACTTTTGTTTGTTCTTTTAGGACTTACACGGTGGTTTCATATTCTGCACTGATTTGAAGACCATAAAAAGCACATGAAACACAGTCGGCATGATTATAATGGAGAGCAGGATCATGACTCATGGTTGTGATGATTGATCGCCCTATCTTTTTGTCAAGTGCGAGGATGCCGTCCAGGGAAGATAGTCCAGATGACGGAGGCGGAGGTGCGGGGGTTGTGCATCAAGTCCCGGGAGATCTTCCTCAGCCAGCCCATCCTACTGGAGCTGGAGGCGCCGCTCAAAATCTGTGGTCAGTAAAATTAGTTCTCCCGCTTGCTCTATCCTTACTCTGGAGCACTCTGTCTGTCGCGCTCTCTGTCTCTCTGTCTGTCGCGCTCTCTGTCTCTCTGTCTGTCGCTCTCTCTGTCTGTCGCGCTCTCTGTCTCTCTGTCTGTCGCGCTCTCTGTCTGTCGCGCTCTCTGTCTCTCTGTCTGTCGCGCTCTCTGTCTCTCTGTCTGTCGCGCTCTCTGTCTCTCTGTCTGTCGCGCTCTCTGTCTCTCTGTCTGTCGCGCTCTCTGTCTCTCTGTCTGTCGCGCTCTCTGTCTCTCTGTCTGTCGCGCTCTCTGTCTCTGTCTGTCGCTCTCTCTGTCTGTCTCTCTGTCTGTCACGCTCTCTGTCTCTCTGTCTGTCGCGCTCTCTGTCTCTCTGTCTGTCGCGCTCTCTGTCTCTCTGTCTGTCGCGCTCTCTGTCTGTCGCGCTCTCTGTCTGTCGCGCTCTCTGTCTGTCGCGCTCTCTGTCTGTCGCGCTCTCTGTCTGTCGCGCTCTCTGTCTGTCGCGCTCTCTGTCTGTCGCGCTCTCTGTCTGTCGCGCTCTCTGTCTGTCGCGCTCTCTGTCTGTCGCGCTCTCTGTCTGTCGCGCTCTCTGTCTGTCGCGCTCTCTGTCTGTCGCGCTCTCTGTCTGTCTCTTAGAGCACAAATGGCATATGAGAAATGAGTCATACCAGGGTTAGAAAAATGTATAAAAAGCTGACATAGGCCTAAGGTGAGTGATTTTACATGGCCAAGAAAAAGTCTACCTAAATCAAATCACATTTTATTTGTCATGTGCCGAATATAGCAGGTGTAGACTTCACCGTGAAATGCTTACTTACGAGCTCTTTCCCAATGATAGTTTAAAAATATGGAAATGAAAACGCATGGAATAAAGTACAGAATTATGAAGCTATATACAGGTACCCATACCTGTCCTTATAGAAATCTTCAGGCAAATAAAACCACAGTTGCCTATAAATTCACTGGTGTCCTGGCAACTATCCTTACCACACACAGTTGTCTTTAAGCCAAAATGTCAGAGAGAAAGGAGAGGATAGGATAACACATTGGAGAGACAAAGGCCTAGCTCAGTAAGTAGAGCAGGAGGATATAAATGCTGTCTCCCTCGAGTGTCTGCGGCTCTGCTGGATGGGGCCATCTCCCTTCCAGCAAGGACACAATCTGGCTCAAGTCTAGTCACTCACTCTCTTCTCCACTCCTTCCAGCTGTCCAGGGCGCACTTTGACATAGCCTTTCTTTTTTAATCTCAATGTGACTTCCCTGGTTAAATAAAGGGTACATCAAATAATGGTTGTCTCACAACCCCTCTGCTCTCTCTCTCTCGCTAGGTGATATCCATGGGCAGTACACAGACCTGCTGCGGCTCTTTGAGTACGGGGGCTTCCCGCCGGAGGCTAACTACCTGTTCCTGGGGGATTACGTGGACCGAGGCAAGCAGTCCTTGGAAACCATCTGCCTACTGCTGGCCTACAAGATCAAATACCCCGAGAACTTCTTCCTGCTCAGAGGAAACCACGAATGTGCCTCCATCAACCGCATCTACGGTTTCTATGACGAGTGTAAGACCGGAAGCAGTGTCTCACACATACACACACGCTGAATCAGTTATCTTTCTCAGTGAGGATGGAGGATCCATAATAGTATTGCTTTTGTGATCTCTATTAATTCTTAGCATAATTCCATGTCCTTTCTATGTTGTGTTCCCCAGGCAAACGCAGATTCAACATAAAGCTGTGGAAGACCTTCACAGATTGCTTCAACTGTTTGCCCATTGCCGCTATAATCGATGAGAAGATCTTCTGCTGCCATGGAGGTTGTATGCATGGGGGCTTTTCAATCAATTCAATCCCTATTATTATTTTTGAATATTATTCATTAACAATCATCCCTTTTCCTCAGGTCTCTCTCCTGATCTGCAGTCCATGGAGCAAATCCGACGCATCATGAGGCCCACTGATGTCCCTGACACAGGTGTGTTAACGTGTGTGTCGGGGGGGGTTACATGTTTTGTGATGTATTTGTGACTGGCTCTGACTGTGCTGACCGCGCTTTCTCTGTGCTAGGCCTGCTGTGTGACCTGCTGTGGTCAGATCCAGACAAAGACGTGCAGGGCTGGGGGGAAAACGACCGGGGTGTCTCCTTCACCTTTGGGGCCGACGTGGTCAGCAAGTTCCTCAACCGCCACGACCTGGACCTCATCTGCAGAGCCCACCAGGTAGAGCCTTTATACTGACCCAATGTAGGAGATACTGAGTAGGGCTGTGACGATACCAGTATCGCAACAGGAAGTAGACCTTTAAAAGCCTGCTGTATGTAAAACATTGTGTGCTGAAACTTGGAAAGTAAATGTGACTCTGGATGACAGGGCTGCACGATTTAATCAAATTAAAATCGCAAGTGCGATATTGACATGCAATATCCATATCGTAAGAGGCTGTGATTTTTCTCCTTTGAAACTCCATTAATACAACAAACTACACTATGTTACCTCCTCCAATGAGATGCGCATTCACTCTCTACATGCACAAAGGATGCTGACCAATCGCAAGCGGGCTCTCACTCTGCATGGCGTGCACATGCAGGCGAATCACAAGCATCCCTGTTTCGGGCACGCAGTTAGATGGTGATGAGAAGAGAAAGGGCTTCACCAAAGACAGTACAGTAGGATGTTTAGAAACTCTGTGGCTTGACCTCAGTGTGTTGGGAAAATGAGTCCTGCTAGTGCTAATGAACTTTGATTTGGTGCCAAAGAGCACATCTTCAGTGATTTGGCAGTATTTCAGCGACAGGCAAACCAATGTCAACCAAATGCAAGTGTTGTGCAAAAAGTGCCTCAGAGTTGTGGCGACAGCAAGAGGCAACATGAGAAATACAGTTCATATAAGGAAATCAGTCAATTGAAATAAATTAATTAGGCATCTATGGATTTCACATGACTTGGCAGGGGCGCAGCCATGGTTGAGCCTGGAGCCAGGCCCAGCCAGTCAAAATGAGTTTTTCGCCACAAAAGGGTTTTATTACAGACATGTGAAGGTCCTGGGCTGACATGGTTACATGTGAGGTCGGTTGGATGTACTGCCAAATTCTCTAAAACGACATTGTACATTGCACAGGTGGCTTATGGTAGAGAAATGAACATTCAATTCTCTAGCAACAGCTCTGGTGGACATTCCTGCAGTCAGCATGCCAATTGCAATATCCCTCAACTTGAGACATCTGTGGAATTGTGTTGTGACAACTGCACATTTTACTGGCCTTTTATTGCCCCCAGCACAAGGTGCACCTGTGCAATGTTCATGCTGTTTAATCAGCTTCTTGATATGCCACACCTGTCAAGTGGATAGATTATCTTGACAAAGGATAAAATGCTCATTAACAGTGATGTAAACACATTTGTGCACAACATGTTATTACCTTAAAGCTTTTTGTGCTTATGTGCTCTTTGTTGCATTCTTCACACATGATTTGCTGGCAGCAATATCCTCACACATGATTTAGCACAGTATTTGCAAATGTTCAGATTTTCCATCTACATAAGTTGCAGTGAAATGTCTCCACACATCAGATAGTGCCTGTGGCATTTTCCTGTAAAGATTACAAAAAATAGTTTAAAAAAACCTCCAAATAAAATTCCATGTACAGATAAATAGTTAAGCAGTTAGATTAAACAACTCCTTTTATAAGATAAATGTTTTAAAATGAAACGTGTATGGAAACAGGTGAATTAACACTCCTCAGTTAGCAGGCTCAAGCAAGCTAAAACCCACATGGTAGCAAAAACTAACTAGCAGAAATTGTTAACAAGTTAGAAATGATTTAAACACAATTTGCTGTAGGCTACTATTTACTAGTTAACAATTTGTATTTTATTTTTTATCTAGGTCAAAATATATTCACCCCACCCAGTATTATAATCAAAACTTACCCTCTCTTGGGTATGTGGGACGTGACCGTCCCACCTGCGGGACACACTATTCAACAGCCAGTGAAATAGCAGGGCGGCAAATTCAAAACCACCAAAATCTCACAATTCAAATTTCTCACACATACAAGTGTTATACACCATTTTATAGATAAGACTCTCGTTAATCCAACCACATTGTCCGATTTCAAAAAGGCTTTACGGCGAAAGCAAAACATTAGATTATGTTAGGACACTACCTTGACAAGAAAAACCACACAGCCATTTTCCTAGCAAGAAGAGGCGTCACAAAAACCAGAAATACAGCTAAAATTAAGCACTAACCTTTGATCTTCATCAGATGGCACTCATAGGACTTCATGTTACACAATACATGTATGTTTTGCTCGATAAAGTTCATATTTATATCCAAAAACCCAATTTTTACATTGGCCCGTAATGTTCAGAAATGTTTTTCCTTCAAAAACTTCGGGTGAATGAGCACATACATTTTTAGAAATACTCATCATAAACGATAAAATATTAAACTGTTATTCAAAGAATTATAGATAAACATCTCCTTAATGCAACCGCTGTGACAGATTTCAAAAAAGCTGCACGGGGAAAGCACACTTTGCAATAATCTGAGTACAGTGTTCAGACAACAGCAGCAGGCAATACAGATACCTGCCATTTTGGAGTCATCTAAAATCATAAATAGCATTATAAATATTCACTTACCTTTGATCTTCATCAGAATGCACTCCCAGGAATCCTAGGTCCACAATAAATGTTGTTTTGTTCGATAAAGTCCATAATTTTTGTCCAAATACCTCCTTGTTTGCGCATTCAGTAAGCTACTCCAAATGTAGGAAGCGCACCGAAAATTTCACGACGAAAAGTCTAGTTATATTTACGTTCGTAGAAACATGTCAAACGATGTATAGCATCAATCTTTAGGGCCTTTTTAACATAAAACTTAAATAATATTCCAACCGGACGATTCCAATGTCTTGAAAAATGTAATGGAACACAGATAACTCTCACGTGAATGCACGCCAATGAAGTCATGTCCTTTCCTGAATCAACAACTTCCTTTGTTCGCTCTCTGTTCACCATAGAAGCCTGGAACAACTTTATAAAGACTGTTGACATCTAGTGGAAGCCTTAGAAAGTGAAAAATGAACCCTAAGTCACTGTATACTGTAAAGGCAATCACTTGAAAAAACTACAACTTCAGATTTCCCACTTCCTGGTTGGATTTTTCTCAGGGTTTTGCCTACCTTGAGTTCTGTTATACTCAGACATCATTCAAACAGTTTTAGAAACTTCAGTGTTTTCTATCCAAATCTACTAATAATATGTATATCCTACCTTCTGAGTCTGAGTAGCAGGCAGTTTAATTTGGGCACACCTTTCATCCGGACGTCAAAATACTGCCCCCTACCCTAGAGAAGTTAACCAGAAAGCATGTACAGTCGTGGCCAAAAGTTTTGAGAATGACACATTAATTTCCATAAGGTTTGCTGCTTCAGTGTCTTTAGATATTTTTGTCAGATGTTACTATGGAATACTGAAGTATAATTACAAGCATTTCACAAGTGTCAAAGGCTTTTATTGACAATTACATGAAGTTAATGCAAAGAGTCAATATTTGCAGTGTTGACCCTTCTTTTTCAAGACCTCTGCAATCCGCCCTGGAATGCTGTCAATTAACTTCTAGGCCACATCCTCACTGATGGCAGCCTATTCTTGCATAATCAATGGTTGGAGTTTGTCAGAATTTGTGGGATTTTGTTTGTCCACCCGCCTCTTGAGGATTGACCACAAGTTCTCAATGGGATTAAGGTCTGGGGAGGTTCCTGGTCATGGATCCAAAATATCAATGTTTTGTTCCCTGAGCCACTTAGTTATCACTTTTGCCTTATGGCAAGGTGCTCCATCATGCTGGAAAAGGCATTGTTTGTCACCACTGTTCCTGGATGGTTGGGAGAAGTTTCTCTCAGAGGATGTGTTGTACCATTCTTTATTCATGGCTGCTTTCTTAGGCAAAATTGTGAGTGAGCCCACTCCCTTGGCTGAGAAGCAACCCCACACATGAATGGTCTCAGGATGCTTTACTGTTGGCATGACACAGGACTGATGGTAGCGCTCACCTTGTCTTCTCTGGACAAGCTTTTTTCCAGATGCCCCAAACAATTGGAAAGGGGATTCATCAGAGAAAATGACTTTACCCCAGTCCTCAGCAGTCCAATCCCTGTACCTTTTGCAAAATATCAGTCTGTCCCTGATGTTTTTCCTGGAGAGAAGTGGCTTCTTTGCTGCCCTTCTTGACACCAGGCCATCCTCCAAAAGTCTTCGCCTCACTGTGCGTGCAGATGCACTCACACCTGCCTGCTGCCATTCCTGAGCAAGCTCTGTAATGGTGGTGTCCCGATCCCGCAGCTGAATCAACTTTAGGAGATGGTCCTGGCGCTTGCTGGACTTTCTTGGGTGCCCTGAAGCCTTCTTCACAACAATTGAACTGCTCTCCTTGAAGTTCTTATAAATGGTTGATTTAGGTGCAATTTTACTGGCAGCAATATCCTTGCCAGTGAAGCCCTTTTTGTGCAAAGTAATGATGACGGCACGTTTCCATGGTTGACAGAGGAAGAACAATGATTGCAAGCACCACCCTCCTTTTGAAGCTTCCAGTCTGTTATTCGAACTCAATCAGCATGACAGAGTGACCTCCAGCCTTGTCCTCGTCAACACTCACACCTGTGTTAACAAGAGAATCACTGACATGTCAGCTGGTCCTTTTGTGGCAGGGCTGAAATGCAGTGGAAACGTATTTTGGGGATTCAGTTCATTTGCATGGCAAAGAGGGACTTTGCAATTAATTGCGATTCATCTGATCACTCTTCATAACATTCTGGAGTATATGCAAATTGCCATCATAGAAACTGAGGCAGCAGACTTTGTGAAAATTAATGTCATTCTCAACTTTTGGCCACGACTGTACTCCTTGGCTCAGACAGTGTAGTAGTGTGGGCTCAATAGCATCTCATTCGTGTGCAAGATCTTGAGTCAGCTGTATGTGTGATGGAAGACTGCACTGCACATGTGATGGACAAATGCACTGTGCATGCATAGGGTTGCAATTCCATTGAATTGGGGATAGTTTAACCAAAATATGCCACAAGACCTGGAATTTCCTTGTGTATCCCACAAAAAAGGTTCACTGTTATAAGCTAACATTTGATGATTTTAAACAAAAGTCCCCAAATTTCCGACCCTTTGCAACCCTACTACTGAGTTCCAAACTGCCTCTGGAAGCAACGTCAGCACAATAACTGATCGTCAAGAGCTTCATGTAGTGGGTTTCCATGGCCGAGCAGCTGCACACAAGTTTAAGATCACCATGCGCAATGTCAAGCGTCGGCTGGAGTGGTGTAAAGCTCACCGCCATTGGACTCTGAAGCAGTGATGAATTACGCTTCATCTGGCAGTCCGATGGACAAATCTGGGTTTGTCGGGAAAACGCTACCTGCCCGAATACATAGTGCAAAGTTTGATCTGGGACTGTTTTTCATGGTTCAGGCTAGGCCCCTTACTTCCAATTAAGGGAATTCTTAACGCTACAGCATACAATGACATTCTAGATGATTCTGTGCTTCCAACTTTGTGGCAACAGTTTGGGGAAGGCCCTTTCCTGTTTCAGCATGACAATGCCCCTGTGCACAAAACGGGGTCCATACAGAATTGGTTTGTTGAGATCGGTGTGGAAGAACTTAACTGGCCTGCACAGAGCCCTGACCTCAACTCCATCGACACCTTTGGGATAAATTGGACCGTTGACTGCAAAGCCAGGCCTAATTGCCCAACATCAGTGCCTTACCTCACTAATGCTCTTGTGGCTGAATGAAAGCAAGTTCTAACATCTAGTGGAAAGCCTTCCCAGAAGATTGGAGGCTGTTATAGCAGCAAAGGGGGGACCAACTCCATATTAATGCCCATGGTTTTGGAATGAGATGTTTGACGAGCAGGTATCCACATACTTTTGGTAATGTAGTGTAGAAAATGGGGGTTCAATGTTAGCCATGAATGAATAAGTGCTGCACTTATAGCACACTATTGGTCATGTTCATGTGTATGTTAATATGTAGGTGAAATAATCCTGTCTATCATATGTACCCTATAACACTGTTCAACAATTTTTTTTGTGGGGATTTGGTTTTGTATTCAGTTAGCACAATGTATTCATATGATATACATTTAGAAGTGATCTCTACCTGGACACTTATTTTAACCATGTCTTATGAAATTAGCAAGTGTTTGAAAATCACAATTGCAATATCCGTCCCCAAAAATCGTCATTTGTTGTTTTGTTCAAATCGTGCAGCTCTACTGGATGACAACATAATGGTGTTTGTTTCCAACATTTGGGCTGTTTTCCTAAAGAAGTTAAATCCGTTTTGTGTGTTTCCTTGCAACGATACTAACAAGTATTGATACTGTTATTGTCCCGGCCCTAATACTGAGGGCTATTGGTTCATTAGGATGTATGAGATACTGAGGGCTATTGGTTCATTAGGATGTATGAGATACTGAGGGCTATTGGTTCATTAGGATGTATGAGATACTGAGGGCTATTGGTTCATTAGGATGTATGAGATACTGAGGGCTATTGGTTCATTAGGATGTATGAGATACTGAGGGCTATTGGTTCATTAGCAGTGGTGGTAAAAGTAAAGCTACCTTAATAGAGAATGACTCAAGTAAGTCACCCAGTAAAATACTGAAGTCAGTCTAAAAGTATTTGGTTGTAAATATACTAAGTATCAAAAGTGTAAATATTGTCTAATTCCTTATATTAAGCAAACCAGACGGCATAATTTCCTTCATTTACGGATAGCAAGGGTCACGCTCCAACACTCAGTCATAATTTACAAACGAAGCATGTGTTTAGTGAGTCCGCCAGATCAGAGTCAGCAGGGATGTTCTCTCTAAATGTGTGAATTCGACTTTTCTTTTCCTGCTAATCATTCAAAATGTAACGAGTACTTTTTGGGTGTCAGGGAAAATGTATGGAGATTAAGTTAATCATTTTCTTTAGGAATGTAGTCAAGTTGTAAAAAATATCCTAGACTAAAGTAGTAATTTTACACCACTGTTCATTAGGATGCATGAGATACTGAGGGCTATGTTCATTAGGATAAAGCTCTAAAGGATGTTCGTTAACTTAAAAGTGTTCTGTACCTGAAGGTTGTTGAGGACGGCTATGAGTTCTTTGCCAAACGGCAGCTGGTGACGCTGTTCTCAGCTCCCAACTACTGCGGGGAGTTTGACAACGCTGGGGGCATGATGAGCGTGGACGAGTCCCTCATGTGTTCCTTTCAGGTGAGAACAAACGCTCGCGCACACTCACTTACTGTGGATGAGTCTCCCAGTGCTGTTAACACACTAAGTATTAATACTTTCTCTCAGATTTTGAAGCCGTCAGAGAAAAAAGCTAAGTACCAGTATGGGGGAGTGAACACGGGACGCCCTGTAACCCCACCTCGTACTGCCCAAGCCCCAAAGAAGAGGTGAGCGCCTGGCCCCCATCTCGCCTCCTCCTTGCACCATTTCCTCTATTGCCCCCCTGCAACGTCCGGTCCCCTCCCTCCCATCTATGGGAAGCGCTCTAGCCCCCCTGATCCCCACTCACCTATTTCATGTGTAAAATATTAAATCTTTGCTGTGAACGTATTTTTTTTTCTTTGCTCGTTTGTTGGTATTTTTATTAATAATAAGTGACATGTGTTTTTTCAATGCTATGAAATGGGTTGCTAAGGTGCGATACACACCTTTTGTGGAAAGGGGCAATGCATTCTGAAGGGACGCTTTTCTGCCTTCAGGTATAGAATTTGATTTGAGTGTGTGCGCGAGTGAGTTGGGTTCTTTACCCCAGCCTTGACTCTTCCAAGATCAATAACATGAGAGATCCTCTCCACCCAGTCTCACAATTTACCCTGCTAATGTGTAACCTTCTCACAATATTACTAATAACATTGGCCGTTTTGGCTACAGTAACTGAGTGGAATGGTTTTGCCTCTTAATGAGTTTAGAGAAAGTCATTTTCACCCCGTTGGACTTACATTTCTCTCTTTATGGAGACACTAATGAACTATTAACAACTTTGAAAGTACTTGTACAAATGCATTATCAGAACCATACAAAATGACGGTATATACACACTGGGCATGTATTGTATACACATTCTGTACATTTTAACTGTGTATACATGTTAACAGTTAAGGTCATGTGTGTCCTCAACTCAAAGGGTTCACAACAAATGGGTGTTTAAAATGCCTGTTGGTTTTGAATCCATCTTGTCCACCACCAGCCCTCCTCGTATCCACCGAACCTGCTTCAATTGCTGAAGACTGTTTATGGACATTGCTTTAACTGTGTGCCTGTGAGAATGCATAGATGGTGGTGGCTTGGAAAGTTAAGGCAAGAGTCAAAGGCACCGGATTTCTATTGGTGTTGAATATTCTTTTTCTCAAACACGGCCAATTGGCCCCACTAGACGATTACAAGTTGTTTTTAACTTTACACAAGCTGTTTTCAGCATTCCCCATTGCCCCTGCACTTCTTGTAAACATGGCATATTACATCACACGGGGGTCAAGCACGTGCTTACCAAGCTCGGGGTGAGGCCGAGATGGCACTTTGGAGCGGGATCACTTACTTAGACATTGCTGCCCCCTAGTGGTAGATCTTAGGACAGCCGAAAGAGGCTGACGATGTCAACTACCAGCAAGGCATCAGAACGTGAATAGTGAATACAGTATGTGTACCTTTCCTGGAAAATGATTCCATTGTCTGGTTCAGAATTGTCATCCAACTAATGAGCTTACTAAGGAGTATTCAAATAATACTTTAGGCTTTTGATTTTGGCTATATCTCGCCTTTTGCCTTGTTCTGATCATCAGTCTCTTCAAGTTGGAAACTCAGTGTTTTAAACAGTTTTGAGATTTGTAAAATTTTCGTTTGACTCTTTGAATGGAATAAATGGAACAGTGCCGTTGACCCTGCCTCTCGTGTCTGTCATTCTTTGGGCTGCCTTCAAAAAAACCCTGCAGCTACTCAATGGGAACAGTGTTGGAGGGCCTAGTGTGGTGTTCCACTGTCCATCAGAAAAGTAATAATTACATATCCGTCAACCAATTGTAAATCAGCAGTTTTATCAAATCATTTGGACATGCGTTTCCTGTTTTGTTTCATGATTATTGTGCTGGTTAGAAATATTTTGTAAAAATGTGATTCTTTATAGCAGAAGTGTCAAACATGGCCTGATTTATTATTATTTTTTTCTAGCCCAAAAGTATCTACAGTAAAAAAGTAATTTTTTTTTGTGTGTTATGATCTCAGATGTAATGGGACCTGCGTGGTTCTGGTACCGGTTCCGACTGACATTTTAACTTATGTGGACGCTGTAGATCAAAATGGCTTGCATTGAGCAATAGCCCTGGTTCCCAAAGACACAGTAGTATATTTTCTGAGCCTGTGTAAAGTAGAATGTGAAATCTGAAACCACTTGGCACTGGGATGTTTCTCCTACCATTTAAATTCCCTCTTCCGACTGTCCAACTCCTGGCTGAACCCTAATTCACAGCCACATGCCTGCAATCCTTATAACGTAGCAGGAGAGTGGTTTTATCACTATAGCACAAAGATTGATTTATAGCCATAAAAATATTACATTGAATTTAAAAAAAATCAGACTGACAAGATTAATTTGAGATGAAAGGTGAGTTCAGGAAGCCAAGCTAGCGCTCAGACGTTCACAGCAATCAGGTCAGACGCTGTAATCGAGACCTTTAGAAAATATACACATTAACATTAAACATACTAAGGTTGGCCATTTTGTGATTATACTATATTTAGCATGTCATTTCAAGCCTTGTTCATAGTTTTGAATAGGAAATACAAAATATTTTATTTGTACTGTGTGTGCTTGTGTCTAAGTGACTACACTTCATAACTATTTTTACCAGAAAGGTGAGATTTGAACCTTTCTTGGAGTATGCAGCATTACTAGTTTATGGCTCATGATTAATTACTTTGGGGTACAATGTAGACTATTTTACACAAGTAATTATGGAAATTAAAACATTCCATTCATGACTAAAGATGCTAGAAAAATGTTAATCATTTGGCAGGGTTTTTGGACAATAACAGTTGTAAATTATGTATCAATCAGGGCTTGAGGGCCTGCAGGACTGACTGGGGCACTTTGCTGGTGTAGTACTGGTGGTTGCGTAGAGTGGCCAGCACCCCAGCAGAATTCATGTGCTTAACATTAGCATCGTAACACAACGCACTGCCATGCATGTCTGTCAGCTTACCTGCAAAGGGACAGACAAGAAAAAAACAGCAGACACCATTTTTGTCATTACTCATTAGAGGTACTTTCAGTATGATCAAGAGGAAGGATGTTGCTTACCTCCTACTGCATGCAGGATGGCTTCAGGGGCACACGTGTCCCACTTTTTAGTTCCTAGACTGGCAAAGACATAGGCTGAGGCCTTCCCCTCCACAAGCTGAACAATCTACACAAAGAAAGGGTTTAGAGAAATAAGACATTTTATTGATGTTTACCTATGTACCCCCACCATACCTCATCCCTTTATTTCACCTTATTTCCTGCTCCGCCAACTCTTATCACATCATGAGGTTCCATGGCATCCACGGTGTCTGTGACAAGTTTGTTGCTGTGGGAACGGGTTGTGGTGACTATGCGTCGGCCATCCGGAACCTCCTGTAGCTCGAACCCGAAGGCGCCCAGTCCCGGCATTCCCCACAGAGTTCTCTCCATGTCTGCTGTCTCCGTCCCCAACTGTGGATACAAAACACAGGACATTACACACTCATGGACCAAGGTCGTGTTCAATAGGGCACAATGTAGCAAAATGTTTTGCAACTGAAAAATCTGTTACCTCCCTATTTCTAAAATGTTTTCTCCCTACTCAACGTGCCCTGATAGGTGAGAGGGTGTAAGGCAGAAAGATTATTTGTTGTCGATCACTTGTTGGTACCTGATAATTGAAGAAGGGCTGGTTGATGACCCCGGCAATGGCCTTCCCTCTATATGCAATGCCGATCAGTACAGTCACGTGATCAAGAAGCCCTGAGATCAGATGACATGTTAGTTGAAGGGAACACAAACAGTGGACTTCACACACAAGTATCGACATCTTACTGTATACCTAGTAGACATACTGTAGTTTTCCAGCATGAAGAACAAACAAGTGATGTAAGGGTAGTATAATAGCAAAGAAAAAAAGGATAGAGAAGTCCAAGCATTCCTTCACCTATTCTGCCCTTGTTCCCCCCCAGTCCCAATACCCTCCCTCTGTCACCATACGGAGAGTCGTGCTGAGAAGCTGGGCGTCCGACCCCGTATGACACATCTGGACCTGATCTGGCAGGTAAAGACACTTGGCCGCTGCTCAGCAGGGATGACGAGAGAGAGTGAAAAAGGGAATCAGCACTGATGATTAGGAGATGACTGAATTAAATGTTCCCCAGGTTTTTGTCAAAGAGGACAATGCATAGGTCTAAGAGGAAGTGTAAGAGAAGAGTTTGACACTGAAATACCTGGTAGTGATCGAGGGTGTGTGTTGGAAGCCTGTAATGAGTGATCTAAACGAAAGACTGGCAAAATAACGCCGTAGTAAGTTTACCTTCAGTGTATTCTTTAGTGCCATCAAGGGGGTCGACCCACACAACCAGCTAAAATTCAGACACCGGGACATTCAAACACAGAAAGCCAGGTGGAATGAGAAGTCAGTACCCAGAAAATGATCCAAATCAGTACGGTAGGTTTCAGCACTAAAGTCCCTGTGTCTCACCTCCTCCTCTTTCAGGGCACTGTATTCCAATGGACAGGACTTTTGTAGGATTTCTTCAGACTGACTGCTCTCAATCAAGTCCTCTTTGACAGCCTCCTCTGGCAGATCCTAATGAGAGAGATGTTCACTGTTAAGACAGGGGTGTTGTGTACTCTAATCTTTACATCAAAATAAATTGGTCAGTAACATTAGGACAGATCCTATTCATGCAAGTTGCATGGATTTACAATAAGGTCTGAAAAGCACTTGCCAATCGGACAAGTCAGCTGTATTTTTAGGTTGCCAAAAGATTAGTCACTTTCCTGAAAATGTAAAATAACATTTGTTTACACGCAAAACAGCGATAGGCACTTAAACAGGCACTTAAACAGGGAGGAAGCATAAAAATCTGTTCTACTGGCCTGCTACATTGGACGCATAACATTTGCAGAGTGTGAGACGCTCCAATTAATTTCAGAGAAAACTGTGAATAAGCGTGCCAGCTCCTTAAGGTTTGCGCTGCTCCAGTGAAAATGTAAGTTCTGGTTCTATTTTCAAGAATTCTAAGTGCAGCTCACGCCTGAGAGCAATAGGACATAGCGGCTAGCGCTCTGCTCTCACTGACTAAAAGTTACACTTCCCCAATGTTAGAAAAAAAGATAATAACCTATCTAAATGGGGCAACCACTATTTACCCAGCTGCCATAAATTGTCCATCTTTCACTTAAACAATAGGGACGAACAAGAAAGATCTGTTTTAGGCTTACTGGAAATCTTTGCACTTTTGTTTTTATAAAAAAAATATATATAAATAATCACCTTGGGCAACCTCAACTTGCCCGACTGCCGAGTTCACTTGCCCCAGACAATAGTGCAACCCTTAAGCTCAATACCTGACGTTGCACATACCCACCTCCTCTCCGATGATGGTGATTTTGGGGAAGCTTTTGGATAGGGAGGCACATATGCTCTGCTGGACCAGCCTGTCTGCCAGTGTCTGTAGATCGTTAGCCCCCGTCTGTCCACGAGAGTGAGATCATTTATAAACAACATTCAGCCTCCATCTCACTGTCTATCAATCTCCCTCAATTCAGCACTTTGCCCCACTCTCCGTTCAGTAAGTCCAACCTTTTCCACGATTCCCAGCTCTCCGCTGTGAAGAACCCTCCGTATGATGGCTCCTGCCTTCTCTGCCACTGCGTAAGCCGAAGCCACCAAACGCATCACCACTGCTGGATTTCCCGACATTGCTGATGGAAGGAGATACAAAAGTGTACAGCTCAGAGAGAAAAAAAGATATAGGTCAATACGCCTTGAGGGTACATAGTATATGATCAGTCACTTTAGTCAACTGAATGAATCAACACACCCTCTCTCTACCTGTAGAAGGAGAATGTCACCATTACTTGGGCTAAAGCACACCTTTAAGCACCTATAGACTATCTGTACACACACACACACACACACACCACACACACACACACACACACACACACACACACACACACACACACACACAGAGAGCAGGGGTAGGCAACCCTAATCCTGGAGTGCCACAAGCACTTCATGTTTTTGATTTAACCGTCTGGAAGACCAGTTGGTCAGGTGTGGTGCCTAGTTGGAACAAAATCCTGCAGTATCTGCAGCACTCCAGGAACAGGGTTGCCTACCCTTGAGCTACAGTAACAAGCAGTGTGCCAGGCATAAGGCTAATTTATGCAGTTATTGAAGCTGAGTATATGTCCATGATTCCACAGAGTACCCAACTGCCAAAGGTTACTAGCTAGGGGTGTGTGTATTATAGTGCTACTGCTTGAAACCTGCTGATATTTTGAAGCAAATCAGTCTATTCTCGAGCTTCTATTCCCCATCCATTAGACTACTAGCTAGCTAACAAGAGTGTCACAAGTCTGCAGCCCCAGCAGTGCTGGTTAGCTAGCTAGCTAATCGTATCTAGCTAATATCTAAAGCAATCTCCTTTGATATAATAACATAACAGCATTGAAGACACTATTTTCCCTGAAGATTACCAATGCAGTTATAGCTACCACGATAGCTAGCTATCTCCCTGAAAGAAGAGAATGGTACTTACTAGTGTCTAATATAGATGTTACAGCTCAGGACTGGTTGTAAATGGAAATCCTGGAATACCAGGAAATATTATGCAATCACAGTTAGCAGTAGCAAGAAATGATGGGTCCAAGTGCCCGACGGATTCGTGCTCGAGCCGGTTGTACCATGCATGTTCGTTCGTTCGCGAGCCTTTAGCTTTAGGCTAGCTGTAGCTCGAAAGAGTGGCAGTTGGATTTTGAAAATTGGTTTGAAATAATGGAGTCAACCTGCTGAAACGGGCTAAACGGTAATTATAATGATATTTTTATGTATTTTAGGTTGAATATTAAAACAACAGCCAGTAAATTAGCCGAGGCAACGTTTATGTACCTTTTGTTTAACAAGTTACATACCGGTGTTAATGGTGCAACCTGATCGATATGCTAACGTTAGAAAACGTTGGCTAGCTACTGTATTATTGGTAATTGTCTTACGCATTACCTAACTAACGTTAGATACCTTTATCTAGCTAACGTTACACAGATAACGTTAATGTTAGCTAACGTTATCGGCAAAAAATTAACTGTTCTTACTGGTGGATTTTTTTATTTTTTTTTTAAAGCTAGCTAGGCTTTTTATTTATTTATTTACTGTAGCTACGCTAGATAGTTTACTTATGTATCTAGCTAACGTTAGCTAAATAACAATGTTCTCTAACGTTAATGTTACATAATCTTCGCAAGCTAGTTTTTGATACTCTTTACATAAGCAATAAGGCCAGAGTGGGTGTGGTATATGGCCAATATACTTCGGCTAAGGACTGTTCATTGTACGACGCAATGCGGAGTGCCTGGACACAGCCCTTAGCCGTGGTATATTGGCAATATACGAAAAACCCCGAGGTGCCTCATTGCTATTATAAACTGGTTACCAACATACTTAGAGCAGTAAAAATAAATGTTTTGTCATAAACCTGGTATACAGTCTGACATACCACGACTGTCAACCAATCAGCATTCAGGGCTCGAACCACCCAGTTTATAATAACATTTAGACACTAACCAATGACTTTTAGGTAGCAATATATGAACCCTGGATTGCTGATGCTACAGTGTCTATTGTCCTGCTGATATTTTGAAGCAAATCAGTCTATTCTCTAACTTCTATTCCCCATCCATTAGACTACTAGCTAGCTAACAAGAGTGTCACAAGTCTGCAGCCGTGCTGGTTAGCTAGCTAGCTAATCGTATCTAGCTAATATCGAAAGCAATCTCCATTGAGATAATAACATAACAGCATTGAAGACACTATTTTCCCTGAAGATTACCAATGCAGTTGTAGCTACCACGATACCTAGCTATCTCCCTGAAAGAAGAGAATGGTACTTACTAGTGTCTAATGTAGATTGTATTATTATTTTCCAATCAAGTTGTAGAAACATCTCAAGGATGATCAATAGAAACAGGATGCACCTGAGCTCAATTTCGAGTCTCATAGCAAAGGTCTGAATACTTATGTAAATAAGGTATTTCTGTTTTTATGTTTAATACATTTGCAAACATTTCTAAAAACCTGTTTTTGCTTCATCATTATGGGCTATTTTGTATTGATTTATGAGGATTTTTTTGTATTTAATCCATTTTAGAATAAGGCTGTAACGTAACAAAATGTGGAAAAGGTTAAGGGGTCTGAATACTTTCCGAATGCAGTGTAATTTAAAAGTATGCATTAAGGTTTCTGTAAAAGAATAAATGTGACAAAAATAAATATAGACATTAATCAATTAATTTCTATGGTGTCCAAAAATATTTTTTTACATTTGTGGGGAGTGCCAAGATGGAGGCATGGTGGCTACAACACAGCGCCCCCTATTTGTGATCTAGCGTATATGTAAATCATTGAGACTAACATTACCAGTGACCCCTATCGTTCAATAAAGCCAGTTAAATTAATTACCAACAATCTAAAGGTAGTCCTCAAGTGCAGGGATGGGATTTTTCCTGATTAATCTGGAATTTCTTATTTTCTGACATTTATCATCCATTCAAATAAAGCAACAGACCTATCCTCTAGCCAAAATCCTGATTTTGTTGATTGACTATGTTTTCCTGACTCCTGAATCACATCCTTGCAGATGAAAAGATGAGTGGAACCAGTCACCCAGATAGCACAGGTGACCCTAGCCCCATGGCTGACAACGTGCCCACAGATCGAGGTGCTGTAGGCCGGCGGGGCAGCAAGTTCCATCGATCTGGTAGTTGTGTCCAGACTGTGCAGGAGACCATGAAGGAGAAGCAGGTCTGTTGGATGAATAGTCATGGAGGAATTTGAGTTGAGAACAAGAAGTGATGAGAACTTGTTCAATGAAGGTTCAGCTGCCCAGGCCTATGTGCTCACAAAGTCACAATTGTAGCTGCTATCACTTCATAGTATAATACATTGTTTTTCTGTGGGTTGCTACAGTCCCACCTTACACTCTGTTTGCCTAATGTGCACAGTACACGACCCCATTTAGAGTAACGTTGACACTTTGTCCTTTCAGGCCAGGTACAAGGAATCAAGAGAAGCCCGAAAGAAGCTACTTACCCCTGGGCACAAATACATCTTTGAGATCTTGGCTGACAGGCTCTCCCTCGAACTACAAGCAGTAGAAGAGTTTGTTTTAGATGCACCTTCTGTGAGTAGAACTGTAATTGATATGAATCCCAACAAGCTGTTGAGGTTCCCAATGAATTGTTGTTGTCTGGTAAAATTCTTTAACCTTTACCTGCTTGATGAACAACAGATATCTGAGATATCTTGTAGACACTCTGTTTCCCCCCACAGTTGGCACCATTTGATGATTTTTTTGCCAAAGGAGGAAGTAAAACCATCGCATTTGTCTACCAAGAGACAGAAGTCCCAGGAATAGGTGAATGAAGGATGGTTACCTCTGTATTTCTTCATTACATAAAATGCGTACTATAGAGCCACAGTGGCACCAAGACATTATTGTTATTCATAGATTTTGTGAAATAGATAGGAAACATTTTATTGTCTGTTTATGTCACCTTTCGCTCTGACCCAGACCTTTTAAATGGTGCAAGTTCAATTCAATTCAATTTTCTTTTCTTTTAGAGTGTGGACGCACCTTTCCTGGAACTGCAAAAGGAGCCATAATAATGAGACTATTTTTAGCCAATTTGTCTGAGACATGTCTGACAGGATTGTGCCCATTCTTTGTACGAACTAAAATTGACGTTCCTGTCAATATAAAAAACATACATGAGGTGAGATATTCTATGGAAGATCTACGGAAGGTAGAGACTTCTGAACTGAAGGACTAAGATTTTGTATTTTGTACATATAATCTATGATAGCCTCATAATAGGTCCATATTGAATACATAAGAATGCTCTAATCATGAGTTTTCTGACTGTTAATGCTTGGTCAATTTCCATTCCCTTTCTTTTTGTAGGAGATTTATTTTTCTATGCTGGATGCCGCTGAGGGTCTATTAAAAGGCACCAGGAATCTGTTGTCAAAGATTATGATGCCAGCTGTCTGTGCAACAGAAAACTGGGGTGCCTTGAATCAGTCAAAACATGGAGAGAAGGATAAACAAAACTTCAAAGACACAATCACCCGTTATATTAATTTCCTAGATGGTGAGATAGTTACAATAATAAAACTAAATTGTGCACACACACTACTGTTCAAAAGTTTGTGGTCACTTAGAAATGTCCTTGTCTTTGAAAGAAAAGCATTTTTTTTTGTCCATTAAAATAACAAATTGATCAGAAATACAGTGTAGACATTGTTCATGTTGTAAATGACTATTGTAGCTGGAAACGGCAGATTTTTTTTATGTAATACACAGTGAGTAGTACACAGTGTTGTACGAGATCTTCAGTTTCTTGGCAATTTCTCACATGGAATAGCCTTCATTTCTGAGAACAAGAATAGACTGTTTGTTTCTGGCCATTTTGAGCCTATAATCGCACCCATAAATGCTGATGCTCCAGATACTCAACTAGTCTAAAGAAGGCCAGTTTTATTGCTTCTTTAATCAGAACAACAGTTTTCAGATGTGCTAACATAATTGCAAAAGGGTTTTCTAATGATCAGTTAGCCTTTTAAAATTATAAACTTGGATTAGCTAAAACAACGTGCCATTGGAACACAGGAGTGATGGTTGCTGATAATGGGCCTCTGTACGCCTATGTAGATATTCCATAAAAAACCTGCCGTTTCCAGCTACAATAGTTATTTACAACATTAACAATGTCTACACTGTATTTCTGATCAATTTGATGTTATTTTAATGGACAAACAATTTGCTTTTCTTTCAAAAACAAGGACATTGCTAAGTGACCCCAAACTTTTGAACGGTGGTGTACACACACAGTAGGCCTACAGCATCATTCAATTATTGTTTTCTGCATGATTTTGAGCTGACAACAAGTAGTCAGTTTGTTAAACGTTTGATTTGTATGATGTACTGCAGGAATGCAAGCATGCATTGAAGGCACTGTTCAACTGAAGACAGCCTCAAACATTGAATTCTCCAGGCTGGTATCCTTTGAAGACGTAAAAGCAGCAGCAGCAGATGTTGACATGGTGCATCAACTCGAGGAAGCGTTGATGATGTGGTACAAACAGATTGAGCAGGTACGACACAGTATGACTGTCTATGTACTATGAACCTACACATACTGTAACATGGCACAAATGTGAAAAATGTACTTACCAATCCATAGTACTTCAAGTCTTCTGTTCTTCAACTCTATTTCTATGACCCCCAGGTTCTTACAGAGAGTGATCAAATGAGGAAAGAAGCTGATGCCTCAGGACCTTTGACTGAGTTAGAGCACTGGAAGAGAATGTCGGCCAAGTTCAACTCTATCATTGAGCACATCAAGGGCCCCGAGTGCAAGGCCGTGGTCAATGTACTCAATATCAACCGCTCCAAGACTCTAAAGGTACTGTCGTGTCTTTGGCTATGCCGGATTAAGTGAGATGACATGCTAACCTATAAAATCCTTTCTCTGTAATTAATATTACCTGATTAAGCTAATCATGTAAATGTAATTAACTAGAAAGTCGGGGCACCACGGAAGAACGTTTATAGAGCCGTTATCTTCCGAATAAACTCTTAAAATACTTAGTCATATTTTACATCAATAGCAGTCAATATTAACCCTTATCTTATTTTCAGTCTCATAATGAAAGTTGTAAATTCTTGGCTATCTTCACGAACCCTGGCTAACAAGTTGAATCAGCAATACAAAATTGGGTTTAATTATTTATTTACTAAATACCTAAACTAATCACACAGAATTACAAATACACCGAATACAAATGATGTCATACAGAAAACGTCCTGGTGGACGGAACCTGTATGATGGCTGGTTACACAAAGGAAAGGGGGTTGGGCTTAAATGAAAGAGCGGGAAGACTTAGGAACGAAGAAACAGCAGCAATGCTATCGTAAATACATTATCTTATGCATTACTAAATTACCGCCCATTTGGAAAAGAAAAATGCTATAAATATTTACTCTGAGCTGCGCTTCAGTATATTGGTCGTAGATGCTGGCCGTGTTGGCCAACAGATCTTCCTGTCCTCGGAAGAATGTCAATGGTGGTGAAGTGGATACGTGGTGGTATCTTCGTCTGGTTGTTAGACTGGATCCGTCGTCCGTCCTTTCCTAGCCCACGTCTACAGCGGCCGCTGCTAACTCAACGGCTAGGAAGTATCACTTCTGTAGTGAATAAGCTCAAAGTTCATACCATTCGCCACCAAAGCTCACGCCGAGGTTGGCTTAGTTCTGTACTTGACATGTGTGTCCTTCTAACGTAGAGGCTGCAGACCTCACGTACTGGAACATGTGGTTATCTTTTCGTCAAAGGCTTATATAGTGGAGAGGGGGAAGGATGTGTTTCATCGTTTATAACCCCTGTCTCTTCACAGGGGTGGGCCACTGATCAAGCAGGGCACTTTCCTTATGAAAACCCAATTCTCTCATTTGGAAGCTAAAATTACATTTAATCTCCTAACAAACAATTTCAATATCAAACATTTCAATTGCATAACAATTCCATGTGACTCTGATAACTAGAGGGTGTATACTTTCCCAGGTACAGTTTATGTCGTCCTGTCATCAGTCATAATGTCTCAGATGACAACCGAACTGACATCCATACTCATTACGTTCCAAAGCATATTTCCAACTGGTTTTATTACCAAAATATGGTTCCTTTCCCCATTTGTTTGATGTTCCCAGACTCTATATTTAACAGGACAGCAGTCCTTCAGGACAGCAGTCCGTCAGTAGGGTCAGAAAGAGAGGGGAAGGGAGAAAGGTATTTATGGGGGGGGGTCATAAACCTTACCCACAGGCCAACGTCATGACAGTACTATCATCACTTGGCTGTCTTCCTGAAGTGGCAATGAAAATGAAATGTTTACCATTACATGCTCCAACAAAATGTTGACATGTTCCTGTTGTTGGTACTTATTATTTAATTTAGTTGTGGAGAGAGCTGGATGCCAGAATAACCGACTGTGCCAACGAGGCAAAGGATAATGTGAAATTCCTGTACACCCTCGAAAAAGTCTGCCAACCTCTCTACAACTGTGACCCGGTAAAGAAGATGATTAATTAGTCTTCATTATTCTGATTTGAAAGGTTTTATTGTAATTGATTTCACAAGTGAACATGTTTGATTTCAGGTCACCATGGCCAAGAGCATTCAGAACCTTATCAATGCCATTCGAATGATCCACAGTGTCTCACAATATTACAATACATCTGAACGAATGACTTCACTCTTCATCAAAGTAAGTACTTTCTCTGTATTCCATCAGAGATAATAAAAAAGTTAATAGAATTATTAATTCTTAAACAAATTACCCACTTGGCTTTATCAGCTATGGGAACTGACATGGAATTGAATTGGAGCACATGTATTTAAAGCTTGGTTGTTGTAATATTTGTCACTCAGGTCACAAATCAGATGGTTACAGCATGTAGAGCATACATTACTGACAACGGCACCTCCGGAATTTGGGAACAGGATACACAAGTCATCATCAAAAAGATACAGGTGATTGATGATGGCATCACAAATATGGTCAATTCTACCCCTGATTTACACTAGGTTTGAGTTTTGACCATTTTTGTGAGTTGATAGGACTGTATCTACTTGTTCCGGGAGTATCAGTCCTGCTTCCACAAGACAAAGAAACAAACCCTGGAGAGGCCTGGGGAGAAACCCTTTGAGGTGTCAGAGATGTACATCTTTGGCAAGTTTGAGGGTTTCTGCAAGAGACTGGAGAAGGTATGTACCTCATTAATGCAGCCAACCTTTTCCATAAAAAAACAGAAGGCCTGCTGCTATACATTTGAGATACATTTTATTCTTGTTTTCAGATCACTCGGATGATCACAGCAGTAAAGACTTTCTCTGTCCTGGGACAGTCCACCATTGAGGGAATAGACACTCTGGCTTCCAAGTTCCAGAACATCTACTTGACCATGAAGAAGAAGCAGTATGACATCCTGGCCCCCAGAAAAGCAGAGTTTGAGGTGGACTTTGCAGAGTTCATGGTTCAGATAAGCAACCTCGAGGCATGTTTTATTCAACTTGGTTTGAGTAGATGGGTCTAAACTGCTTTGTTTTGTTTGTAGGCAAAGAAAAGCTCACAGCTCAATTTGTCAGAGTTCTAATTCTTAATTCTACGATGTTGTCGTCCTTTATCTTCTTTAGAACCAGCTCCAGATGTTCATGAATTCCTGTTTCTCCAAAATCCTCTCGTCTCAGCATGCCTTGTATTTTCTGAAAAGGTAGAAAATATCACTCAAACAATTTTAATAAAAATAAGACCGGGTTCTCCCCAGGATTTTAGGGGGCAGTGCCCTACTTTCGACTCAGATATTTTAGAGTTTTTTTAACACCTGTAACTGCCATTCCCTGCAATCTAGAGCCTTACATGATAGCAAATAAAGTATATACCAGCACCACTCTTACATTCTTTGGGTAGAGCCATGTAGTCTACCTCACAAATGGAATTAGCATGCTGGTATATTTAACATTTTCAGAACCAACTATGGAAATGTTACTTTGACATATATTTGTTATTGTCTGTAGATTTCAGAAGCTGAACATGCCCTGTCTAAAGACAGAAGTCTCAAGCACAGTTGGGCTTATTCTTCAGCACTACGTCTCAGAGCTGGAGTCTGTCAAGAAGGTATGTTTATAAATGTAATCCTTAGTCCTGAAAATGGTCAGATAGCCTATAGGCACAGACGCATTATGGATCAGACTTGAGCACAGTTTTTCTTTATCCATGCAGCTCTACCAGATTCACAGAGAGGACCCTCCATTGGCCAGGAACATGCCCCCTATAGCTGGCAAAGTCCTCTGGATCAGACAGCTCTACAGGAGCATACAGGAACCCATACACTACATCGAGGTAGGTTCAAATTTCACAACATGACCTGTAAGATTTCTCTTACAGTTTCAGAAATCTACTAAGAATTTAATCTACTGAGAAACAACACTAACTGCGAACTCTTTCTACAGAAAAACTCAGAGATCCTGTCGAGTCCAGAGGGAAAGGACGTGGTGAGAATGTACAACCGGACTGCAGCTGTGTTTGTGGAGTTTGAGCTTCTCTATCACAGAGCCTGGATGAGGGAGGTCTCACAGCTCCAATACGGTCAGTACCCTATCCATTTATCTCATCTGATCTGAATTCATTTATTTTTCTCATATTTCCACAAAATATGCACGTCTTTCCGTGTCTTTGATAACAGCTTTACAAGCAACCTTATTAGTCCGCCACATGGACACAGGAAAACTACTCGTCAACTTCGATACCAAAATCACGGAGATAGTGCGAGAGACAAAGTGCATGCTGAAGATGGGTCTGGAGGTTCCTGATCAGGCTCTGCGTCTGGTCAAGACAGAGTGGTCGATGAAAGCCAACAAACTTCGACTGGAGGTAATATCCTAGACAATGCAGTCACAGACATTAAATTAATTGATGATCCATATTGCCCAGATTTATTATTGCAGACTTTACTGTGCAACTACGAGGCCACCTGTGAGAAAATACCTGCCGTTTTCTACAACCTGATGGCATCCAAGATAAAAAATGTAAGAAAGTTAAAACGGTCTAAAATACAGTATGATCCCTTGAAGGAGAAATGGCACTGTTTGGAGACTAGCTTGTATTACCTCATAAAGTTGTTTCTGTTGTTTGTGGTCACTTTAGGTCGAGTCTGTGCTTCGCCACGGCTTGGTGTTGCTCAACTGGTCATCTCTCATCTTGGACAACTTCTTTCATAATGTTGACACCGCCATGTCTGAACTTAACCATCTCCTAAAGAAGGTACACTGAAAATACTGCTGTAATCATTGTGGAGCATTTAGTTCAAATTTAGTTCAAATTAAATACTTGCTGAGTTGCTGAGTCGTGCGCTCTGCTTTGTTTCTCTTCAGGTGCGAGACATCTGTGAGATGCACATTGATGCCGTCCTTCAAGACATCTCAGAGACTGTGCTGATCGATCTCCCAGAGGACAGGCCCTCGTCACTGCAAGGCCTCATCAGCACCAACGAGGTATGCCCATCTAATGGGCGGCAGGTAGCATAGCATTTATGAGCATTGGGCCCGTAACCGAAAGGTCGCTGGTTTGAATCCCCTAGCCGACTTGGTGAAAAATCTGTCGATGTGGTCTTGGAGCAGGGCACTCAACCCTAATTGCGCATGTAAATGATGTAAATGCAATGGGGAGACCTCAGTGTACAGTTTACTTTAGTTTATTGGACTTTCAACATTATTGCAGGTTTTTAAAAACAGTTGTTACTTTGCTGTTATAATAACATAAATGTTGAATAAATAAGACAATAGTCTGATCCAAAGTTTTTATAATTCCTAATCATTAATTACAGCTTTAATCAGTTGCTATGACCGCCCCCTAAGCACTATCTGCTTGTCAAATTTCTTATTCTTACCATGAAATTGCTATGACTTGTAGAACCAGTCAAAGGAATGGGCAGACATTTTGGACCACAAAAGCAGACATGTTGAAGAGGCAGTGAAGGAGCTGATTGAGATATTCAATACTATTTACGAGTCAAAAGAAGTCAAGAAACCTGTGGAAGTACCGGTTGTTAAAGGTATTTCATGAAAGCCCTGTAAAGAACCAGAAACTCTTTTCATCTCATCCCATCAACATACTCATACATAAACATCCTCATCAAATTTAAATGTAACTCATTTTGTATTCCAGAGCGGAAGAATGTGGCATTCTCAGAAGAAGTTAACACCTCCATTGATGATGATCATAGTGATGACAAAGAATCTGAGAAAGAAGATGACTTTGAGAAGGTAAGTATCTGTACATTTGTGCGAACAGGACACTTCAATGCTTTAAACAACAATCCTGATCCTAGGAGTGCAAAGAGATGTACGCCTGGTTCAGCACAAAGCTACTTGACGCCTTGGTAAAAGCAACAAGGTTATCTCTGGACACTTTGAAAAGAAGAATCTTCGTTGCGACGTAAGTATGCATGAGTTGTCATATAGAGTATTATCCCTTGGTTTAGCTAAAAGAGATGCATTGCAGCTGTATAGTGCAAAATGTTGGCCTAATATTCTAATTTGAAGGAGTGTAAAGATTTTTGAAGTCTTACTTCTCTGTTCAGCTTGTCAGCAAGAAAGGGACGTTTCAGCCAATCACAACCAAGCACAGAGGAGCTGGTGACTTTTATCAAATCCGAAGTCCACCTGACCATACCCAACGTGGTGAGTTCATTTTAGATTCAATTTGAATAACAAAGTCCCAAATCAATGTTATATAATTACATTTTTACATTTTGCACCAGGTAATGGTGCCCAGTTTGGATGACATCCAGCAGGCCATCAACCGACTGGTCCACCTGGTGCTGGAGGTGAGCCGGGGAGTGGCCCGTTGGGGACAGGAGCACCACCATGAAGACAAGCGCAAGTCTGGCAGTAAGAATCAGCCACCATCTTATCTTACCACTAAACACAGATTGTACATTTCTCCACTTGGGAAAATTCAATGTTAGAATTAGGAATCGTACAACTTCCCAGGAAATCGAATACTGTATTTTGTAGAGTTCTTTGAATTATGTTGACATTGATTACACAATGAGTATTGATGACATGAATGAGTATTTAACTTGAGTTGTTTTCTCAGCAGGGAAGCTGAAGAACTTCTATCAGAGCGTAGCTGAACACAAGGACATTTGTAAGCTGGTGGTCCTCCTCACATCAGCAGTCAACTCTCTGAGGAAACCGGCCAGTGATGTTCTCAAGCAGTTCCATCCCTTCAAGGTGGTCTGGGCCGAGGACAGACAGATTAAGGTCAAGGTGTGTCAATGCAAGTCACCAACTTTTTTCCCTAGTTACTATTTGCTTGTTTACTACTAAGTAAGTTGGCATGTAATAATAATAATATAATAATTTGGTGGGTGCTGATATTTGTCCTATTTCACACATGTGCAAGTTTGTATTATACGCATGTGTGAACTGGAAACTTTTTTTTATTTTTTGTATATCCCAACTTCCTCTGAGACACCTTCAGAGATTGGGGTCACGGCCAGGGTCAGCCATTATCAACATAGACCCTGGAGTAATTAGGGTTAAGTGACTTGCTCAAGAGCACATAGACAGATTTGGGAATTCGAACAAGCAACCTTTCGGATACTGGCCCAACACTATAATCGCTAGGCTACCTGCTGCCAATATTCGGTGCAGCTGTTTTATAAAAAATCACCGTTGGCCAGGGTCAACTAACCTGTGGAATCTTAACTATTCTCTGAATAGGAGTTCATGGACAGCAACCCCTACCTGACTCAGATCAAGTCTGAAATTCTGCACTATGTGGCATTCGAACAGGAGATTGATGAAATCAAGCCTACCATTATATTGGGGTGCATTGAAATGTCAACAGGTATGGCGTTTACGAACTAGGCCTTTAACTCATGAAGGCTTAATGAAACCTTCATAAGCCCTTTATAAGGCCTACATACTGTAAATGCTTCACAAGTCTTTGATACTTTGTAAACCACAAATAATTAGCTAGCTATTTATTTTGTGGTAATTTCCCTTTCTCGTAGCTCCGCTGAAGATGTCTCTGACAGTCGAGGCAAAGGCCTGGAAGAAGCTCTTGTGCAAGTACCTGAATGAGCAGTACAAAAAGAAAATGATGGAGATCATGACTTTCACTGGAGAACACCTGAAAAAGCTCTCCAGGCCTATCGCAGACCTGGAGGATGTGCGTTTCGCCATGGAAGCCCTGTCCAAAATACGAGACTCCGAGATCAAGATAGACATGACCCTGGGACCCATTGAGGTATAAGTCAAACTACGGCTTGTGATTTGTGGATTGCAATGGTAGAAGATTTCACTGACACATATTTGTTAAGTACTTTTCTCATGCTATCTGTGATGTCTGCTAGGAAGCCTATGGGATTCTGAATAGATTTGAAGTGGAGGTGACCAAAGAGGAAGCGGAAGGGGTGGATACTCTCAGATACTCCTTCATCAAACTGCAGTCCAAAGCGGTCTGTTGTAATGGTTAACTACTATACATTTTTCCTATGGAATAACTCATGTTTGCAACTCAGTTGTAGATGTTTGTCTAATTACCTACGGTATTATGATGTCAAAATAGCAATTTTGTTTATTTTGCTTCCCCAGAGATCAGTGCAAGACGAGCTGGTTCGTGTGCAGCCCAAGTTCAAACGGAACCTGTTGGAATCAGTCACCGTTTTCCAAAAGGATGTTGTGATGTTTACAGACCAGTATGAACTGGTAAAGAAGAAATTTACACATTGTATTTATTTACTTCAGTTACCATACAGTAGATACAGTGCATTTGGAAAGTATTCAGACCCCTTCCCTTTTCCCACATTTTCTTATGTTACAGCCTTATTCTAAAATGGAATAAAATAGGTTTTTAGAAATTTTAGCAGATGTATTAAACATTTAAAACAGAAATACCTTATTTACATAAGTATTCAGACCCTTTGCTATGAGACTCGAAATTGAGCTCAGGTGCATCCTATTTCCATTGATCATCCTTGAGATGTTTCTACAACTTGATTGGAGTCCACCTGTGGTAAATTAAATTGTTTAGACATGATTTGGAAAGGCACACACCTGTCTATATAAGGTCCCACAGTTGACAGTGCATGTCAGAGCAAAAACCAAGCCATGACATTGAAGGTCAGAATTGTGTTGAAGCACAGACCTGGGGAAGGGTACCAAAAAATATCTGCAGCATTGAAGGTCCCCAAGAACACAGTGGCCTCCATCATTCTTAAATGGAAGAAGTTTGGAACCACCAAGAGCTGGCCGCCCGGCCAAACTGAGCAATCGGGGGCGAAGGGCCTTGGTCAGGGAGGTGACCAAGAACCCGATGGTCACTCTGACAGAGTCCAGAGTTCCTCTGTGGAGATGGGATAACCACCCAGAAGGACAACCATCCAATCAAGTTGTAGAAACATCTCAAGGATGATCAATGGAAACAGGATGCATATGAGCTCAATTTCGAGTCTCATAGCAAAGGGTCTGTATACTTATGTAAATATGGTATTTCTGTTTTTCATTGTTAATACATTTTTTTTTAAATTGAAAAACCAGTTTATGCTTTGTCATTATGGTGTATTGTGTGTAGATTGATGAGGAAAATGTTTCATTTATTACATTTTAGAATAAGGCTATAACGTAACAAAATGCTGAAAAAGTCAAGGGGTCTGAGTAATTTCCGAATGCACTTCTTGGGGTCATTGTTTGTTGCAGGAAGGCCCAATGGTGCCTGGGATAATTCCCACTGAGGCCAGCACGCGGCTGCAGATCTGCCAGGTAACACTAACACACATATCACTACATCACACACACGTCTTTCACATGACACGCATAGACACCCACAAAAGGGTTTTACAGCAAGTAATCTTCACAGATGTGTTGCATGCATCATGGGTGGTTTCTTTTACTCCATATTTTCAGGCCAGATTTGATGACCTGTGGAGGAAATTCATCACCTACTCGTCAGGAGAGCAGCTCTTTGGTTTACCAGTCACAGATTATGAGGCTCTGCAAAAAACACGGTACACTGTAATGGATGTTATTCACCATAGACTTACACTCAGTGGCCAGTTTATTAGGTACACCAATTTAGTACTGGGTAAGACCCCCCTTTGCCTCCAGAACAGCTTGAATTAATCGGGGCATGGAAATGTTCCTCAACTTGTATCAAGGGAACTAACTTGTGACAGGAGGAAAACATTCTCCACACCGTTACACCAACGCTTCCAGCCAGTACCGTAGACACCAGGCAGGATGGGGCCATGGACTCCATGGACTCATGCTGCTTACGCAAAATATTGACTCTGCCATCAGCATGACGCAACAGGAACCGGGATTCGTCAAACCCGGCAATGTTTTTCCACTCCTCAATTGTCCAGTGTTGGTGATCTCGTGCCCACTGGAGCCACTTCTTGTTTTTAGCTGATATGAGTTGAACCCAGTGTGGTCGTCTGCTGCAATAGCCCATCCGTGACAAGGACCGAGTTTTGCATTCCAAGATCCCGTTCGGCACACCACTCTTGTACTGCGCCCACCTGTTAGCTTACACAGTTCTTGCCATTCTTCTTCGTCCTCTCATCAACAAGCTGTTTTCGCCCACAGGACTGCTGCTGACTGGATGTTTTTAGTTTGTCGCACCATTCTCTGTTAACCCTGGACACTGTCGTGTGTGAAAAACCAAGGAGGCCGGATGTTTCAGAGATACTAGAACCGGCGCGCCTGGCAAAGACGATCATACCACTCTCAATGTTCAATCGAACAGTAACTGAATGCCTCAATGGATCTCTGCCTGCTGTATATAGCACACCACGGCCACTTGACTCACTGTCTGGAGCTAACCATTTTCGTAAACTGGGTGGTGTACCTAATAAACTGGACAAGGAGTGTATATACAGTACACAACATATACAGACATACTTATAGGTCATCTAGGTTTATATACAATACATCATTGGTTGTAACTTGTAGAACAATCATATCACTGAAATAATGAATGTCTATGATGTTCAACACTCCCTGTTTCATCAACAGTGTAGATAGATGACACGATAAAGATGATCCTATTTCTTTTTTCACCATAGAAAAGAGCTGAGTTTACTCCAGAAGTTATATGGACTCTACGACACAGTGATGGCCAAAATTAGTGGATACTACGACATTCTGTGGACAGAGGTGGACATTGAGGCGATCAATGCAGAGCTTTTGGACTTCCAGAATAAGTACTGTACTTTTGCTGTCGTGTTATATTTCTGCTGATTCAGAATGACCTTGTTTCTTCTCCGTATTCATTAGGGCGCAAAATGAAAATGAGTGTGTTTTATTGGACAGTACCTTCCTGTTTCACTCTGTTTTTTGGAGTCTTTCTCTTTTTTTTGTGCCTACTGAACAATACCCTGTTGTTGAGATGTAACAGATCGTTTGACCACTAGGTGTAAGAAGCTGCCCAAAGGCCTGAAGGACTGGCAGGCATTTTTGGACCTGAAGAAGAGGATCGATGACTTCAGTGAGTCCTGCCCCCTGCTGGAGATGATGGCCAACAAGGCCATGAAGCAGAGGCACTGGGACCGCATCACCGGCCTGACGGGCAAAAAGTTTGAGGTGGAGTCAGACACTTTCGCCCTGCAGAACATCATGGAGGCAAACCTGTTGAAATACAAGGAGGACATCGAGGTTAGTGTTATAATACATAATTCAGTTAAATCTTTATTACATGAAAATCCATGATGATGCATGTTTGCTTATATTTGTTATTTACAGGCTTAAAGCATGATTTAATCTTTGATGTAGTGTTTCTGTAGTGGTCTTCCCCACTGTTTGACATGTTAACTGTCATGCCTTGTTGTGCCGCCTCAGGATATCTGCATCTCGGCGGTCAAGGAGAAGGACATCGAGGCCAAGCTGGCCCAGGTGGTGGATGTATGGTCCAGTCAGTCTCTGAGTTTCATGACCTTCAAGGGCCGAGGAGAGCTGATGCTGAAAGGTACCGAGACCTCTGAGATAGTCGCTACCATGGAGGACAGTTTGATGCTGCTGGGATCATTGCTGAGCAACAGGTATGAACAACTAACTGACTTGGCTATAGATAATGACCTTCAGTTGATCAAAGTCAGGTTTTGTTGTTGGTAGAATGGTAATGCTGCCAGAATCTTACCTTGCCCTTATATCTTTGCATAGATACAATGCTCCGTTCAAGAAAGACATTCAGAACTGGGTCTTCAAGCTGTCTACTTCATCTGACATTATTGAGCAGTGGCTTATCGTCCAGAACCTGTGGGTGTATTTGGAGGCTGTGTTCGTGGGAGGTGACATTGCCAAACAACTGCCACAGGTACTGCCCATCTGCAGATTAGCAAAACATTTGATTTATGCATCTTGATCATATAAAAGATCTCCACACTGTATGAACTCAGCTCTTGTCTAGCAAAACATAAGGAATATTGCACAATATTTAAACATACAGTCAACAGTTTGGACACATCTACTCTTTAAATGGTTTTTATTTATTTTTTACTGTTTTCTACATTGTAGAATAATAGTGAAGACATCAATACTATGAAATAACACATATGGAATCATGTAGTAACCAAAAAAGTGTTAAGCAAATCAACATATATTTTAGATTCTTCAAAGTAGCCACCCTTTGCCTTGATGACAGCTTTGCAGAATCTTGGCATTCTCTCAACCAGCTTCATGAGGAATGCTTTTCCAACAGTCTCTAAGGAGTTCCCACATATGTTAAGCACTTGTTGGCTGCTTTTCCTTCACTCTGCGGTCCAACTCATCCCAAACCATCTCATCTGATGCAGCACCATCACTCTCCTTCTTCCTTCTTGGTCAAATAGCACTTACACAGCCTGGAGGTGTGTTTTGGGTCATTGTCCTGTTGAAAAAATAATTATAGTCCCACTAAGCGCAAACCAGATGGGATGGCGTGTCGCTGCAGAATGCTGTGGTAGCCATGCTGGTTAAGTTTGCCTTGAATTCTAAATAAATCACTGACAGTGTCACCAGCAAAGCACCCCCACACATCACACCACCTCCATGCTTCACGGTGGGAACCACACATTGCGGAAGTCATCCGTTCACCTACTCTGCGTCTCATAAAGACACAGCGGTTGGAACCAAAAATCGCACATTTGGACTTATCAGACCAAAGCACAGATTTCCTCCAGTCTAATGTCTATTGCTTGTGTTTCTTGGCCCAAGCAAGTCTCTTCTTCTTATTGGTGTCCTTTAGTAGTGGTTTCTTTGCAGAAATTTGACAATGAAGGCAAGATTCATGCAGTCTCCTCTGAACAGTTGATGTTGAGATGTGTGTGTTACTTGAGCTCTGTGAAGCATTTACTTGGGTTGCTATCTCAGGTGCAGTTAACACTAATGAACATATCCTCTTCAGCAGAGGTAACTCTGGGTCTTCCTTTCCTGTGGCGGTCCTCATGAGAGCCAGTTTCATCCGCGCTTGATGGTTTTTGCGACTGCACTTGAAGAAACTTTAAAAGTTCTTGAAATTTTCTGGATTGACTGACCTTCATGTCTTTTCTCTTTGCTTATTTGAGCTGTTCTTGCTATAATATGGACTTGGTCTTTTACCAAACAGGGCTGTCTTCTGTATACCACCCCTACCTTGTCACAACACAACTGATTGGCTCAAACACATTAACAAGGCACACCTGTTAATAATTGAAATGCATTCCAGGTGACTAACTCATGAAGCTGGTTGAGAGAATGCCAAGAGTGTGCAAAGCTGTCATCAAGGCAAAGGGTGGCTACTTTGAAGAATCTCAAATATAAAATATATTTTGATTTGTTAAAAATGTTTTGGTTACTACATGATTCCGGATGTGTTTTTTCATAGTTTTGATGTCTTCACTATTATTGTAGAATGTGGAAAATAGTAAGATTAAAGAACAACCCGTGAATGAGTCGGTGTATCCAAATTTTCACTGGTTCTGTATGTCTTCAACATTAATAAATATTCCCAGCAATCATGTGTTGCATGCCAATATACTCTAGTTTTCTGTTTCTCATTCTGATTCTGACATTTTCTCTCGCTTTAGGAAGCCAAGCGCTTCCAGAACATTGATAAGTCGTGGATAAAGATCATGCAGCGTGCCCATGAGATCCCCAACGTGGTGCAGTGCTGCGTGGGAGACGAGACCATGGGTCAGCTGCTGCCTCACCTCCAGGAGCAGCTGGAGCTTTGCCAGAAGTCTCTCACTGGGTACGGATAAAGACTGTTTAGCATTAGCAGCTTACTCTTTCAACTGACTACGTTACTTGACCTCAACAGGTACCTGGAGAAAAAGAGGCTCCAGTTCCCCAGGTTCTTCTTTGTGTCTGATCCCTCCCTCTTGGAAATCCTGGGTCAAGCTAGCGATCCACACACAATTCAGGTAACAACAGCTCTTAGAACAGCAGAGATTTGTCTAAATAAAAAGAGATGCACAATGACTCAGATAAGGGAAACTCACTTTTCCAGCCTCATCTCCTTGGTGTGTTTGACAATGTCAACGAAGTGGAATTCCACGCCAAAGATTATGACAAGATTTTGGCTGTCATTTCACAAGAGGGAGAGAAAGTGCCGGTATGCAACATTATCAGTTATGATCAAATGCAATACTCACTATGATCGTGTGTGTGTGAGTGTGTGTGTGTGTGTGTGTGTGTGTGTGTGTGTGTGTGTGTGTGTGTGTGTGTGTGTGTGTGTGTGTGTGTGTGTGTGTGTGTGTGTGTGTGTGTGTGTGTGTGTGTGTGTGTGTAATAATAATATTATTTGGTAGGTGCTTATATTTGTCCTATTTCACAGGTGTGAATTGGAAATCAGTTTTTTGCATATCCCAACTCTCCCTCAGAGCTTGGGGCAAGGGCCAGCCATTATCAACAGAAACCCTGGAGCAATTATGGTTAAGTGTCTTGCTCAAGGGCACATCAACATATTGTTTCCCCTTTTCGGGCTCTGGGATTCGAACGGAACCTTTCGCATCCCTTTGTGTGTGCGTGCGTGCGTGTATATGCATTTGTGTGCGTGTGTCTGTGTGTGTGAGTGACAGCTCACGTGTCTGTCCATGCGTTTGCAGCTGGACCACCCAGTGATGGCAAGGGGGCCTGTGGAGCTGTGGCTGGGAGAGCTGCAGATGCAGCAACAGTCCTCTCTACACTCTGTCATCAAGGCTGCTGATCTCCAGATCAACGACTCAGGCTTTCAGCTCCTCACCTTCCTCAACCAGTTCCAAGCACAGGTGGGGAGAGCAACCTAGAAATCCATTATATGAACCAGAATGATGAAGAATATCCATCTAGGATCAATTGCAGGATCAATTGTCAACTCAGGATCAATTGTTGAATCATAGGATCGATCAGTTGTCAAAAATATATGTAATTAGAATAAGTGTATCGTTGATATCTTTGTTTTCTCAGGTGGGCCTGCTTGGCATCCAGATGCTGTGGACACGGGACTCGGAGGAGGCGCTGCGCAACGCCAAAGACGACAAGAAGATCATGCCAACTACCAACCAGAAGTTCCTGGATCTGCTCAACACACTGATTTCACAGACCACCCATGACCTGACCAAATTTGATCGTATCAAGTTCGAGACACTGGTCACAATCCATGTGCACCAAAGGGACATATTTGATGACCTAGTGAGTCGCTGAAAAATGAAACAACATTCTTATGTCTAAGTTACATTTTAGAACATTTACAAAATATTTAAATTCTTTGCTATTCCTTATCAGGTCAAAATGCACATCAAGTCAACCACTGACTTTGAGTGGCTGAAGCAGAGCAGGTTCTACTTCAAGGAGGACTTGGATCATGTCTTAGTGTCCATTACCGACGTCGATTTTGTTTACCAAAATGAATTCCTGGGTTGCACTGACCGTCTGGTCATCACCCCTTTAACTGACAGGCAAGAGAAGATTGTGTGTGTGTGTGTGTGTGTGTGTGTGTGTGTGTGTGTGTGTGTGTGTGTGTGTGTGTGTGTGTGTGTGTGTGTGTGTGTGTGTGTGTGTGTGTGTGTGTGTGTGTGTGTGTGTGTGTGTGTGTGTGTGTGTGTGTGTGTGTGTGTGTGGTGAAGATCTTTCCTGAGTGAAATGTTGAATAACATGATGTCAAACCATCCATTTATAGGTGCTACATCACACTGTCTCAGGCTCTGGGCATGAGCATGGGCGGCGCCCCAGCTGGGCCAGCCGGTACAGGGAAGACTGAGACCACTAAAGACATGGGCCGCTGCCTGGGGAAATACGTGGTGGTCTTCAACTGCTCTGACCAAATGGACTTCAGAGGACTTGGTAGAATCTACAAAGGTGAACAATCAATGCAATTGAGTTGATTTCATTGTGTCAATTCAATGGCAACAATTGAATGGGCTAGCTATCATTTTGGGATGCTAATGTTAGTAGTCAATTGTCCAATGCAGTGGTTCTCAAACTGTGGGGCACGCCCCATGGGGGGGTGTGAGGGGTCGGCAGGGGGCGGGTCCCCCACCCAAATTATTATTTTAGTTTTTTTTAAAGAAACTCAGTCCGGCTTTAAACTTACTCTTGAAAGTTGTAATAGTCGAAATCGTGTAGTGCATAATCAGTTCCTCTTGTCACGTTAGTCATTGCATACTTTCGAGAGCTATTTATAACTTTTCCAGAAATGTCCAAATCAACTAGCCCATGTCAGCTAACGTTTTTTTATTTAAGATTTTTAGCCCATAGATATTGTTGTAATTTTTTTGTCACTCAAATATCACATGAATACACATTAGACATGGCAAAATGTATAGAATTGTGTAACTGTCACGAATCCCACCGAAGGTGGCTCCCCTGCCTGCTCGGGCGGCGCTCAACGGTCGTCGTCACCGACCTACTAGCCGCCGCTGATCCTTTTTTCCTTTTCGTTTGGTTTGTCTTATTGTTTGCACCTGTTCCTCATTTGTCTTTTGATTTTGGTTATTTAAGCCTGGTTAGCCCGCCCAGTGTTGTGCGGGATTATCTTACCGTCAGGTTGTGTTTTTGTCATTGGATGTGCTGGCGATTTACGACTGTGATATTGTATGCTGGCTGTGCACCTGTTTTGGGCACTTGGCATTTTTTCCACGCCGTTTGTGTTGGCGTTGTTCGTGTTGTGTTTTTTAAATTTAAATAAACACAAAGTTCCGTACCTCTGCTCTCTGCGCCTGACTCCTACCACCACTCCTAGCAATCGTCTGACAATAACGGCCGTCGTCGCAATGAGACCAAGGTGCAGCGGAGGATGTGTTCATCATAAAGGATTTTAATAAACGAATGAACACTACAAACAAAACACGAAAAGAAACGACAGCCAAACAGTCCTGTCAGGATTAACACAAACCTAGACTGAAAACAATCACCCACAAACCCCAAAGGAAAAACAGGCTGCCTATGTATGACTCTCAATCAGCAACAACGAACTACAGCTGTTCCTGATTGAGAGCCACACACGGCTAAACCAAAGAAACAAACCAACATAGAAAAATAAACATAGAACGCCCACCCATGTAACACCCTGGCCTAACCAAAATAGAGAAGAAAAAAAAACCTCTCTATGGCCAGGGCGTTACAAATTGCAAGAAAATTTGCTTTAAATCTGCACAGTTTTCTTTGCATCCCATGACAACATGCGTAGAATTGCAGGAAATAAGCTTTAAACCTGCAAAATTCTCTCCACCAACAATGGGGCGTGAACAGTTTCTCATGAACAGTGCTTGTGCCCATAGAAATAGACGTGGCGCGTGCGTGCGCAGTGGGGGCACGGGATGTTCCCCAATGCTGGAAGGGGGGCCCCGAGTGAAAAGGTTTGGGAACACCTGGCCTAATGTCAGTTGTTAACGTCGGTCTTCTGCTTACTTCCAGGTCTTGCCCAGTCTGGCTCCTGGGGCTGCTTTGACGAGTTCAACAGAATTGACTTGCCTGTGCTGTCTGTAGCTGCACAGCAGATCTACATTGTTCTCTCATCCCGTAAAGACCGCAAAACACAATTCATCTTCACCGACGGAGACTTAGTCAGTCTGAACCCAGAATTTGGGCTGTTTATCACCATGGTGAGTGGGAGGCAAGACAACAAAGCTTTGCCATTAGTCACTGAGTACAAGCACTTTGACAAGCAGCATGTATAAAGCTTTTGAATACCAACATGTTTTCTTGTTATTTCATAGAACCCTGGTTATGCTGGGCGTCAGGAGTTGCCAGAGAACCTGAAAGTTCAGTTCAGGACTGTGTCCATGATGGTGCCGGACAGACAGGTGGGTTGAGTTCCCTTCCCTCCAGTCAACTACCATACTGGGCAAAGAGTTCCTTTAACCATATGGGATTGCAGACTACTGTGTCTTAGCTGTCGGTCAACAATGTGTTCCTCATTGTTTTCCAGATCATCATGAGGGTGAAATTGGCCAGCTGCGGTTTCATTGAAAATGTTGTCTTGGCACAGAAGTTCTTTGTGCTCTACAAACTGTGTGAGGAGCAACTGACAAAGCAGGTGAATGCAGAGGCAGTCATTCCTGTCTGTACTGGCCTTTGAAAGAACAAGAATAAATTAACTGCT
The DNA here is from genome assembly GCF_965601325.2 of Salmo salar. Classification (NCBI taxonomy): domain Eukaryota; kingdom Metazoa; phylum Chordata; class Actinopteri; order Salmoniformes; family Salmonidae; genus Salmo; species Salmo salar. Next base: position 84,067,276 of record NC_138296.1, on the reverse strand, counting down.
ACACTGAGACTGACAGTCAATCCATCCTTTCAGGTCCACTATGACTTTGGTCTGAGGAACATCCTGTCTGTGTTGAGAACCCTGGGGGCCAATAAGAGAGCCCGACCTCAAGACACCGAGTCCAGCATTGTGATGAGAGTTCTGCGTGACATGAACCTCTCCAAACTGGTATGAAAAGAGATATCATCAGTAAAACTATTGATCCTCATTAGTATGTTTTTAACATGCGAATGCTAACATATTTTGTCTCTTTGGTGCTTCTCCCTGTCAGGTGGATGAGGACGAACCTCTCTTCCTCAGTCTGATCAGTGATCTGTTCCCGGGGATCCAGCTGGATGGGAGCACCTACGCTGAGCTGCAGGTTGCCGTGGCCAACCAGGTGGAGCTGACAGGCCTTGTCAACCACCCTTCGTGGAACCTCAAACTTGTTCAGGTGACACTTTTACTTCTGTGTTTAGTCACATACTTTTACAAGTGCTGAATGCACTGGTGTGTAACCAAAGGTATATGAACACAAAGTGAATGCATGTTTAAATTATTGATAAAAAAAAAAAGAATTACAGTAATAAAGTTACCCTCCAAAGAGGCTGAAATAAAAATGTGCTGTTGTGTGTGTCAGCTTTACGAATCGTCGCGTGTGCGTCATGGCCTGATGACACTCGGCCCCAGTGGGGCCGGGAAGACCGCAGTCATCAACATCCTGATGCGGGCCTTGAGCGAGTGCGGAACGCCCCACAGGGAGATGAGGATGAACCCCAAGGCCATCACGGCCCCCCAGATGTTCGGGCGTTTGGACGCCGCCACTAACGACTGGACTGACGGCATCTTCTCCACGCTGTGGAGGAAGACTCTAAAAACCAAGAAGGGTACAACTGTCTGACTCTGAATGCACCTTGGGATACAATATTGATATGGTTTTATCATCTGTGAGAACATTGTTAAATGAAGCAGTGTTCAAATGGTCCAACCTCTGAATAAGGATTTTCTCTCGACGACCCAGCCACAGAGCTTCCAAGAGAGTAACAATTAGAAACATTTATGTTGGCTAGTCAATCTTCTGTGGGTGAACAAACTAAGTACCATGTTAAATATTACATTTTTGGGAAACTCACCCCTTTTTGTTGTAGGAGAGAACATCTGGATAGTCCTGGACGGCCCAGTGGACGCCATCTGGATTGAGAACCTCAACTCTGTTCTGGATGACAACAAGACCCTGACCCTGGCCAACGGTGATAGGATCGTCATGTCCCCGGCCTGTAAGCTGGTGTTTGAGGTGCACAACATGGACAACGCCTCCCCGGCCACCGTATCCCGCGTGGGCATGGTCTTTATGAGCTCCTCGGCTCTAAGCTGGAGGCCTATACTGCAGGTACAGGGCTTATTATGCAATAACACAAACCATCCATGTTACGGTCAAAGTGTTCCATATTATTATATACTCTGTGGATAGTGTAAGACTTTCTTCAATAATCCAGTGAAATTGTGAACAAACCTTTCTAATTGGCCATTGTGTTCAATATCAGATATGTGCCAAATGGCAATATGCTTTGTGTTATAGACAGAGTGTCAGGGTGGGGTAACTTTAGATTACCGCAGTAAAAAAAAGCTTCAGATTCTCCTAATGTGCTTAATCCTCATGATGACCTAGTTATGACTAAGTATAATGTTCTGTATGTTGTAGGGATGGGCTTACAAACGCAGTGCAGTGGAGGCAGACAATATCATGAGTCTGTACGACAAAGTCTTTGAGGATGCCTACGTGTACTTGAAGCAAAGCCTCAAGCCCAAAATGGAGCTTTTGGAGTGCAATTATATCATGCAGGTATGAATTAAATGCCTTCAGTATTATGTAACCTTAATTTAACCATCACTTTGTTCCAATATCGACACTAGCATATCACTTCGAATGAAGCCTTGGTTTTGGGCATGCATTCTAAGTGCTATTCAAGAGTCTCTTGAGATAAAGAATCTTACATTTTCCCTTTTTTATATACATATTACTACATATGATAACTGACCCCATGTCTGTGACTGTATGTGTTCAGTCAGTGAACCTGCTGGAGGGCCTGATCCCCACCAAGGAGGCGGGGGGCCTGGTCAGCAGCATGCAGCTGGAGCGCCTCTTTGTTTTCTGCCTGATGTGGAGCGTGGGAGCCCTGCTGGAGCTGGAGGACAGGGAAAAGCTGGAGGCCTTCATTAGGGCCCACGAGAGCAAGGTGGACATTCCCAAAACACAGCCCGGAGAGACCATCTTCGAATATATGGTCAACCAGAACGGTACGTTTATACATAGCCCAAAAGGTCAGAAATTGTAAAAATATGTTGACAAAATTCCTTTTACAACCCGTATACAACCTGACCATGACGTCAAAAAAGAGTCATAATGACATTGCACTGTTTTGGCCCATGTCCACTGGGGCTGTTTTCCCTGGATCCCTATGTGTCTTGGTTGCTGCACAGTAGTACCGTACTGTATGTGGGCGGGCTCTGTATATGATGCAGGCGTTTCTGTTTCAGGTGACTGGGACCATTGGAATAACTATGTGGTGGAGTACATCTATCCCACTGACTACGTGCCAGATTACGCCGCCATCCTGGTTCCCAATGTGGACAACACCAGAACCAGTTACCTTTTGGAGACTATTGCAAAACAGCGCAAGGTACTGTACACACACACACAGACACATTGGGTCAATTGGGTTAAGTCGTCTCAATAACATGTTGGTGTAATCATACATTATTTTTTTTTCTTCACTTTTGACAGGCTGTGTTGCTTATCGGTGAACAAGGAACTGCCAAGACAGTGATGATTAAAGGCTACACCAACAAGTACGACCCTGAGACGGACCTGTCCAAATCATTGAACTTTTCTTCTGCTACTGAGCCTACAATGTTTCAGGTGAGATATGTATACATTATATACATTACCCAGTATCCATTACACCATATAATACAGTATTACATAGCCTACATTACATAGAGAAGATGATTCAGTGCTATTTCTCAACAAATTTGGAGGAAGGATTGTTTACATATATTTGACATTTGTATCTAAAAGCATAATAAAAGCATAATTGAAAAATAATGAATATTAGCATATTTATGACATTTTGGCCTTACCCAGGCCTCCTTTAAGACTCCATAATGTTTGGTGTCATATGAAGCTCTACCGCTCGTTCTGTAATATGAGTAGTATTTGGATTTTATATATATATTTTGTACATTAATTTATGAATATTGAAAAATATAAACATGAATAGAGAAAAAACTAAATGTTTGATTTGGCATTTTTTTTTATATATTGTTGAACATAATATACTCTACTATGGGAATATCAAAGTTCCAGAGTGGGATCTCTTTATAGAATGGGCCATAACTTTAAAACAAACTATAGATAAATTGGCATAGTCCTTCTTTTACTTATATCATTGCACATCCTGCAAATCACCAGCAGAGGGTGACCATTTTGAATACATTTTCACATTCACTCTTGGTAATGCTCACAAATTGGATCATAACTCTAAAAGGAACTTTTATATGTCCGTGTAGAGCATATTATGTTCAACAATATATGAAAACGAAAAAATACTACTCATTACAGAGCAAGCGGTAAAGCTTCATATGACACCAATTTTTGCTATGTAGCACATACAGATGAAACAATGTAGTCTTAAATTAAAGGAGGCCTGAGTAAGGCCAAAATGTTAGAAATATGCCAACTTTGATAAATGATTTCTCAATTATGCTTTTGGATACAATGCCAAATATATAACAATCCTTCCTCCAAAGGACCATTCTATGGATAAAATTTCCTGAAAATCCCCCAAATCATGGTCTTTTTTGTCCTTGTTTAGTGAAGAATCACTTTATAGTGTTTCTGCTGAGTAGTAATAGAAGTGTTGTATGTATCACAGCGCACAGTGGAGAGCTACATTGAGAAGCGAATGGGTAGCACTTACGGACCTCCTGGAGGACGCAGAATGACCATCTTTGTGGATGACATCAACATGCCCATTGTCAATGAGTGGGGCGACCAGGTACTGTAGTCATAGCATTTCAATTCAACCCATCCATATAGCAGTGGTGTAAAGTACTTCATTCAAAATACTTTACATTTCTACTTAAGTAGTTTTTTGGGGTAAATGTACTTTACTATTGTCACGTCCTGACCAGCAGAGGGAGTAATTGTATTAGTTTTGGTCAGGACGTGGCAGAGGGTTTGTGTTTTGTATGTATTTCTACGTTCTGTCTAGTTTAGTTTTTCTATGTTTAGGTTTGGGTGTTGGACTCTCAATTGGAGGCAGGTGTTTCTAGTTGCCTCTGATTGAGAGTCCTATATATAGGTGTGTGTGGGTAGTTGATTTTGCACTGCTGTATGTACAGTCGTATGAAAAAGTTTGGGCACCCCTGACAATTTCCATGATTTCCATTTATAAATAATTGGGTGTTTGGATCAGCAATTTCATTTTGATCAATCAAATAACTGATGGACATTACTCAGGCCACTGTGACAATATTTCAGTAGTGAAATGAGGTTTATTGGATTAACAGAAAATATGCATCAAAACAAAATTAGACAGGTGCATACATTTGGGCACCCCAATAGAGAAATCACATCAATATTTAGTAGAGCCTCCTTTTGCTAAAATAACAGCCTCTAGACGCTTCCTATAGCCTCTAATGAGTGTCTGGATTCTGGATGAAGGTATTTTGGACCATTCCTCCTTCCAAAACATCTCCAGTTCAGTTAGGTTTGATGGTTACCGAGCATGGACAGCCCGCTTCAAATCATCCCACAGATTCTCAATGATATTCAGGTCTGGGGACTGGGATGGCCATTCCAGAACATTGTACTTGTTCCTCTGCGTAAATGCCCGGGTAGATTTTGAGCAGTGTTTTGGGTCGTTGTCTTGTTGAAATATCCAGCCCCGGCGTAACTTCAACTTTGTGACTGATTCTTCAACCTTATTCCCAAGAATCTGCTGATATTGGGTGGAATCCATGCGACCCTCAACTTTAACAAGATTCCCAGTACCGGCACTGGCCACAGCCACACAGCATGATGGAACCCCCACCAAATTTTACTGTGGGTAGCAAGTGTTTTTCTTGGAACGCTGTGTTCTTTTGCCGCCATGCATAACATCCCTTGTTATGACCAAATAACTCAATCTTTGTTTCATCAGTCCACAGCACCTTATTCCAAAATGAAGCTGGCTTGTCCAAATGTGCGTTTGCATACCTCAAGTGACTCTGTTTGTGGCGTGTCTGCAGAAAAGGCTTCTTCCGCATCACTCTCCCATACAGCTTCTCCTTGTGCAAAGTGCGCTGAATTGTTGAACGATGCACAGTGACACCATCTGCAGCAAGATGATGTTGTAGGTCTTTGGAGGTGGTCTGTGGGCTGTTTTTGACCGTTCTCACCATCCTTTGCCTTTGCCTCACCGATATTTTACTTGGCCTGCCACTTCTGGCCTTAACAAGAACTGTGCCTGTGGTCTTCCATTTCCTCACTATGTTCCTCACAGTGGACACTGACAGCTTACATCTCTGCGATAGCTTTTTGTAGCCTTCCTCTAAACCATAATGTTGAACAATCTTTGTTTTCAGGTCATTTGAGAGTTGTTTTGAGGCCCCCACGTTGCCACTCTTCAGAGGAGAGTCAAAGAGAACAACGACTTGCAATTGGCCACCTTAAATACCTTTTCTCATGATTGGATGCACTTGTCTATGAAGTTCAAGGTTTAATGAGCTCACCAAACCAATTGTGTGTTCCAATTAATCAGTGATAAGTAGTTACAGGTATTCAAATCAACAGAATGACAAGGGTGCCCACATTTTTGCATAGCCTATTTTTCACATCTGATTTAATTTCATACAACTTAATATTGCTACACTAAAAATCTTTGTCTGGACAATACCCCAGTACTCAGCTTTTATTAGAAAATGAATGGCATGCCACTGTGATCATTTTCTGTGACGACAGAGTAAATTATTATGCAGCCTCAGAGGGGTGCCCAAACTTTTTCATACGACTGTAAGTACTTAGCCTGTAAAACTGGCGGTCTGTCGTTCTCTTTTGTTTATTGTTTTTCCGTGTTCACGTTTATTTAATAAATTATCATGATGAACACGCAACCCGCTGCGTATTGGTCCACCTTTTCTGACAGTGATGTTAACATATCGTCAAATGAAGGAGAAGACTGTTACAACTATTTATATTTTTGACAAATTTTACTTTTACTCCACTACATTCCTAAAGAAAATATTGTACTTTTTACTCCATAAATTTTCCCTGACAACCAAAAGTACTCGTTACATTTTGAATGCTTAGCAGGACAGGAAAATGGTTAAATTCACGCACTTATCAAGAGAACACTTGTTCATCCCTACTGCCTCTGGTCTGGCGGACTCACTAAACACAAATGCATCTTTTGTAAATAATGTCTGAGTGTTGGAGTGAACCCCTGGCAATCCATACATTTTAAAAACAAGAAAATGGTCCTGTCTGCTTTGCTTAATATAAGGAATTAAAAATTATTTCTACTTTTACTTTTGATACGTAAGTATATTTTTTTCAATTACATTTACTTTTGATACTTAAGTATATTTAAAACCAAATACTTTTAGACTTCTACACAAGTAGTATTTTACTGGCTGACTTTCACTTTTACCTTAATAGAAAGTTACTCAAGTATCTATACTTTTACTCAAGTATGACAATTGGGTACCTTTTTCCATCACTGCCATATAGCCATCACTGAGGCAGGGCTCTGGACTAACGTTTTCCCCTGGTGGTACTGATGCCACTAACTTTTCAGTTAAAGGGACTGGCCCATGATTTGGTTGCACACAAAAGAAATTGCGGTGTCACACAATAGAAAAAATTTGTGATCACAATTCAAAGTGACAACAGGCATTTACAATGGTTTGCAGAATAACTGATTCCCTTGTTTGTGTTTGTTTATTCTGCACACAGATCACCAACGAGATAGTCCGTCAGTTGATGGAGATGACTGGCATGTACAGTCTGGACAAACCAGGAGACTTCACCACCATTGTGGACATGCAGATGCTGGCTGCTATGATTCACCCTGGGGGAGGCAGGAACGACATCCCCCAGAGACTGAAGAGACAGTTTACTGTGTTCAACTGTACCCTGCCATCCAACACCTCCATTGACAAGATCTTTGGTAGGCTACTCGCCTCTACTCGCCTCACACTGTTAGGTTCTAAATGAACCTTATAAAATTTCACAGACGCGTAATAAGGCTCAAACCAAGTTCATTGGGTCATACAGCTGCATAAGGCAAATACATATTTCCACCAGTGGTAATATACATACCCCAATTTGGGTGGAGTCTCCTCCTTCTCTCTAGCCATTACATCGTTATTACTAGGCAGGAAGTTAAGTGATACGGGCCACAAACTGTTCCTTCTCCCGTAAGGTCACCTGACCTCGACCCCCTTCCTCACTAATCCACATCTCTCAATCCTTATCAGTGCCTGCCACATGTGATTATCTTTCCTGCACCCAGTACATTCCAAGCTTAATTACATCCACAATATCCATTCCTCCTACAGATAACCATTAACTTCTGGTGTAGACCCTAGACTATGGCACCCCTCATGTCTCAAGTATAACTGATGACTAACAATATTTAAAGTTTAGAAATCCGAACCCATCAACACACACACACACACACACACACAAAAGAGTACTTTATGTGTCTCTATTCCCACAGGTATCATGGGCTGTGGATACTTCCACGAATGCAGGGAGTTCAAGTCTGAGATTTCTGAGACAGTGAAATATCTGGTCTCCGCTGGTAGGATCCTGTGGCAGTGGACCAAGGTAAGCACTGTCCCAAGATCAGAATTAATGCTTTACTGAGTATATTTAACCTGGTCACAGATCTATTTGTGATGTTTGGCATACGAACGACCATAGTAATTGACCCTTCGCTAAACCCTGCCTCCTTGGTTACCATTGCAACCTCGGACAAGATTTTCCTGTGAAGCCCAATTCCCCACTCAAACCACTGGAGAAAACCCCTCAGAATGATCTCAGAATGTGTTTTTAATAGACAATGAATTTAAACACAGACTACCACTTGCTCAGGTATGTGGTGGTGGAATGTCATTATAATTGCTTCACGGGAACCTGGTAAAATTACGTTTGTAGTGTGGCTAACCACAAGATGGCTCTGACTATGCACTATCAGCATGCAGTCAAATCAAATGTATTTATATATCCCTTCTTACATCAGCTGATATCTCAAAGTGCTGTACAGAAACCCAGCCTAAAACCCCAAACAGCAAGCAATGCAGGTGTAGAAGCACGGTGGCTAGGAAAAACTCCCTAGAAAGACCAAAACCTAGGAAGAAACCTAGAGAGGAAAAAGGCTATGAGGGGTGGCTAGTCCTCTTCTGGCTGTGCCGGGTGGAGATTATAACAGAACATGGCCAAGATTTTAAAATGTTCATAAATGACCAGTATGGTCAAATAATAGTAATCACAGTGGTTGTCGAGGGTGCAACAGGTCAGCATGGCCAGGTGGACTGGGGACAGCAAGGAGTCATCATGCCAGGTAGTCCTGAGGCATGGTCCTAGGGCTCAGGTCCTCCGAAAGAAAGAAAGAAGGAAAGAAAGAATTAGAGAGAGCATACTTAAATTCACACAGGACACCGGATAAGACAGGAGAAATACTCCAGATATAACAGACTAACCCTAGCCCCCCGACACAAACTACTGCAGCATAAATACTGGAGGCTGAGACAGGAGGGGTCAGGAAACACTGTGGCCCCATCCGATGATGATACCCCCAGACAGGGCAAAACGGGCAGGATATAACCCCACCCACTTTGCCAAAGCACAGCCCCCACACCACTAGAGGGATATCTTCAACCACCAACTTACCACCCTGAGACAAGGCCGAGTATAGCCCACAAAGATCTCGCCACGTCACAACCCAAGGGGGGGCGCCAACCCAGACAGGAAGACCACGTCAGTGACTCAACCCACTCAAGTGACGCACCCCTCCTAGGGACTGCATGGAAGAGCACCAGTAAGCCAGTGACTCAGCCCCTGTAATAGGGTTAGAGGCAGAGAATCCCAGTGGAGAGAGGGGAACCGGCTAGGCAGAGACAGCAAGGGTGGTTCGTTGCTCCAGTGCCTTTCCGTTCACCTTCACACTCCTGGGCCAGACTACACTCAATCATAGGACCTACTGAAGAGATGAGTCTTCAATAAAGACTTACAGGTTGAGACCGAGTCTGCTTCTCTCACATGGGTAGGCAGACCATTCCATAAAAATTGAGCTCTATAGGAGAAAGCCCTGCCTCCAGGTATTTGCTTAGAAGTTCTAGGGACAATTAGGAGGCCTGCGTCTTGTGACCGTATCGTACGTGTAGGTATGTACGGCAGGACCAAATCGGAAAGATAGGTAGGAGCAAGCCCATGTAATGCTTTGTAGGTTAGCAGTAAAACCTTGAAGTCAGCCCTTGCCTTAACAGCAAGCCAGTGTAGGGAGACTAGCACTGGAGTGGTATGATCATATTTTTTTGGTTCTAGTCAGGATTCTAGCAGCCGTATTTAGCACTAACTGAAGTTTATTTAGTGCTTTATCCAGGTAGCCGGAAAGTAGAGCATTGCAGTAGTCTAACCTAGAAGTGACAAAAGCAAGGATACATTTTTCTGCATAATTTGTGGACAGAAAATGTCTGATTTTTGCAATGTTACGTAGATGGAAAAAAGCTGTCCTTGAAACAGTCTTGATATGTTCGTCAAAAGAGAGATCAGGGTCCAGAGTAACGCCGAGGTCCTTCACAGTTTTGAGACGACTGTACAACCATCGAAATTAATTGTCAGATTCAACAGAAGGACTCTTTGTTTCTTGGGACCTAGAACAAGCATCTCTGTTTTGTCCGAGTTTTAAAAGTAGAAAGTTTGCAGCCATCCACTTCCTTATGTCTGATACACAGGCATCCAGTGAGGGCAATTTTGGGGCTTTACCATGTTTCATCGAAATGTACAGCTGTGTGTCATCTGCATAGCAGTGAAAGTTAGCATTATGTTTCCGAATATCTTCAACCACCATAGTGAAAACAATAGTGGTCCTAAAACGGAACCTTGAGGAACACCGAAATTTACAGTTGATTTGTCAGAGGACAAACCATCCACAGAGACAGACTGATATCTTCCAACAGATAAGATCTAAACCAGGCCAGAACTTGTCCGTGTAGAACAATTTGGGTTTCCAATCTCTCCAAAAGAATGTGGTGATCGATGGTATCAAAAGCAGCACTAAGGTCTAGGAGCACGAGGACAGATGCAGAGCCTTGGTCTGACGCCATTAAAAGGTAATTTACCACCTTCACGAGTGCAGTCTCAGTGCTATGATTGTGTCTAAAACCAGGCTGAAGCATTTCGTATACATTGTTTGTCTTCAGGAAGGCAGTGAGTTGCTGCGCAACAGCTTTTTCAATTTATTTGGAGAGGAATGGGAGATTCGATATAGGCCGATTAGTTTTTTAAATATTTTCTGGGGCAAGGTTTGGCTTTTTCTTGAGAGGCTTAATTACTGCCACTTTTAGTGAGTTTGGTACACATCCGGTGGATAGAGAGCCATTTATTATGTTCAACATATGAGGGCCAAGCACAGGAAGCAGCTCTTTCAGTAGTTTAGTTGGAATAGGGTCCAGTATGCAGCTTGAAGGTTTAGAGGCCATGATTATTTTCATCATTGTGTCAAGAGATATAGTACTAAAGCACTTGAGTGTCTCCCTTGATCCTAGGTCCTGGCAGAGTTGTGCAGATTCAGGACAACTGAGCTTTGGAGGAATACTCAGATTTTAAGTGGAATCTGTAATTTGCTTTCTAATGATCATGATCTTTTCCTCAAAGAAGTTCATGAATTTATTACTGCTGAAGTGAAAGCCATCCTCTCTTGGGGAATGCTGCTTTTTATTTAGCTTTGCGACAGTATCAAAAATAAATGTTGGATTGTTCTTATTTTCCTCAATTAAGTTGGAAAAATAGGATGATCGAGCAGCAGTGAGGGCTCTTCGATACTGCACAGTACTGTCTGTCCAAGCTAGTCAGAAGACTTCCAGTTTGGTGTGGCGCCATTTCCGTTCCAATTTTCTGGAAGCTTGCTTCAGAGCTCGGATATTTTCTGTATACCAGGGAGCTAGTTTCTTATGACAAATGTTTTCGTTTTTAGTCAAAGCTACTAACCACTTTTGGAGCTAATTAGTGCTCTCAAATGTATCCTGATGTTGACAGTAGATGAGAGTTATATTAATAATATAGTTAACTTAGCTAGCTAACATACATACTCTAGCCCTTGTGCACTGTTCAATTATTTAGCCATTTAAACAATCATTTTTTTGATAAACTCTCTGTTTTTGCCACTGCCATTATTGGCTTCCATGCATTTGAATCTAGAGATTGTTCAAGGCTGGTTGTTCTCGAGCATGGTAAGCGACAGTTGCTATCCAAGGGAGCGCTGCAATTGGTTGGCCAAAATTCTGTGGCGGGGCTTAGCGAAGGGTCAATTGGTTATACAGCACAAACAGATCTGGGACCAGAATAGTATTTGATCAGTCAGTGCATGAACACAACATCTCTGAAGTTCCTAAATGTTAATGTATCCCTGTACTATGACCTTTCAGGTGAAAATGCTGCCCACGCCCTCAAAGTTCCACTACATCTTCAACTTGAGAGACCTGTCAAGGATCTGGCAGGGCATGCTCATCATCAAGGCAGATGAGTGTGATGATATCCCCACCTTGCTGGCGCTGTTCAAGTGTGAATGCACCAGGGTGATCGCAGACAGGTACAGTACTGGAATGAATGGGGTCCCTGTTATGAACAGAACACTTTGCATTCACAGTGATAAAGTCACAATCCTTAATAATTTTTTCAACCCAGTGGCAGCCCTGCCACTTGGTTTCCTCTAAAGCTGAGGGATGGGTCTGGAGAAATTACGTAAACATTGATGTAGTGCAATTTTTTTTATCTGCCGAGCACCAACAAAAAAGTTTACTGCATAAGTTCTCAATCAGAGTTTGTACAAATTGATGTAGCCTATTGAATATCATTAAAGCATATGCATTATATTCACCCTCCAAATGCAACGTCTGCCTATACCTACACATAATGGCTTAAGAAATGGTTCTATGTTTAACCCATTGATGTCCATAAAGGAAAAAAGTACTCTGTTATACTTGTTCTCTGAGCTTACTGATGGACAAATCTGAAGAAATGTGTCAAATCTGCGAAAGCGTCAGTCGACAGTGTGAGTTTTTGATATTGTACTATATTTAGTCATTGGACACATGGGGTTACTGTTATTTCATGAATCAAGTCATGTGAATACATGTTCAAATGATCAGATCTTAATAATATTTTGTATATATATTGCCTGGACCATTATATACAGTACTGTGAAAAGTATTTGCCCTCTTTCTGATTTTCTGTATTTGTGCATATTTTTTTACACATATTATACTAACAAAAGTATAAACACAACATGCAACAATTTCTAAGATTTTATTGAGTTACAGTTAATATGAATAAATCAGTCAATTTAAAATAAATTGTATCTATCAACTTAATCTATGGATTTCACATGACTGGGAATACAGATGTGCATCTGTTGGTCACAGCAACAAAAAAATGGGCCTCACAATAGGCTTCAGGATCTCGTCACGGTATTTCAGTGCATTCAAATTGCCATTGATAAAATGCAATTGTGTTTGTTGTCCATAGCTTATGCCAGCCCATACCATAACCCCACCGCCACCATGTTCACAACGTTGACATCAGCAAACCGATCGCCCACACAACGCCATACATGTGGTCTGCGGTTGTGAGGGCGGTTGGATGCCAAATTCTCTAATACGATGTTGGAGGCGGCTTATGGTAGAGAAATTAACATTAAATTATCTAGAAACTGCTTTGGTGGACATTCCTGCATTCAGCATGCCATTTGTACACTTCCTCAAAACTTGATACATCTGTGGCATTGTTGTGTGACAAAACTGCACATTTTAGAGTGCCATTTTATTGTCCCAAGCACACCTGTGTTATGATCATGCTGTTTAATCAGCTTCTTGATATGCCACACCTGTCAGGTGGATGGATTAATTGTTTTAATGAACAAAGTTATGCAAAATCCAACGCCCCTTTTTGAAAAGTTTTTTATTTATTTAACCTTTATTTAACTAGGCAAGTCAGGCGCCCACATGACGCCGTACATGTGGTGCCACTGGTTGTGCCATCTTTAGCTGCTATGACTGCAACCAAATACTTCCTGTAGTTGTTGATCAGTCTCTCTGAGGAATTTTTGCCCACTCCTCCATGCTGGACTGCTTGAACTCAGTGACATTTTGTGGTTTTCGAGCATTAACTGCTCGTTTCAGGTTCTGCCACAACATCTCAATCGGGTTTACAGTTGAAGTCGGAAGTTTACATGCACTTAGGTTGGAGTCATTGAAACTAGTTTTTCAACCACTCCACACATTTCTTGTTAACAAACTATAGTATAGTCGGTTAGGACATTTACTTTGTGCATGACACAAGTAATTTTTCCAACAATTGTTTACAGACAGATTATTTCACTTATAATTCACTGTATCACAATTCCAGTGGGTCAGAAGTTTACATACACTAAGTTGATTGTGCTTTTAAACAGCTTGGAAAATTCCAGAAAATGATGTCATGGCTTTAGAAGCTTCTGATAGGCTAATTGACATCATTTGAGTCAATTGGAGGTGTACAAATGTATTTGGCTAAGGTGTATGTAAACTTCCGACTTCAACTGTAGGTTTGGACTTTACATTTGTGGTTTTTCAAAGCCTACCTTCAAACTCAGTGCCTCTTTGCTTGACATCATGGGGAAATCAGCCAAGACCTCAGAAAAACAATTGTAGACCTCCACAAGTCTGGTTCATCCTTGGGAGCAATTTCCAAATGCCTGAAGGTACCACATTCATCTGTACAAACAATAGTACGCAAGTATAAACACCATGGGACCACGCAGCCGTCATACCGCTCAGGAAGGAGACGCATTCTGTCTCCTAGAGATGAATGTACTTTGGTGCGAAAAGTGCAAATCAATCCCAGAACAACAGAAAGCACCTTGTGAAGGATGCTGGAGGAAACGGGTACAAAAGTATCTATAGCCGCAGTAAAACGAGTCCTATATCGACATAACCTGAAAGGCCACTCAGTAAGGAAGAAGCCACTGCTCCAAAACCGCCATAAAAAAGCCAGACTACGGTTTGCAACTGCACATGGGGACAAAGATCGTACTTTTTGGAGAGATGTCCTCTGGTCTGATGAAACAAAAATAGAACTGTTTGGCTGTAATGACCATCGTTATGTTTGAGGAAAAAGGGGGAGGCTTGCAAGCCGAAGAACACCATCCCAACCGTGAAGCACGGGGGTAGCAGCATCATGTTGTGGCAGTGCTTTTCTGCAGGAGGGACTGGTGCACTTCACAAAATAGAAGGCATCATGAGGCAGGATAATTATGTGGATATATTGAAGCAACTTCTCAAAACATCAGTCAGGAAGTTAAAGCTTGGTTGCAAATGGGTCTTCCAAATGTACAATGACCCCAAGCATACTTCCAAAATTGTGGCAAAATGGCTTAAGGACAACAAAGTCAAGGTATTGGAGTGGCCATCAAAGCCCTGACCTCAATCCTATAGAAAATGTGTGGGCTGAACTGAAAAAAATGTGTGCGAGCAAGGAGGCCTGCAAACCTGACAGTTACACCAGCTCTGTCAGGAGGAATGGGCCAAAATGCAACCAACTTATTGTGGGAAGATTGTAGAAGGCTACCCGAAACGTTTGACCCAAGTTAAACAATTCAAAGGCGATGCTACCAAATACTAATTGAGTGCATGTAAACTTCTGACCCACTGGGAATGTGATTAAAGAAATAAAAGCGGAAATAAATAATTCTCTCTCCTATTATTCTGACATTTCACATTCTTAAAATAAAGTGGTGATCCTAAGTGACCTAAGACAATTTTTACTAGGATTAGAATGTCAGGAATTTTGAAAAAATGAGTTTAAATGTATTTGGCTAAGGTGTATGTAAACTTCCGACTTCAACTGTAGGTTTGGACTTTACATTTGTGGTTTTTCTGGCATTCTGATGTAGACTTGCTTGTGTGTTTTGGATCATTGTCTTGCTGCATAACGCAGCTGCACTTCAGCTCACAGACGGATGGCCTGACATTCTCCTGAAGAATTCATGGTACCTTCAATGATGGCAAGTCGTCCAGGTCCTGAGGCAGCAAAGCATCCCCAAACCATCACATTACCACCACCATGCTTGACCGTTGGTATGAGGATCTTACTGCGGAATGCAGTGTTTGGTTTTCGCTCGACATAACGGGACCCATCCCATCCATAAAGTCAAGCAAGTCAAGATCAGAATGTCTGAAAAGCAACACATTTAACGTTTTTGAATGGCCTAGTCAAAGTCCATACCTAAACCCAATTGAAATGTTGCAGTTCATGCTCGAAAACCCACTAATGTGCTAAGTTAAAGCAGCTCCGCATTGATAAAAGTGGTCCAAAATTCCTCCACATTGATGTTATTGACTGATCAACAACTACAGGAAGGGATTGGTTGCAGCCATTGCAACTAAAGGTGGCACAATCAGTTATTGAGTGTAAGGGGGGCAAATACTTTTTCACACAGGGGGATTGGGTGTTGCATAACTTTTATTTATTTAAGTGATAATTCCCGAGAAGCCGGTGTTTGGAGGATATATTGGCATGGGTGTTGAAACCGGGTTACCAACAATATTCAAATAATGATTGACATATTTTCATTAAAAACGCTATTTTGATTAATTTATTCATACTATTTCATCCTTCCACGAGATATAGTCTCAACACATCTGGGGTTGCTACCCAAGCCGGCTGGTCGTTCGTTCTATCGGTTCGGTTGCCGGAGACGTGACCCAATCGTTAAGTCTTTTTGTTTTAAATCTATGGACCCGACCCAGTCGTCTGTTCTAAATGTTCCGCATTAGACCCACCCGTTTATATAATAAATGAAATAAGTATCACATTTTTGGGTTATTTGGTCACTCTATCTAATATTAGATTTTAGTTGAACATCTGATAACATTCAGTGTCAAAAATATGCACAAATAAAGAAAATCAGAAAGGCGGAAAATACTTTTTCACTGCTCTGTATATAAAAACAATATCTAAAGAAATCCACACACACTCTCTCTTTCTCACACACACACCCCTAGAGTATATGCAGTATAAACAAATTCAATAACAACAATAACTCCTAGAGCATATTATACTAGAGGTCGACCGATTATGATTTTTCAATGCCGATACCGATTATTGGAGGACCACACAAAGCCGATACTGATTAATCGGCCAATTTTTTTTATTTATTTGTAATAAATACAATTACAACAATACTGAATGAACACTTATTTTAACTTAATATAATACATCAATAAAATCTATTTAGCCTCAAATAAATAATGAAACGGGTTCAATTTGGTTTAAATAATGCAAAAACAAAGTGTTGGAGAAGAAAGTAAAAGTGCAATATGTGCCATGTAAAAAAGCTAACGTTTAAGTTCCTTGCTCAGAACATGAGAACATATGAAAAGCTGGTGATTCCTTTTAACATGAGTCTTCAATATTCCCAGGTAAGAAGTTTTAGGTTGTAGTTATTATAAGACTATTTCTCTCTGTAAGATTTGTATTTCATATACCTTTGACTATTGGATGTTCTTATAGGCACTTTAGTATTGCCAGTGTAACAGTATAGCTTCCGTCCCTCTCCTCGCTCCGACCTGGGCTCGAACCAGGAACACATCGACAACAGCCACCCTCGAAGCAGCGTTACCCATGCAGAGCAAGGGGAACAACCACTCTCAAGTCTCAGAGAGAGAGTGACGTTTGAAACGCTATAAGCGCGCCCCCGGCTAACTAGCTAGCCATTTCACATCGGTTACACCAGCCTAATCTTGGGCGTTGACAGGCTTGAAGTCATAAACAGCGCAATGCATTGCGAAGGGCTGCTGGCAAACGCACGAAAGTGCGGTATGAATGAATGCTTACGAGCCTGCTGGTGCCTACCACCGCTCAGTCAGACTACTCTATCAAATCATAGACTTAATTATAACATAATTACACACAGAAATATGAGCCTTAGGTCATTAATATGGTCGAATCCGGAAACTATCATCTCGAAAACAAAACGTTTTTCCTGTCAGTGAAATACTGAACCGTTCCGTATTTTATCTAACGGGTGGCATCCCTAAGTCTAAATATTCCTGTTACATTGCACAACCTTCAATGTTATGTCATAATTACGTAAAATTCTGGCAAATTAGTTCGCAACGAGCCAAGCGTCCCAAACTGTTGCATATACCCTGACTCTGTATGCAAGAACGCAAAATGACACAATTTCACCTGGTTAATATTGCCTGCTAACCTGGATTTCTTTTAGCTTAAAGAAAGGCATTGATGTTTATGGTTAGGTACAGTCGTGCAACGATTGTGCTTTTTTCGCAAATGCGCTTTTGTTAAATCATCCCCCGTTTGGCGAAGTCTGCTGTCTTTGTTAGAAAGAAATAGTCTTCACAGTTCGCAACGAGCCAGGCGGCCCAAACTGCTGCATATACCCTGACTCTGTTTGCAAGAGAAGTGACACATTTTCCCTAGTTAAAAAAAATTCATGTTAGCAGGCAATATTAACTAAATATGCAGGTTTAAAAATATATACACTTGTGTATTGATTGAAAGGCATTGATGTTTATGGTTGGAGCAACGTGTACCTAAGTGATTATATGCAACGCAGGACAGGCTAGATAAACTAGTAATATCATCAACCATGTGTAGTTAACTAGTGATTATGATTGATTGATTGTTTTTTTATAAGATAAGTTTAATGCTAGCTAGCAACTTACCTTGGCTTCTTACTGCATTCGCGTAACAGGCAGGCTCCTCGTGGAGTGCAATGTAAAGCAGGTGGTTAGAGCGTTGGACTAGTTAACCGTAAGGTTGCAAGATTGAATCCCCAAGCTGACAGTGTAAAAATCTGTCATTCTGCCCCTGAACAAGGCAGTTAACCCACCGTTCCTAGGCCGTCATTGAAAATAAGAATGTGTTCTTAACTGACTTGCCTAGTTAAATAAAGGTCTAAACATTTTTTTTATAAAATCGTCCAAATCGGCGTCCAAAAATACCGATTTCTGATTGTTATGAAAACTTTAAATCGGCCATTCCGATTAATCAGTCGACCTCTATATTATACAGTATAAGCAAATCCAATGCAACAGGGCTGCACGCTGGGCTGCACAATTAAAACAAATATTTGAGGTAATAAAGAGAATCTTTCATTTTTCAAAGTGATCCTAAATTTAAATTCCAGGTCGTAAAGCAAAATGTTTAGGCGCATATGCGAGTGAAATGGTTGCGCTTTTATTTATGTGTTTTTTGGTGAGCTGTTGAGTTTGGCCGAATGATAAACATTTCTTTACCATTCAGCTAATCATCCAAAAATCTCATAAGAAATGAGGTGGTGTTTTGGTATGAATGTAACATTATACTATGCTATTATATTATATTTGGTTCTGTTATGTAGAATACTAATTCATCATTATGTGATGAATCGAGATCTAACTTTAGTAAACAAGCACTTTTATGAGAATTGGCGGACGGCAGCACTACACCCCTGGACGTAACCATTCTCAAATTCATAGATGGATGACTGACAGTCCATGAGAATGAAACCAATGGTGTCCTTGTGCTGCAGGTTTGTCTGCTTTGAGGACAAGGTGTGGTTTGAGAAAGCCATATCCAGGGTGATCCAGGAACACGTGGACCCCAGCCTGGTCCCTGACCTCCACCCTGACCCCTACTTTGTGGACTTCCTGAGAGAGGCTCTCGAGCCCACGGGAGATGAGGCAGATGACGTCTGTTTGGACGCCCCCAAAGTTTACGAACTGGTAAAGAGCCAAGGCACATTGTAGACTTATGTTGTTCAAACTAGACATAAGGGCTGGTTTCCTGGACACAGATTAAGCCAAATCCTGGACTAAAAATATACAGTATTTCCTGCATGCTTTTCAGTCCAGTACTAGGCATAATCGGTGTTTTGGGATGCAATCCTTGAAGGTTTAGATTTCATCTATTTGCAAAATGTGTATCTAACCAAAGTAATGTTTCATCATTAGGTGCCCAGTTTTGAGTTCCTGTGTGAGAAGCTGATTATCTATCAGAGCCAGTACAATGAGAATGTTAGAGGGGCCAGTCTGGACCTTGTGTTCTTTACAGATGCCATGACTCATCTCATCAAGGTTAAACTAACATCCTGGCTGCCATGTTATTCATAATCACTCAATATTACTCTGTCATCTGTTTTTCGAACATTTGTTTAATTAAAATAAGGTTTTGTAACAACATCTTTAGATAAGGTGAGAATCTTTATCTATCCTGTGGTCCCCCCCCACAGATCTCACGTATCATCCGGACAGACTGTGGCAACGCTTTGCTAGTGGGAGTGGGAGGATCAGGAAAACAGAGTCTCACCCGACTGGCTTCCTTTATAGCCGGATACAGTATATTCCAGATCACCCTGACCAGGTAAGTACGAGGGGTTATGTGGTTGATTGTCAATAACAGTTAGGTAAAGTAGGTCACGATGGATCATAGAGATCCTATTAAATTACTAAAGGGGCAATGTCATAAAACCTCAAAGTTCCAGAATAAGAGTATAATTGCCATCATTGTGGTAAAGGAAATTCAAACCAGTCTAATTGGAATGAATGGCATTAGAGGCATAGGTGATGCCTTTCCTGTTTTTACTTATGCAAGATTTTTTGTTAAATGCATTTTATTCTAATTCCTAATTCTATGTGAGCAAAGGATTTGGAAAATATGAAAGTAGCATAGTAAGGGCAGCAATTAGTGTTATGCAAATCAAATCTAATTTTATTAGTCACATGCGCCGAATACAACAGGTGTAGTAGACCTTACAGTGAAATGCTTACTTACGAGCCCCTAACCGACAGTGCAGTTAAAAAAATTATGAATAAGAATAAGCAATAAAAGCAACAAGTAATTAAAGAGGAGCAGTAAAAAAACTATATACAGGGGGGTGCTGGTACAGAGTCAATGTGCGGGGGCACCGGTTAGTTGAGGTAGTATGTACGTGTAGGTAGAGTTAATTAAAGTGACTATGCATAGATGACAACAGTGGTGTGGAGAGGGGGGGGGGGGCAATGTGAATAGTCTGGGTAGCCATTTGACTAGATGTTAAGAAGTCTTAGGGGTAGGATCTGTTTAGAAGCCTCTTGGACCTAGACTTGGCGCTCCGGTACCGCTTGCCATGTGGTAGAAGAGAGAACAGTCTATGACTAGGGTGGCTGGAGTCTTGACAATTTTCAGGGCCTTCCTCTGACACCGCTTGGTATAGAGGTCCTGGATGGCAGGAAGCTTGGCCCCAGTGATGTACTGGGCCATTCGCACTACCCTCTGTAGTGCCTTGCGGTCGGAGGCCGAGCAGTTGCCAGGCAGTGATATAACCAGTCAGGATGCTCTTGATGGTGCAGATGTAGAACCTTTTGAGGATCTGAGGACCCATGCCAAATCTTTTCAGTCTTCTGAGGGGGAATAGGTTTTGTTGTGCCCTCTTCACGACTGTCATGGTGTGCTTGGACCATGTTAGTTTGTTGGTGATGTGGACACCAAGGAACTTGAAGCTCTCAACCTGCTCCACTGCAGCCCTGACGATGAGAAGGGGGGCGTGCTCGGTCCTATTTTTCCTGTAGTCCACAATCATCTCCTTTGTCTTGATCACGTTGAGGGAGAGGTTGTTGTCCTGGCACCACACGGCCAGGTCCCTGACCTCCCTATAGGCTGTCTCGTTGTTGTTGTTGGTGATCAGGCCTACCACTGTTGTGTCATCGGCAAATTTAACGATGGTGTTGGAGTCGTGCCTGGCACTGCAGTCGTGAGTGAACAGGGAGTACAGGAGGGGGCTGAGCACGCACCCCTGAGGGGCCCCTGTGTTGAGGATCAGCGTGGCAGATGTGTTGTTACCTACCCTTACCTGCTGGGGGCAGCCCGTCAGGAAATCCAGGATCCAGTTGCAGAGGGAGGTGTTTAGTCCCAGGGTCCTTAGCTTATTGATGAGCTTTGAGGGCACTATGGTGTTGAACACTGAGCTGTAGTCAATGAATAGCATTCTCACATAGGTGTTCCTTTTGTCCAGGTGGGAAAGGGCAGTGTGGAGTGCAATAGAGACTACATCATCTGTGGATCTGTTGGGGCGGTATGCAAATTGGAGTGGGTCTAGGGTTTCTGGGATGATGGTGTTGATGTGAGCCATGACCAGCCTTTCAAAGCACTTCATGGCTACAGACGTGAGTGCTACGGGTAGGCAGGTTACCTTAGTGTTCTTGGGCACAGGCACTATGGTGGTCTGCTTGAAACATGTTGGTATTACAGACTCGGACAGGGAGAGGTTGAAAATGTCAGTGAAGACACTTGCTAGTTGGTCAGTGCATGCTCGCGTACACGTCCTGGTAATCCGTCTGGCCCTGCAGCCTTGTGAATGTTGACCTGTCTAAAGGTCTTACTCACATCGGCTGCAGAGAGCATGATCACACAGTCTTTCGGTACAGCTGGTGCTCTCATGTATGTTTCAGTGTTATTTGTCTCGAACCGAGCATAGAAGTAGTTTAGCTCGTCCAGTAGGCTCGTGTCACTGGGCAGCTCTCGGCTGTGCTTCCCTTTGTAGTCTGTAATGGTTTGCAGGCTCTGCCACATCCGACGAGCGTCAGAGACGGTGTAGTACGACTCGATCTTAGTCCTGTATTGACGCTTTGCCTGTTTGATGGTTTGTCGGAGGGCATAGCGGGATTTCTTATAAGCTTCCGGGTTAGAGTCCCGCTCCTTGAAAGCGGCAGCTCTAGCCTTTAGCTCAGTGCAGATGCTGTCTGTAATCCATGGTTTCTGGTTGGGGTATGTACGTATGGTCACTGTGGGGACGACGTCATCGATGCACTTATTGATGAAGCCAATGACAGATGTGGTGTACTCCTCAATGCCATTGGAGGAATCCCAGAACATATTCCAGTCTGTGCTAGCAAAACAGTCCTGTAGTTTAGCATCTGCTTCATCTAACCACTTTTTTGTTGATCTAGTTACTGGTGCTTCCTGCTTACATTTTTGCTTGTAAGCAGGTATCAGGAGGATAGAATTATGGTCAGATTTTCCAAAGGGAGGGCGAGGGAGAGCTTTGAATGCATCTCTATGTGTGGAGTATAGGTGCTCCAGAGTTATTTTCCCTCTGTTTGCACAGGCATTTAAATTAGGCAAGTCAGTCTCAAAACCAGCTGTATTGTATTGAACATGTATTTATATTCCTGTCTGAAGTATAATAATAATGAATTGATGCTCCGTATACTAAGGAGATAATGGGAGTCCAGCTGAGAATTGGTCCCTAATGCCCCTGTTTCCAACTAGGACGTACAACATCAGCAACCTGATGGATGACCTGAAGGTCCTTTACAGAACAGCCGGGGCAGACGGCAAAGGCATCACCTTTATCTTCACAGACAACGAGATCAAGGATGAGGCCTTCCTGGAGTATCTCAATAACGTGCTCTCATCTGGGGAGGTGATACGTTTTTTTGTTTTTTTTGCAACTTCTTAGGGGGTAGATCAGCTTTAATACTACAGATAGATTGTAGCTTCCATCAATGTAATTGTCTGCATAATTTCCAATCCCCCATATATTTTTGGGTAAATATATACAGTATATATACAATATCAGTCAAAAGTTTGGACACACCTACTCATTCCAGGGTTGTTCTTTATTTTTATATTTTAGACATTGTAGAATAATAGTGAAGACATCAAAACTATGAAATAACACATATGGAATCATGTAGTAACCAAAAAAGTGTTAAACAAATCAAACTATATTTTATATTTGAGATTCTTCAAAGTTGCCACCCTTTGCCTTGATGACAGCTTTGCACACTCTTGGCATTCTCTCAACCAGCTTCATGAGGTAGTCACCTCGAATCAATCAATCAAATGTATTTATAAAGCCCTTCTTACATCAGCTGATGTCACAGAGTGCTGTACAGAAACCCAGCCTAAAACCCCAAACAGCAAGCAATGCAGGTGTAGAAGCATAAGCAATGAATTTCAATTAACAGGCGTGCCTTTTTAATGTGAGAGAAAAGAGAAAAGAGAGAAAAGACATGAAGGTCAGTCAATCTGGAAAATTTCAAAAACTTTTAAAGTTTCTTCAAGTGCAGTCGCAAAAACCATCAAGCGCTATGATGAAACTGGCTCTCATGAAGATCGCCACAGGAAAGGAAGACCCAGAGTTACCTCCGCTGCAGAGAATAAGTTCATTAGAGTTACTAGCCTCAGAAATTGCAGCCCGAATAAATGCTTCACAGAGTAACAGACACATCTCAACATCAACTGTTCAGAGGAGACTGCATGAATCAGGCCTTCATGGTCGAATTGCTGCAAATAAACCACTAGTAAAGGACACCAATAAGAAGAGACTTGCTTGGGCCAAGAAACACAAGCAATGGACTGTAAACCGGTGGAAATCTGTCCTTTGGTCTGATGAGTCCAAATTTGAGACTTTTGGTTCCAACCGCTGTGACTTTGTGAGATGCCGAGTAGGTGAACGGATGATCTCCGCATGTGTAGTTCCAACTGTGAAGCATGGAGGAGGTGGTGTGATGGTGTGGGGGTGCTTTGCTGGTGACACTATCAGTGAATTATTTACAATTCAAGGCAAACTTAACAAGCATGGCTACCACAGCATTCTGCAGTGACACGCCATCCCATCTGGTTTGCGCTTAGTGGGACTATAATTTTTTTCTTCCAACAAGACAATGACCCAACACACCTTCAGGCTGCGTAAGGGCTATTTGACCAAGAAGGAGAGTGATGGAGTGCTTTATCAGATGACCTGGCCTCGACAATCACCCGACCTCAACCAAATTGAGATGGTTTGGGATGAGTTGGACCACCGAGTGAAGGAAAAGCAGCCAACAAGTGCTCAGCATATGTGGGAACTCCTTCAAGACTGTTGGAAAAGCATTCCACATGAAGCTGGTTGAGAGAATGCCAAGAGTGTTCAAAGCTGTCATCAAGGCAACGGGTGGCTACTTTGAAGAATCTAAAATATATTTTGATTTGTTTAACACTTTTTTGGTTACTATATGGTTCCATATGTGTTATTTCATTGTGTTGAAGTCCTCACCATTATTCTACAATGTAGAAAATAGTAAAAATAATAAAAAACCCTTGGAATGAGTAGGTGTCCAAACATTTGACTGGTACTGTATATATACATATACTTTTTTAATATATTTTCCTTTATTATTTTCCAGTGTGATCAAGTTACTCTAATGTTATCTAACATTATTCTAACGCTACTCTAGTAAAATAAAAAGTTCCAATTTGTCATTCTTAATTATTATGCTTGTTGTGTGCAGGTGTCCAACCTGTTTGCTCGTGACGAGCTGGACGAGATCACTCAGAACCTCATTGGTGTAATGAAGAAAGAGTTGCCACGCGTCCCGCCCACCTTCGACAACCTGTACGACTACTTTATCTCCCGAGCCAGGAAGAACCTGCACGTGGTTCTTTGCTTCTCTCCGGTATGATTTAGTAATACCAGAAACATAAAAACACCACCTCCATGATTGTCACTCAAGAATTCAGGAGTTTGTTATGTAGTGTCCCATTGATAGTATTTTCCAGAGTAGTTCCATAGAGAGGTTTGCTGGCATCAGCCTTTGAGGGCAGAGTGAAATTACATTTGTTCGTATTCATCCATCCATCCCTTTATTTCCCCTGACAGGTTGGTGAGAAGTTCCGTTCGCGCTCCCTGAAGTTCCCAGGTCTGATCTCAGGCTGTACTATGGACTGGTTCACTCCCTGGCCCAGCGAGGCTCTAGTGGCCGTGTCCCAGTACTTCCTGTCTGACTTCCACATGGTGTGCTCCCCCGAGGTCAAAGCCGCGGTGGTACAGACCATGGGCATATACCATGACAAAGTGTCCGTCACCTGCGAGAGCTACTTTGACAGGTACTGTAGTTGACTGAAGTTGGGAACTCAAATGCAAATCTAGTCTTAAATCCACATTTATATTTATAAATGACAAGAATTTACATGTCAGATAGTGTATTTATGTCAAATAAATGGCATCCATTTCTTATACCCAAAGCCTGTCTGAATAACCTACGTGTGTGTTTTCATTTTTCCACCCTAGGTTCCGAAGAAGAACTCATGTGACCCCTAAATCCTACCTGTCTTTCATCAATGGATACAAGACGGTATACAGTGAAAATTACAACTTTATCAACACACTGGCTGAGCGCATGAATGTTGGTATGGAAAACCAATTGAGTGGCTACTAGCTAAGGAATAATGATAAACTTCGAACTAACTGCTTATTTTATTGTAAAGGAAATAAATGTTGGGATTTCTTGTCAGATTGCAGTGTTGTGGAAATGCTTTGTATTGCAGGTCTGACCAAACTGTTGGAGGCTAGCGAGTCTGTGGCTCAGCTGTCCAAAGACCTGGTGGTTAAGGAGAAAGAGCTGGCTCTGGCCTCCATCAAAGCAGACAAGGTAAATGGGAAATAATATAGAAACCATAAAAATAGAATTTCATTATATTTCTATGTAGGAATCACCCTTTCACATCCATTCACAGAATACATGCATGTAAAGTTTGCCTGCTGATTTGTTGTCTTGTCTGTACAGGTGCTGGCAGAGGTGACAGTAAGCGCTGAAGCAGCCACCATCGTAAAGGCTGAGGTCCAGATTGTAAAGGACAGAGCCCTGAAGATTGTGGAGGGCATTGAGAAGGAGAAAGCCTTTGCAGAGGTCAAGCTGAAAGCAGCTAAACCGGCTTTAGAGGAGGCAGAGGCCGCTCTGAATGTGAGTCTTACTGTACATGAAAAGATCCATTTGAAAAACAACAAAAAAATATATATATTTTGGGCCATTTGAAATTGTTTCTTGTCATTTCGGGTCATGTTCAGTAGGTAACAAAACAGAAGAAAAAGGCCTGAAATAGGGAGGGTACTACCGCAACTTTTTTCCTTTTGCAAAATGTTTTCTGTTACATGCCCTAATGATCTCAACCCTTTTATATATTCTCCTTAGACCATTAAAGCGGCTGACGTAGCCACGGTGAGGAAGCTGGCCAAACCTCCCCACCTCATCATGAGGATCATGGACTGCTGTGTGCTGCTCTTCCAGAAGAAGCTGGACACCATCACCATGGACCCAGAGAGGCCCTGCCACAAGCCCTCCTGGGGAGAGGCACTCAAGGTCAGAAAGCCTCCATTCTAGACTCTACCAGACTCATAGATCTCTACATCTCTCTATGTATGACTCTGGTAATAATAGTAGAACAAAATAGAATAGAAGAGGCCTTGATATACTGTCCTCGGAGAAGGATATTCTTCTTACCAAGTTTTTACACTATACACGCACATCAAACCATCAGAGAATCACTCAGACGTTACATTTACACTCCCAGTCTCATCTCTGTATATTGAATTGATTTGTTGTAGCTAATTGTTTGGTTTGTTGTAGCTGTCTTGGTTTGGTTTGTTGTAGCTAATGTCTTGGTTTGGTTTGTTGTAGCTAATGTCTTGGTTTGGTTTGTTGTAGCTAATGTCTTGGTTTGGTTTGTTGTAGCTAATGTCTTGGTTTGGTTTGTTGTAGCTAATGTCATGGTTTGGTTTGTTGTAGCTAATGTCTTGGTTTGGTTTGTTGTAGCTAATGTCTTGGTTTGGTTTATTGTAGCTAATGTATTGGTTTGGTTTGTTGTAGCTAATGTATTGGTTTGGTTTGTTGTAGCTAATGTCTTGGTTTGGTTTGTTGTAGCTAATGCCCTGGTTTGGTTTGTTGTAGCTAATGTTTTGGTTTGGTGTGTTGTAGCTAATGTCTTGGTTTGGTTTGTTGTAGCTAATGTCTTGGTTTGGTTTGTTGTAGCTAATGTCTTGGTTTGGTTTGTTGTAGCTAATGGTTTGGTTTGTTGTAGCTAATGTCTTGGTTTGGTTTGTTGTAGCTAATACCCTTGTTTGGTTTGTTGTAGCTAATGGCCTTGTTTGGTTTGTTGTAACTAATGCCCTTGTTTGGTTTGTTGTAGCTAATGTCTTGGTTTGGTTTGTTGTAACTAATGCCCTTGTTTGGTTTGTTGTAGCTAATACCCTTGTTTGGTTTGTTGTAGCTAATACCCTTGTTTGGTTTGTTGTAGCTAATACCCTTGTTTGGTTTGTTGTAGCTAATACCCTTGTTTGGTTTGTTGTAGCTAATGTCTTGGTTTGGTTTGTTGTAGCTAATGCCCTGGTTTGGTTTGTTGTAGCTAATGTCTTGGTTTGGTTTGTTGTAGCTAATGCCCTGGTTTGGTTTGTTGTAGCTAATGTCTTGGTTTTGGCCAAAGCCTCCCTCCCATCTATGTGCTTTAGCTTATGAGCTGTGTCCTTGTGTTACTTCAATTGCCGGCCTTCTGTGTTTTCTTTAAATTTCCCTTTTTAGCTGATGAGCGCCAGTGGTTTCATGGCGTCACTGCAGCAGTTCCCCAAGGACAGCATCAATGAGGAGATGGTCGAGCTACTGCAACCCTACTTCCAGATGGAGGACTACACGTTTGAGTGTGCCAAGAAAGTGTGCGGCAACGTGGCAGGCCTGCTCTCCTGGACCTCCGCCATGGCCACCTTCTTCGGCATCAACAAGGAAGTGCTGCCACTTAAGGTACGGGGAACATAAGCTGAATGATTCTACCCTCCATGAAGTAGCATGGGAACACTATTTCTGTTTGTGTGTGTGATCCAATATATTTGAGCGTTGGGCCAGTAACCGAAATGGACCTGCTGGATTGAATCCCCGAGCTGACAAGGTAAAAAGCTGACAAGGTAAAAATCTGTCATTCTGCCCCTGAGCAAGGCAGTTAAACTGCTGTTCACCAGGCACCGATGACGTGGGATGTCGATTAAGGCAGTCCCCCACCCCTTTCTGATTCAGAGGGGTTGGGTTAAATGTGGAAGACACATTTCAGCTGAATGCATTCAGTTGTACAACTGACTAGGTATCCCCCTTTTCCTTTAGATAAGCATTGTGAACAGTATTTCTTCTCCACGTGTGTGGACAGGCTAACTTGATTATCCAAGAGGGCAGACTGTCAATAGCCAATTCCGAGCTAGCCAGTGCTCAGTCTCAGCTGGATGAGAAACAGGCCGAGTTGGACAAAGTACAGGCCAAGTTCGATGCTGCCATGAAAGAGAAACAGGTGAGGTCCAATCCTTAAAAAATAATGTATTCTTAAATTAGGAATATTGCAAAATAAATATATAGATAGAATGTAGTTCAAATAGTTGATTTTGTGATGCTTTACAGGATTTGCTGGACGATGCAGAGATGTGCAGGAATAAAATGGTGGCAGCATCAGCACTCATTGATGGGCTTAGTGGAGAGAAAGTGCGCTGGACAGAGCAGAGCAAACAGTTTAAATCACAGATCAACAGGCAGGTTACAGATAAGAGAGGGATAGCATCAAGTTTCTTTACTTTCAGTGTTCTGACTGAAGTCATTGTTACTATGTACAAAGATTTAATGCAATGTAACACAATAAACTACAGACAATATCAATGCTCAGTTCTTTCCATCAGAGGCTTTTCAATGTGACCCTTGACCATCTGTTGTCGTCTCTTGGATAGACTCGTAGGGGATGTCCTCCAGCTCACTGGCTTCCTGTCGTACTGTGGACCCTTCAACCAGAACTTCCGCAACATGCTCCTAAAGGACATCTGGGAAGCAGAGCTCCGGAAGAGGAAAATCCCTTTCACTGATAACCTCAATATTATCTCTATGCTGGTGGACCCCCCTACTGTAAGAAAAGATCATGAATGCAGTAGTGAATTTAATTTTACTTTTGAGTTGCAAACAAAACAGTCATCGACAAAACTTGCATTTGAATCCCAGAGGATAACACCTTAAAATATTAATGAAAACACTTATTTCCAAAGTGGTTCTTAGTATCCATTTCACTGAACTAGAAGTTCTACAAAATGTGTTTTGTTATGTCCCAAAGCACCATACTGAAACATCCTTCCCTTTTCTGTGTCAGATAAGCGAGTGGAACCTACAGGGACTGCCTGGAGACGACTTGTCAGTGCAGAACGGCATCATCGTGACCAAGGCCACGAGGTTCCCTCTCCTCATCGACCCTCAGACCCAGGGCAAGGCGTGGATTAAAAAGAAAGAAAAAGCCAATGATCTGCAGGTAAGCCACTCACTTCTCACATTCACACTCTTACAAACAAACACACCAGTGTGAAAACTAAATGTATTGGTTCAATGTATTCCCACGAACTCATGACTGGCCATGTTCAGTAGGTAGAAAGTGTTTTAGAACAGAATGAAACTGGGAGGTACTACATGAATGTATCCAATAGGAACACACCATTTTGTTTTCCCCTACTGAACACGACCATGATCTCTCTTGCAGGTCACGTCCCTCAACCACAAGTACTTCCGTACTCACCTGGAGGACAGTCTGTCGATGGGACGACCGCTGCTCATCGAGGACGTCCGAGAGGATCTGGACCCCGCCCTGGACAACGTGCTGGAGAAGAACTTCATCAAGTCCGGCTCCACCTATAAGGTACATACCACAGCTCTCAGGTCAGTTTGACTTGAACAGCAGTGTTGTAAAATAGCCTGGTTAAACCAGACTGAACACTGTGTTCACCATGAAACGTAGAAAAATCAGTTTGGATGCCAGACTAATTGGGAAATTAGTCTCCCATTCAAACCTGTGCTCATTGGTTGTAGGTGAAAGTGGGAGACAAGGAGACCGACGTGATGGATGGCTTCCAGCTCTACATCACCACCAAGCTGCCTAACCCAGCGTACACGCCCGAGGTCAGCGCCAAGACCTCCATTATAGACTTCACTGTCACCATGAAGGGTCTGGAGAACCAGCTGCTGGGCCGAGTCATCCTCACCGAGAAATACGTAAGCCTTCATTAACACTTTATAAACCATTCATAACCCCTTTATAAAACCTATGTGAACATTTTCCCTCAGGACTTCAGAGGCATTGGTTAAGGGTGTTGTCGGCAATACGTTTCATGGATGTTCTGATGGTGCCGTAACAGGAGCTGGAGGCAGAGAGAGTCAAGCTAATGGAGGATGTGACGGCCAATAAGAGGAAGATGAAGGAGTTGGAGGATAACCTGCTGTACAAGCTCAGCTCCACCAAGGGTATTGACTCCTAGAATAAACAAATCATATTAAGTGTTACATCGGATGTTTGGATAATGTCTCAGATACTCAGACTGCTCAATCTGCATGTTTGTGTGTGTGGTGTCTGTCTGTGTTTTTGTGTTTTTCTGTGTGTTTCTGTCTATGTGTGGGTGCATGCGTGCGTCTGTGTGTGTCAAGGTTCCCTGGTGGATGACGAGTCCATGATTGGCATCCTGTCAGTAACCAAGCTGACGGCGGCCGAGGTGAGCGAGAAGCTGCACGTAGCAGCCGAGACGGAGGTGAAGATCAACACGGCTTCAGAGGAGTACCGGCCGGCTGCCTCGCGTGGCAGCATCCTCTACTTCCTCATCACCGAGATGAGCATGGTCAACGTCATGTACCAGACCTCCCTGGCACAGTTCCTCAAGATCTTTGACCTCTCAATGGCCAAGTCAGTACCAGGGATGGGATTTTTGCTGATTAATCAGGAATTCCTGCTTTTCAGATATTTATCATTCATTCAAGTATAATAGAAATGGACCTATCCCAAAATCCAAATTTTCCTGATCAAATCCCTCAGTACACAGAACACATAGCAAATTCACCCACTTGTTTACCCTTTAATAATTTTTTTTATCAAGTTTGTGTACACCCACATTATATCAGTCCATACCAGGGGTCTCCAACATTTTCTAGCAAGAGAGCTACTTTTAAGAAATAAAACATGTCGCGAGCTACTCTTTTTCTTCTAGCTTTCAAATAGGCACATTCTTCTCTTCTCCTCTCCCCTGTAACTCTTCCCCAGGTCCTTAGTGCACTACTTTCTCTTGTACACTATGTTTTCTCCCAATATACCTGGTAAAATAAGGGTTCATAAGCAACTCTGCTTTTCTTTCCCCAAATGATGTTTTATATTTTCCCAAATTATGTTCTCAGTTAAATATTTTCCTTGTTTTTGATTTTGTTTTGTTTTTCACTTCAAAAATTACACTTGTTCATGCAGGTTTGACACAAACCGGTCCGCCTGGCACCTACTACCATACTCAGTTCCAAGGCACAAATCTTTTGTCTTGCCCATTCACCCTCTAAATGGCACACACACAATCCATGTCTCAATTGTCTCAAAAATGTAAAATCCTTCTTTAACTTGTCTCCTCCCCTTCATCTATACTGATTGAAGTGGATTTAACAAGTGGCATCAATAAGGGATCATAACTTTCATATGATCAGTCTATGTCGTGGAAACAGCAGATGTTCTTAATGTTTTGTATACTCAGTGTACTTCTGCCAGGTAAGCCTACTTTGCATTTAGCATTTAATTGAGAATGTTTTGGGAAAAGTATTTCAG
Organism: Salmo salar; assembly: GCF_965601325.2. Taxonomy (NCBI): domain Eukaryota; kingdom Metazoa; phylum Chordata; class Actinopteri; order Salmoniformes; family Salmonidae; genus Salmo; species Salmo salar. Next base: position 84,035,616 of record NC_138296.1, on the reverse strand, counting down.
TCAACCCAGAAGACTGTTATCACATCAACTGGCAACACACGTAGTGATAGACATACGTGCACATCACACAGACAGACAGGGGCAGTATTGCTGAAATGAATTGGCAGATATTGTGTTAGGTTTGGCTTTTTAAGCCAATAGTGGTTAACCAGGGGTGGGATAATGCCAATGCTGCGTTGATTAGATAGACACCGCAAGCTCCCAGCTACTTTCTGATATTTGTGCTATTTTTTTTAATGACCGTTTTTGGTGGAACACGTTAAAATTGCTTGTACTTTCGGAATTGTTTGCCGAGCTACTCATAGGTGGGCTGCGAGCTACTGGTAGCTTGCGATCGACCTGTTAGAGACCCCTGGTCCATACAAATGGAAAAAGATGAGCCTGACAAATGGCATAGGCCTAAATCTAAATACACAACAGCGTTTATAAATGCATATAAGAACAACCTCTAGATTTGAAACTTTTATTGTTTGTTTTTTCCTCACGCAGGTCAGACAAGTCTCCTCTCACTCAGAAGCGTATTGCTAACATCATCGAGTACCTGTCCTTCGAGGTGTTCCGCTACACGGTCCGAGGGCTGTACGAAAACCACAAGTTCATCTTCACCCTGCTGTTGGCGCTCAAGATCGACCTGCAGAAGAACAACGTCAAGCAGAACGAGTTCCAGATCCTCATCAAAGGTATCAGATCCTCACTACTGATCCTAGTTAACAGATCTCTGTATAGGTAGCAGTGTAGGAATAAAGTAATGGTTTAGTAGTAGTACATATGTAATGTTATCTGTGTGTTATAGGGGGTGCTGCTTTAGACCTGAAGGCGTGTCCTTCAAAGCCGTTCCGTTGGATCCTGGATCTGACCTGGCTCAACTTGGTGGAACTCAGCAAACTGTCACAGTTCACTGAGATCATGAACCAGGTGGGGCTGAACACTACAGTACCCTTTATTAATTCTATCATTAGCAATGGTCACAGCTTTGTCTGAAAGGTACACGGCATTGACTTTACTTCTCTATTCATCTTATAGGTGTCTCGTAATGAGAAGGGCTGGAAGGTGTGGTTTGACATGGACAACCCTGAGGATGGTGTGATTCCTGATGGATACAACGACTCCTTGGATGTCTTCCATAAACTACTGCTCATCAGGTGAGCTCCTGCTTCTCAACATCAATATTTTACACATTCTTTTTTACTAAGGCCTTTGTAAGCCTCGTACAAGCCTGTTATAAACAGATCTCTCTTGAGGTTGTGGCTAGTGCATTCAGGTTCGAACCCAGGTTTGCTTGTACTCTCCTCACAGATCATGGTGCCCTGACCGCACACTGTCCCAGGCCAGGAAGTACGTTGGAGACTCGATGGGCATGAGGTTCGCTGAGCCTGTCATCCTGAACCTGGAGAGTACCTGGGAGGAGAGCGACACCCGCACCCCCCTCATCTGCTTCCTCTCTATGGGCTCTGATCCCACCAACCAGATCGACGCTCTGGCCAAGAAACTCCGGCTAGGTTAGCCCCATGCCTATCACCCTGAATGAATTACTAACAAGTCACTGACAATACTGTCATTGTGATATTGTGTTTATTTGTTGCAGAGTTTAGAGCGATATCAATGGGCCAAGGTCAGGAGATCCATGCAAGAAGGCTCTTACAGATGTCAATGACACAGGTGAGGGCTTCTGACATTCAACTCTTTGTAAATAAATGTAGTGTACAGCATATACAAATGTTTTCACATAGCTAAAAGTGTTTGTGTGTGTACACACAAGGGTGGCTGGGTCCTGCTCCAGAACTGCCATCTGGGCCTGGAGTTCATGGATGAGCTGCTGGAGACCGTCACCACAGTGGAGACCATGCACGACAGCTTCAGAGTGTGGATCACCACCGAGCCCCACGACCGCTTCTCCATCACCTTGTTACAGGTAAATGCCCTGCATACACCTACACAGACAAGACCAGTAATCTCCCCAGCAATATTACATTCTCCATGTGAAACGGACCTATCCCCTAGCCAAAATCCAGAATTGCTATATTGTCCTAATCACATCCCTTATGTCTAAGAATAAATATTTGCTGACATGATAATTTTCTTTCTTCCAGTCCTCTATCAAGTTCACCAATGATCCCCCCCAGGGGGTGCGGGCTGGCTTGAAGCGTACGTTTGCCGGAATCTCTCAGGATCAGCTGGAAATCTGCAACCTGCCCATGTGGAAACCCATGCTTTACAACGTAGCCTTCTTACACACTGTGGTGCAGGTACAGACTCAGCCCACTGTCTTGATACATTCATATTTCTAGATATACACTGTATTTAATGTAATTTACTGATTTTGCCTTGTCTGTTACTCTGTTGTAGGAACGTCGTAAATTCGGGCCCCTGGGTTGGAACATCCCGTATGAGTTCAACTCGGCCGACTTCACAGCCAGTGTGCAGTTTGTCCAGAACCACTTGGATGAATGCAGCCCCAAGAAGGTACTATCAAAATAGTCTAGGTCTATCTGAAGCTACAGTGACTAGTGTGCTCACAGACCTACACGTAACATTTTTCTCCAGGGTGTCTCATGGGTCACAGTGCGTTACATGTTAGGGGAGGTGCAGTACGGAGGAAGGGTCACTGATGACTACGACAAGCGGCTGCTCAACTGTTTCTCTCGGGTAATGTCATTTTCTTTTTCAGTTAACGCAACTGTCCTGATCAATCTGTTGTACATGTGGGTAATCATGTGGGAAGCACAGACTTTGTTTTCTAAGCATTATGCGTTCCCCAACAGGTGTGGTTCAATGACAAGATCTTTGAGCCGACGTTCTGCTTCTACACAGGATACAAAGTGCCTGTGTGTAAGACAGTGGAGCAGTACATGGAGTACATCGCCACCCTGCCTGCACTGGACACACCTCAGGTCTTTGGTCTGCATCCCAACGCAGACATTACGTAAGACACCATAGATCATCACAACGCTTCTCTCTAATCATGTCTATGCTGTGTGTTAGTCTTAATACTCAATATGAATACATTAATATTATATACCAATTCTTGTTCAGATATCAGACCAACACGTCTGCTGAGGTGCTGGACACCATCACCAACATCCAGCCCAAGGAAAGTGGAGGAGGAGCAGGGGAGACCAGAGAGTCCATTGTCTACAGACTGGCAGAGGACATGCTGGAGAAGTTGCCCCCCAACTACGTACCTCATGAGGTCAGTGCTTACTCTGTTTATGAAGGATAGGAACACAATGTAGCAAAATGTTTTGCAACGAATAATACAAATCTATGTTCTCATTGTACAAATTCCGGTAATAACTCCCTGTTTCAAAACGTTTTCCACTTACTGAACACCCCATATGGTTCTAATGATGGACTTAGCCTTAAGATGATTTTGGGAAACCAGCCCTTGGCTGTAAAGAGCGAATGCACTGTATGCTCACACAACAAATCTTATTGTGATGTGTACTGTAGGTGAAAGCCAGGCTGGTGAAGATGGGTGCCTTGAACTCCATGAACATCTTCCTACGCCAAGAAGTGGATCGCATGCAGCGGATCATCGGAGTGGTGCGCACCAGTCTGGTCGACCTCAAACTCGCCATCGACGGTACCATCATCATGAGCGAAGTAAGAGAGCTACCTAGAATGACCACTATAATGTATTACGACTATATTACATGTTAACACTTTAATTGTGTTATACTTCAAATGAATATTTAGAGGTTTATAGCTTATAAATCTGTAATAACAATGTAGGAAATTGTGTGTTATTTTGATGCTTGAATATTCAATGTCATATTCATGTTTTACCTCCTAGAACCTGCGTGACGCCCTGGACAACATGTTTGATGCGCGCATCCCCAACATGTGGAAGAAGATCTCGTGGGAGTCGTCCACTCTGGGCTTCTGGTTCACCGAGCTGCTGGAGAGGAACACACAGTTCTACAGCTGGGTGTTTGAAGGCAGACCCAAGACCTTCTGGATGACTGGCTTCTTCAACCCTCAGGGTGAGTCTCGTTCAAAACGTGAATTAGGATAACTGATCAAACTTGCAGGGTAAGTTCAAAATACAGTTCAGCATAAATTAGCTTGTCATGTCTTCATCCTACTACATCACTGAAGATAGGATTATACATTTGTTACATATCTAACAAATGTATAATCCTATCTCTTTATGTTTGCGCCCTCTGTATGGCTATAGGTTTCCTGACAGCCATGAGGCAGGAGGTAACCAGGGCTCACAAGGGCTGGGCTCTGGACACAGTCACCCTGCATAATGATGTGCTGAAGCAGAGCAAGGAGGAGATCACTGCCTCTCCTGCTGTAAGTAGCCTCATGCAAAATACTATCATTGACAACACATGTACAAGATACAGCTTTCCCTTTTTACCTCGATGCCATCCATCATTCTCTGTCTCTCAGGAGGGGGTCTACGTCTACGGTTTATACCTGGACGGGGCCGGCTGGGACAGAAGGAACTGCCGTCTCATCGAAGCCACACCCAAGGTGTTGTTCTGCCCCCTGCCTGTTATTCACATGTTCGCCATCAACTCCACTGCCCCCAAGGACCCCAAGTTCTACATCTGCCCCGTCTACAAAAAGCCTCGGCGCACAGACCTCACCTACATCACAGGGGTTGTGATACGCACAGTGCAGTCACCCGATCACTGGATCTTACGTGGTGTTGCCTTGCTCTGTGACATCAAATGATGGACAACTACTCAGTATTTTGTTGGTGTAGTTTACTAACCCTGTGTAGTTTCACTCAAGTAACACAAATAAATGTTTTTAAAATTCCAACTAGTGAGATGTAGAAATTTTAATGGAATTAACAAGCAGTTTTACATCACAACCAATACTAGTGTTTCGTTCATTGAAAGAGCCGAGGTGCATCCAAGCATCATAAGATAATTTTAACAGAAGAATCGCAACTCGCTCACATTTAAAAAAGTTCCTTTACTAGCTACATATTGTAACACCAGATAATGTGATTTAACCCATCAAAATGTAGTATCCATTATACTGGGAGTTACTGTTTGGTGTAGCACAGAACTTAAGACCAATTTAGCTTGGCAATAATGTCTTCGTCCTCGATTCATGGAAGTCTCAAAATGTCTTTGTCCAGTTGCAGGGGGTCCCTTTGAATTAAGAAAATGCACCGTTATTAAAATAAATATTTTTTTGCTCCATGAAGTAATCCAACTATCTGTATGTTGCCATATTGTCTATTTCAAGTCTTCTCTCATTGATCGAGACAGGTGGGTTCGTCCACCCCAAAGTGCTGCATGTCATGACAGACGCCGGTCTTGATCAATGAGAGAACTTGAAATAGACGAGATGGCGGCGTACACATTGTTGGATTACTTCATAGAGCAACATTTTTTAGAAATTCAAACGGACACCTTGCAACTAGACACGGTCATTTTACGAGACTCTTGTTTCCACGAATCGAGGCCGAAGACATTATCACAGAGGTTGGTTGAAAATTCAGTGCAACACCAAATAGTACACTTACTACATTTTAGTCATTTAGCAGACGCTCTTATCCAGAGCGACTTACAGTAGTGAATGCATACATTTCATACATTTTTTTTTTCTCCGTACTGGTCCCCCGTGGGAATCGAACCCACAACCCTGGCGTTGCAAACACCATGCTCTACCAACTGAGCCACACAGGACCAACCTGTAACTCCCAGTATAATGGATACCAATTTGGGGTTATAAATCACATTATCTGGTGTTACAATCTGTAACTATTCCTTTACATGGTTAGCTGAAGTATTCCCATTTCACAGTCCAAGTGCTCTGCTGTGAGGGTGCCCATGAGAGGCTGACAGTCAGGGTTGAATACTGAGTAAGCGCTCAGTTCTCCAGGTTGACGTTTAGTTGGGCTCCGCAGCCCCTGGTAGAGCCAGTAGAAGAGGGAGATTAGGAAGAAAGGCCACCCTAAGGCCAGCTCAGCAAACAGCCCAAGCAGAACCAGCCAAAGCAACACCTTCAGCAAAGTCCGGTTTGCAAAACCAAGTTGCCTTGAACCAAGTCTTCGACCCAGAATGCAGTCCAGCAGACAGTCGTCCTAAAAAAGTGGAGAGAATCACGAGTTAGTTAGCTAACATTGAGGGGTGGAATTGAAATAAACGATCTATGCCATGACGCTACCTCAGTGTCTGACGTTGTCGTTTTTTTGTTTGAGTTTAGCCTACCCCACACTGTAAAGTTCCTGTAGCCTGAGGGACAGCAGGCATCTGATGTTTTGTCAACTCCTGTGCGTCTTTATCAGCTGTTGACTCCCAACTGGCTGACTTCAAAGTGCTTCCACTGCCAGGTGATGTTATGGGCTGCATCTCACCAGCCCTTGTACGGGGCTCTGAACGTTGCAAGCTTTTGCTAATGCTAATAACTTCTGACTCATACTCATGCAGAAATGAAAGACTGCGTGACAATGTATGCACTGTGCACGACGGGTATCAAGCACTGATAGCTAGCGAACTAGCAAGCTAGACTGATTTGAGACGTCATTTTGTTCTAGCAAATTGCCCCTCGATTGTGTGAAATGTAATCTAATCAAAAGCGGAAATGTTATATAAGGTGCTTTCAATGCATTGATAGAATTCAAAGGTTCACTGTCACAAAGAGTGATGAGAGAAATCCGTAGAAAATGTATCTTAAATTATGTTCTACTTCGGCAAAGGTATTTATAACTAACTCTGGGTTATTTACTTCCTGTTCCGGTTCGGGCGTAAGTAATGACGTCTGTTGTGTCGTAAAGCGCAGGGAAATAAACTTGACTCAACCGATAACTCAGGGTCGTCACTAGTTACAAACTTTAACCACTGCTAACCTTATGCCTCACCTTAAATTAAGACCAAAAAGCTAATTTTAGTTATTCAGTTTTACGATATAGTCAATTAAGATATTTTAACTAGTGGAAACCAACAGCCAGGGATGAAGTGCTAGGGTGTATTCATTACGCCGATGCAACAGAAACCGTGTACTCTAAACGCTGTTTAGTTCCGTATTGTTCTTAAACGGAAGTTGTAGTTCAGTCATCTCTCAAAAAATTAAGCAGCTGGGGGAACAATTAAAATGAATTAGAATTTACCAACATCACATCGAAGAGTATTTGGAGTAGTGGTCTATGTTGAAACAATTTGCAACGGAATCAGTGTAATGAATACATTCCTGTCATATTTTCCTCAGTAAGTGGGGGAAAGAAGAGGCCCTCTTTGGAACTGTATTCTTCTGTAGGGTTTTATGGCGGACAACATCCCAAAAAGGTATATTGCCGGGGGGTAAATATTGGCAATATAGTAAAAATGTATGAAAACAAACAAAAAAAAATTGTCTTAATTTAAGGTTAGGCATAAGGTTAGCAGTGTACCTAAGGGTAGGGTTTGTGGTTTAAAATCAGATTTTAAGAAGATAAATTGTAGAAATAGGCAGGGTTTATGATTGTGGTAACTAGTGACGATCCCTGAAACGTACCTACGTGCGTGCGTCTTTAAAAAAAGTATTATTCGTTTTACTTTTATTTATTCAGGATAGCACAATTGAGATCAGTGTCTCATTCCCAATCACGTCATTATTCCCTTTGTAAACAGAAGGGCGTTATGGTAGACAGCAGCCAAAGGTTTAAGAGTAACGGCAGATGCAATCTGGTAAATGGTTTCACCATAGTCAAGAACTGGCAGGAAAGTTGACTGTACAATCTGATTCCTGCTATTTAGGCAAGATCTACAGTGCATTCGGAAAGTATTCAGACCCCTTGACTTTTTCCACATTTTGTTACGTTACAGCTTTATTCTAAAATGGATTTAATGGCATTTTTTCCTCATCAATCTACACACAGTACCCCAAGCGAAAACAGGTTTTTAGAAATTTTTGCAAATATATTAAAATAAACAAATACATTATTTACATAAGTATTCAGACCCTTTGCTATGAGACTCAAAATTGAGCTCCGGTGCATCCTGTTTCCATTTATCATCCCTGAGTCCACCTGTGGTAAATTCAGTTGATTGGACATGATTTGGAAAGGCACACACCTGTCTATATAAAGGTCCCACAGTTGACTGCATGTCAGAGCAAAAACCAAGCCATAAGGTCAAAGGAATTGTCTGTAGAGCTCCGAGACAGGATTGTGTCGATGCACAGATCTGGGAAAGGGTACCAAAAAATGTCTGCAGCATTGAAGGTCCCCAAGAACATAGTGGCCTCCATCATTTTTAAATGGAAGAAGTTTGGAACCATCAAGACTCTCCCTTAAGCTGGCAGCATGGCCAAAATGAGCAATCGGGGGAAAAGGGCCTTGGGGGGCCTTGGTCAGGGAGGTCAGGGAGGTCAGGGAGGCCTTGGTCAGGGAGGTGACCAAGAACCCGATGGTCACTCTGACAGAGCTCTAGAGTTCCTCTGTGGAGATGGGAGAACCTTCCAGGAGGACAACCATCTCTGCAGCACTCCGCCTTTTGGTAGAGTGGCCACTCCTCAGTAAAAGGCACATGACAGCCCGCTTGGAGTTTGCCAAAAGGCTTCTAAAGGACTCTCAGACCATGAGAAACAAGATTCTCTGGTCTGATGAAACCAAGATTGAACTCTTTGGCCTGAATGCCAAGAGTCATGTCTGGAGGAAACCTGGCACCATCCCTACGTTGAAGCATGGTGTTGGCAGCATCATGCTGTGGGGATGTTTTCAGCGGCAGGTCTGGGAGACTAGTCAGGATCAAGGGAAAGATGAACGGTTCAAAGTACAGAGTAATCTTGATGAAACCTGCTCCAGAACGCTCCGGACCCCGGAAGGTGAACCTTTGCTCCAGTCTAAAAGGACAACGACCCTAAGCACACAGCCAAGACAGATGGCGCCGACAGATATACAGTGGGGAGAACAAGTATTTGATACACTGCCGATTTTGCAGGTTTTCCTACTTACAAAGCATGTAGAGGTCTGTAATTTTTATCATAGGTACACTTCAACTGTGAGAGACGGAATCTAAAACAAAAATCCAGAAAATCACATTGTATGATTTTTAAGTAATTAATTTGCATTTTATTGCATGACATAAGTATTTGATACATCAGAAAAGCAGAACTTAATATTTGGTACAGAAACCTTTGTTTGCAATTACAGAGATCATACGTTTCCTGTAGTTCTTGACCAGGTTTGTACACACTGCAGCAGGGATTTTGGCCCACTCCTCCATACAGACCTTCTCCAGATCCTTCAGGTTTCGGGGCTGTCGCTGGGCAATACGGACATTCAGCTCCCTCCAAAGATTTCCTATTGGGTTCAGGTCTGGAGACTGGCTAGGCCACTCCAGGACCTTGAGATGCTTCTTACGGAGCCACTCCTTAGTTGCCCTGGCTGTGTGTTTCGGGTTGTTGTCATGCTGGAAGACCCAGCCACGACCCATCTTCAATGCTCATACTGAGGGAAGGAGGTTGTTGGCCAAGATCTCGCGATACATGGCCCCATCCATCCTCCCCTCCATACGGTGCAGTCGTCCTGTCCCCTTTGCAGAAAAGCATCCCCAAAGAATGATGTTTCCACCTCCATGCTTCACGGTTGGGATGGTGTTCTTGGGGTTGTACTCATCTTTCTTCTTCCTCCAAACACGGCAAGTGGAGTTTAGACCAAAAAGCTCTATTTTTGTCTCATCAGACCGTATGACCTTCTCCCATACCTCCTCTGGATCATCCAGATGGTCATTGGCAAACTTCAGACGGGCCTGGACATGCGCTGGCTTGAGCAGGGGGACCTTGCGTACGCTGCAGGATTTTAATCCATGACGGCGTAGTGTGTTACTAATGGTTTTCTTTGAGACTGTGGTCCCAGCTCTCTTCAGGTCATTGACCAGGTCCTGCCGTGTAGTTCTGGGCTGATCCCTCACCTTCCTCATGATCATTGATGCCCCACGAGGTGAGATCTTGCATGGAGCCCCAGACCGAGGGTGATTGACCGTCATCTTGAACTTCTTCCATTTTCTAATAATTGCGCCAACAGTTGTTGCCTTCTCACCAAGCTGCTTGCCTATTGTCCTGTAGCCCATCCCAGCCTTGTGCAGGTCTACAATTTTATCCCTGATGTCCTTACACAGCTCTCTGGTCTTGGCCATTGTGGAGAGGTTGGGGTCTGTTTGATTGAGTGTGTGGACAGGTGTCTTTTATACAGGTAAGGAGTTCAAACAGGTGCAGTTAATACAGGTAATGAGTGGAGAACAGGAGGGCTTCTTAAAGAAAAACTAACAGGTCTGTGAGAGCCAGAATTCTTACTGGTTGGTAGGTGATCAAATACTTATGTCATGCAATAAAATGCAAATGAATTACTTAAAATTCATACAATGTGATTTTCTGGATTTTTGTTTTAGATTCCGTCTCTCACAGTTGAAGTGTACTTATGACAAAAATGACAGACCTCTACATGCTTTCTAAGTAGGAAAACCTGCAAAATCAGCAGTGTATCAAATACTTGTTCTCCCCACTGTAGCAGCTCTGCTTGTAGCTCCTAAGCAACTTTGCAGTATTTTGTTATTTTGTGTTATTTCTTACATTATTAGCCCAGAAAATGCTTGTGTTATTACATACAGCCGGAAATAACTTTGGGATATCAGAGCGGAGGTAACTCACCAGCATTACGACCAGGAATACGACTTTCCCGTATTGGATCCTTTGTTCGTATCCCCCAGAGCAATTGAACTTATTCCAGAGGCTGCTCCAAAACCCCGCCGGTGGAGAAGAGGTATCCAGAATAGACTTCTAGTCCGACTCAGGAGACGTGCACATCATCCACCGCTTCCGAGTATATTACTCGCTAATGTTCAGTCTCTGGATAATAAAGTAGACAAACTCAGGGCAAGGATTTCCTTCCAGAGAGACATCAGGGATTGTAGCATACTCTGTTTCACAGAAATATGTCTTTCTCGGGATACAGATAATCACGGACTACAAAGGCAAAACCAGTCACATCACGGACACTGACGTCTTGCTTCTGGATAAACTAAACACCTTCTTCGCCCGCTTTGAAGATAATATACTGTTTTCTATTCTACTGTACTTTAGTCAATACCACTCCGACATTGCTCAATCTAATATTTATATATTTCTTAATTCCATTCTTTTACATGTGTGTATTGTTGTGAATTGTTAGATACTACTGCACTGTTGGAGCTAGGAACACAAGCATTTCGCAACACCTGCTAAATATTTGACCAATAAAATTAGATTTGACAACACAGGAGTGGCTTCAGGACAAGTCTCTGAATGTCCTTGAGTGGCCCAGCCAGAGCCCGGACTTGAACCCGATCTAACATCTCTGGAGAGACCTGAAAATAGTTGTGCAGCAACGCTCCCCATCCAACCTGACAGAGCTTGATAGGATCTGCAGAGAAGAATGGGAGAAACTCCCCAAATACAAGTGTACCAAGCTTGTAGCCTCATACCCAAGAAGACTCAAGGCTGTAATCTCTGCCAAAGGTGCTTCAATAAAGTACAGAGTAAAGGGTCTGAATACTTGTGGAAATGTGATAATTTTTTATTTTGTATAAATTTGTAAAAACACGTTTTTGCTTTGTCATTATGGGGTATTGTGTGTAGTTGGTTAATTTTAGAATAAGGCTGTAACATAACAAAATGTGGAAAAAGTCAAGGGGTCTGAATACTTTCTGAAATGCACTGTATTTCAAAAAAAAGAAGCCCACTTTAAATCTCAGCTTTTTAATTAGCTCATCCATAAGTTGATATATATATATTTTTTTTTTTACATTAGATCTTTGTCAATCCGAATGCTCAGATATTTATAGGCAGGAACCCGATCAATGGGAGAATCATCCAGTGAATAAATATATAGTTCATCAGATTTTTTTGTTGCTAGAATTAGAGAGCACATATTTAGTCTTTCCCACATTAAGTACAAGTTTTAAACCAACCAGGGCTTTAGGGAAGGCAACAAAGTCACATTACAGCTCTAGCCTGGTCAACAGTTTGCAATGGCATACATAAGTGTCATCTGCATACAGATGACTATTACATCTTTTAAGGCCAAAATAGTAAAGAGCAGGTCCTAGTACAGTAATACAATTTTACAAGCGGATGGTGCTTTCACAGCATCATTAATATGCACTAGTGGTGAATGATCTTGTAGTATGGAATAGGTTCCATTTGACTTCAAAATCAATACCAGCAATGTGCTTCATTCAAAGAAATATGTTGCCAGTTCCTTTTTAGTACAATGGGAAGCTTAAAGTACAGTAACTATTCCATTTCAGATTAAAGTCAGTTGTTTGAGTGTCTTGAGGGGTCTCATCTGTTGGCCAGTGATCTGTAGCCCATCTCTCCCTCTAGCTGCTCAGCTGTAAGTGCACCCAGGAGAGGCTGACAGTCTGGGTTGAACACTGAGTAAGCACTCATTTCTCCAGGTTGGCGTGCAGTTGGGCTCCGCAGCCCCTCATACAGCCAGTAGAAGAGGGAGATTAGGAAGAAAGGCAACCCGAATTCCAGCTCGGCGAACAGCCCAAGTAGAACCAGCCAAAGCAACACCTTCAGCAAAGTCAGATTTGTGAAAGCCAGTTGCTTTGAACCAAGCCATTGACCCAGAGTGCTCTCCAGCAGCCAGTCATCCTAAAAAGACGGGGTGGGGGGGGGGGGGAATAAATGAAGTTACAGTAGCTAACATTGACAAGATGGAATCAACGTTTATTACTATCTGGTTTTTCAAACAGATTAAGAATATTCCTGGTTGACTAACAACCATGGTCAATGAATCTCCAAAGAAAGTGTTTATTAGTCCAGGACTAGGCTTAAACAGTGTAGGGTAACCAGCCCCTAGTATTTTGAGTAGATTTTTAGCCTACCCCCCAATGTTTAGTCCTTGTAGCCTGATGGACAGCAGAGGTTGGATTATCTGTCAACTCCTGTGTGTCTGGATCAGCTGTTGATGAATGGCAACTGTCCGACTTCAAAGTGCTGCCATTGTCCGATGATGTTATGGGTTGTTTTTGAAAAGATTCACTCTTACTAGCGGCCACATCAGCCCTTCTTCGGGCCCTGAACTCCGCAAGCTTTTGCTCCATATGTGTACAGCTTCTGAGTCATGCAACAATGAAAGAATGCGTGGCAACGTGTGCACGACAGTTCGCTAGATTTTTTTGAGGTCCCAAAAAGATTGTTCGAGTGAAATCCCGTCTTCTCAACCGCGGAAATCTTGTCTAAATTGTGTTATGGTAATAATTGAATTCACTGTCACAGGAAGTATGAAAAGACTTTCCTTAACAAATCTGTTTCGCTTAAGTTTGTTTACCTTCCGGTTCAGCTAGGTGTACGTAACGACGTAGATTGTGTTGTAAATCGTCAACCCCATCATCCAGCTGACAAGCCAAACTAGCTTTTCTTGGTAGACTGTTTGTCTTTATTCAACTTATATATTGTAAGTAACCAAATATGCAATTGACTGATTATTTAGGTATTTAATTGCGCATTCCTGAGCATTATAGATTACAATTCAAAGTGTACAGTAGTTAGCTCTGCTCAGCTAGCTAGCTACAACCCTACTCGTCAAAATTATCCATCCATAGTTCTGGATTAATCGAATAAAGGTAAATATATAGCTAGATCAATATGCCCTTTTAGATATGTCCCTTTATGTTTGTATAAGAAATGGACACAGGAAAGTATTAGACTCACTGACACACTACATAAAAATGGAGAAGTCAGCTAGCTAAGTATTTGAATGTGATTCACATTATTCTTTGCAATATCCTCTAATATCCCATTTTTTTCCTGACACAGAATGGACAGCCCCAGCCCAGCAGCCCACCTTCACTGTTGAGCAGGCCAGATGTAAGAACAGTTGTCACATACTTTTGTCATATTACTAATGCCCAGTAGTGGCACAGATCTCTTCAAACTGCTTGTGTTGCAGTGGTGCTGAGTGAGGTCATCCAAGCCTTCTCTGTGCCAGAGAATTCAGCGCGGATGGAGGAGGCACGGGAGAGCGCCTACAACATGGGCAAGATGTGATAGCTGGTGCTCCCCATGGCCACCCGGATCCAACAGGAGGTCATCAAGGCTTATAGCTTCAACAACGAGGGAGAGGGAAGCAACTTTGTGAAACCAGTTCCATACAGAATGAAGGGGTAGAGAGAGACAATCTATTGTCACTTGTCAGTGGCATTGTTTTGTGTGAATACTGAATGCTATCTTTTTGCATCATGTTCAGTTTGACCTATACTGAACAAAAATATAAATGCAGCAATTTCTAAGATTTTACTGAGTTAGTTTATATAAGGAAATCAGTCAATTGAAATACATTCATAAGGCCCTAATCTATGGATTTCATATGTTGGTCACAGATATCTTTTTAAAAAATGGTAGGGGTCGTGGATCAGAAAACCAGTCAATACCTGGTGTGACCACCATTTGCGTCATGCAGCTCGACACCTCCTTCACCTTGAGTTGATTGTGGCCTGTGAAATGTTGTCCCACTCCTCTTCAATGGCTGTGCGAAGTTGCTGGGTATTTCATGAACACACAAACACGTCAATCCAGAGTATTAAAAACATGCTCAATGGGTGACATGTTTGAGTATGCGCTGGTGGAAATTCCTGCAGTCAGCATGCCAATTGCCCTCAACTTGTGGCATTGTGTTGTGTGACAACGGCTCATTTTAGAGTGTCCTTTTGTCCCCAGCACAAGGTGCACCTGTGTAATGATGCCATTTAATCTGCTTCTTGATATGCCACACCTGTCAGGTGGATGGATTATCTTGGTGAAGGAGAAATGCTCACTAAGAGGGATGTAAAATTTGTGCACATACTGAGAGAAATAAGCTTTTTGTGCGTATGGAACATTTCTGGGATCTTTAATTTCAGCTCATGAAACAAACTTTACATGTTGCATTTATATATTTGTTCAGTGTATTTGTGAAATCATGGTGGTCAATCACAGTAGTCATTGCTTGTTTTAGCTATTTTTCAGGTGTTCTTAAATTTGCTCGTCTCGTGAAGATGTATGAAACTCAGGATCCACAGATAGCAGCCATATCAGTCAAACTGGGGTCTCTTCTCCTGCCTCCCCTGTCCACTCCACCCATTGGTGGTACAATCCCAGCCTCCTAGCAAACTATTTTACTGTGGACCGCCTTGTTTTTCCCAGAAGGGACATCTACAAAATGTTACTGTACTTTCATCAAGTATGTGCAAGCCTGGAATTCAGCTCATGATATTTTCATTCAGTCTTAGGTGAGAGTGAATTGGTTACCTTATTTCTAATGTTCTGAGATAAAGCACATCTTCATTGGTTGAAATGAAAACACTGTCAGAAACACAAGCACTGACCAGGATGGATAAATTACATCCTTTAAAGTTCAGTTATTTTGCATTCCTGGATTTAAATGCAATACACTTGACAGCTAACTGTAAATCTATTGTTTGAATATTTTCTTTCAGTATTAGATTTTTTTAATGTTTTGCCTTGTCATTTTTACCATTAATTGCTGTTTGAGAGGACTGTGATTTTTTTGGTATAAAACATTTTATACTGCTATTGTATAAAATGTAAATCTCAGTTGTCACAGCTAGATAAGTTGTATTAATATAAAACTCAAATTTGAGATATTTTAAATGAAAGATAACAGCAACACAAACAGATTAAAACAACCTTTATTTTGGCAGTAACGCTTTGGCAACTGTTTGTCATTTATCATTCTCGTACAGTACCATTGTCACAGTAAAACTGTTTAGGGAGAGCCCCTGTGTCTCAATTTATACTTGAGACACATACAATACATCACTCTTATTTCTCACATTCTCAATCACAAAGACAAGCAAACATTGTAGGATCCAGTACTTACATGGCCTCATTGTTGCTCCTATTATCAGACAAAACCTCATGACACAGTTCATTCCCATACTCCATAACAGGAGACAAGTCCCTCTGTTGGATAGTCCACCCTATGGCACTTCTGTTTGCATATTACATTTAAAACATTTACTTAAATGTTTTTCCAAACAAAACGTACATTAAAAATATTACTAGATAGACAGCACAGTATACACATGTTTTCAAAGGCAGTTGTGATGCACACAATGCCATTGAATGAACTCATGTTGTCCGGACCTTTTTTCTGCTTTGAGTTGGGGTGTATACAGACATTAAAATACTACTTCTGGCTACATTAATATCACAACGGGATACAGTTTTCTAAGGGTATAAAATCAGATACATGGTGTCTATAACATTCAAATCTTCCAGTTAAAAACTTGTGACAGACTTCATATTGTTGATAAAATTAAAAGGCATCCAAATAAGTGCACAACAGAGTGAACAGCAGTAGAACCCTAAGTGATGAACTTGAAGTCATTGTTAATTTTTCCTGGTGCAAATAGTAACATCCTTCCCATATCCACAATTTCCTAATTTATGGTGCTCCTTGTGGTCATTTCCAATGGCTCCTCATTCAGTGCAATCACTGTGTATTTACCAACAACAACAAAAACAGCTCTCAGCCCAAAACCCCCATGGTCAGTGCTTTCTGAAATCAAGATTGACCCAGTTCACAGTAGCTCCATCCACAGTGCACCTACAACCAATGGCCAGCAGCAGGAGCCTCTTTGCACAAAGAGTGAGGCTGAAGGAGAATTCCCATCCAACAGTAGTCCTAAACCCCCTAGTGGTATATCACTCAAAGTCCATGATGCAACCAAAATAACCAGACTGGTGGTGGCAGACCAGTTAGACGTAGTGTTTGGTATGGAACCCAGAAGGGAAATTACCTTACATCTCAAAGTGACGAAATATGCTTTCAACGTACCCCAGGACCCTCTGCCAGTCGGGCCCACCTGGTCTCAGCATCTCCTCCACAGTCTATCAAGCAAACACAAACACTCTGTTGAAGAATAATAAGTCCATACTCTCCGTCATGGACAAACTCAATTCTCATTCAAAGGTGCCCACTGAGGAGTACTACGCAAGGCCCCAATCAGAAATACAAACATTAGTGACACCATACATTTTAGTCAAGTCAAGCTCTTTACCGTATGTTCCCAACAGCTGTGTTCCATGTTCATGGTGACGTGTTAGTACGAGTAATATACAAGTGAAATTCCCAGTAGTTAGCCCAGTTAGTTTAAATGTGGGTCTCACCAAAGTGTCTGGGATTCCAACACTCTCCCCTGTCTGGAAGGCTAGGTCCAGGTTCTCGCTCTGCACAGAACAAGTTTAAGACTTAACTGTAGGGTCAATATAACAAACAGTATGTGCTGTATGTGAATGGGTATGCATTCCTCTTACCTTGTCTCCTGTGCTGAGACTACTGTAGGGGATGTGTGTGGGCAGATAGGTGTGGTACACAGCACAGAAAGCCAGACCATCCTCCCAACTGCTACTGAAGTTGGTGATCTCAATATTCTGTAAAAGAAATTACAAATCTAAGGTTTGTATGGGTCAGAATACAGATCGATGTTTTAAAAATATGAATGGTAAGCTTGAGTTATTCTAGAAAACGTTGCCACTTCTGACCTTGTAGCCCTGGGTGCGACTTTGACACCAACGCAGGAGTGAGTTCCGTCTGGAGCCTCCATGACGTCGCAGCAGCATGCTGAAACCATCCTGAGGTCTGGAAGGTGGATAACAGACAAAAGTTATGTAGATAGAAGGCTTTATTTGGGCATATTTCTTAAGTATCTCTAGAGGGCCTGTCTACTCACCTGAACAATGGGTCTGCGTTCTGGTCCTCCTCCTGTTTTTCTGCCAGACATGAGCAATTAGTCAAGAGCACAGTAACTTTAATGCGGAAGACACATTTCAGTTGATTGCATTCAGTTGTACAACTGTCAAGGTAAAAAGAAAGCAGTTGTGGATTAACTCATATACAGTGCCTTCAGAAAGCATTCATGCCCCTCGTCTTATTCCACATTTTGTTGTGTTACAGCCGTAATTCAAAATGGATTAAGTATTAGAAAGAAATTCGCCACACAATACCCCATAATGCAAATTTTTTGAAAAATAAATATCTAATTTACATTTTAGGGATTTAGCAGACAATTATCCAGAGTGACTTACAGGAGCAATTAGGGTTAAATGCCTCGCTCAAGGGCACATAAACAGATTCTTCACCTAGTCGGCTCGGGTACCTTTCGGTTAGGCTATCTGACACCCATAAGTATTTACACCCTTGAGTCAATACTTTGTAGAAGCACTTTTGGTGGCGATTACAGCTTCGAGTCATCTTAGGTGTGTCTGTATCAGCTTTGCACATCTGGATTTGGGGATTTTCTCCCATTCTTGTGTGCAATTTTTTTTAGTTCTGGTAAATTATATGGGGAGCAGTGAACAGCTATCTTCAAGTCTTTTCACAGATTTTCAATGGGATTCAAGTCTGGGCTTTCGTTGGGCCACTCAAGTACTTTTACATTCTTGTTCTGAAGACATTCCAGCATTTCTTTGGCTGTATGCTTTGGGTCATTGTCCTGTTGGAACATAGACTGGGGCAAAAATGTAAGGTTATTTGCACTCTGAAGCAGGTTCTCATCTAGGATTTGCCTTTATTTGGATCCATTCATTGTTCCCTCCATCCTTACCAGTCTCCCAGTCTTCACGGCAGGGATGATATTAGACAGGTGATGAGCTGTGCCTGGTTTTCTCCAGACATAGGGCTTTGCATTCATGCTTACATTTTTGTCTCATTAGATCAAATTCTTTTGCCTTATGCTCGGAGTCTTTCACGTGCCTTTTTGCAAACTTCAGGTGTGCTGTCATGTGCCTTTTTCTCAGGAGTGGCTTCCGCCAGGCCTCTCTCCCATAAAGTCCAGATTGTTGAAGTGCTGTAGAGACTTGTCTTTCTGGCAGCTTCTCCCATCTTAGGCAAGGAACCCTGTAGTTCTGTCAGTAGTCATTGGGTTCTTGGTCACCTCCCTGAAAAATGTCCTTCTTGCCCGGATGCTCAGTTTGGTCTGACGACCAGCTCTAGGCAGAGTGTGGGTAGTTCCATATTTTTTCCATGTCCAAATGATGGAGACCACTGTACAATTGGAAACTTTCAACACTATAAATTGCTTTATAACCTTCCCCAGATATATGCCTCATCACAATTCTATCTCAGATCTACGGACAGTTACTTGGACCTCTTGGTATAGTTTCTGCCACGACATGCACTGTCGACTGGGAACCTTATATAGACCGGTGTGTTTCTTTCTAAATAATGTCCAAACAATTGAATTGGCCATAGGTGGACTCCAACTAAGTTGAAGTGACATCTCAAGGATGATCAAAGGAAATCGGATGCACCTGACAATTTGGAGTGTCATAGTGTAAGTATTCACACCCCTTTGCTATCTTTCAAAAGTTTGGGGTCACTTAGAAATGTCCTTGTTTTTGAAAGATAAGCATATTTTTTGTCCATTAAAATAACATGCAATTGATAAGAAATACAGTGTAGACATTGTTAATGTTGTAAATGACTATTGTAGCTGGAAACGGCTGATTTTTATGGAATATCTACATAGGCGTACAGAGGCCTATTATCAGCAAACGTCACTCCTGTGTTCCAATGGCACGTTGTGTTAGCTAATCCAAGTTTATAATTTTAAAAGGCTAATTGATCATTAGAAAACCCTTTGGCAATTATGTCAGCACAGCTGAAAACTGTAGTTCTGATTAAAGAAGCAATAAAACGGACCTTCTTTAGACTAGTTGTGTATACGGAGCATCAGCATTTGTGGGTTTGATTACAGGCTCAAAATGGCCAGAAACAAATAACTTTCTTCTGAAACTCGTCAGTCTATTCTTGTTCTGAGAAATGAAGGCTGTTCCATGCGAGAAATTGCCAAGAAACTGAAGATCTCGTACAACGCTGTGTACTTCTCCCTTCACAGAACAGCACAAACTGGCCTAACCAGAATAGAAATTAGGAGTGGGAGGCCCCGGTGCACAACTGAGCAAGAGGACAAGTACATTAGTGTCTAGTTTGAGAAACAGATGCCTCACAAGTCCTCAACTGACAGCTTCATTGAATAGTACCTGCAAAACACCAGTCTCAACGTCAATAGTGAAGAGGTGACTCCGGGATGCTGGCCTTCTAGCTGTGCTATCATAATTGCAAAACGGTTTTCTAATGATCAATTAGCCTTTTAAAATGATAAACTTGGATTAGCTAACAACGTGCCATTGGAACACAGGAGTGATGGTTGCTGATAATGGGCCTCTGTACGACTATGTACATCTTTTTTTTTTAAATCAGCCGTTTCCAGCTACAATAGTCATTTACAACATTAACAATGTCCAAACTGTATTTCTGATCAATTTGAATGGTCCAAAATGTGCTTTTCTTTTTCAAAAACAAGGACATTCCAAAGTGACCCCAAACTTTTGAACGGTAGTATATATAAATGAGATATTTCTATATTTCATTTTCAATACATTTGCAAACATTTCTAAAAAATGATGGGTGAGAATTATTTTTTTTAAATTCAGGCTGTAACAACTAAATGTGGAATAAGTCAAGGGGGTATGAATACATTCTGAAGGCACTGTAGGTAATGAATGAATTGACACACACTTGTATAGAAGCTGGACCAGCTGTCCTGTCGTTGCAGTATGAGGTCCATCCTTTTCCCTTTGGCTGGCTCTTCTTTCTGGTAAGAGATAGAGAAGAGA